>NC_136852.1:28066445-28666445 GCF_951799975.1 Gobius niger | reverse complement strand
GCCTTGGCACATTCATGTATTTTTGAGTAATCTGTAAAAACTCTGATGGCGGCCATTTTAGGGATAGGTTTGCCTGAGTCCTCCTAGGAACGCCCCCACCTCCTGGAGACGCCTCCGAGCTTTCGTCACCAGCCGAGTAACCAACCACTGCTGATGTCACAGACATCGTGTGGAGGGGGCGTGTCGGAAAGAGGTCAGAGGTTCTTAAAGAGACAGAGGCCTATTTCAAGACATTCGCTACAGCCATTTTGAGAGAACAACTTTATACAAGGCAGTTATTCTAATTTACTGCATTTACAGACCAACAGAAGGTTTCGTCATCATTGTAGTGTGCTATAGACTGGTGCTATGTGATTGAAAAAAGCGTAATACCCCCTCTTTAAAATTGCGATTTGATTAAAATTCGATTAGGCTAATTGCCCAGCCTTAGTCACGGAAATCCTGTTCAGTGAGAATAAAATAGCTGAACTCTAAATGAAATTACACTCTGAATTTTGAAACAGGTTAACCTCACTAGTCGGGTTTTTAAGTCTCTCAAAAACTCTCGGGGGGCCCTCCCTCGGCGCCTGCTCGCTCGTCACTCCTCCCGCTGCCCCCGTCGCTCTCGCGCCGATGTGGCAGGTATAGAGACATTTTAATTAGGCCTCCGTCTTGTGCGGCCGCGGACAGTTGTGATGGATGGCTTCTGCTGAAAATACAGCGATAAATCATTCAGCGTCTGACAGACAAACGGCTGCTAACTCCGGCGCCCTCTGGCACCGGGCCCCCGTTAGCGGTTAGCTTAGCCGCGGTGACTGTCAGGGAGAGTGGCGTGCGTGTCATTAACATCGCCATCCACGCCGCTGCCTTTGTTCTGAGCATTCATTAGCGGCACAGAGGAATCAGGACCCGACCGGCTACGTGCGAGATGGGCGCAGGGTAGGCGCAAATTTAGTTGATGGTTGATTTTTGACATTGTTTTTGTGAGAGTAGAAGCTGGTGGATCATAAAAGCCATCAAACTGGAGCCATGCAAGACATTTTCTTTGCCGAGGCTGTTCACCTTTATTCTGTGTGTTTCTTTATCACTAATATAATTTTCTACCAAGTTATAAATACGATGTATATGAATTATGAGGCGAAAGCAAAATGCTGACAAATAAGCAATACCAAATGCGCTCCTAATTGGCGATAGACAGACAGACAATAGAAGTTTCAGCAGAAAATCTTTTACACGAGCAGTAACTCTTTTAATAAAAGGATTGTCGGGATAGAGAGCCTCTTTACTTTTTCATTTGTTTGCTGCTTCAAGGGATGTCTCAGAAAGATAAAAACAAACGGCAAAACATTGTCAAAACCTGCTGTAAAATCATTGCAGTTAAAGTGATGGTCTGTAAGTTTGCAAAAAGAGGAGAGGCAGATTGCAATTTCAAAATCAACAATACAATTCCTCTCCTCTTTAAAGGAATAGGCCACCGTTTTTACATACTAAGATATGTTCTTACCTCACTTTAGACGTGTTAATATATCCCCGTCTGGTCTTTGTCCGTGCGCTCTGCCAGGCAAACGGAGCACATACGCAGCCTCTCCCACATGTCATATAGCTCCAAAAAAGCTCACGATAGAAGCTACCAAGCTCTTCCACGTGTTCCCTATTTAAATAAAGTTACGTGAAGTGTTTTCATGCGAAGTATATTTACCCAGAAATGTAGCATGTCGATTTTATAAGCAAATAAAAAGGGGGACTATATTGTGAGGCGTAATGATACGAGGAGTAAAACGTCCGCACAGTAACTCCTAAAGGTTATTGACGGAAGTGAGCGGGGGAAGTCTTTAGGAGTTACTACGCGGACGCTGTGCTCCTCGTATCATTACGCCTCAAAATATAGTCCCCCTCTTTATTTGCTTATAAAATCGACATGCTACATTTCTGGGTAAATATACTTCGCATGAAAACACTTCACGTAACTTTATTTAAATAGGGAACACGTGGAAGAGCTTGGTAGCTTCTATCGTGAGCTTTTTCGGAGCTATGTGACATGTGGGAGAGGCTGCGTATGTGCTCCGTTTGCGTGACAGAGCGCACGGACAAAGACCAGACGGGGATATATTAACTCGACTAAAGTGAGCTAAGAACATATCTTAGTATGTAAAAACGGTGGCCTATTCCTTTAACCAGAAAGCCCTTCTTAGTTTGCAAAAATGAGGAGCGCTGGAACAGAATTTGCAAAAGTAAACAATAAAGCTCCTCCCCCTCCTACTTGATTGGACCTGACAGGCTGGTTCACTGGAAAAGCTCGTCTCATTGGTCAACACGGGAGGATACTATACTCTGATTAGTTGCTGAGATCCGGGAAGGATGGACTTTACACACAAAAAATATACACATTATGACTTAATTTACATAAAAATGCAAGACCAGGTGGTCAAGAGTACACATTTTTTTTATAAAATTTGTAAAACATTTAGACTTCCAGACTATCACTTTAAACAAAGAGAGTTAGATTCACTATGGGGGGGAGCAGTGCAAAATAAGCTAAATGTATCTCAGGTCTGTCTCTCCATGCTCTGTCCTCGAGGTTTTCGCTCATGCCTTCTGGACGTTGTTTTTATGCACCTTTTTGGAATCGGTTCTCCAACTCTTCTGTCCCCTCTGCCATTGAACTGTTGAATTATGAAGGGGTGTGTGTATTAAAATTGTTCTAGTACTATCTGTTACTACTATACTACTATTGTTCTGTTTATCTTGACCCTGTACTCTTGGGAGTGACACACAGTGACTACGAAGTTTGCGACACATGAATTGCCCTTTCGGGATCGCTAAAGTTTTCTGAATCCAAAGTTTTGAATTTGGAAAAGGTATTTTATATATTTAAACCTAATGTGCGACTACTTATCTCCATGGAGACCATTATTGACTCCCATGCAGAACTAGGCCGGTCTCGATAACAAATTTGAAGTTCGATATATATTGAGGCAGGAAAGTATCGCGATAAATGGTATTATTGACTCTTAGCGATACTAGACAATATCAACTCTGAATAAAAATGGCAGTAAACCTTTGTTCTAAAAGTGTGTAATCATATCCTGAGTAAAAATAATAACAGTTCCCGCACACTGCCAAACTTGCAAAAATAGTTTATTAGGATTAGGTCAACGTTTCGGTCCTTCATCAGGCCTTGTGATAGGTCTAATAAATGTACAGGCGATAAATATCGTGCCCAAAGATTTATCATTTATCTGTTTTTCATTGAACGATGAGTCGATAAAGACATTATCGTGACAGCCCAATGCAGAACATAATGCTAGTTTGTCACCAACTGAGTTAGTATGACTTGAATGACTGCTCTCTGCTTCTTCAGTATTAGGTCACAATAGTGGATCGACAGTATGGATCCTCTGTCCCGCCTCTTGTCGCCATACAGCTCATTTGGTTTGCCCTTTGAATAAATATGTCTCCACTTATTGGGACCTTTTTTTACCCCCGGCGGGTGAAGGTCAAATGGCCTGTAGTGCCCGTCATCCATCATGGCGCTCGGCGGTGTGGTGTCCCGGTGTCCCTCATCTATCACTCTGAAGGCTTTCGCTGCCCGTGTGTCCCAGTGTCTGCGTCCGGGCGGCGGATGTCATTAATAATCCCCAAATGAGAGGATGAACGAGCTCAACCTGCCCCACTGTCCTGCTGTTACCGGCCCGACAGATGCTAACGGTCAGCGCGGCTAAGTTATACATGCTAATGCGGCCCTCGCTCAGGTGGGGGAATGAAGATAAGGCTCGTATTTGATGAAGCTGTCTGGTTTAGATAGCGTTATAAATCTGCATATCCCTGTCGGCTTGTTCAAGTCTATTTCATATTTGGAACATGTTTCGACCAGCTTTAGATTCCAGACATTGATTGGTCCTGGTTTAGTTCTGTTTTAGACCTTGTTTGCCTTGGTTACACTTTAGCATTTTAATGAATAAGCTAATAGAGTTCGGGAATGTGACGTCAATCGCTAAGCATTATGGGGTTAGCAGCAATTGTAAACTAATGGAGATTTTAAAAGTTAAAATACTGGAGTGATTGTTCACATTAAAACACTTGGACACCACAGTGAGTTAGATGTATTTACCAGCAGTCACTCAGCAGCTAACGGAGCTGTTCCACGGCTATTTTCTCCACTTTATAAACTGTTTTTAGCTAATGTTAGTCAATGGAAATGTATGCTAACAGCTGCAAAGATGGCCGATCTCCATGGTAACTGTAGACTTTCCCGAACTCTATAAGCTGCACCACTTTCCTGCTAGCACCACCGACATACGCTAGGTAGGTTAGTGGCTAGCAACACAAGCTAAGTGATCCTAACTTGATTTGACCATATAAAGGCTTCAGCTATTTTTAATGCTTTAACCTAAGTGTCCTTATTTAGAACTAGCTTAACTACATGTTTGGATCAAGTTTAGTTGAAAAATACAGTAGCTTGTCCTGGTTTAGCCCTCATTTAGGCCCGGTTTACGGCTGAGCTAGGCTTGTCTCAGTCTGGTTTTGCAAGAGAAATACCTTCCTGGTTTCCTCTTTAAGGGATTTATTCAACCTACTAACCTGCGACATTGTCCGTCTGTTACCGCCGACACACGCCCACGGTCTGTCGCTAGTTATACATGCTAATACCGACCATGGCTCAGGTGGGCAACAGGAGAAGAGGCATGCTAATTTGATGACTTTGTCTGGTGTGGATACATTAATGTCTGATGTATCATTGTCAAAGGGCAAACAAAGATATGGCTGTATGTCTTTAGCGCCTGATTGATGAGTATGAACCACTTGTGCTGTAGCTTTAAGTGCTGTTGCTTTTCTGATCTTTTAACCCTGTTATAATGATGTTCCCTTGTCAGAAACGTAGATATATTCCACTTTATTCACGTAGTTTTGAGTAATCCTATTTACATTGGTTGCTTCTTATTCTGCTAAAACACTCTATCTATCACAGCGCCATCAATTTTGTCCACTTTAAACCAGACTGTTTTCGACCGAGTCAGACCTTGTTTAGTCTTAGATTTATGTCGTCCTCCTTTTTGCCCTTACACATGATTTAGATCCCATTTAGTCCTGGTTAAATCATGGTTAAGACCGTGTTTACTCCTGTCCTACTACCATCACTTGATCTACTGCATCTCGTTGTAGCATAACCGGCTTTTGGCGTATCCCAGGATCCTTTACCGCCTCAGCCTCACCTGATTATTTTTCCGCCGGTATGCAAAACAGTGGAACTGAGCTAGCACGCACACAAAAGGGGGAGCAAACGAGAGTGAATAGGCCCCGGCTGGATCCTTAAGGTGCAGGAGCCATAAGCGGAGACTCTCCTCGCCCTCCGGTCCTGAAACACGATCGCACGGGCCGCTTGAAAGACTCCCTTTGTGGAAGATGCTCCTGTGAAGAGCTCTCGCTGTCTGTTATGACTTAAAACGAGCGGCCGAGTTTTCATCGCTCGGTGGAAGATAAAGAGAAGGGGTTGAAAAGATGGGGAAAAAGCCTTAGTTTGAAGTTAATTCTCTCCCTCCCCCTGCGCGTTAAAAGACGGGATTGTTTTTGCACGGGCAGGCCGGGGATATTGTGTGCCGCACGTTGGGTGTTATGTTGCTGGGTTGTTTTTGGATTGCTATTGTGGTCCGGGCCGGCTCTCATGCCTTCAGTCTCCGGTGTATTTTTTCGAAGCAGGAGAATGGCTTGCCTTTAGAATACCCGGTTTTGGGTCACTTGAGGTGGGCAAGTGTGGGCGGGCGTGTGGGTAGACGAGGCTTTTTTTCTTCTTCTTCTTTTCATGAAAACAGAAAAAGAACATCCACGAATGTTGAAATGGAGATGTGTAGGCTGATGACACTTAGGCAAACTTAGCTGAATAACAACTTGCTTTTATCGTATTGTATCACAGCTTTTGTGGACATGACATTTCTTAAATCCAGCGTTTCGTTTAGACCTAGATTAGTTCCGTTTGAGACTTGGCTTAGATCCGATGTAGTCATGGTTATGTCTCAAGTGTTTGAACCTTTGTTTGTCCTGGTTTGAGAGTTTCTTAGACCTGGCATGACCTTGGCTTAGGCTCATTTGGTTCAAATGATCCTTGGAGTGAGCAATATTTATTATACTTGGCTTAGAATAGACCTGTAAATGTCTTTGTTTCGCTGTTTCGCTAAGGTTTGGGAAGACCAAGTAGGTAAGATTACACTTGTTTGACCAGTTTGGATACGTTCCACAATCCCTTTAGCCTTAGGTACTTGTTTCAGGATTGGTTGAATCTTATTTTAGTGTGGTAATAAAATTGTACTTGTTAGGAATGACTAAATTCTAGCTAGCTTTTGTGCATGCTGTTTTAGTTTCATCTCGCTACTCATTTCACTCCCCTTCACACGACAGTTCCGCACAAAATGGACAAAACTTCACATTTCCAAAACCCTCCGCCCTCGATGGCCTCCCTTTTTAAATGTGCTCCGGCTTAGAGGACAACAGGGAAGGGACGGGGCGGGGATGGACTGACAATGGGACGGGGGGGAAAAAAAGAACTAAAGCTTCTGTATTGAAAGAGTGAAAGAGCTGCTGGGGCAGAGAGGGGGAGATTGTGATGTCCCAGTCTATGAGGGAATCCATTTTTTTGGCCCATCCAGAATAGAACAGTAAGTCACCAGTCTCTTTGTGGATACTTTGATCTCCCAATTCAGGGACTTGGCACCTGACAGACCCCCTCTAAGTCCGAAAGTGGAGCCTGCCTGGAAAACAGAAGAGAAAGAGAGATGTAGAGGGACGTGTTTACGAACTTTCAAACCCTAAATCACGCAAAATAACATTCCTAGTTAGAGTTTCTAATACTGTGCTTTCAATTTGAACACTTCCAGTCTGCTGTAGCTCTTGGAACAGGATCGTTGCCATCTGCTGGCATTTTGTATGACTACATTTTATAACCTCCTTATGACTAGGGTTCTTTTCTAGACTAACAAAGCACTAAACCAAGTCTAAAGTCCAAGTGTACAAGGACTGAAACTGGACAAAACTGACGAAGCTTAATCCAAGTCAACATCTTCTGAAGGACTAAAATCATCATCAACTTTTGCCAAAACAATTAGAGCCAATAAGAGGTTAAACATGTAAATAAATTGGGAAAATCATGATTGAAACTGAGCTTTGGCACATGCCTTTTTGTTTTAGGCTGTGCAGACTTAGTGACAGTCTGATGTATTGTGGTTTCTTGGGATATGGATATGCTTAATAGTAGGGATGCACGATAATATCGGCCGCCGATAATTATCGGCATTTATCGGCATTTTGGCGCCATCCTCGATAAAGCCGATAAAAAAAAATTCGGCCGATAATTAGGCCCGATAATTATAAGCTCAAATGACATTGAATCTGCGGCTCCAGCTCGCTGCCTTTCTCTCGGCGGCGCCGCCCCGCACGTCCTGCAGCCCGGAGCTGCTGCAGACTCAGGACAGCACATTTACAGCAGCAGATATACGCTCTCCACGGCCGACTTGTGCACGGCTTTAGCTGAAAAATGCGATGAGTATTCCAGGGAAGCAGCGCTGTGCAGGCGCTCTCCGTGAAGGAAGAGTTTTTTGACTTTTTATATCGAAGTCACTTCAACATTAGCACCGCAACAAAATGAGAAAAAGACGAGGAAATGCGAACCGCGGACCCGCTCACGTAAGTGAGCATTACTGGAACACAGCGGGGCCTGAACACCCATGTATTATCTTAGCATTTCTGATCAAATAAACACGATAACCCCGCGATTAAAGCGATATGAACGAGAGGAGTTTTACATTGATGAAATGAGCCACGCAGCTACGGTTTTTTTTTTTTTTACCGCACGAGGCACAAATGCATAAATGAGCCCAATGCAGGATTATATTCCAGTATTGTAAATAAGAATTCATTAGTATGATGTCAACAAAAAGAAAAATACTAGGAATTAAGTAGTAGTAGTAATATTATTCTTTTTTTTTTTTTTTTTTTTGAATAAGATGTGACACAGATGAACAGAGACAGATGATGGAACTGTAAAAAAAACAGCTTTAGAAAAAGGTGGAGACCCAAACCCAAAGTAAAACTCATTATTTGATTTATATTTATACACTTGTATATTGCTTGGTAGAGTTAATACATTTTGGGCAGAACTGTGAACTGTTACAGTGAGTTCTTGTCACAAAATAAAGTGCAAATATATATTTACATAATTATCGGTGTCATTATCGGTTATCGGTATCGGGACATGCGGAATTATCGGTTATCGGTTATCGGTTCAAATTGGCATTATCGTGCATCACTACTTAATAGTGCCATAACCACAATTTGTTGATATATTTTGAAGTTGTAACCTGGGACTAAACATGCACTGGAAAACTAAACCAGGACTAAACTTGACCAGAGTCAAGTCAATACCACGTCGAACCGGGACTAAACTAGGAAAAACCAGATCAAAAACATAATTCCTAAGCGCCAGTTGCCCCTCCAGCGTGAGAACCAAAGATTTAGCATGCAGCTCAACAAGTTGACCAGCGCGGCCATAAAGATGCCGTGGAAAAACTGAGGAGATAGCTCGAGAAAGTAAAGCCATGTGTGCCCGGGTGTGTGTTTGCTTTACATGTGGCTTGCCATAGCTGCCCGAACAGAGATAAATCCAGTGGAGTCACAAGGCAGATTCTTCTACGAAGTTATGGCCTTTGGGACCACCCACCACTGCGGTCTCCCTCCCTCTAAAAAAGAACTCCTAATAGGAAGCAAACTCCACAGATTTGCTTGGATATTGACCCATCTTTTCCATCGAGGCTTCCTCTGCAGGGCACTTGTTGCTATAAACAAGTCCAAAATGTTGACATCAAATTCCGAAGCTAATTTCCGAAACCACCGTCAGGATGGTGCCAGTGGTCGGCGTTTGTCAAATAGTTTGCGGTTCAAGTGCTGATTTTGTTTATTATTAGAGCGTGGTTGTAATGTTAAGTCTTGTTAAGGTTTAGACGTCCGTTACAACTTTTGCCCCGAACCAACTTGTTATTGTCATGGTTTAGCCCCTTAGACTATCTATTTCAATCACAGAAAATGTCATTCATCCTTTGGTAATGCTTGGGAAATTGGTGGTTCTCAAGTGAAGACAGTTAATATCCTATTTAGACGTAGTTTCGTCCAACGAAAGTCTTTTAAGACATTTTAGGTCTGATGGCAGTTTTCGAGGTGGTACTTGACACCTTGTTGAGCTTGTTATAAACTTGGCTGGGTTTAGGGTTAGCCTATGTCAGGGGTCTCCAACATTTTTTACGCCATGAGCTACTTTCATGAAACAAAAGTGTCAGAGAGCTACTTATGCTTTGAAGACATTTGTATGTATGTATGTAAGTATGCGATTTAGGTGGATTTACTTGATTGTTCTTCAATTTTCTTGAGCTTCCTCGTAATCTCTGTACTCTGTTTTCCTGAAAGTCTCCAGATTGCGTTCAAAATATCCTGAAGAAAAAGAAAATGTATCTAAAATGTGCCTCATCAAGCCTACGTAGGAAATATAGTAAGTCTCTGGCGAGCTATTTGGAAAGGGCTGGAGAGCTTCTGGTTGAAGATCCCTGGTCTAAAGTGCTATAGGAAATGGGCAAGGCTAGTATTAAAGAAACTAGGACTAAAACAGGGCAAAACCATCAGTTCTGCCCAAGGAACCACTGGCCTTTGCTGAATACCCAATCTTCAAGAAACCGTTCTCTTCAGCCTGGGACAGCTTAATAATTACCTGCTGGAAAATCTCATCATACGCGCACGGTTTGATGCATCCTGGTTTCAGTGGTCATCCCTTCAAAACAGGCTAAGCCCTATAGTCCCTGAAGCATGCATCTCAATTAACTCTCCCTCTAGACTTAGCCCCGAAAGGTCATCTACTTTGACATCTTCCTGACCCCGCTTTCAACTCGCCACTCTTTCCTGCTCAGCGCACATGTCCGAACTCTAAGGAAAACACACATCCCTTTTGCTCGCCCGCAGTGGTCAGAAACCTCTTAAACAATGCCCGCTAATCCCAGTGTCTTGCCCGTCTCTGCCGATGCTGAGTGCGTCCGCTGATTGCTCGGGAGATTGAGAGATAGCACAAAGCACCTCGCGCCTAATCTCTCTTCTTTTTAAGACCAGATTCTTCACGCACCCCTGTAGTCTCCAATCAAAGAGGCCCCTTTTAGCTTAAGCGTCAGCGAGAAGGAGCGGGCTGCCGGATTTGCGCCGCCTGATTGATGGGACTATAGGGCTGCTCCGGGAGAAAGGCTCAGCGGGTCGCAGCTAGCCCGGTGCTAATCCAGCCGCTGCAGAGGCCAGTCTCCAGGGCACAGAGGCTAAGTTTATTACTGTGGAGAAAGAAAAAAAAAGGGATTTCCCAGCGTCTCACAGTCGTGTGGGTTTCCTCTGTTGTTTGCTCAGGGGAGATCGTCGTGCAGCGTTGGAAAGCATGAGTGTTTTTATTGGAAGTGCCTGTTTGGTTGCGGTGGCGCGAGGCAAGTGACTGATTTTGAGCGCGGCGAGCACATGTGGGAGTTTGTTTACGTTATTGTTTCTTGGTAGAGGATTCCCTGATGGATTTATGAGTGTGGCAAGTCACTCAAATGCAGCTTTGGACCTCAGTCAAAAGCTTGTGTGGTTAGAGCGTCATGTACAACTATGGCAGACTTATACTTGTGTTGGGTAGGAAATTACTGGCAGAGGTACAGTATGTGTACTTCAGTCAGTGAAGGTTGTAATAAGCATGATAAAGACGTGAATAGCAGCTGTCTAAATCGGAGAATGGACATTTAAAGAGATGTTTTTTCCTGAGTTCAGTCAGATAAAAATTGCAGAGCTGGTTTCTGGTTTTCAAATAAGCTTTGTGTTACTTCTAAGCATTATTAGTCAGAAGTAAATCACTACAGAAGAAGCTAAAACAATATCTGCAAAAGCTTTTGGTTACACTTTGAATTCATGTTTTCGATAAACAAGCCAGAAACATCACATGCAAATTCTGGTTTCTCTAAACTGTAGATCGTAACTGACACTCAAGAGTTATGTCTTGAAAATGTGAGACACGTTGGATGTTGGAAGCAGGAATTCCAACGTTTTGCTTTTAAACCATTAAGGTAGTAATTTGTTCAAAGGTAAACAGTGACAATTCTTCGAGGAGGACACTTAAAAATGAGTCATAACTCGTTCATACCCATCAGTGTTTTCGTTTCTCCTCTGGGATTTTCCTGCCGCACGGAAATATACCGCATCTTCGAGAAAACCACCGTCCTTAACCCCATTGGCCGCCGTGACCACGCTCTCTCTTTGACAGACAGCTCATTCTCTCCAATCCCTGCTGCAACTGTTTCCACCGCACCTTGCAATGAATCGTCCTATTGTTGTCGTCTTCTGGTTTAGCGCTCAGGGAGTGAAATCTTACCCTCCCGAGCCCATTACGGCGAGGCGGAGACGAGCCAGAGAAACCCCCTCGTAAGACTATCCGCCCCAATCAAGCCGTCAGTCAGAAGGCCAAAGCCGGCGCTGTCGCCAACAGTACTCAAAGTGTCACTTAGTTTAGCATCGCGCCGCGGCCTGGCCGGGTGCGCACTGGAGGAAGTGGGTGTTGGATCGCGAGAAGAGAAAATAAAAATGAACACATTGCTGAAAAGTTTTGCCAAGTGTAGTGACATTTGTTTGTTAAGGGGTTTCAGAGGGTAGAAGATTGGATTTCGGTTCCCAGTCTGTGCCCTTTAGCCTGGGCAGATTGGGTTTTATGGAAATTTGCTTTGCTATGGCTCAAAATGTCCAAGTTTTTGTAAGCACACGGTCCATTTTCTTGCTCTTAAGTCAAATGATAAGACTTGAATTAAGAGCGAGAAGAAGCCACTGTAGAAAGGGGTCCAGCCGACGGTATTTGACAACCTTTACTTGGATCAAAATGTTAAAGATATATCTATTGCAAACATACAGGTGCATTTTCTCACAAAATAAGTTCTTAGAATGACGGAAAGAGTTGCAGGAAGTAAATAACATGAAAGTAATCCATGTCTTTTGTCTCTTTCAGCCTGCAAGATCGGATACTACCGAGCCTTAGCCAGCGAGGGCCTTTGTATGAAGTGTCCACTGCACAGCTACTCCACCCGGGAAGGCTCCACGTCTTGCATCTGCGATAAGGGCTTCTTCCGCTCCGAGACTGACCGGGCCTCAATGCCCTGCACCCGTAAGTACAGCATCCGCCTCAGCAATTTGGTGGCACCGTGACTTTAGATTGCCAATCCTCTTGCATCTTTTAGCGGTGCTGGAACGCCGGCTTATCCGATATCTAGGCTTAACTGGAAACTCGTTTTTTTTGTGTTAATGTGACCTTTGTTTCTTTTGTGTACGCCTTCAATCACACATGACTTTTTGTTGCTGTTAACTTAACATTAGCCACTGTTAGCATAGCTTTGCAGTTTCTCAGCTTCTTTCCTCGAAAAGTGGTATTTGTCCGCAATGTTGACTCCGTTTTTCTGCAGCGATGTGACAAAAGGAAGCGGCCACTGATTACCCTGAGTAAAAATATTTGTCTCCCTTTGTTCAAACATCATAATTACATTTCTATTATGCCGTGTCAGGTTGAGTTACTTGGCCTGGAGCGGTCCTTCGCCACACACAGCCTCTTTAATAGGCGCGTTTGATTCCAGGTGGCGCGCAGTGATCAGTCTCGGTGACAGAGGGCTAATGAGGGTGTAAAGCGCCGCGTCCGCAGACAGACTCCGAAACAAGCGCAGGCCCAGACGAATGGAGGAGATAAAATGCGACAAACGACATGACGGCGAAAGGAGAACGCAAGGGCAGATAGGGAGCAAAAGAGATTTTTGCCGAAGAATAATCCGCTCCGGGGTGACAGATCGTAGAACTGCGGTGAACAGCCATTCTCAGGTGTTTTCAAACCAGAGTTGCTCGATTGATCGCGTTCAAATAGAAATTGCAATTTCATACACTGTCTGGGGATTAAATTATGAGTAAAAACCTGCTAACCCTGTGGTCTAGAGGAGTGGTTCTCAACTGGTGTAGCTTTGGGACTCATCTTCAGTGTTTCATGACAAGCCGCGACCCCAGGAAGAATAATCATTTCAACTTATGATGCAAGTTAGTTGAGTTCATATTTACATATCCTCTCAAATGTGAATGTGCCTGGACGTGTTCGAAAGCAGCCCTGTGGCCCATGACATTAACATTTCAATAAATATTTGAAAAAAAAATCTGAATTCATGGATTAGAACAACTTAGAATATTTCTGAAACTGCAGACTGTCTCCAACTATAGGAATGAAGCATTTAAATACAATTCTCAATTCCATTAAAATAAAAAGGAATGAATATCTACCCCTCCTGGAACCGCCACCTTAACGTGGTGGAGGGGTTTGAGAGCCCGAATGATCCTGGAGCTCTGTTGTCGGGGGCTTCGTGCCCCTGGTAGGGTCTCCCATGGCAAACAGGTCCTAGGTGACGGGTCAGACAAGGAGCGGTTCAGAAGCCCCTCATGAGAGACCAACAGGCCCGATGAGGCCGTCCTTCTGTGGACCCACCACCTGCAGGAGGAGCCATAGGGGCGTGGTGCAATGTGATATGGGCAGCTCCAACTGCTGCCCCCACAACCCGGCAACGGAAAAGTGGAAGAAAATGGATAGATGGATGGATGAATATCTAAAAAATGCTGAACTAGGCTTAAAGACGACACGAAAACCTACAGTTGGATCAACATTAGGACTTAAACCTAAAACCACATTAGCTATTCCACAAAGTTTAGGCATAACAGACGTGCTTCAGTCTCCTGTCTGTTTCCATAATGCGTTTTGGTGAGTGATGACTCCATTGTAGCCCGACAGAACGTTTAAGCCTAATAGCCGCCGAGCTAAAGCAGCTTAGCAGATGTTTGGGCTGTTCCGATTGCTTTGTGACACGCGCTCAGTCAAACATGTAAAGTTTATTTATGCTGCGGAGCTGCAAATTTGATTCGGAGATGGGCAGCATTACTTGTTTACCCTTCACATCGATCAACCTTGAATTTCAATTTGATTACTCAAAACATTCAACTTTAACAATGATCGCTATTATTTTTTGGCAACACGGCTGTGGTTCCTCCTACCATTACAAAACATGTACATTGGGCCCCGCTCTTTGGCTCTACCACAAGTTCCGCCTGTTAATTAATCCTCAGTACTTGAGATCCAAGAAAGATATGATCACTGTTTGATGAAAAATGTGATTAATTCCGCAGCTCTACTTTGGCAGCTACCCCGCTCCAGAATCCCTCATATTTGCGTATCACAAAAAAATATCTCGAGACAAATATTAGTAATTGCTCGGTGCAGATCTGGGGCCCCGGTGTATCAGATTACCACTGGGTTTTAATGGCGGCCCGTTAATCAGCGCGGCATTCGACCACGGCTGCTGCGAGCAACAGCTGTCAAAGCCTATTACTGCTCGGCTTTAGCACAATCCCACCCTCCCAGCTCTCCTGCGCTGCACAAAGCCAACATCCGCACCAGTTTGCGTGACGTACGAAGATTCAAGCATGAGAATAAAAGAAATATCGGAAACAGCTACCTCAGAACAACCACCCGACATTATTCAAATTCAAAAACTTCAATGACTGCAACGTGTAGGTCATGTCCTCGGAAATCTGTCTCCATAAGGGTGTGTCAAGTACTGCCTGACCAAAAACTCGTACGCAGTGTTCAAAACCTGCTAACTCTGATGTTTCCACCGCCGCAATCTGTTCTGAAATGCGAAAGAACGTGGTCATTGTGTCAGTTTAGCAGTTCGTCTTTGTTGTTTGTCTCTCAACTGTTGATGCTTCCGAACTTCTTGAAATTGCCAATTCCGCTCGCAGTGCTTTCCAGATGAATACCCATTTTGACACCTAACCTACCGGCTGGAGACTCCCAACTCCCGCTGAACTGTGCTCTCCCCCTGTCAGCCGGTCGACCTTTGAGCTTTGAACCCTCGACCCCCGTCTGTCGTCTGGTGTTTTCCTTCCGCGTACGCTTTTCCTGCCACGGTTTCGGCCACATGCGAAAGCAACGTAATCGCCGCTGTCACTCAAAGCTTGGGAGGCAATCGCTTTTGGAGATCGACTTGGTTGTTTCCTGGTTGTTGCTTGTGTTGTAGGTTGTGTGGGTTTCGGGATTTCAATGGGGAGGTTTTACCATTGCAAGAAAGGTAGTGCCTTGGCTAGAGGTGCAGCATGTTCTGTCAGTATGTTTTGTACTGCTCAAAGTGGATAATCAATGTTGTCTCCGTGTTGGGTTCCCCTTTTGTCTTTCATAAAGATCCAGACTTAGAACTTGACAAGTGCTCTGCTATTTTTGATTTGATCTGTGATCCTTTGGTTTCACATCATGTCCCTAAAGTCCAGACCACGGGGTTCACCTTCCCCTACACCAGGGGTAGGCAAGTTTGTGTCACGGAGGGCCGATTTTCATCATTGCCAAAACCAAGGGCCGAACCTCACCATTGTAGCCTGAAGTAAAGAACCATTTTGTTTTACATCTGTGGTTCTAAAGTGGTCTGGCTTCGAGACCCACCACTACCTTAATGACAAGCTGCGACCCAAATAAAACTGTAATTTGTCATATATCGTATAAAATATTGTATTTATCCACACCTGTCCTTATTGAACATGCCGTAGATTTGCTTTTATGATCAAAACAACCCAATAGTATTAATTTGAACAGACTCCCGTGTGTTTCCGTGTAGTTTCGGATGGAAAATATTGATAAAAGTCCCGACCCACCAGTTGAGAATCACTGTTTTATATGACCAAGTGGGATGTTTTGCAAGGACATTTAAAAAATACTGACACTATATGTCGCATTTTTAGAGTACTTTAACAGGTATTTTATCCCTTATTTGCATAGTAATAGTTCTCAACATCATATTTAGGGCCAGAGTGTTCTGTGCTGGAGGGCCGGATTTGGCCTGACGTTGCTTACCCCTGCCCTACACCTTTCTGGATCTGGCTCTATACTATCCGCATGTTTTTAAGCCAAATATCGATCTCTTTAACCTCTTAACCCACACCTGAACCAAGCACATTTTCTCCAGTTTGGCATTACCAAAATCTAAAAGCTTCTTCTTGAAAAAAAAGCGGCAAAATAGCAACAAAAATGAGACAAAAAAAGGTTGAAAATGCCATCCTGAATCCCTTTCTGAGTTTGATCCGCAGTCCTCGAGCTTTCACTCTGCACATGCTTGGTCCAGAGATCGAGACCACCTTTTCCGCCAAACCACGGTAAAGCCCTAACGTTAAAAGACCATTATCAATGTTTGGTTGGTAATTTCCTCCCAAATCGCCCCAAAACGCAGCTGAAATATGTCCATTCGAAACCATTCCCATCCCTATCTGGCCTTCCAAAAGGTCAAACGCAGCGCAGTTGGTAATTAGGGTGCACGTTGTACACACATGTAACCTAAATCTCTGTTCCCCCTCCCGAAGCTACGGAGATGATGATTGTATCTTGAATGTAATTTTAGCCCACTGCGATTGCCTGTTACCGCTGTCAAAACCAATTACGTGTTACGGGGACTTTTTTCTCTCCCTTTTTGTTCTTTTGATCGGCTGCACTTGCAAACCGTACACAATCGAGTTAGAAATTGAACGCCTCCCACGTTTTTTGGCTCCAACCTTCAAATCTGGCGAGGACAACTGATATTTTTCAACAAGTGCACAAGTTTTTTTCTGACGTGCTCTGTCTTCGCTCCTGACTTTAGAGTTTGGATTGTAAAAAAGCTAGTGTTCTCCATTATGGGGTAACTTAGACCGCTTGATGCGTTTTTCAGACATTTCCCAGTTTTCTTAGCAGTGGTTTTGGTGCAATAAAGAACCAGGGAGGGGTTGGATTGAGGATTTAAGTAGAGCAGCAGAACTCCTCAGTACAGTGGCTGAGTGGACTTTGTTGCCTTAGAACTACAAAGTCCTTGGAGCGATTCCTAGACCATGCGGGTCAGGCCCATCGGTGTGGAACTAGCATGTTCTATCATGTCTGAATGGGTTTTCTCCAGATGTTCCGGGTTCCCCTCGCCAAACCCCCCGAAACATACATAATAGGCTAACACCTCCAGCTACGTGCTCCCCTAACCATGTTTAGCTCAATCGATCTGGCAATGGCTGCCTGGGCAATTAAATATCACAGTATTGAAGAATGGGAGAATGTCAAGGAGAAATTTCCATTTTTAGAGATAATAAAGTTCACCTTAAAGGGACTAGATGCAAGTTAGCCATTTTATACACACTACTGCCACCTCAGGTCATACGTGTAACTGCACCTTCTACATTAAGCGTGTGCATGACGGCAATTCGGACCCGAAGTGACACCTTTTTGAGTGCAGGATTTTCGAGGCAGTTGTGGTGAACAGGTCTGGGCTCATTCTACACATTAGGATATTCTTGGAACATTTTAGGGGAGGAAATAAGATAATTTTACCATTTTTAAACACCGCATAGTCCCTTTACCCATAACTCGGGCCAATTCAATTGACGGCCCATGGGCCAGAACCGGCCCGCCAAACAATCTGGTCTGGCCCAGTGGCATTTCCCCATTATAAGTAATAGTCACTGGCTCTGCACCTGCTTAAAACATGATAAATACAGAGAAAAGATTATTTTTACCTTTGCAGTGCTTTAGTCAGAACTCTGGCAGGATTGAGTCCAAATCTGTGATTGCAAGTTAAAGTCAGTCCTTATGTTTACACATAATAAGTAGCTATGACCTCGGGATGCGTGATCATAGCTGAGTGTTGAGTGTCAGGCCTTCAAAATAATACAATAGAACTGAAAAGGCCAGATAGGGCTGAAGTGAACACGTGTTTGTCACACTGAGAGTTATAAAACTGTATCTGCTGCTTAAAAGGGGCTTAAAATGATGGAATATAATAAAAGATGTTATGTTAAATCATATTGGAGCAAGGATTGAAATGTTTTTTTTTCTATTATTTTCCCCCCAAAATAGGAATATGTTTGTTGGTGGTGGGGGACTTGCCAAATGTTTGGCCCAATGACCTCCAAAAACCTGGCCCCGTAAAGAATGTATTTATTTATTGGTCAATTTGGTCAGGAGAGTGCATGGAGAGTGCATGGTAATGAACACACATGGGACCCATGCATGTAAACAAGCCTCGCCGGATGGAAGCCATGGGCTAATTTCCATCCGTTGTCCCACACTCGCACTTTTGAACACACTCTCAGTCATCCCGGCCTATCAAACATGGGACCATCTTGCTGTGAAGAGAAACCGCACATTACCGCTGCACCACTGTGCCGACCAAATTGTATTGAATCTCACTGCCATAGCCTATATATTTATGCAAAAATAGTCTCCTTGGGCCCAACAAGTTGCATCCTTAGCAGATTCATCTTAATTAAATGTTGGGGTAGCACACTGTATTCATCAAACAACTTTATTTTTTCTTTTCTCATGTTGCTCATTTTTATGGTGTTGAAATCCCAGCCGGACGGTAATACAGCCGTCTGTGCGGGTTTTGGCTGCTGTCTTAAATGAGCAAATGAAAGACAAAAAAGAAAATGAATATCTGTAAATGTGGCGAAAAGTAAACTTTCTGGTCCCCGCAGAATCCCCCAGCAGGTTTCCGTGTGTGCATTCGAAGTCTTCCTGATTTGCCGTTAGCTTGTGCTCTTCTTTACGTCTCTCTCAGGATTAATTACCGCGTGTCAGTCACAGCCGACAGCTCTCCCACGCTCCCGTGCTCCCAGTGCACTATGGGGAGGCAGACAGACAGGTACTATACCCCAAAAATCCAGCTTAATGTATGTGTAATGGGCCTAAGCAGTGGGAGAGATGAGAATAGCAGTTTTTCATATGTGTGACTACTTATGCTTATAACTTTAGACTCTTTTTCAACTTAAATTTGAACTTGCCACCCTCTGCTTAACCTATTACACAACTCTGGGCCCAAAGTGCTTTTTTAATCGCTCGTATCCTCATGGTAACTAATAAAGAAATGATATCTTAGAGGCGATAGCAAGCACCTTTACTGTAAATGAATAGTCAATAAATAGTTTTTATGAGGTGAGAACAGGGGCACACAGTGTTGGTGTGGGTGAAAGCATTAACAGCACCTCCGGGCTGGAGGCTGTAAAGATAATGGAATGATTGTAAAACGCAGTAAAGGTGCACCGGAGAGGCGCGTGCGGAAAGTACCTGGACTTTACACCACTGTTGGAATGGTGATCCCAATTCAGAAACAGCGCTGATCAGTGAGATTAGTGAATAGATATCTTTGGTAATGGCCATATACGGTAATGTTTGAAGCAGTCCGAGGGGGAAACAAAGAAGAGGAAAACTTTATCCCATTTCTCAAACGCTGAGTTATGAACATATTTTTCGACTAAATTAAGAGACGTGGAGAGGAGCAAAGTGGTTCAACAGCTCATAAATACTGAAAAAGTGGACAATGGCTAACCAGGAAGCTAAAGTTGGCTAACTGTGAAAAAAAATGTCATTATTTGTCAAACCCCTCGACTAGGCCACGCCCCATTTGCATGACACGTTGACATCTGTATCTATTATTGTCTCTAAGGAGCAAAGTGTTTCAACAGCTTATAAATACTGAAAAAACGGACAATGCTAACCAGGAAGCTAAAGTTGTCTTCATGCTACATATGCTAACGTTAGCAACGAGTGCTGTTTTTCGCTTCTACTGAACAATTTGACTTGAAAACGGCTAACTGTGAAAAAAAAATGTCATTATTTGTCAAACCCCTTGACTAGGCCACGCCCCTTTGCATGACACGTTGACATCTGTATCTATTATTGTCTCTAAGGAGCAAAGTGGTTCAACAACTCATAAATACTGAAAAAACAGACAATGCTAACCAGGAAGCTAAAGTCGGCTTCATGCTACATATGCTAATGTTAGCAACGAGTGCTGTTATTCGCTTCTTCTAACTGTGAAAAAATGTCATTATTTGTCAAACCCCTCGACTAGGCCACGCCCCATTTGCATGACACGTTGACATCTGTATCTATTATTCTCTCTGATTTTTGACAATAGATTTGCAATATGGAAAAAAAAGCACTACAAACTAAAGAGTTATATATTTGCCCATGCACATAGTGACTATTGGATGTCTCCAATATTTCGAACTCACAAAAATCCATCTCAAATCCACCGTCGGTTCAGACCAATCGTGTGGCAGTATATCTGTGAGTGGGCGGGTTCTACATTTGCCGACAACAACGAGCACTGCTGCTACAAACCTACAACTTAAAAAAAAAAAATTGTTTTAACCGAATATTTCATTGCTCCAATGCCTGGTTGTTGGTTCGAGACTTGGCTGTGATTGGCTAAAATGAGGCGCGCTTGATCCAATCAGCACCAGCGAGCGCTCAACTAGAAGTCCTTCATCTTTTTTTGAAACGATTTCAACGGGAAAACATTTCAAGATGCTATCACTTTGCCAATCTGGATTTTAGAAGATTATGGGTTGGGACCAAAAGTGGATTTCTTATAATTTTTCCTATGATATAGTGTTTGTTGAGTTGTAATACTTTGTTTGTGGTAATATACGGTGATGTTGGGTGAGAGAGACATACTTCCCCATCGCTTACTGTACTTTCCCCTCTGTAATAATTTAGACGTCTATTTTTACTTCTATCTGGGAATTGGGCTTCACTTCACAGAGCTTTAGCATCTGATGTCCTTCTGCTGTCTGCTCTGCCTCATCGTGCATTCTCCTCAGTCACACCAAAGCAAGTCGGCGCTAACCTTGACTAAACCAACCATCTCTTTGCTAAACATGCTTCCTGCGCCGTGTGTCACCCCCGACAACAGCTGAGCGAGCAACTTTGCGAAGCTGTGAAGGAGCTTTATGAGTAGATTTTTGCGCAAGCTCCCGGGGCAACCGTAGACACTCTTACCCCATCCCGTCCCCACACACACACACACACACACACACACCCTTTCCCCCGCCCCGTCCCCTCCGGTGTCTTCCGCGAAATCACTCATCGCCGCCGCGTCCCTCCCAAAATAAAACAGATAATTAATTTCCGTTCTGAAAATGATTTGCGCGCGCCTCCCATTTGTCACCCGAGCATCGATCGCTCTCGGGGGCCGGCGTCGGCGGGCGCTTCGTTTAGTCGGAAGGAGCGGGGCAGGGAGAGCAGAGACAGAGAGAGAGAGTTAAGTCAATTACTTTATGTTGGAACGCAACGCACGACTACATTTATTTCAATCAAGAGCATGGAAATTTGAATAAATGAGTGTTTGTTCCGTACAAGCACTGATTCAATGCAAAAGTATAGCACCATAGCAGTATCAAGGTCTAAATTACTATTATTTTGGTGTGTACTTTGGAAATATCCCCATTTTTACATCATTTTACGTTTTGTCTGTCTGATTTAGGCAACACTAAACCTTTCATTTGAGTCCAGACCACTTTAAACCAATTCTGAGTCAGGTCCAGACCCGATCGAAACCTGGACTAAACCCGTTTCAAATCCAGACTAACGCTCGTCCAAGAAACGAGGACTGAACCGGGCTCAGTCTTGGCTGACCCGCGGAGAAGTCTGCTCCAAAACAAACTTTTCTTCTGTGAGTGGTTTCCATAAGAGTGCTGTTGGACTCGGAGTAAGAATGGAAATCTGCCGGCATATTGAGTTACATTTAACATGCTGAATTAACTGAAGTGAAAGCAGATCCAGCCTCTCAGTGACACACAGGACGTTAAAAGGCCATCGGAGAAGCCACGGCTTTCAATAACAGGACCGGGAATAATGGACCTTCGGTTTCCTTTCCAAAGACACATTATAAACTTCTTCTTCAGACTTGTTGCCTTATCTACTCTAGCCAATTGCGTGGTACATTTGTCGCTCTGCTATTGAAATGGTGGCTTTTCCATTCAGTCACAAGAGATCGAAGACATTTGCGGGACTCGAGACTCGGATCGAACAGGAGGACTTTGTTTGGATTTTGGACTTCGGATAGGAGGGATCAGGCTGGAGGACTTTAGCTTCCCGAACCAGAAACATCAGAACTAGAAAAAAAGACCAGAACATACAGCTAACACAGTGATATTTATGATTATGTTCGTTTTGATCTATGGGCACAAGGATGCAATGTATGAATGACTGTTTCCATGCAGTCATAATATTTTTTGGCAACTTTTCTTCAGAAAATTGCCACTTCACACTATAAAACTCATGAATACTCACCACAGGCATTACCCCACCATAATATGTACCATACTAAGCAACAACTGGATTGGGGGAAAAAAAACTGTCTTATGCACTTTAAATTATGGTTGAAGTCAGTGGTCCTGAACCTGGGTTCAATCGAACCCCAGGGGTTCGGTGAGTCAGTCTCAGGAGTTCGGCCGAGGTCAAGACACACATTCGACTCATATGATTTGTGATGACACGCCAGTTAAGAAGGGTTTGGTGAATGTGCATGTGAAACTGGTGGGGTTCAGTACCTCCAACAAGGTAAAGAACCACTGGTTTAAGTTTTAAAAAATAAGAAGTTTAGTGATTTGATCTTGAAGAATGAAGACTTCAGTGCAACACTGGTTAGAACGCTAGTGTCCACCAGTTTTGTCATATTCTAGGTCAATTTAAGCCCATTTTTCATTATTTAGTCTGAATTTAGAGGCACTTACAAATCCAAATATTTCCAAGGTGGTACAACTGTGCTGAAGTAAAACAGAGACTGTTTTTCTCTTTCTGCAGGCCCTCCCACGGCCCCGCTCCACCTGATCTCCAACGTGAACGAGACCTCGGTGAACCTGGAGTGGACGGCCCCGCACAGCTCCGGGGGGCGGCAGGACCTGACCTACAACGTGGTGTGCAAGCGCTGCGGCCCCGACGGCCGGCGCTGCATGCCCTGTGGGAACGGCGTGCACTTCAGCCCGCAGCAGCTCAGCCTCCGCACCAACCGCGTGGCCATCACCGAGCTGCAGGCGCACACCAACTACACCTTCGAAGTCTGGGCCGTCAACGGGGTGTCGACGCAGAGCCCCGGACCGGAGCAGGCGGTCTCGGTGACGGTGACGACCAACCAGGCCGGTGAGTTCAGCTGTTTCCCCCTCAGCCTGCATGATACAAAACTGAAATCTGGATAGAATTCTCTCTAGCCATGAAATGTTTGATCTTTGAAAATATAGAAAATCAACAATCTCAAGAATGTTATTCAATCAATATCCTCAATATCCCAGGGTTGTTCATATTCCTGTCACAAAGTGTGTTTTGGCTCATAGTCTTTCATATTAATCCTGTAGCTAGAGTGCGTTTTAACACAATATTATGAACTTGTACGAGGATTAGGTAAACTCCAACGGACATTAAGAGTTAAAGCAGCGCTAAGTAACTTGTTTACCTCAATGAAACCTTTCCGTAGTCCCTCTGGGGTTAATACAAGTATTAATAGAACGATTGGGGGATCTTTCTTCTCCCCCTGGTGTCTCTGGCCAGAAAACCACGCTTGCAACTTACTGCCTCCGGGTCGGAGGCCCCAATACTGTCTAAAGGAATCACTTAAACAGTATTTACAGCCACATTTGAGTGAAATGATCTCCATTGTGTAATTGGATGTACAATATCCCCCTCTACCTTTTTCTTTTCTGTCAGTGTAGTATTTACTCTCACAGACAGTTAATAAGTATAAAACCGGAACATGCTATGACACCTGCTGTGGCGCTTATGGCCTGCAGGGGCATGAGTTACTTTGTACTGCTTTAAAACAAAAATAATTACCATTATCAAGAGTCTGGCCATTGGAAACCCTTCAGGAAAAGGATGGTCATATGGAATCTTTTCGGATGGCTAGTGTGTATTCCTGAAACACAGGATCTTAACCCACTATCCCTCTATATACACAACATGTCCAAACCATCTCATTCCACAATTTGGTTGAAGTAACATAATGATAAGATAAGTAGTCTGTGGGGCTGGATTTTTAGCCAAAAAGAGCTGTGGTTTCAGATCATTTATGAGTGTCAAGAGCCCATGTTTTGTGTTCAAAATTATAAACCTAACTCATACTGCACAATGAACTGCATATGCCATTTTAATCAGAGGGAAAAAACAAATCAAATGCTATTCAGTTCAGGTTTTTCATTCCAGTTAATCTATAATCTACTATTTTTATTGCGCCTTTTAAGTGTGAATTCAATAAAATAATATAAATAAATAATATATGCAATAAAAAAAAACAGACATTAGTCATAAAATCAAGTTGAAATAATGTCAATGTCAGCTTTGTTTGTAAAACACATTTGCAACAACGTTCTTCCCAAAGTGCTTCACACACAAGGCAAAAAGACACAAAATAAACTATATAAAAATAGGGTGTTTTTAAAAGTTTCTACGGTTGGAGTAGCTCTAATCTGATAATAGGAAGAAGTCTGTGTTTTATCTGAAATAATTCCAAGTACTCCCTTCTAAGTGTTTGTGGACCCCTCGGTGGGAAAACACTGTTAAAGAACTCCAACCCTCTGAATGTACAGGAATAACAAAATCTGGAGTTGAAATCTCATGATCTGTTCTGTGTGTGGCACAGCTCTGAGCTCTCCCACCAACACTTACGACCATTTATCTCTATCTCCCTGACCCTGCACTGATAAATCAAGCCAGTGTGTCCTCAAAGTGCCGTGCCCGCCCCCCATTCAAGATATGTGCTTTTCCCAGGGATGGAAATCGGTGATAAAGACATGACAAAAAGACACTTAGCGTGCCACCCAGAAGCAGCGCTGTAAAGGCCCGAGCTCAAACGGGCCGCCGTAAGAGAGGGAGGAGACACCAGTCGTAAAAAATCATTCGCAACTATAGTGGACACAGAAAGGATAAATGGCAAAGCAGTAAGAGGCTGGAGGGTTGCACTCTGAGAGATGGGCAGGGGGTGGGCAGCTGTGTACGTTTTCAACTCAGTGATTTGTTACTTGCAATAGCATTAGTGTAGTAATAATAAACGGTATTTTACAATTCTCCAAATTGTTTAATTTCTCATTAACGGAAACTAACGACAAAATGAGCACAACATTAGGGCAAACAGCACCAATGCTGTGATATTTCAAAACAAATAATCAATGATCAAGTGTTTTTTTCATGAAATGTATTCTGTATATTGTAAACACAGTCATTTGTGAGAAGAAAAAAAACACTGTGCATTCTAAATATAACGCATTTGTATCAATTTCATGAGCTTCTAGCTAGTTTCCTAGCATTTCTGTGACAGTGACCCTGCATGTTGCAAAATGTGTCTATAAACTCTGAAGAATTTGGATGCAGCAAATATGTTATGAAAGTTTCAAATGAGTTTGGACCACAACTAACATTTTAGCTTAGTGGCTTCCTCTTTCATCATTAGTTATTTAAAAAATCGTCAGACTTTAATATTAATCTTGAGGAAATAGACTAATGCACAAGAAGAATTCCATTACTTAAATACCTTATAAAAGGAATACCCACTAATATTGGACACATAATGAACCAGTGTGTTCATAAAGTTTTACTGATGACATACAACGTATAGTATCATTAACCTCTCGCTTACAAACATTTATTCATACTTAGTTCAATAGAAGTCCATTTGTGGTGCCTTTATATATAGGGATTCAAAATAAAGTAATACTACTACTATAATTCGTAATAGGGTCAAAACATAAAAGCTTCTGTTTTCATCTGCATACCCTCTAGACTTTACCCAAGTCTCTCGGTGCATGTTACCAAGACACTCCGCTCCACTGTATTTGTAATAAAGCCCCCACAGATCAATACGCCTCATCTCATTCATTATCTCCTGCGCTAAATATAACACGCTCTTGGCCCCTGTCTCTATCCAAGGCTGCTGCTGCTTCACGTGGCTCATTACGCAAAAACCCAAGTGAAATATTGCAGAAAATCACTTCCCGCCGCACAGAATCCATCACCCGACCTCCCCCAGCAAATCACCAGGCCCTCGCCGAATTATGCCAGAGATAATAAACATGTTACGATACGCGGATTGCTCACAAAAAGCGCTGCAAATGTGAGGATTTTGATCATGCACATATATTAGAAACATGCCCCAATATTGTATAGCATTAAAACTAACTTTTTTCTGTTTCCCCATTAACCTAAAACATGCTCAATAGGCTAATAACCCAGCTAGGTATTCTTAGCTAAGATCCTTGCTCATGATCTGGAGATGGGATCCGGACAGGTTTTCCCAGTAGTAATGAAAGATGGGTCAAACGCTGGGGAGAAACATTACAGGGGACAATGGGCAACCTTGACCGTCACTCAATGATTTGGCAACACTGGCTATGAATTATATACATCATGCACATCTCCACAAGGATGAATTTATGAGAATGTTTCACAACTTTCATAGAGCAAAGTAGAGTAGTTCATAAAGTAGTACTAGTTCATAATTCAACAAAAAAGCTAAATAATTAGAAACTTTAATTGCGAAATGCATTACGGTCTTGTCTCTCAAATGTCTGTTTTTACTGTATACAGAAGGAGGATAAAACCGATTTCATTCCTCTACTAGAAATCAGATACAGGGCCTTTAAAGCCACACCCTGTAACATTTCACCCAGTAAAACATTTCCAAGCTATAGTTACAATTGGACAATTCAATTAGCATCGTCGCTATTTGGTATTGCGGGCATGTTGGTTTCGAAAGTCTACTTGCTCTTGTGACATAGCAGCACGCAGCCTGGAATGTTCCTGGAATGGCTTTAATTTGACTTTTGATACTCGTGCTGATGTATCGCACTGACTTGTGTTTTCATAAAGAACCTTACTCCTTGCACTGTTTCGCAAATTGACTGAAAAATGTGCTCGGGTGCAGGTTTGTCACACTATTACCCAGGGCAGTCTGTCCCAAACAATGCCCTATGTATCTCGCCGCGTCCGTGTGTGCGCGTTAAAGAGAATAGCTGTCGACTTATTGGATTTCTTGTTGCTAATGCTCGGTAGGGGCTTTGGAAGGTTAGGTTTCAGCGGCTGGTAATCCCGCCCCGGTCATCTGCGGCTGTCTCTCTCTGCATATCCAGACAGCGTGGATTACTCATTTATTGTGATCGATTTATTGGGGTTTATATTAGCTGTGGAAAATAGGCACCCTCCATATAACCGCCACAGCCATCACAGACCGAGACCTTTGTACGAGAGGTCAGGTTTCGGTTAGAGAGGCAGAAACGTGAAAAATGGCTTGATGTAAACTTTTTTATTGTGCACTGGTTTGGTTGTTGTCACACGTAAAGTTGCAAGCCACTGCACTCCGCTAAATGTACCCTCAGTTAAAGTCAGCGGGCGCGCAGAAAGTGTAAAATACGCCAAATAAGGTTACGAACACATGGCTCTCTGACCGCAAATGCTGGGGTCAGATTCCCATTTGGACAATCCCAGTGTCGTAAATCAGGAACAGCGCAGACCTTTAACCCACGGAGCGCTGAGATGGAGGGAGTGTCCGAGCTCGGAACTGACCCCCCGGCTGTAAATTAAGTTTTTGTTTCACTTCAGAGGTTGTTGTTTAAGAAGTTATCAATCTTTTGAAATGGTTTAAATGGAACTAACAGCCTATGTCCTGAGTAGTGGATGTAGAATTAAATAAAAGCATAAAACATGTACTCACCGTGAAGAGGGATAACAATTATATTAGGGCTGCTCGATTATTGAAAAAAATAATAATCACGCTTATTTTTGTCATAATTGAAATCACGATTATTCAAACGATTATTTGTTGCCTTTAAAAAAAAGTCTATCTTTATTTTATTTATTTATTAATCAAAACACTACACTACACTTTATGTTTTCTGGATAGTCACAAAAGTACAAATGAATTCAAGTACGCCTTGATTAAAGAGAGGTCCCTGTTTCACACCTGCCCCCTGCTGGCCAGCCCTCACACCTGCGCAAGTAAACTAAGCAGTGCGGCCTGATGACATCACAGGGCACTGTATGTTTATTGTCAGACAAAAGCATGAGATGAGGGAAAAGCGAAGGGAAAATAATCCCAGCGGCCTGAAATAACGCAAGTCTGCTCTTTGCAAAAAAAAAATGGCCAAAGAAAAAAAAGGTAAAAAATAAATAAAAATATAAGCGATTTTTTGCGATTATGCTAATTTTGTAATTGTTTACTGTTGTAATCGAAATCATAATCGAATTTCAATTAATTGCACAGCGCTAAATTATATATTTTGCGTTCATCATTAGATATGAGCTCACTTAAGTCGATGTACCGCCCATGGAAGCTTACCACAGGTGGAGAACCCCCTGCTTTATTCGCTGTTAAACACAACTTGGCGGCCTTCGTTGTTTTGCGTGTGGGCACGTCTTTCAGCCAAACGTGTTAGACTTTCCTCTTCCCTCAGCAAATTCGGTACATGTGGAAATCTGCTGCTTGTCTTTCTACGCGAAGGGGAGACGAATCTTGTACGAGGCAGCCATTTTCTCAACTTCTCCCTTCTGGGCTGTTTTGTTGGCGGCAGAGATGACAAGTCACTCCAATCTGGCAACCAGGTATCAATCTGGCAACCACATGTGCTCCCAGGCCCTTAAAAGTCTCTCATTACAGGGGCCAAGGAGGTGTAATCGAGCAAACTGGCTGTAGCTGCCTCGCGAAAAAAAAATGCATTGTTTGCATTTGACACTGTACACTTCAAGCAGTCGCAAAACTTAAATCACAAAAACGGATTGGTATTTTCGACCCGATGCCTCTAATTTTCATAACTCAAAAAGAAATAGGAGCCCTGTCTGAAGAGGTGCCAGATAGTCTAGGATGGTCGTTCTAATTCGCAGCCCCAGGTTACCTCATTGTAATTGGGATTTTTAAGGCTTAGTCGCGGATAAGAAATGATAGGTCATGCTGCTATCATCTTACCAGCAGAAAATGACTTTCTTGGACCATTTTTCTGACTTCTCTGAAAAAACAATAGTGAGATATTTGTCATCTAAGCTGGAGCAATGAAGGCAATGTCGGTTGAGAATTAATTCAGCCATAAGGCCAAGTCTAAACTCAAGAAATCTATCGAGAGCAGTGGGTGATTGCAATTGTACTGCTAATGGACCCATCTCTGCACCGTGCTTATCTGGCTGGAGAATGTACCCATTGTGCATGTTATAGATTGATTAGGGAAACTAAGGAGCGCCAAGGAAACTCACCCAGGCGCCAGGAGTAGGGGAACCACTCCTCTAACATAAAGCGCATCCCAGGTCAAGTAGCGACACCCCATTTGTACCCATCCCACCGGCTGAGCACCCGTCTGGATATCCGTCATCTTTGCCCTCACTTTAGCTCTGGGAAAAATAAAATAAAAGCGCAACCGGAGACGCCCAACGCGATTAAAACGGCCAAATCTGTCATCTTTTGGAGGGAAGATGGATGTGCCTGCTCGCCCCTGGAGATCTGACCCACGGAGATGCTTTCCCTCCCAGAGCCGACGGAGCCCGTGCGATCGGCTCTCCCCCCTCCGGCTAACGATTGATCGCGGCCGAAACAAATGCCTTCTGTCTAATTGTTTAACAGAGATGCTACACATTAGGGCAACGAGATGACACAACCCGGGGCCTTAATCCATTTACCAAAGAGGAGTCTGCAACCCCATCCCTCCTCCGTCGAACATCCAGGCTGTAGCCGCCCGCCCACCACCACCCACCGCTGTAACTCGACCCCGGACCGGTGCTTAGATTCCTGGGCGCGTTTGAAGTCAATCCCCCCCCTTTTCTAAAAGCTAAGGGGTTTGTTAGCGTTTAGCGTCCATGGCTAGTCTCCGCGGAGCCTAAGGCCGCAGTGATGAGGATGGATATCATGTCGTAGCTAATCCAATCATAATCGCCCCGACCCCGGACCCCTCATTAATCATTCCAACTGTAATTTTTTAAAAGGCAGACGGTCGGGTTACAGTATCGCGCCAGAGCAAAGGTTAAAAACGACTCGGACTTTAAAGGCAAGATTTTAGGGCCATTAAGGAAGCTTCTCCGATGGCTGAGGAATTTGCGAGGGCTTTGTTTCTTCGCAGGGAAAGTATGCCCTTATTTGGTTGCAAGGAGAGGCATTGTCGATAGGCATGGTGCAATCGAGAATTCTGCACAATGTAGCACTGAACCTGGGTAATCGGAGGTGAGAAGAAGGTGTAAAATTCGACGAAAGAAGGGATTCCACATTTGAGAGACCTGTAATTGTACTGTCCTGAAGTTGACGATCGAAATGATTGGGGTTGTGTGCTTTGGCAACCATTTGTATGACTCTTTTATGCTGTGGTATTGTTTCGATAAGCATCTGCCATGTCCCAAGATTAATCTGTCCAGCGTTGCATTCACTTTTCACCAAGATCTTGTATTGATGGTAAGGAAGTCAGACCACTACGCAAAGCCTTCTTCTGCACATCCCACAGATTCTCAATGGGGTTAAAGGAACTGGCCACCGTGTTTCCATACTGAGATATGTTCTTACCTGAGCTTAGACGAGTTGATACGTACCTGTCTGGTCTTTGTGCCCGTGGAAGAGTTTGGTCGCTTCTAGCTTCACCCTGTTTGGAGCTATAGGAATATACTGGGAAAGGCCAAAAACCCAAACAACACCGTTGGTCTTTTTGCATGACTGAGGGTACACACAAAGACCAGCCAGGTGCGCATCAACTCGTCTAAGTCCAGGTAAGAACATATCTCAGTATGGAAAAAACGGTGGCCTTTTTCATTTAATGTGTGGGCTCTCTGATGGCCAATCCTTGTGTGAAAATGGTGTGTCATGCTCCCTGAAGAACTCTTTCACATCTGGCGCTACAGGGGAAAAACAAATTTGTTAAAGATTGAAGCTCAGTCTGTAAATCTTGGACAAAGAACAGTCCAAACTTAAGTAACACCCGAAGAGGCCACTTACACTTCCTTTGATAACTCCATTTCCATCCAATATCCTGTTCGCCCCTCCGATACCTGACGTTACTACAAAGTCCTGGCTTCAGAATGAGCTATAAGCCTTTTTTTTTTTTCTTTTACCTTTTGTGTCTTGTAAAGCGCAAATCAATTGGCTTTTATTAAACCCCCAAGTGAGCGATGTTATCTCCAACCCTTTCCTGCCACGGCTGATAATGAGGCCATATTTCAAGCGGGCGCGTCGCTATCTGGCGTCGGGCGCCTTTAAACACGTGAAGGTTAAAGCACAGATAATGGCTGGCGCGCTCGTCCCCGCCCCGGCTCCCGTTGTCGCCGCGACGCAAATCAAACACGCGCACTCCATCTTCGGGGACCGTGACGGCGTTTGAATTGGGTCATGCCGTATGTACTCTCCAAGTGCACACAAAGGGAGATCCACTCCTGACAGTGCAGTGCAAATGTACACTTCAGCTCATGATAGAATATATGATTGACTCGGGGGTTTGAGAAGGGTGTTACATGGTGTTACATGGTGTTACATGGTGTTACATGGTGTTACATGGTGTTACATGGACTTCTGGGTCCATAGCAGTAGTCGTAGTAGTAGTAGTTTATTCAGTCATTTCATTCCTTTAAACATTGAACAAACATTTCCATAATTTATGTACAACACGACCGAAAGGGTTTAGGCTGAAGTGAAAACTTACTAAGCCTAACCCAGTTTACATACTTCCACGAGAAAACAAACACAAACATTTATAATAAACAATATCAAGTGTCAAACAGAAGAGAAATAAGTATGTATTTAGAATTGATTTGAACATAATTTCAATATTCCAATATATATGTATACTTGTATATATACATTTTGTTTTATGTTCATTTGTTTTAAATAAAATCATGTCATTATTTTAAATTCATTTAATCCGTTATGGATCTATTAAAGTATTTTCACTAGTTTCTTACTTTATTCATCCTGAGCTTATATATTTTTGAATTTTAGTAGATTTATACATCGACTTCTTTTTTATTCGTTCTAGCTTTTAGTTTTTTGAAAATGCCAGTTCCTCTGAGGTTATACTGACTTTTCCTGTGTTCAAAAAGCTCCTGGATGTGAGGAGTTAGAAGATCAACAAGATCATGGATTTTCAATAGATTTAGCTCTACAAACATAGGGTTTGTTGGTGCATAGAAATCTGCTTTAGTGATAATTCTTATTGCCTTTTTTTGGAGTAGAAGAATAGAATGGATTTGTAATTGTTTCCCCATATTTCCAAACCATAACTGTGAGGGAGTTATACAGCAATAGAAGAGATAGAACAGTAAAGTTTTCATTTTGCCAATTACAGCAATGGTTTTTGCTCATTTTGTTTTTAATATACTTATATGTGATGTGTTGTGGTTTGGTTTGGTTTGGTTTGGTTTGGTTTGGTTTGGTTTGGTTTAGGCGTCATTGTTTGGCTTTGAAATAGTCCTGATTTGAATCTGTTTTAGGATGAATTCTGATGAAACATGGAAGAGGCCAAATATTATTGGAATGTTCCGTCATATTATTTCTTCAAATTGAATTTTGAATTGAAATTAAATTTGAAATTAATTCATGTATTTATGTATTGCTTTATTTGACAGTTTCTAAACTGGTGGGTCAGTGGTTCAAATGACTATAATTTGTTTGTTTTCTTTATTATGACTTCAGCTTTACCCAAAATATTTTGGAAGGGAAATACTGTTAATTATTTTGCGAAAGCATAGATTAAAGTATTTCTACAATTGGTGAGTACCACCTGAAGAAGCCTCTAGTACACGGATGTACTACAGTTTGAGATTGAAGACAGATAAAGGTCTGAGGCCGTCCCATATGGAGAGAAAAGTTGATACAATTGGTTGCTTTACACTTAAAGCTTCCCACTGTTTTTCCTTTTAAATTTGAACCAAAGCCCATTTCAAAAAAACAAACGTTAGCGATTGCGTCATTGCCGGGCTCAGTTCTCGACTCTCACAGCAGGAGCTCAGAGACTTGGCGTCTCCGTAGTTAATGCAAATATTAATATTCCTGGAAAAAGTTGTACTAAATCGTTTCTCCTTCTTTCTTTTTTCTCCATCTTCAGCTCCGTCTCCGGTCACTTCCATCCAGGCGAAGGATATCACCCGGCACACCATCTCGCTGGCCTGGCAGGCGCCGGAGCGCGCCAACGGCGTCATCCTGGAGTATGAAGTCAAGTACTACGAGAAGGTAATGGCTCTCAGGGGAAACAGGACCGTGGATCTAAAATACTACTGTTACATATTTTATGCTTTTCACAGCTATATAACAACGCCAGTGCTTGAAAATACATCGCCGACTGTTTTCTATATCTCTTACCAGGACCAGAATGAAAGGAGTTACAGAATCCTCAAAACCGCCTCTCGCAGCTCGGACATAAAGGGCCTGACTCCTCTCACGTCTTACGTTTTCCACGTGAGAGCTCGGACTGCAGCCGGCTACGGAGACTTCAGCACCCCCTTTGAGTTCATGACCAACTCCGGTAAGTCCATGTCCCTCTTTTACTAATGCGTACTTGCAACTCTACACCTAGATACTTCATTTCCTCACTAGCACACAGATGCAAACTGCTTTTTCGCTAATTTGACTTTTTACTGCTTTAGCTTTTGTAAATGCTCTGTTTCCTTTGAGAATTGCCATCGGCTAAAACAACATTTGAATGGTGAAAGTCCTCAAAAAGTTGGCCCAAACTCATCTATAGCTTGCTTTACCAATTACTAACCTCGATATCCGATTGTTATTCTATGGCATTATTCAATCACTCGACATAAGCCTCGACAGAACTTAGGATATAAAGGGTTCAAAGAGAGCGCTCGCCTCTAATTACTATGTTTCAATGGGCCTCGTTCACAGAAATACTCTTTGAAACCAATCCAAGAGTTAGAATGTATCAGAAACATTATAATTAATTCATTTCTCACGGTTAATCACATGTTTGTTTGCTTTTTCTCATCCTTATAATTTGATAGAATTACAGTGATATGTTGTAATAATGCACAGGGATCAGATCAAACTGGTTAGTACTCGCTCAGGCTAACAGGAAGCTCTTATCACGCCCATGTATGGAAGTTTGACTGGCGCGGCGTTGTATTTACGTAGTCGATTTGATGTAAATGTTTTGCTGATGAGGGAGAATTAGGTGTATCAGACTCAAGAGGTCAAACAAACAGCATTTGTATTTTCTTGTATTTGGAGAACGCAGAAGATCACCAATGTTAACTGGCTCTGTTCAAAGTAGAAATGTTTGTATTTTGTGAGAATAACTCTGATCGATATATATATATATATATATATATATATATATACAGTATATATAAATACTACAAACGAGGGGATTATTTATCCATGATGATAATCTTGTTGATGACAAGATTCTGTCTTGAGAAATATTTGCTTAAATGTTACGTAAGACACTCATTCATGTTTGAACTAATGTCATTGGTGTTAAATGAAAATTGAACATATTTATAATTGAAAACTAGGTGCCTATTTGAAAAAGGAGAGTAGGAATTGTCCAGTAACTTCTTTAAGTGGTCAAGAAAACATCAATGAATCAGGCATTTGGAAAAAAAAAAGAAAAAGACTATTTTTGTAGACATACTAATAGTGTAGAACATATTGTTGAATGTATTTTTCCTATAGCTGTTAGCATTTAACCATCAAACATCACAAATAATGAACAATCCAGATGTTTTTAGTTGTTGTCAACCCATCAACCACATTTAGGTGATCTCAAAGCTTAGTTCGAAATCATTAATAAATAAACAGACCTTTTGAGATGAGCGTATTAAAGCGGATGTCCCGCCAATGGCCACTAAACCTAATCTAGTATCTTTGTATTGTCATGAGATGGCGGCAACAATTGTCCATTCTAGTATCCAGTCTGTACGCAGTTATAGACACGCGGGCCAAGCTAACCTTTTGTACTGTTAAAGCACTCTTGTTGAATAAAGTGCGCGCGACGTAGAGAGGGGATGATGATTTGGAGGGGGGGGGGGGATGTGGTCCGAGCGCAGGTGTCCTCTTTGTGATGCAGGAGCGCGTCGCCTGATAATAACACGGCCAGGCACGCGGTCTAATGGCCGGGCATTGTCTGTCAACGAGCCGTGGAGAGCAGGCTGCAGTTTTACGGGGAGGCACGAGAGCGAGGGCAAACATTGGGCAAAGCGCGTGGGCGGGTAGGGCGGGGGGGAGGGGCCATGGTAATTAACGTCAGATATACAGCGATGAAGAAGAGACACCATGGACATTAAATCAGGTCTAAACGACCTCAGGACAGCACGGTGTGGGTGTTTTTCATGTGCTTTTGCTCAATCAATTCCTGTTCAGAATAAAGGTTTTTTTTGGGGCTTTATTCAATAGGAAAACACATATCCACAACTTATCCACAAGGCTGTCAGATCCACAATTCCTTTTTCTAGATTTTAATTTAGAAATGATCTGTGCACAATCCCTGATCAAGTATCCTGTGGGATGAGTCCTGGTTTCATTTCATTTGTTGTTTTGGGGTACTACTGCCAAATATTTTCCTTAGAAGCACCGGTTTTTCGATTAAGTAAAGTTGTAAAATGGCACGTTAGACGATATATATCAAAAGGGCCAACAGCAGATATGTGAATGTGTTGAAGTATTGTCGTCTGACTTGAAATGCTTTTGGAGCGTTTCGAGAATAGTGACACAATTTGTACAAATTTAGTGACAACCCACTCACTCAAAATGTTGAAGCCCTCCTGGTGTTACTCATTTTGTGGCTTACTTTAATAGCAAGGGGACACGGTGCAGTGGTAGCATGTGTTTTAACATATTGAGTGCCACAATTTAGCTGTTGAGTGCCAACAATCCAGACCTTTTTTTCATGATGTTTTTCATTTGAAAGCTGAGACTCTTAAGTTCCTGAGAAATCCAAAGCTAAACAGAGGCTAGTTTGGATCAAAATATGCAACACTTTCTAACTCCTCTCTCCAACTCTCTCGTCCTCTCTCCTCTCTGGACAGACACTAACGTTATGGGAAGAGGCTAATTCCTAAATATTTCCGTTTCAAGTCAGTTTTCAAGGACAACATTGTTGACACGTACTGAAACAATGCGTGTTGCCGCAGATCAATCGCTTTTTATGGCGTGTGCATTTGAACATCTTGGTTCTCGGATTGAAGACTTTAACAGGATGTTTCTCAGCCGTCCTTGGATCAATTTTGACCATTTAAAAACTCAGAGAAACGTTGAAATCTCAACTGTTTCAATCTTTGGGAAGCCGCTCTGCTTTGTCAGACGCACTCCAGAGAGCGAGAGAGAAATGTCGGGTTTACAGCGGTTAGCTACACAACCAGGCCCCCTCAGACAAAAAAAAGAAAAGAAAATAATATTAATAAAATGTCCTGATCGTGACTTTTCACAAGTTTTTGATCATCTATTTCACTTCTGTTCATCACAGAGCTCCCAAAATCACACATAAGGTGTATTAGAGTGTCTAGAATCGCAATAAAACATTTTTGGCACACGATGTCTTAAAATAGTCGCTTTTGGACTTTTCTTAAAACTTAAATGATATCCCATTTTCGCTTGTGCTTTTTTTTTGACTGATCTACATCTGAATTGCACACAAAAAATGTCTAGTCCTGGCACACAATGACATAATCATGTCTATAAACACTTCTGTCTTGCCTGAAATCCAAATTTAAAACCCCCCAAAATGCGCTAACTTCGCCGTGCTTCCCCTCTCCCGCAGTGCCGTCCCCCATCATCGGAGACGGCGCGAACTCCACCGTGCTGCTGGTGTCCGTGCTGGGCAGCGTGGTCCTGCTGCTCATCCTCATCAGCGCCTTCGTCATCAGCCGCAGGTAAAGCTCCTCTCTCCCGCCGCCCTGCTTCCCCTCTCCAAGATGGTGGATGTCTGTTTCGGTTTGCTCTTTTGTGGGGGGTGTGTGTGTCTGTGTTAGCACTAGAGCTGTCAGCAGCAGATGAGTGATGCGTCGCCGGCGGAGACGTGACTGACGGGTCGGACAGCTGCCCAGATGTTATCAGCGACCTCAGAGTATTCTCCCGACCTCCCTCTCTCTCTCTTACTTCCACTCACCGGCCCAATACAATGTTTCGCCCTCACCAAAAACATACCTGGAATCCTAAGTCCGCGTGCTGGTGGGCAGCCAAGAAGTCTATTGCGGTAACCATGGTTTTCAGTTGGTATCTCTGTAACGGCTGGATGGATCTTCATGAAACAAAAGCGGTCACAAAGTCCATGGTCTTCTCTCTCAGAACAAATGAACTAAGGCCAAAGGACTGTCTCGGAAAGGTGTCCTAAAGTGGAGACAATATTCAAAATGATGCACTTTCGATGTTGGTCAGATGGAAAGACGTTCAGCCATAAGGTGAACGTGGCAGGTTTGTGACTCCCATCACTTCCAAATAGCGATCAGGGGAACCATTTGTAGATTCGCTGTTTGGACATTTCTTTCCAGAACTGTTTCTCTTCCGCTGAGTTGAATCGTTAACTGCTCCAACTGAGATTATGACATGACAATCCAGAATGTCGAGTTACCTTTGAATCTCCCAATTCAAAGGCGGAGCCAGTCGGCCTCCTGTCCAGCTCTGACCTGGCAAAAGTCAGATTGACATTACAGTGAATATAATATTATTACAACATTACCGATCTCCGTAGACAGACTGTTATTTGCCACTGATTGGATCAAACACCCCCCGTTTCAGCCGATCACAATCCAACTTAATTTCTTAAATGTTAGTCGTTCCCACCCTCCCACTCGCCGCAATAATGATCACCCAATATCTGAATAAAAATCATGACACACTCACTTTTATTTGAGTAAAATAGTCGGCAGCAATATGATAAAATATCTTTGCCCGGTTGCATAGTAATTTATGGAAAAAAAATCTGCTCGTGCTGCTTTAATGCTATACATGGCAGTTTGATTTTCATCTATCGAACCAATCCGAGCTGAATGAGATAAAGCAAAGGACAAAAGGGGGAAAAAAAAAGGAAGAAGATTGTGCGGGATATGAGAGAGGACAATGAGATAAGCAGGCGATGAAAGCGGAGGAGAAAGAGAGAGCGAGAGGCATCAGGTGGATTTCGCCGCGTCCCCATCAGAGCGCGTTAGCAGCCGACAGGACAGTCACAGATAGGATTACATGCAGATGGGGCGATCCCACCTCGGGCTGTTAACCACTTCCTATAGCTGTCTGTGTGTGTGTGTGTGTGTGTGTGTGTGTGTGCGGGGGAGGGGGAGGGGCGAGGCATCGATTCCTATATCGGAGAGAGGGGAAAGGGCAGGCTGTAATGTGTCGTTGCCAATCTCTTTGCAGCGAGTACTTCGTCAGGGTACGGCAACCGCCTTTCCAACAGGGCCTAAAGAGGATTAAAGGGAAATAGAGCTAGGCCTAAAGGGAGACTAAACCAGGACTAAAAGAGAGAGTGACTAAACCAGGACTTATCTAACAATTAAAGACAGTAAAGTAAAAAAAAAAAAAAACATTTTAATATAAAACATGGTCTAAATCGCACTGAAAACATTATATCTTGGTTAAAATGAGTCAAATTGAGAATATTTGACTTAAATAAAAAAACGGAATACCTACTTCAAATATGGAAGCAAAATCATATCTTTTTCAAGTAAAATAGGATGTGTTATCTGATGTTAAAGGCATTGTACCCTTTTTTTTTTTTTTTTTTTCATTTACTAGTGGTGAAAATTAAATCTGTTTTGTCCTCCTTCAGTATACTGGATATGCATGTTTGTGAATAGATACCATCCATTTAATTATTAAAACAAATATAATAAAGGATTTCTATAGTTCGATGTTTTTTGAGACCCTGAAAAGTGACCCTGAAAATTGTAAAACATGCTCATGGTCCACAATTTATAGTTTCATTAAAAAAAATTGGAGAAAAAAAAACAGATATACGACCTTTCTTCATTTAAGTGCAAATTACTCATACTAAAAATGTATTTAAAAAAAATGAAATTATTTTCTGCAGTGTAGGACTAAATCCGGACCAAACTAGGCATATATAGGACTATTGCAGATCAGACTCCACCGTGTTATAATTCTATGGTCTGACACAATATTCATATCATAAGAAGCCACAAAATCACAGAGGACTTCCATCTAACTGAGATATAGAACTTTTTCTGGTAATACTAGCGCCTGGGAACCTAAAAGTGTCTAACAGTTTAGTTTAATGTCATGATTTTCCCCTATTTTGTTCCATTTTAGCCATTTCCGGGTAATTATTTAGCGTTTTTTTTCCCGAGAAACAAATTATGTCACTGTGCTGAAATAGTTTAGGGATCGCGCAGAATGAAAGTACAAGCTTCCCCGCTGTCTGAGCTAGTTAATATGCAGATTCACGTCTATACTGCTCACCGGGGTTGTTAGCATTGCGTTTTGCATATTTGAGGATGACTCCCTCCCTCCCTCCCTCCCTCTCTCCCTCTCTCCCTCTCTCCCTCTCTCCCTCTCTCCCTCTCTCCCTCTCTCTCTCTCTCTCTCCTCTATCCAAGCAGGTGGCTGTTTTATATGCATGATTGGAGATAGCCAGTGTCATTGTGTCTCGGTGGTGGGAGGAGACGCAATCATGTAGCCATCATTACAGCGGCGGTGACACAGCGGGCAGTTGTTTAGCACATCTGGTCATTTCCCTCTCTCCTCGCTCTCTCTCTTTATTCCCCTGACCATCTCCACACACACACACACACACACACACACACGCTCGTGCGCAGGTGTCCGGCCGATATGAGGGGGATTCGGCGGGATTTGAGTTCATCTTCTCCAGGATTGATGGCGAGCCGTCACAGCTTAGTGGATGCTTTTGCTATTCCACTTCTGTCATACAAGCCAAATGTCCTTCAGGAATGGGAAAGGCCAAGCATTGCTGTTGTCGAAAACGGTGGTTCTCAAGCTGTGTAGTTCAAAATGCAAAAATACTTTAAAATAAAGGACAGTATTCACACCCCTACACTTTTCCCACATTTTGTTATGTCACGACCTCATTCCGAAATGGATAGAATTGGGGGGTTTTTCCTCATCAATCATCTAAGTATTTACACCCTTTGCTCTGTACTTTGTTGAGGCACCTTTGACAGCGATTACAGCCTCAATTCTTTTTGATTGATGAGGAGGGAAAAAAAAGATTTTAATCAATTCTGGAATGAGGCTGTAACATAACATGTGGGGGGAAAGTGTAGGGGTGTGAGTGCTCTCCTGGAGCACTGGAAGTTCTAAATGAATACATTCCTTTGGGTTGTGGCTTGGCGTGATACATTTAATCTTGGGTTTCTTATGAACAGCGTTGTTGCCCGACCCACTGAGTCCACGTCTTGTTTGTCCCCAGAAGGAGTAAATACAGCAAGGCCAAGCAGGACGCGGACGAGGAGAAGCACCTGCACTCAGGTGAGTCTCTGAAGATCTCGATATGGGTTTTTCTAAGGCCGATATTTTGGGATGTTAGTTGGCCAATGCCGATATTTTTGGCCTATGTTTCCTAATGTCTGATCTACAAGCCTGTGAAAAACAAATACTTGGCCCCTCCAGCACTGGACGATTTTATTTTGTTACTTGAAGGGACTATACGGATTTTAAAAATGCAAAAATTATGTATTTTCCTCCCCCTACATGTTCCAGCCATGTCCTAATGTATAGAATGAGCTCAGACCTGTTCACCACAACTGCCTCTAAAATCCTGCACTGTCACTCAGAAAGTTGTTAATTCGGGTCCGAAGTGCCCTTGTGCACAATCTTGATATTGAAGGTGCAGGTACACGTATGACCTGAGGTGGCAGTAGTGAGTATAAAATGGCCAACTTGCATCTAGCCCCTTTCAGTTGATCCAATCATAGTTTTTGTCCCAGCTTTGAATAGTTGCCGTTAGCATTAGCACATTGTTACTAGCAGCAGCATTTTGCGCTATCAAAAATACAACAGTGGAGGTTAAAGCTAACACAATGATTGAATTCTCCAGATTTTGCACTTCAAAATGACATGCAGCATGTCCATATTGACGGAGGTTTAATGAAACCTGTGTTTAAGCTAACCAATTTACATTGCGATGTTTCTAACCTCCCCTGAGGCCGAGGGAGTTGTGGGAGGACTTGTTTGAAAGCCCTGACTTTGCTCTTTCCAATGCATGAAAATGAAGTCTCTATCATTTTCGGTCCCAGAAATATTGGCTTTTTTCTGCGCTATATATCGGCCGGCCAATATATCGGTCCGTCTCTAATCATCATTGCCCTCCGAGTACTAGTATAAAGTCGTCAACTTCCTAGTATGATTCCCGAGGTCATGCTGCCAAGGTTGTTTGGACAAATTTAGATTTTGTTTCTCTGTCTCTCTGATCCGACGCCCTAAACGTCACTCTAGTGATGAGAGAAACAAAAGAAATTATGAGCATATAAGCTGTGCGGCTCTTTCTGTCTTTTTTTGTCCTACTGTTTTTCGGATCCTGCATGCTTTTCAGATTCCTGGGATGTGCGTGTCTGCTTGATTTTTAAAAAGATCAACCAACAAACCTTTTCAATCTGTGCCATTTCTATGAAGATTTGGAAGTGCTTTGTTTTTCTTCTCCTTGACTTTCCGTAAAACAGTGACATCAAACTCAGCTTGTGTCTACTTTGCCTCGCTAACAAAAACAACAAGATCATTGAAAAGGCTTAAAGTCCTTGTAATCAACTTATTTTCTTGCCGTAGAGTACATTTCCTTTGCCACAACAGATCTTCGTTGTGAAAGCAGGATTGCACACGCCAACGAGTGAACACTATAGTATTAGGTCATGGCTCGCCTGCTTCATCTCTGTGAGTTTAAATCCAGTTTTTCCAGCAAATCTCTATGACAAAGTGTTCCAAAACACATTTCTACTCCCCTCGAAAACCTTGTTCCCGGCCATCAGCTGCGGTCCCAGCGGCACGCTCGAAAGAACCACAAATGAATGTTGTAAACGTGCGAGAAAAAACAACTATTTTTGAACTTAATGCAGCCGCACGAAAACACGGCTCGAACAGCTCATTATCAAGTCATCAGGGCCGCTATTTCCGTCCCCGCAAAATGTCCGTCTAATGAGCTCCAAGTCTGATCGCAGCCCGGGCCGAGCAGCGAGGAAACGAAAAGGAAACGAGCGAAAGGGAGAGCGAGCAGGTTCGCCCGCAGCGCCGTGGAAATAAAGAACAGATGGGAGCGCAGTCTCTGGAATAGATTAACCTTCATTTTTCAATCTGATGCTAAATTTCTTTGTTTTACTTTTTTTTCCCCGTCCCCCTCTTAGTTCCCGCTTCTTTGTAAATGACTTCTCAATGTCGTTTTTACTTTTTTTTGCAGGAGTGAGGATCTACGTCGACCCGTTCACCTACGAGGACCCGAACCAAGCCGTGAGGGAGTTCGCCAAAGAGATCGACGCCTCGTGTATCAAGATTGAGAAAGTCATCGGCATTGGTGAGGACGAATTGGATATCGAGGGCACCGGTTTGCAACTTGGCGACAATTTTCGGCCTGATCTCACTTTGTTTGAAGCTCTGTTTTTTGTCTCGAACCCTTGGCACTGATGCTTTCGGAACTTAAGTCCTTGATCTGTTTGAGTCCTTGATGCTGTCTTGAACATGGGTTAGGACATATTTAAATGAACTGTGCCCAAAAGTAAGGCCTTAAAGAGGGAGTATTATGCTTTTTTCAACCACATAGCACCAGTCTATATCACACTGCAATGATGACGAAACCTTCTGTTGGTCTGTAAATGCAGTAAATTAGAATAACTGCCTTGTATAAAATTGATCTCTCAAAATGGCTGTAGTGAATGTCTTGAAATAGGCCTCTGTCTCTTTAAGAACCTCTGACCCTTTCCGACACGCCCCCTCCACACGCTGTCTGTGGCATCAGTGGGGAGGGGGTTCTGCTGAGGAGCAGTGGTTGGTTACTCGGCTGGTGACAAAAGCTCGGAGGCGTCTCCAGGAGGTGGGGGCGTTCCTAGGAGGACTCAGGCAAACCTATCCCTAAAATGGCCGCCATCAGAGTTCTTACAGATTTCTCAAAAATACGTGAATGTGCCAAGGCAGCACTTCAGGCATGTTTTTAATGAGGGAATGACGTAATAACATGATGTAAAGCTTGAAAAAGTCCATTTTGCATAATACCCCCCCTTTAAGTGTCACTAAAAGCACTACATTCAAATAAAACTGGCATTAAATCTACATTTCTTGGAAAATAATGGTATTGCTTGGTGACAAAACAAAACACAAAGCACATTCAACTCCAGTTTTGGTTGAAATTTGAACAAAAATTACCCATTGTATGTAGTTTGCTTTAGAATATTTGATGTTGCTGTTTGTTGGAATCTTTGCCAATCTTAAGAAATGAAAATGGTAAATGCTTTCAATTTAAATAGCACTTTCCCACCTATTTGCACACGCTTTCATTTTTGCATTTGCGGCATAAAAAAATGTAGTATTTGGTTTTGCTTTTTTTCTTAAATCCAGTTAAATTAGACGTTTTTACCGGAGTGCCTCGGATCTGTCGAGAGGGCCTGGTCCGATAATGTGATGCCTTTTATTCGAATGCACCTATCAAGAGTGCATCTGGATTCTTTCATTTATTTGCACATTATTGCTTTATTACATCATATTACATCATCATATATTACAAGCTGGGGACTATTAAAAGACATCAGTATGGTTCCGGTAAAAAAAAAAAGTACTGCTGGTATTAAATCATGCTGGAACTGGAAAAAAATATACACTAAATAAGAAAAATAAAATCTTTGACTTTGGATGCCTGGTGTGTCCTGAGAAAGCGCTACGGAAAAGAAAATCAGGCTTATCCAATGTATGAATCTTTCCTTTTTATTTAGATGAATGCTGCATAGTTACTTAAAGTGTTTTATTCAGGCACCAGATGGTCATAAATCAGCACGGAAACTGTGTTTTTTAAGCACCAGTGCTGAAATCTGAGCAGCGCGCAGCGTTAACTGCCCGACAGTGGTGTGACTTGAAAATAAAACAAGTATGAAATTGCGGCAGATTAGGTTTCCAAATGTCAAGCTTTTCGTGGACAGTAACAGTTGGTCTGCCTCTCGAGAGGTCATGGAGCTAAATATGCTGTCCGTGCCATTCCCCGTGGCCACGGCGCAGCGGCCAATGACAAAATAATACAAAGGCGAGAATCAATATCCATTTCCCCTCGTTCTCTGCTCCACTGGGCGGGCGAGCGGCCGGGGCAGGGATTAGAGCTGATCAATGCCCAGAGTGCAGCCCTCCTGAACCCACAAGAGACAGCCACTTCTACCTTGATTCAATTTACAATGGAGACTTTAGTGGGTTTGCAGGTTAAAAGGTAAAAGACATATAGAAGCCTTTCCAAATCCCGTTTATAGGAGTAAAAGGAGTCTGAACCAGGTTGAAAACAAGCATCAAATCCAACAGATCAGATTTAAAAACAAATACACAAACCTGGACTGTACTGACTAAATGAGGGGCTCAAAACAGTCTAATAAAGGTGGCTACAACTAACTCTGGCTACTACTCGTCGATGCCCCCAAGCGCCACCTTCTGGGAGGCTGCTGACCCAGACCACAAGCTTTATCGCGTCGCCTTTGGCTTCTTTTTGCAGGGGAATTCGGCGAGGTGTGCAGCGGCCGCCTGAAGATGCCCGGCAAACGGGAGATCTGCGTGGCCATCAAGACGCTGAAGGCGGGGTACACGGACAAACAGAGGCGGGACTTCCTGTCCGAGGCCAGCATCATGGGGCAGTTCGACCACCCCAACATCATCCACCTGGAGGGCGTGGTCACCAAATGTACGTATTTCGCCCTGCAGACGACTTTTGTTGTTGTTTTTTGCATTGAAGGGAAAAGATGTAAAAGCCAGACAACAAACATCATCCAGTATTTAACCATTCGAATTCTGACCAATGTATGCCTGGGCTTCTTTTTTTTAAGCCCATAAATCGCTTTTCCTCCTTTAGCTTTTAAGAATTTATCCAATAGTTGCAGTGTATTACAGTTCCTTTGGGACTGTCTCTATTTCTGGATCAGCCCTAGAGAGAGATTGTAAATACTTTAAGGGTCCAGATCAAAGTCCCACAAGGTTATTTGCTGGTTCCTACAAACCTCTGGTCAAAGCAAGTTTTTTCACTGATCAAATGTCCAGAAGGAGTAGCCATGAGCTGTTAGCGAGGCTAGAAGTGTCGGAAAAGCTGAACTTTTCCCCCGAAAGCGACAAATCATGCTTGGGCTTCTTCCTTCTTCCAACTTTTGTGCTAAAAAAGAATAAATAACACAATAACTTTATGGTGGTTACAGTTTAGTTAACAACTTCACAGAAAAATACAAAGGCAAAGCTCATATAACTTTGCACAATGACAGAGTATGTTTCTACTTATATGCACCATAAATCACCAGTGCGTGAGTTCATTCGGGTGACTTTGTCCAAGGGTGAACCTATAGTCACCATACACTTTAAATGCATCCCCCCTTTATATCTCCAGCGGCCACTCTCGTCCCGGGATGTCTGCTCGCACACCAGCGTCCCGCCGAGCCATCCCCCAGGTGGGACGTCCAGATGGAGTTGTCCGGTGCAGAGGGGTCTTATAGAGCTGCGGGGGTGGTGGGTGGGGGGGTGGGATGGTCTGGTCGGGACAGGAACAGACCCTGTAGCCCAGAGCGGCACTCATTAATCAAAGTGTCAGGCGTAAATGTGTTTGGGGTTAGCGCTGATACCCTATCCCGTGTACATCCGCCGCTACACACTCACCGAACGGGGCGCCCAGACCCGCCTCGTCCGTCGCCTCTGTCCTTGGCTCTCAGCGGCTCGGTTTACATTCAACGCCAGGGCTTTTGACACTTTTGCTCTTTTGAAGATTTTGGATGAGAAAAGTTTACGCCAAGGCGCTCATTAAAAGGTTTAAAATAACTATAAAATAACTATAAAACAGTCAGGAACAGCTACTACTTATTTTTTTATTTTATTTTTTCACCTAATTGCCTGGAGACTAGACTTGAGAAAATGTCAAATCAAAAAAATGCTTGGAATGGAATGGAATATCACAAAGAAAAGATTACATTTTGCATTTTTTTTAAATTGCTGTGTTTATTGTTTTGGGCTGCATTGGCGGAAAAAAAAATGCAACCTCAGTCTGATAGATTTCGCTACACCTAATATTGCGATAACAATAATTTGGCGATATACTGTGGCTTCTTGCAATTCAGCCATCATGGTAAAGATAATATGTCGATATATTGGCTTCTTGTGATTTGGATATCGCAATAATGATAATTTGCCAATATATATCGTGGCTTCTTTTGATTCGGATATCGCAACAACGATAATTTGTCGATACATATCGTGGCTTCTTGTGATTTGGATATCACAATAACGATAATTTGTTGATATATTGGCTTCTTGTGATTTGGATATCACAATAATGATAATTTGCCAATATATATCGTGGCTTCTTGTGATTCGGATATCGCAATAACGATAATTTGTCGATATATTGGCTTCTTGCGATTCGGATATCATGATTCCGATAATTTGGTGATGTATCGTGGCTTCTTGTGATTCGGATATCGCAATAACGATAATTTGTCGATATATTGGCTTCTTGCGATTCGGATATCATGATTCCGATCATTTGGTGATGTATCGTGGCTTCTTGTGATTGGGATATTGCGGTGATAACAATTTGACGATATGTTGTGCAGCCCTAACTGCAATTGCGATTCAGTTAGAAATTCAATTCTTCAAATAGAAGAATCCCTGACATTTCAGAACAGTTTTGCATAGGTTTAAACGACAGGGTTAGATACAAACTTACAGAGGTGGCATACATTTTCAGCGGAGGAAAAAGGAATTCAAAACCTGAACAATTGTGAACATTTTTTTGCAATGACAACTGCAAATATAGTTTTCTTGCAATGCTTCCCGATGTGAAGAAAAGCCCTCCTCCCGACGGCATGAAGTTGATGTATGATCCCAGCGCACGTCGGCGCCTGCGTCTCGCCGATTATATGTTACTGGACAGCGCCTCGGATGGATGAAGTGTCCTAATGTGTCACGATCCGACAGCCCCCGACCCTATCTCGCAACGTAGATACCGCTGTCTCGCTCCCACGCAGCCCTCGCCGGAGCGCAGACGGGGGAAAGCGAAAGGGCCAGCCAGCACCAGGGTCTTATCACCTATCACAGCCTTGCTCCGGGATGACCTCTCCGGAGAGGACAGCCTCGCACGGGGACGAGAGAGCGACAGATGGACGAGCGAGGACAGAGGAGACGAGGGAAGGAAATGGGAGAGAGGAGTCAGGGCGGGAGGTGTGAATTGAGACAGAGAAAGCCGGTGGGGAGTCCAGTGAGGGGAGAACGGCGAACAGAATGTGGCCGCTGGTGGAGGAGATTCAAAGGACAAGAAGTTCTTTCGAAAAAAGAGATTTGCTCATTGTAGACCAGTGGAATCAGTGGTTCTCTGCTGGTTCCACCATCACTCTATGACGACAATTCATGACCTACCAAAACACTGTACAGTTTATATATAAGTTACAGTATTTCACCTCAGATTATTTTTGATTTAACCTCTTACCGCCTTTGCTCTGCCCAATCCTGTCAGACCTTGGAAGCTAAGCAGGGAAGGGCCTGGTCGGTACTTGGATGGGAGACCGTTTAGTAACACCAGGAGGAAGCCTAGCGAATGTAGTGAGTGAGTGAGTGAGTGGTGATGGTCGGAGGGGCCGATGGCGCAGACTGGTTGCCTCGCTTCCTTCAGTCTACCCAAGGGCAGCTGTGGCTACAATAGTAGCTTACCACCACCGGGTATGGAGTGAATGAATAGTGCAATGTAAAGCGTCTTTGAGTGTCCAGAAAAGCGCTATATAAAACCGATGCATTATTATTATTTACTCCCACCATTTTCTCCAGTTTGGCTTTACCCTAATCAAAAAGCTTCTTGAGAAAAAAGCACCAAAACAGCCACGAAAAATGAGAAGAAAACAAGGATGTAAAACGCAACAAAAAAATGACAAAAACTCCAAAAAAAAAGGTGACAAAAAATCAACAAAGATGTGACAAAAAGATCAGTTTTGTGGGTCTCAGCTTTCAAATGAGGTGTTACACAGACCTATATAATGGCCAAAGAGGACAGAATGCATTTGGTTCAGGCGGGTGGTAAGAGGTTAAGCAATGAATTAGCCCAAAATATTGAAAGAAATGTTCCTCGCCTTCCGACCACCTACCACTTGAGAACCACTGGGGCAAATTACACCGGAAGCATTAACACCTGAGGCATAACTAAAATACGAACTGCTAAACTGGTACCAGAGTCCCATGCTTTTGAAAACATGTTGGTTAAACTCTAAATTGCAGCTTTCGGGGGGAAATGACGCCGCCTGAATCACTCAAGTCTTTGTGATCCGTAAACTGAAACCTTCAAAATATCGTTTTTGATTGCAATTGACAACCCGACACTTGAAAACCCTCCCTCTTCTTTCTCTGAGAGCTGATGGGAGTGTGGGTAAATGATCCTCCGCACTCAAATTGTCTAAGGGATCTATTCAAAATCCATTATTTGAACTGCACTCCTCTGTTCATTACAATAAAGTAAAACAGGCTTCTTTAGTCTTGCCTCAGTTTGCTAACATGTCCAACTGAGCCAATTACGCCTTATCAATTATGGAGGCGCTCCAAACGGGCAGTTAAATACATAAATGTGCAGAGAGCTCTTACAGAGGACGGCTGGCAGTCGTCCACCATCTTGGAGTGGGATTTGAGTTCGGGTTTAGCTTCATTAAAACTCCAATGCTGCATGTTTAGGATCAGTCCACAAAGAGGACGACTTCGCTAATTTCAGGCGGATCTGTTTTTAAAGAGCAGATCTTTGTTCGTCAGGAGCGAGGGGGCCTCCAGAGCCCGGGCGGCCCCCAACGCGGTCCCCCGGTTGCGCCCCGTCCCCTCGTCTCTGGCAGCTGATTATCGGCCCAGCGTCGGGGGGCCCGCGGATCAGAGTTCACTGCCAACGGCGCGCGGGGTGTATTCAGTAAACAGGCGTTAGCGCGGCATTAGCACGACATTAGCATGCAAATGGACGGGGAGGAAGAGGGCGGGGCCGCGGGGGTCGCAGGTCAGACGCTCCTCGCCGTTGATTGGGGAGCCGTCAATCACGCGCCACTCCGGGGCCTTACAAAAGGGGAACAAAGATGGCTGACAAAAACGTCCCCTGAATTCAAACGGCACTTCCTCTTTTTCGGGAGGCGCCCCAGAACTAACGCGGTGCCAATCACACACCGGGCAGCGGGAGACTGACGGGCACTAGATCTCTCTTAGTGCGCCTTCATGTCGTTGACCAAAATGTTTTTGCCGTAATGTTAGTCAAAGGAATAATTTGGCTGACAAAAATGAGTTAATGAGACTTAAACTAAGGTATTTTTGTCAACCTATAAACATGAAACAACAAGTGAAATTTATAGCCAAAGGAAGATGTCTGTGCTTTGTCCATGTGTGAGATCTGTGAAAGAGAGAATGTGATAAAAAGTGTTTGAATAAAGTTTTTTTTATTATTTTTTTATTGCAAAGTCAATTGACAATGTATCTTAATCACAAAAAGCAATACAAATGACTGCTGTGCATGAAAATCTAGGTAGCATCAAAAAATAAACCAAAAAAATAAATAAACATCTGTTACAAAAACATCAGGGCATTACCTTATATATACAGATAATTTTTCACATAGTTTTAAGGCACTTTTACATTCTAGAATTTGAAGAGACTTATACAAGGACATCAGTTCATTTTTAAAAGGAACAAAATTGGGATTTACATTCAGGAATCTACCCCTATGTAAATAAAATTTACTCAGAATGATCAAATTATTATACATATATTCTAATTTTTTGTCTTTCATAAATACTCCAAATTTGCCACAATTATAATCCAACATGGGTACATTGTTTTTAGCTAACTTCCTGTTGGCCAGTGTAGAGTCAAGACTACTTCCTGTCCACATTTAAATGTAAATAAAAAAGAAAATAAGGTTTAAAAAACAAAAGAAAGCTTAAATAAATGTCAAGACAAGTGTATTTCATGGAAAAATATTGTTTCGCCACTTGTTAGCGTTAAATTAGCCTTTAGCTTCAAGGCTAGAACAGAACACAGAAGTCTCTTTTAGTGAAATTTAACCAAACATTATCCAACAGCCGCATGCTTTCAGCCACAAACTGTTTAAACAGTTATTCATTTCAGCGAGACACGGCTAACTCTCCATATGATTGAACAAGGACAGGAAACAGTTGTTAGCCGAGAAAGTTAGCATTCCGTGCACAGAGCCTGTACAAAAACGTAAAGTTGACCAAATTCATTTTCTATTTAGTTGACGGACTTTTCAGCAGGCCATGTGCTGATTCTACGGCTGGTTACCCATCAGCTTGCTCACGTTCACACACACACACACACACACACATACAGACATTTTTGTTTTTGCTTTCCTCGGAGGCAGAGACAAAGAGAGACCCACCGGGACAGTCCGCCCGGCCCGCACAGCCTGTCTGTAGCCTGTCCCAGTGTAGATAAAGACACTAAAGAGACAGAGACATTATAGGACACACAGAGAGAAAGCCATAGAGTGACAGATGCGATGGAAAGCTGGCAGAGGAGACAGAGGGCAAAAGGACTAGAGGGAGAGAGACTGAAGAGGATTCTGGGAAGAGGCCGAGGGGAGGGGACTTTGGATGCTGTGGTCAATGTCAGATCAAATTTGCATAGACACAAGTGCATTTGGAATGTGTAAAAAAAAAAAAAAGAAGAGAAAAATGTTTGGATTACTACCTCGCGGCCTTTCCTTTCCTTTGGGTTTTTAGCATGTTTGGTTGACCATCAGTCACCCCGGAGTTCGCCATCGTTAGACAACTTTCTTGTTCAAATGCTTCTATGGAATACATAATGGGCAACTCGTAGCTAGAGTTGCACGACATGAGAGAAACTTTGGGACCAAGACAATGCTAACATGGGGCTAAATGAGAAAACCAATGACTGAAACCGGACTTTTGCACATGTGTTTTCGTTTCAAGAAAAAAATTGTCCGTGATTTTCTGATACATCGTGCTTCTTGTGATATGGATCTAACATTACGATCACAATACTTTTCATTGATATATTGTACAACCCTAAAACATTCTCCTGCAGTTCCTTTTGGTATAAACAAGGCCATCTTCACGATCTTCAATGTGCTACTCGACAGACTGAAAAAGAGTCTTCTCAGGTCCTTTTTTTTTTTTTTTTTTTAAGCTGTGTCAGAGCGAAGCGTAGCAGCGAGCTAATTAAATCACCGCGGGACAGAGATGGATGGTCCCGCACACACTCGACACTGTCCCCCCCCCCCGGGAGCGCGCCCCATCCCGCTGTAACGGGAGGTGATCTGCATGGTTTACCCCAGTAATCATGCTTCTTTCTCTCTTTCTTTCTCTCTCTCTGTGTCTTCCTAGGTAAGCCCGTCATGATTATCACGGAGTACATGGAGAACGGATCACTGGATGCATTCCTGAGGGTTAGTCACGCATTTCTCCCACGTGTTTTCATGTTTGTGTGCAAGGGGGGGGTGCGTGCGCGTGAACCGATACCCGTCTTATCTCGCCGTTGTCATCCGCTGAAATTACGAGCGTTCGTTTTTACAAAACAGTCGGCGAGATCGTTTATCTACAAGGTGTTTTTTTAAAAGCGTGCAGATTGCGGGTGGGCATGTGGTTCAGTGCTTTTGATGGATGGCAATGCTTCGATATCTTTTGGGAGCTTAAAACAACAACAATAGTAGCAAATTCAACTTATTTCGCATTATCTTAGGTATGGATAAAGTGCCTTGCCCCAGAACACAATGGCAGTAATATAAAGTATGCTTGTCGTAGAAGGATAAAGCTGACAACAGTTAGGTTTGCTAGTGGAATAGTTGGCTCCATACTGTTCTCTCAAGGTTTAATAGTTGGTCAAGTGGTAGTCTTGAAACCGATTGGTCAACGTCAAACTCCAGTGCTTTTGGTCATTGTCTTCTGGAACAACAAGACACTTCAAAAACCTCGTCTTAGTACGAACTGCTAAATCCGAAACCTCGTCCCAGACTGCAGTAGCTCGTGAGAGGAGTCTGCTTTGGTTTTCTTGAGCCTGTGTGGTTGTAGACTGTTCAAATAGAAAGTCTAGCAAGGAGATCAGAAGTGTGGACTTCCCCGTGATCTTGATGATTAAGCTCCACCGATCTCAGAACCTGTGTCTTACATTTTAAAGCCAGGTTTTCAAACTTCTTTACAGTTCCGCAACTTTGAGTCGAGACTTGCTCTGCAGAATATTAACAACTCCCACTTTTCCTGCCATTCTGTAATGAAAAAAAAGAACTCTCATCAGGTTTCGGAAGCTAAGCAGGTTGGGCCTGGTTTGTTCTTTGATAAGAGGAGCGTGTGGGAACACTGTAGGTGGCTTGGGTGAGTGCTGTATGAATGAGTGAGAGTTGGTATAGGGCCGGTGGTGAAGTTTGGCACACGCTTCAGTCAGTCTACCACAAGAGCAGCTAGCTTGTCACCACTGAGTGCGGAGTGATTGAGAAGTTGTCCCTTGTGGGGGGTGAAAAGAAAAATGTAAATAGTTTTCTAGAAAGGCGTTACTCTATGGTAATATTAAACCAACACGTTTTCGTTCCCTGTGCAGAAAAACGACGGGCGCTTCACAGTGATCCAGCTGGTGGGGATCCTCCGGGGCATCGCCTCTGGGATGAAGTACCTCTCGGACATGAGCTACGTGCACCGGGACGTGGCGGCGCGAAACATCCTGGTCAACAGCAACCTGGTCTGCAAAGTGTCCGACTTCGGCATGTCCCGCGTGCTAGAGGACGACCCAGAGGCGGCCTACACCACGAGGGTAAGGGATTTTGGGGGATTTTTTTTTTGTATTTTCTTTATCTGTCTAAAAGATCTAACGTGATCGTCTCCCTCTTGCTTTTCAGGGAGGTAAGATCCCAATCCGCTGGACCGCCCCGGAGGCCATCGCATACCGGAAATTCACCTCTGCCAGCGACGTGTGGAGCTACGGCATCGTCATGTGGGAGGTCATGTCCTACGGGGAGCGGCCGTACTGGGACATGAGCAACCAAGATGTAAGTCACGTAGATTTTTCACACGGCATTCTCTTTTTTTACGCTCTTGAGGTGGGACACGGCAGGTGAAAATGTTGATTTGGTCAGTTTTGGCTAGTTTTCTCCCTTAGCTCCTTAGTTTCAATGTTCAAAACGAAAAATCACTACAAGACATCACCGCACTCCAACATGTTTCCCAAGAGTATCCATTCACAAATACAGACCTGTTTGGTGTCCACGTGACACGGAATCTCTTCTACCAGACAGTGTAGTCCAAATATGGTCATTTCCTTTGTGGAAGAGGCCAGCCACAAAAGTCTGCAGGGATACACACGCTCATATGTGGCTTTCGGGCTTTTCATTACACTCTTGCAACTAAATTTTGACTTTGCACAAAAAGTGATGGACTTTCGCTCATGCTGTAAATATGTTGTTAATCATCTGCAAATGTTAATAAAATACCCCTTATTTACTTCAACGTTAATCTTAAAGTTTCATACTGATGTCTCTAAATTATTATTCGGCCGTGTCTTGCCTCACTGTGTATCATCCGTGCGGACCTACCCAGAAGCACTCACCCCATGCTTCTGTATTTTCCAGGTCATCAAAGCCATAGATGAAGGGTACCGGTTGCCCCCACCCATGGACTGCCCCGTGGCGCTGCACCAGCTCATGCTGGACTGCTGGCAGAGGGAGAGAGCCGACCGGCCCAAGTTCGGACAAATCGTGAACATGCTCGACAAGCTGATCCGCAACCCCAGCACCCTGAAGAGGACGGGCGGAGAGAGCGCCACACGGTAGATTTAATACACTATACCGGTACTTTATGTGGATAATTGGCAGAGACAATGTATTTACAACCACTTTAAACACATTCAACCCACAAAAGTGCTACTTCTGGGACCCGAATAGGCCCCATAACGTCTCTAAACAAAGGCTGAACTCCTCGGGATTGAAGCGAGGCTCGAGAATCACTCCGCTCCGCTGTGAAACCAAACATACCCCTGCGCTTGGATACCGTTACAGTGAATGGGGGAGCGTGTTGGGAATGACCCGGGCCGTTTACAGAGCGGACAGGAGCCATAGAGGGAGTCTGTTCGAGTTTAACAAGTGCGTGTGTGCACAGGAGACCTAATGGCGCAGCGAGAGGCCAGAGCTACAAAGGCATTAACAGGAGTCATTAGCAGGAGTGCCACTTTTACAAGTAAAGGAAATTGGCTTTTTATGAAGGTTTATGGGGTTATCCTGCGGATCTTAAAGTGCGGGATAGTAGGAATAGTTATTTTGGGGATACTTTGTATACCTTTATCCAGTAAGAGCCGTTTGGAATTCTTCAGACCCAGTTTAGGTCTTTAGTTTAGCTAAGATCTGGTTTAGTCATGATTTAATGTGATTTAGGGTGGTATATGTTATGTCTTGTTGGGCTTTTAACCTTGCTTTAATGTTATGACTCCATCAAAAACATAAATGGTAAGTATAGTGTTTCATTTGCACACATTCAGTGGTGTTCGTTTCGATTATGTCACAATTTTTCAAATTCAAAAATTATGTCTAAAATCTCCAGATATTTTTGTCAACTAATAAAAACTACATAAGATTGAAAAGAAGGGGGATTTCGTGAGTTAGACACCTTCACTAAATCTTTTCTTTACCAGTTCGTAGCATGCTCGTTGCTAACAAGAGAGGAAAAGAGGGAGCAAGACTCGAAATGGTAAAGTCAAAAGTATTGCCTACAAAACCCCCCCAAAAAAGAAAACTCTCTCCAGCCTATGAAAAGTAGACAAGGTGACGTGATGAGGTGAGAGACTCAGCCGTGCAAGGCGAGACACAGGCTGGCTAACACTTCCTTTTCAATGTTTCACGGGTGACTGCTTTCGTATATGGAAAATATGCCTGAGGTGAGGAGAGGGAGCGAGGTAAATCCTGTCAGCGCCGAGGCCGAGCTACAGAACAATGTTTCGATATGAAGGGAGGGACTCCGCAGGGCTGTAAAGATCAGCCGAGTGTCTGCGTTTAACTGTGTGTGTGTCACCCATAGGGGGCACTTAGTATTTTGGAAGGTGTTTCTGATGGGACAAATTAGACAGTAACAGACAAATGAGTCCCGTCGTTACGTTTCGTCGACTTGCGCTCAGGAAATGACTACAATGTCTTCCACCTCCGCCATCCAAGACTCCAAGCCAAATATGGTCGTTTCCTTTTGGGGAGACGGCAGCTGTAAAACTCCGTGAAGATGCTACAAAACTTGGGGCCTCTTGTCTCAAAAGGCTTTCATCACACTCTTGCATCTCCACTTTAGTAGTTCCTACAGATTATTATTTTTTGCCTGATAACTTGTTTAGGTCATTCAAAAACAAAACACGATCGACAATCCCCTCTGAGCAAATTCTTCTCTTCTAACATGTCAATAAAATAAAACCAACGCAAACCTGGCTTTATATCTATTACATGTATGTCTGTAATTTTGCAGCAAAATTTTCAAATTGATGTGTTTAAATTTTTTCTAATTGACCTGCAGTGTCTCGCCTTAAAGAGACCTGATGCAAGTTGGTCATTTTATACTCACTACTGCCACCTCAGGTCTTGCGTGTAACTGCAGTCTCTATATTAAGCTCTTGCATGACGGCACTTCAGACCCGAAGTAGCAACTTGCAGGATTTTAGAGGCAGTTGTGGTGAACAGGTCTGGGCTCATTCTACACATGAGGACATGGCTGGAACATGTAGGGGGAGGAAAATACTTAGCTTTAACGTTTTTTAAACCCCGTGTAGTCCCGTTAAAGGTACATTATGCAACTTTTCATGCAAAATAAAAAGTTGATGTTTGTACGTATTTGCAGTGACCCATTGGCTGCATGAGCGGTCATCATGGCGCATTTTATTTTCGATCACGGTGGTCTCTACAGCGCTCCAGGAAAACAATTAATCCTGGAGCATCCTATAACCCACTGTGATGGAAAGGAAAGGCGCCATGATGACCACCCATACGGCCGCTGAGTCACTGAAAAGTCCAACACACACAAATAAAAAAGTTTTTATCACATAAAAAGCTACGTGATGCACCTTTAATCTTTTTGGCAGTATACATGGCGTCTCATTATTGTCTTATTTACTGTATAATTTGCACTTTTGAGACCTGACGTAGGAAACATAGTCTTCCCGGTTAAATGTCCTCTGCAGCTTCGTTTCCAGCGGGACATTTTTGGGCCGTGACACCGAACAAGCCCTCACCGATCCGCGGATTACAACAGGAGGAAGTGTCAAAGGGGAATGAAGCGTTAAACAAGTTGTGGTTTGCGCTCCATACACTGTGCATGTGTGTGTCCCCACCCCCCCCCTTTCTGATCAAACGGGGCCGAGTCCGATCGTGCTAAATGCTTGTCGGCGCTAAAACGGAAACTTGTGCGCGGTCATCGTTTCTGCGGCGGAGATGACAGAGTGCGTAACAAATCGGATCGCTGCGGCTCCACGATGCGGTTTGTGACTTTTACTGTGTTTGCTCAGGCCTCGGCGCTGAAATGAAACGGTCGGGGAAGAGAGTAACAACTTCCTGGATCATTTTGCAGTGAGGGAAGGGGGAAAAGAACTCAATCGGTGTCTTAGAGCAACCACAATATTTGTTTTTTTTTTTAATTCAGATCGTGGAGGTCAGAACGGCTAAACAGTATCGAGTTAAATGATCTAACTTCCACATTTCAGGCTTTAATCAGAGTGTATTGAAGGCTAACTCCCCCTCTCGTGTCCTGTCCCCAGCCGGTCGAACCCCTCTCTGCTGGAGCCGGGCAGCCCAGAGCCCCCTCCCTCGGGTGGGACAGTGGAGGACTGGCTCAGGGCGGTCGGGATGGAGAAATACAGCGACAACTTCACCGCGGGGGGGTACACCACTCCGGAAACCGTGGTGCACATGACGCAAGAGTGAGTATTAGACAAAGTCTGCTGTACAACTGTATCGGGTGAAAGGAGGAACATGCAGCACGTGGGCAAGACGTTTAATTTTTGAATTAAATTTGTATTCCTACTGTATGTAGAACATTTTTGAGAAATGGACTGACACTAACTCCACTCTTTAAAACAAATTAATACAGTTTTTTTTTAGAAAAATCAATTTCGAGTGCACAGGGCCGGCTCCAGCCAATTTGGTGACCTAGGCAACAATGGCCTTTGGTCCCCCTACACATAAAAAATATATATTATTAATCATAATCTCTAGCAGAAATGAACTAAGTCTTTTCAAGAAGTTTTGGACCCCAATGGTATTCTATTTTTTCTAGACATTTTGTGTTTTGACATTCCATATTTTTGCGTCCATTTGAGATGGGTATCATCATTATTATTTCCAAAATTAAAAGTTGGGGCCTGTTTGTAAGCTTGAAACCTCTCGTTTATGGCACAAAAGACCACAAATCTCTATCGCTTTCCATTCCAACGCTGTGTGCGAAAGTTGTAGATGGAGGGATGTGGTTACAAAGATTTGTATGGAAAAATGTTTTACAGTGGCGAGAAAAAGTAAGTACACCGTCTGGTTTTCTCACATTTCTGCGTAAATTGGTCACTAAATGTGGTTTGATCTTTATTAAAATCGCAGGACTGATTAAACAGTGTCTGCTTCAACTAATACCACCCAAACATTTACATCTTATCATATTTTTATTGGTCATAACATGTAAACATTCACAGGACAGTGTGGAATAAGTAAGTACACCACCTGAATCTCACTGAACTGCAGCGGTTTTGTAAAGAGGAATGGTCCAAGATTCATCCTGATCGTTCTTTGGGTTAAGCAGTCCAGAGTACATGTTTCCAGTAGTGCTATGTAGCATCCAAGAGCTCTTTCACAAACCAAAGTGGAATATTTTGGGAGGAACACACAACGTCATGTGTGGAGGACAAATGGAACAGCACCAACATCAAAACCCTATCCCCACTGCGAAGTATGCAGCAAGAGAATCATGGTGTGGGGCTGTTTTGTTGCCTAAGGGCCTGGACAACGTGATATCATCAGCAGAAAAATGTATTCTAGTTTATCAAGATATTTTGCAGCAAAACCTGAGACATTCACAACAGTGTGGAATAAGTAAGTGAACCCCTGTGTTAAATAGCTGCTGATCCTTCTTTTGCAGCAATAACTGCGTTTCTGTAGTAGCAGATCAGACGTTCACAACGATCAGGATGAATCTTGGACCGTCCCTCTTTACAAAACTGCTGCTGTTCACTGAGATTCAGGCGGTGTACTTACTTATTCCACACTGTCCTGTAAATGTTTACATGTTATGGACAACTAAAATATGATAAATGTAAATGTTTGGGTGGTATTAGTTCAGGCAGACACTGTTTAATCATTCCTGTGATTTTAATAAAGATCAAACCACATTTAGTGACCAAATTAGACAGAAATGTGAGAAATTTCAGACACTTCTTCTCCTCTGTAGATTCATCCATGTCCGTGCACAGGGCCCTAGCCAATTTGGCACCCCAGTCAAGATTGGCCTTCGGGGACACCAACCTCGCACCAAACCACTGACGCCGCCCTCTCAAAACCATGCCTCTTTTGTCAAAACATTGAGCTCACGGTTTGCCTGCAGAACATTTGTCATTCACAGCTCACACAATGCGAAACATTAACGCATCTTTATTTGCAATGTGTGGTTTAGTGTGAGTCCTAACAATCGAGAAAAAATTGTAAATGGCTTTCACACAGCGTCGGCACACATAAAGGAAAACCCGGAGACATGCGTGTTTGATTTTCCTACTCCAACATCCCAAGATTACATTTCTGGCCCGTTTTGTTTCCAATTCCAACCTTTTAAACTGTCCCTCCCGTCCTCTCCCCAAAGCCTGTTCAACGCATCATGCCTCTCGAGTTTGTTATCATTGTCCGAGCTCCTAAACCGTGTCTGCTTCTGTCTTTCCAGGGACATGGCTCGCATCGGCATCTCCTCGGCGGCGCACCAGAACCAGCTCCTGACCAGCGTCCAGGGAATGCTCTCCCAAATGCAACAAATGCAAGGAAGAATGGTTCCCGTCTGAGACTTTTTCCACTGAAGGACAAAGCGAGAGGACCTTGGGGCGCAAACTAAGCCGACTTCTTTTTCTTTAAAAAAAAAATTAAAACAAAACAAAACACACAAAAAAAAGCTACACGTAAAAAAGAGACTATGAAGTAATAGTTTACCTCATCCATGCACTTTAAATTGGATTTTAAAGAAAAGATGTCGACGATGAAGAAACTAGTGGAGAGAATGGCACTTTTTGGAGAAATCAGAACCTTTTTGTTTTGTTTGTTTGTTTGTTGTTGTTTTCGAGAACTTGACTCTTTTGTCTGCAACATTCACGGATAGATATGGGGGAACGGAACGGAAGAAAAAAGTGCTTCCAAGGACGATTTTTGGAGTGCCTTTAGGAACAGCCGGGATGGACTGGGATCTGCGCTTCCGCCTGTCGGAGCGAAAAAGACGTGTTGTTTTTTCGGGGATTGTGGGGATTCGTATTCGGAGCGGGCTTCTTTTTACTCTTTGACGGTGTTTGTTGTACATGAACTTTCTTTCAAAATGGCTTCTCGATCTGGACGCGGCTTTTCTCATCCCGCTGGATCTGCTCGGTCAGAAACGGAGGATGTCTGCCCCGGCGGAATGCGGGCAGGGTGAGGATGGAACTCCCGGCTTTCTATCAGGAGCTTTTCGTGACTTTGCTTGGGATTTTTTATTTTTTATTTTTTTTTCCTTTTCTTTCTTTTTCCGGGTCCGGATTGAAATGTGCCGCTCGAAGGATGTGGCACAGAATGTCGTTGATCTTCCAGACAATGGCCAGCATCTTCTCCTCACAAAAATCCCCCCCCACTCCCCCCTCAAGCTTCGCTAAACGATTTGGATTTGTACGCTTTTTTTTAATTTTTGTCCCGTGAACAAGCTGCCGTGCCGAGTATGGAAGGACCTAAGGAGGCAGGACTGAAGGAATATACCCGGACGTGCTTTTCTGGATGAATGCAGTATAGAAGTGGAGGGAACAGAGCATCGGCAATGAAGAGAGTGCACCATTGAGATTCATATGAGGTGAGATATGGCTATTTATGCTTTTATTGACACAATGTAGTGAGGATGGAGACATGGAAACAATGGGATTTGCCATAAGAAAAAAAAAAAATCCAGGACTTATTCAACTTAATAAGTTAATGCAGGTGTTTTGTGGAGGAATCATGATTAAAACAGCAGGTAATCACACAGAACTTTGCTGGTGTAGTGCTGCCAAAAGGAAGAAATAATTGTTATAATATGAACGGTTTTCACTAGTGAAATACGGCTGTATTTCAGGCTCAATACCACCAACTTCCCCTACCACTGAAAACATGTACAATAAGGTCCCCCCAGTGGGAGTTTCCTGGTGAGATAAATGTCAATTTACACTGATTTTGACAGAATTAACATTTGTGTTAAAAGTGTATGACTAAAAGCGTATGACGTATAACTTAAAGCCACAACGCGTAACAGTTCACCCAATACATAGAATAGAATAGAATACAAACATTTATTTTATTACAGATATTTTTACAGTTGAAAAAATCCTAAAAAATCAAACAAACAAATGTGTGTTTGCTCTCCTCAGACCTGAGAGTCATGTTGCTGGGTGTGGGACGTCTCCAGCTCGTCACCATGGAGATGGTGACTAAAGGCAGCCAGATATGACATGCAAATGGGTTAGGTCCTCATCCAAATCCAGCCTTTGATTACGCACCACAAAAAAAGACATTGGGAGCGTGTTTTGTATTGGCTGGCAACAGTAGAACTCAAAATGTAAGGCAGTGTTCCTTTAACTTAATTCTCTTCAATATATATATACATCATCTTCATTTTTGTTTATAGTAGGGTTGCACCAAAAGAAATCACAATCAAACTGGAATTGCAACTTACATAGTCTCGCAATTATGGAATCTCAAACAAATCTGGAACATAAAACATCTATTGGAAGACCAATCGAAACAATACTTTGTTCTGATTACCCTTGTAATCTGGTTTGTAATGGTCCGTAAGTCCTTTTAAGAATATAGTTTTTCATCAGGAAGGGCATTTGACCAAAATAACAACCAAAGTGGCAAAACAAGTAAAGAAAGGACATATTTCTACATTTACAGAGCCTTGTTATTGCATGTTTGCCCTTCATAAATTCGGTCCACTACTGTATGTTGTTTAGCCTTTAGTGAGTGACTGCACAATCTCCCTGAACAAGTCCACTTACAGTCTTGCCGCGCGCTCATAAAAGTTATCAAATGCATCAACGCCGCGCTCACTGTCGACTTATTTGCAGAAAATATTACATCAGCGGCACTATTTCAAGCTTTTTAATGAGCTTGCGGCGGGAAGTGTGCGCCTTATCGCTCGGCGCTGTTGCGTAAATGGGATTGCCGGGCTCAAATGGCGCGAGACCTGCTGACTGCGCCTTCTTTGGGTTCATTAACTTCATAAATTCAAAAATAAGGAGGGCGATCCTCGCGCTAATCAAATGTTAGCGTGAAATTTGTCACGCAGGGCTCCCGTACAGTCGGTGCTGTCGGTTTTTATCATGTTATTTGACTGTTGGAAGAGGGCTTGGTTGCTGGACTGAGAGGCAGGATTAATTCTGGCCCTTAGCATTCGTCATTAGCATGCTAGCCCCGTATAGCCTAGCCTGACAACCATCACAGAGCAAGGGGGCTATTGATCTGGCAGTGGCCGCGGCGAGTGTCGTGACCCGGGTGTAAATTGGCCGTGTCTTTTGCAGCTTTGGGACGGGTGACGAGCTAAAAGGGAGAGAGCAACGGCGCTGTAGCTAGCACTTGTTCAAATTAGCTTAGGTGCTAAACTAAGCCTATTGTTCTTGTGCTTCCGGACAAAAAATATCACCCACATTGCCACAATTCAGCCACTGGATTATTAGTTTAGTAAATAAGACTTTGAAAGGTTACATTTTTGGGGCCAAATAGAGAGTTTTCGTTTTATTCACTTTGACTCTTCCCTGTTTTCCCATACGATATGACTTCAGGGATTAGTATGCTAGGAGGCGATTGGTTTTCTAGCAGATAGGGCTACAGGATTAATCAAAGCTAACTACTTATACTTGTCTGAAAAATAGCCAGTAGGGATGGGCGGATCGATACCAAAGTATCGATATATCGATGCCAAACGGCTATTTTTTAAGCATCGTTATTGGGCGAAAAGTATCGACGCTAATTTGCATGTGTAAAAAGAAGGCGGTGCAGCAATTATCAACACAAAAGGATGATTTATTTCTTTGTTCTGAGCTAAAACCGTCCACAACAGCAAAGGATTGAACTGAGCCAGGCATATCATTCTGGTTTAGGTTCTGTTTGTCATTTATTAATTAATAATTAATTTAAAATTTTGTTTATGTATTCAAATTTACATTAGTATTGTTTAATTAACCAGTTAAAGTAATATAATTTTAATTGATCAGTTAAAAATAACCAGTTTTAGAAATGTATATTGATTGAAATACATTCACCCATATGAAATGACCAGTATCGGTATCGACAAAAATGACCCCAAAAGTATCGGTATTGTATCGATTCCAAAAAATATGGTATCGCCCATCCCTAATAGCCAGTACAGTAGATATAGTCCCGATCCAAATTTTAAGACCAGTTGATAAATGGCAAAAACTCACATTTTGCATGGTTGGATTTTAACCTCTTAACCGCAATAACCGAGCACATTTTCTTCAGTCCGGCTTTACCCAAATCTAAAAGCTTAAAAAAAAGCGCATCAAAATATGGATCAAAACGAGTATGCAAACGCTACAAAACGCAACAAAAAAGTGACTAAAAACAGCAAAAAGCAACAAAAATATACGACAAAAACGTGATGAAAACACGACAAAAGAGTAATTTTAAAAAGCGATGAAAAAGCAACAAAACCATGACAAAATTTGGGGGGAAAAACGCAGTGAACAAAAAGTTACAATCATTTTTGGCAGGTCTTGGCTTTCAAAGGAGGCATTACACTGTTGCTCTCCAGTCGAGAAGCTTTTAGATTTGGGTAAAGCTGAACCAGAGGCAATGCCCTTGTTTTTTTTTTTTGTCTCACTCCCTTTTCTTCTTGAATCGTATGGAAGTTCTACTTGGAACCTTGTCAAGATCCAACCATGCAATATGTGATTCGCTGCCATGTTTCAGCAGGTCTTAAACTTTTGATTGGACTGTAAATGGCCAGTCCAGCGATGAGATAACCCTCCTGGAATGAACACTTCTTATATTTTATGTTTTCTGCTCTAAAGGAATTGCCCCACGTGGGATAAATAACTGAACTGAACTGAACTTCTCATTCTCATCAACAATACAGTTTACCCATGTTGCTGGGGATCGTCATGAGTCATTATCCTGCTACTTCCATCTATTATTTATGATTTTCAAGCATGAACCAGCCTCAACACCAGCAGAATCACTTGTGACCCCTTGGTTCAGGAGATGGCACATATATAGTGGGAACAATCAATGCGTTTCTGGCCTAGAGCTGGCCGACACATGTCACATTGATTTATCTGGAGCGTGTTAGCTTATTGCGATTCAAGTATGGCATTTTCATCATCATTTAGCTGCTAGTATCTGCAGCACAGCCACGTTCAGAGTTGTATTGCGGTCCCCCTCAGTGCCTTATGGAGTATGGCATGTTTATATCAGGTTGAACACAGAGGCGGGTTTGTGCACACAACTGGAGAGATGTCAATGATGTCAGATCCATATTTGCCCCGGGGCTCTGGTTTTGACTGTCACTCGGATGGATTCACGGCAGATGTTTCCAACTTTCCCACCGAGCGCGAGTGTAGCGTTGATTGAAATGAAAGGAAAATCATTGCAGAGAGCGTGCACCTCTGTTCAGGCGTTTGTCGTTTCTTGCATGTCGTTCAAAGAGGAAACTTGAATTGTGTTGAAGTGTCATTGGCTCTAACTCTCTGAGGAAGTATCTGTCTTAGACCCTCAGCAGCGAGTATCTTTAAAGCTTTCTGCCTTTTTTGTTATGCAAAAGTTGAATCATAGGTTAAGAAAAGGTTGGAGTTTGATCTAACTAGCTTAGTCTAAACCCCAGTTTAGTTGATTGTTTCGCAACTGGCATTGTATTGACAAGCAGGGACCCATCAGTCATTTTAAAGTGAGAGTCAGTTTTATTCAACCTTTATTTAACCAGGAAAGTCCCATTGAGATTAAAAACCTCTTTTTCAAGGGAGTCCTGGACACAGTGAGGAGAGATAAAGTGAAATTTGAAAGTGAACAATCAAATTCTTCCCCCCTTGGACCAGAAAGCCACTCCTAGTTTGCAAAATGAGGGGAACAGGAACAGAATTTTCCAAAGTAAACGATCAAGCTCCTCCCCCTCCCCTCCTGATTGGACCTGACAGGCCGGTTCACAGGAAAAGCTCGTCTCATTGGTCAAAGTGGTATCCCGGGGATTCTGATTAGTGTCTGAAATCAGCAAAGGGAGGGACTGTAGAGAAATATTTAAAACAATAAATATTACTTATGTTACCTCAATTTTGTTGCACAATTACATTTGATATGCATTTAAACTTACAGACTATAACTTTAACAGACTTCTGAGTGTTCTGAGTGTGGGAAAGAAACTTCCCTGAGAAAGGCTGGTGACCCTTGGAAAATGCTTTTGCGAGTTCTAGTTCCTACTGGATAAAATCGATACAGATATTACAAGAATAATTGGGATTTTAAAGGTCAATTAGTGCATCCCAAAATGAAGGCTTTCTCATGTAAAATGTGCATGTTGTCACAAAGAAATCACAGATAGAGTTGGAATTGCATTTCAAAATCCAAAATCAATCTGCTTTACTACTTTAGTTTTGTTTTTCCAATGCTCACGACGATGTCTAAGGTATGGAGCACAAGTTCACAAAACAAAGCTGAACAAAGCACATTTTAACATTAAAGAACCTTTTTCAAAAAGGCACCAAGTTTGCAAATTACTTTTTGATTTTGCATCAGTACAATAAGTTGTAGTACAGAAGGGTGTTTTGCATAATATGTGGGCAAATATTTGTCTCTACATGTGACGACTTCAGCATTCGAACATTCAAACAGTAAATTAAACTCGTCACCAACTGTCGATTTTTACGAGTTCTTAAATTGCAAATGGCATGTCTGTAGGACATATTCTCACACAAAAGATTACTTTCTGGTTTAGATACAGTCTTGAATTCTACATAAACATCACTGGACGACATAGTTCCACTTTCCCCTTTCCCCCCCTTTAGGTTTGTTCCACTGTGCGTTTCAGAAAAGTAAACATGGGGGATTTCCTGAAATCTCCAAATATATACTAAAAGTAACAACACTCTGCCCTGTCAAAAATGTAAGAAAAGAGTTTCCTATTTTTTGAAAATCATACATCAAAGGATTTTTTATTATTACAAGATCTTTCCAACACTGAAAAGGAACTAAATCTTGTGACACTGCCGAAGCTTATCCAAACAATGTCAAAGTGCAATCAAAGCTAAAGGTGGTCCAACTAAATACTGGAGTCTGTAACTTTCTTTTGGCTGTGTTTTGAAGTTCAGAAAGCTCAAAATCACTCGCGGATCTAAACAGCGAAAACGGCCTCACGGCAGAAGGATTCATTTTCCAGGCGGGAATTGTTTACGTTCAAAACCAGCGTGACTAATTCCGCCCCTCTGCCTCTTCTCTCTCCACAGCTGCTGCCATCCGTCAAACATCGGATCCCGGATACTTTCGTTTTTTTTCTTCCACCCCCCCCTGCACCAAAATTCCGTCTTCCTCGTGCTCTCTCTCTCCTCTCCCTCCTCCGCTTCATCGGGGACTTTTCGAGAAGACAAATCCTCTTCTTCTTCGCGGGGCCGGCTTTTTCGTTTTACTTTCTTTTCTTTTTTTTGTCGACAAATTGACGATACACACGTTGTCCGGAACCGCCATGAACGATCGCACCGCTTCACAACAAGAGACAATACGACGAATGTAATATAACGTGGGGAGGGGGGGGAAAGAAAGCCCCGCTCCAGCGAAATAATGTGCTTTTTATTTTTTTTGGGGTCAATGTCTGCGATGTTTTCTTTTGTAATTCCTGTTTTTTTGTTTTTTTTTGGTTGCATGTAAAGTAACAAGTGAGCGCGAATGTGTGTTTGTGCGGATGACATTGTTCTGTGATCGGTAATCCTGTGTCTCATGCCACTGTAGGAGGACATAACAGAGTCGTCTTGTTTTTTGATATATATTGTACAAAAGAGCCCCAGACGTGTTTTTTTTTTTACTATTTTTTTTCCGTTTTGTGTCTTATAAATATTTAAGGTGTGTTGGAACAGAAGCATTTTATTTAAAGTGCATATGACAGGTTTTGATAATAAATGTGACTTACTTAGATGGATGACGTCGGTTGTAAGTAGTAATTATCATTTTATTTCAGTGAAGCGGCAATTTTAATGAAGACATTTTAGGCAAGAAAAGTTGTTTTATTTGAATGTTTAAGCCACTGACAGGAAGTGACATAGATAGACGTTATCTTTGCAAATGCCCATATATGGTCAGAGGAGGAAAATAAAGAAGAGAACAAACTTAAAGCCACACCGCGTAGAATTTGACCCAAAAAATAAAATTGAAATACAAGCTTTTATTTTATGGCAGATATTTTCAGCATTGAAAAATACCCCAAACAAACGGGTGATTTTGCTGTGAGCGGCTCAGCTCTCAGACATGACATAACTTTACCGGGAGTGGGTACGTCTCCAGCTCGTTTCCATGGAGATGTCGACTAAAGGCAGCAGAATTTGAGATTTAAACAGGTTAGGTTCCCGTCTAAATCCATGAATTGATTTCTCACTGCAGTAATGGCATTTCCCGTGTCGAGCTGCTCATTAGGAGCATGTTTTGTACTGATGGCAACAGTATAGTCCAAAATGTTACGCAGTGTCCCTTTAACTTACTCCCATTTCTCTATCATTACTTTAACAAATGCTGAATTATGTATATATCTTTCTACTAGACATGGAGAGGAGCAAACAGCCCATAAATACAATGCTAATCAGGAACCTATGTTAGCTTAGTGCTACATGTGCTAACGTTAGCGAAGCAATGCTAACGAGTGCCGTGTTTGGCTTCAACTGAAAGAGTTTGATGTGGAAAAAACATCCACATGGACGCGATTTTTGCTTGACTTTATTAGCGTGTGATAAATATGTTTATAGTCCGCCAGAAAACGGCTAAAAAGAGTGAAAAATTGTAAATCCCACTAGAGGTTTTCTTCCCCCTTGGCGAGGCCACGCCCCCTTGTATGACGTGTTGCCATCTGTAAAGCAAAGGTAAAATTCCATAAGCAGTTTTGACTCTTCCCATTGACATAACATGGTCGGCATGGCAACAGTTTGAAATTGTTTGCCTCTATCTATGTCACTTCCTGTCAGGGAAGGAAGTGAAGCTATAAACTATAAACAAAAATGGTCAAACTAAAGAAAGCTTTGAGCAAAAATGGTGTCTAATGTGTCATATGCACTTTAACAGCCAGTTGAAGTATGCACAGAGGTGGGTAGGCGGAAACCGTATTAGAGCATTGGTCAACATAAACTTTATTGATGTTTGAAAAGTAGTTATTGAAATAGTTAAAATCTGGTATTCCAAAAAACACATTACAAGAAATGACAATAAACATGTCTGTATGGATCCTAACTCTAGTTTGGGACAATCCTGATCCATAAAAACTAATACTTTTCCATTATATTGCTTGTTAATCATCTTTTTTTCTCAAGAAGCATCCTCACATCTATATATCAGACTGCAATACAAGCGAAAACAGGACAATTCCAATCGACACACCCACAAAATATTAATAATACTAATTAGAATGGGTTTTACTGCCACTGTCAAGGAAGGTCATTTAAATTTTGAACCACTTAAGAATGTTTACAAGCCCCGGTTACGCAAAATATGTCCACTTTAAGCACATACCGTGATTGTACTTTCGTAGTCATATTTGCACTGGCATAGTCCGTCCTCAAAGGCTTTTTTACTGACATTGGAGGCCTTTCATTTTGGCCGTGAATGTAGAATTTCCCTACCCACCTCTGAGCGCACGTCATATGGTCTAGCGTCATATAGTCTAACGTCATATAGTCTAACGTCATATGGTCTAACGTCACATGGTCTAACGTCAGATTGCGACGCGAACCGAACTGAACAGCGAGAAAGCAAAAAACGGTTTTGAAGGAGAGGAAGGTTTTGATTTGATTTTCCAACAAAGCATCTTTCGATAGGACACAGCTCAGAGGACCACTTTCGGTTCCTCGCATCCACCAACGACTTGAATGTTTTTCAGCCGAGACTTCACAACAACAACAACAACTACAGTACTACTCAGCCACCTCCGTCCTTAACGCAAAGCTACTTCCTATTTTTCTGTTCCCTCCAGAGCGTTGCCGTTTTGAATGAGAGAGAGAGGGAAAAAAAAAGAACATGGACCTGTTTGGGACATTATGCAAGATGGAGAACCCCCCCGAATGTATCGCGGCATGCGTTTTTTCCTTTGTTTAAAGTGTCGAAAAGTAAGAAAATGTTGTAACAAAAGCGTAATGTCGGTCATGCCTTCAGATGCCATACATGTTGTAGATCTAACGATTTGTACATTTTTTTGACGATGTCTTTTTTTTTTTTTTTTTTTTTTTCCTTAGGCCTTGTTTCGGTTTTTGTCCAGGAGCTCTAGGTACCATGTAACTTATGTCATTTATTTATGTTCTTTTATATCTAGTTTGTAAAATACTAGCCTAAAGTGAAGAAAATTCGAGGGAGTGCCAAGGCGCATTCTTAATAAAGTTAGAAACTACGTTGCCGTGTCGCTGGTGTTTGTTTCTGTGATGAACCTTTGAAAGATTTAGTGGGTGAAGTCGCCTCGGTGTCCCAGAGCTGAGTGTGAAGGACGTCTGCAGCGCCATCGAGCCAAAGACTGCAGGCACACGGTGATCAGTGTTCTTTCATACGGACAATCGGGTGGTTAAAGATGAGACACTCTATATCCACATGACGACAAAACATTTATCATTTCACAAACATTCTGGATACATACATGGATTAACTCAGGCCTGTGTGAGGTGCTACAACAAGACTGGAGACAGTGCATGTGCAGTAAATTATAGGTGTATTGAGATCTTAGACCTAGTTTGGAAAATATTTGTTTACAGATGATATGCTGGATTGATAAAATACTTGCGTTTAGTCCTGAGCTTGACTTCATGTGGACAGGACCTCAGAAGAAGAGGTTTTTAGGCAACATTCACGTATAGTTTTGTAATGGCAGGGTCTTTGACTGACGATGAAGGGAACACGTTCATGTAGGCTTTCAGTTCTCCTGGAATTATTGGTTAAGTTAAAGCGATTTTGTTTTCTTATCAAATTGCAGAATGGAAATTTATATTACAAACATGCAGCGACCCACATGACATTGACCGGTGGGCCTTGAACTCATGGGCTGGGGGCAGGTGAGAGACTTTTTTATGCGTTGGAATTTGACCACTGGCCCACGGGAGTAGCCACTAAGGGTCAAGAGTTATTTTTACTTAACTTTTTAGATGTGCACAGTTCCTTTTGCTCTATTTAATGGCATTTAAAATGCTTTCATGGAACATGACAGTAGCTCAGTGAGCAGAGAGATTGGTGAAAGGAATAGGCCACCGTTTTCACATACTGAGATATGTCTTACCTAACCTTAGCCGAGTTAATATATCCCCGTCTGGTCTTTGTCCGTGCGCTCTGTCACGCAAACGGAGCACATACGCAGCCTCTCCCACATGTCATATAGCTCCAAAAAAGCTCACGATAGAAGCTACCAAGCTCTTCCACGTGTTCCCTATTTAAATAAAGTTACGTGAAGTGTTTTCATGCGAAGTATATTTACACAGAAATGTAACATGTCGCTTTTATAAGCAGATAAAAAGGGGCACTATATTGTAAGGCGTAATGATACAGGAGCACAACGTCCGCGCAGTAACTCCTAAAGACTTCCCCGCTCACTTCCGTCAATAACCTGCTCCGTTTGCGTGACAGAGCGCACAGACAAAGACCAGACGGGTATATATTAACTCGGCTAAGGTTAGGTAAGAACATATCTCAGTATGTAAAAACGGTGGCCTATTCCTTTAAGGGCGCGCCGTCTATAGTAAGGTTATGGGTTTGTTTCATGCTCTCTTACAGACACAGAACAGAGTACTTTTAAACTAAAGTGTTGGTTAAATATTGCTTGTGAGCTTTGTTTTGGGGTTAAATTCGTTCTACAAGGTCCTGGTTGGAGGTGTCCTGAGTTCGGGGAGTAGAGTGCTCTGTGTTGTCGGTGATCGAGAGTTTGTGAGTTCAAATCTTGGTCAGACAGATGTGCTCTGACCAAGGCCACAAGCTCAGTCAAGGGATGTTCATCCAGACATTTGACCAGGACAGTCTGAGTAGAATGAGTTCCTCAACCCCAGAACACTCCACAGGTAGACTTGTTCCATGTGAGACTTGAACTCACAATCAACAAACTCGACAGACATTTTAAGTCAATTGACCATAACCAGTCATGAGCACACTGCCAGCCTCTGTCATGAGTTAATTTGACTTAACTTTAACCTAAACTCATTCTGCTCAAGTCATTGACATTCAAAGATTGTTGTTTGGAGATAGCAGTAGCTTGGGGTGTAGAGAATTTGGTTAAACATTTGTCCTTTCTGATCCAAAGACTAAGTTCGATACAGACTATGAGCTCAAAGAAGTTTAAAAGTGTTTCTACATTATTACTACATTTCTATTCCTCAGAACACTGCAGCCATACAGCACAATGACACAGGTGGGGCTTGAACCCACAGTCTCTGGGCAGGAGACATGTTTGCATGTTCTTTGCCACTCGACCTCAGCAGCTCACAAGTCACCAAGGTTTGCTTACCTTTATGGATTTGCGCAATTCATGTTGCCTAGATTAATAACAAAATAAAAAATGAACAGACATGGCAATGGCTCAGTGAGTAAAATGTTTGGTTTAATACATGCCATGAGTGGTTTAACCCTCGTGTCGCCTTCGTGGGTCTTTCTGACCCGCTGTCATGTTCCGGGCATTTGGATGCAAGGTGACACAAGGGGGCGCCCTTCCAACCTTCTCAGTGTAAATGTGAGTTGACTTTCTTCAGAGTGAGACTTTAGGTCAGACACCATGAGAGACATGGTAACATGAGGCTAAATACAGTGAGCTCTTTGTTTGCAGTAAAAAGGCTGAGGCCTCATTGCTCTTCAGTCACAGACTGAGAAGTGAAGAAGGAAGTCATGGAGCTTCTGCTTTAGACAGAAGTTCAGACTTCTGCTGCATGTGAGAGTTATATCATATCAGATCAAATGTTGTAATCTGTAAAGCACTTTGTGATACCTTTCGGTATGCGAAGCGCTTTATAAATAAAGTTTGATTGATTTATTGATCATATTCTGAAACTCAAATCTATAGTAGAGACATAATATATGGAGAGAAAAAATTTAATTAGAAAAAGAAAAATATTTGAAAATCCTGTATCTAATCAAAAAAAATATTTTTTTTATTTACTCTCATTCTAAAAAAGAAAACCCAAACAAATCCTCACCATTTGTTTCTGCTGTAAAGTCATGTTTGTCCCAGTTCCTCTGAGTCGTGGTGGGTCATGGTGGACCATGACACATGTGGACAGGACTGTGGTAGATCTACTTTTACTTTGGAGAAAATAGTTACTATAGTAACTGTTGAAGAAATAAACCTCATGAGCTTCTTCTGTAACATCTGTTCACATCAGTCCTGCTGCACCATGACTCAGAGTAACTGGGACAAACATGACTTTACAGCAGATACAAATGACCTGGATTTGTTTTTTTTTTGTTTTTTTTTAGAATGAGGGTAAATTAAAAAATTATTAGATACATGATTTTCAAATATTTTTCTTTTTGTAATCATAATTTTCCATATCTTATGTTTTTACTACATATTTGAGTTTCAGAATATGATATGACTCTTACATGCAGCAGAAGTCTGAAGTTCTGTCTAAAGCAGAAGCTCCATGACTTCCTTCTTCACTTCTCAGTCTGTGCCTGAAGAGCAATGAGACCTCAGCCTTTTTACTGCAAACAAAGAGCTGACTGCATTTAGCCTCATGTTACTGTCACTCATGGTGTCTGACCTAAAGTCTCACTCTGAAGAAAGTCAACTCACATTTACACTGAGAAGGTTGGAAGGGCGCCCCCTTGTGTCACCTTGCATCCAAATGCCCGGAACATGACAGCGGGTCAGAAAGACCCACGAAGGCGACACGAGGGTTAAAGGTTATGAGTTCAATCCCCGACACTGAGCAATAAGAGGTTTTTACCTAAAGTGTCTGTTCAATATTGCGTGTGAGCTTTGTTTCAGGGTTAAATTTGTTCAACAAGATCATGGTTGGGTGGCCTTAGTTCAGGGAGTAGAGAGCTCAGAAAGAGCGACTGGTGTCGCCCCTCATCGAGACTGTGAGTTTAAATCATGATTGATCACATGCACTCGGACCAAGGCCAGAGAAGGTACAGTGCATGTACTGTCTGAATAGACAGAGTTTTTATAGTAAAGTGTTTTTTCATTACTACGAAAGAGCTACACAATTCCTCAGCCCCAGAACCCTCCCACAGGCAGCCTTGGTCCATGTTGGAGTTGAACTCACAATAAAACAACACACAACAGACATTCAACAGACATTTTAAGTCCCTGCACCTTATCCACTCAACCACATGGACACACTGCCAATGTCTGTCATGAGTTATGTAGCAGAGTGGAGGTTACTATAATAAATAACCAAATAATTGTTGTCACAACGCCACCCAGTATAACTGGGAAATACCTTTACAACAAGTCTAAGGCACACAGGCTCGTTAAAAAGGACCGGGCAAATGATTTACAAAAGCATGTTTGGTTTTATTATATAAGTTAAGTTTGGTTTCTTAAAAAGTCCATTCCGGATTTTACGTTCTATAAAAGCTGAATCCAGAACGTACAGGAGAGAACAGGACTAGACAGACATACATTTAATGCCATTTAATGCCTTGCAACTTCAACACTGGCCCTCAGAAACACACAGTGACCGTCAGGAGTTATTTTTAGTTGACTTAATGGATGGCCACAGTTAATGTTCCTTAGATAAATAACATCAAAACTTCTGGTGGCTTTAGCTCAGTCGGTAGAGCTATATGCAAGTATGACGTCCAAAGTCCTTTGGTTGGACTCGCACTATGACCTGGTCTGTTCAATATTGTGCAGACCTTCAGAGCCTCGAGGCATTCCATGTTCCCTTACAGTGTTTATAATCAGGACAACATCTGCTTCCTGCGCTGTTTCCAAACCTGATTGTCCTCAGTCTGATAAGGCAAACAAAATAAAAGGAGAGATTTAGAAATAAAAGCCAAATGACGTACACACAGACTTCTTGAAAAAGTCACCAATGCACGGCGAGGCATGCACACAGTACATTAAAGCGCTGAGGTTCACTGCAGAGAAAAGATGGTTATCAGGTGTGAGGCAAAGCGTGTCTCTGTAAATGGTTGGCAGCTGTAAGGGGCAGGACTGAAGGAGATTAGAGAGACCAGGTTTGGATACACTGGTCAAATTTAGATGCATATGGTGGAAAGGTTTGGGGAAAGACAGTGAAGAAAATCTAAAGTTGTCAAGCAAAGAGATTAACAGGAAACTACAAATGGCTTCCAGTGAGAGACACGTGTGGCCATTAATCAGCAAAAACAAGACTGCTTCCAAATCGAACAAAGAATTATGCCTTCCTCAGTTGAATCGATGTAGACTTTATTTACAGCGAGCACTGCCTTCTTTCCTTGGATCGTTCTCTTGCCGATTGGGTGTAGCAGTGGTCGTTGGCGCCATTATCTCCTTGGGAAACTGATCATTTAGTCCACAGCCCCGGCCTCATCGATGACTAGTAACAACTCTGCCCTAAACTTAACGATAAATGGACGATCTCCAAAACAAACGCAAGATCTGCATTGTGTAAGAGTAGTTTGACCAACTCACCGAAGAACCAGGTTTTGTCTCCGGTTAGAGCCCCCACATGTGGATGCATAATCAAACTGAAAAGTCATGTTGGTGGCCACAGGTGGGCTTGGTTTCAGGGATCCGCCCAGTTTCCTGCAAAGAGAAGAACCACAGGATTTCCATTGTAAAAAAGCCTCCCTTTATCTCCCCTATCGCATTTATCTTGCCACGTTTAAACATGTTATAAAATTATTGAATTAGCCACTGATTTGAAAGTTTTACACTGGACACATTTGTCACTCTTAAAGGGGGGGGGGTATTATGCAAAATTGACTTTTTCAAGCTTTACATCATGTTATTATGTCACTCCCTCATTAAAAACATGCCTGAAGTGTTGCCTTGGCACATTCACGTATGTTTGAGTAATCTGTCAAAACTCTGATGGCGGCCATTTTAGGGATAGGTTTGCCTGAGTCCTCCTAGGAACGCCCCCACCTCCTGGAGACGCCTCCGAGCTTTCGTCACCAGCCGAGTAACCAACCACTGCTCCTCAGCAGAACCCCCTCCCCACTGATGCCACAGGCAGCGTGTGGAGGGGGCGTGTCGGAAAGGGTCAGAGGTTCTTAAAGAGACAGAGGCCTATTTCAAGACATTCACTACAGCCATTTTGAGGGAGCAATTTTATACAAGGCAGTTATTCTAATTTACTGCATTTACAGACCAACAGAAGGTTTGGTAATCATTGTAGTGTGATATAGACTGGTGCTATGTGATTTAAAAAAGCATAATACCCCCTCTTTAAAGCATGTTTAGCAAACCTGTCTGCCAGCTCATTACCAGTCAAACCTACAGCAGAGAAAGGAACAAGAACAGACCTTCAAATTAAAGACCACCCCCATGGTAAAAGAAAGAAGTCAACCTAAAGTTGAAGCCAGTGGCCACTGGTTGCACTAGTTTATTTATGACCGCAATGCAAAGGGCCAACATCGTCCACCATTGCTGCAGTACCTCCATATGATAGATATGATTGCAAAGTCTGGTTTCTAATTTTTTTTTTACTTTCTACAGCTAGATATTGCTCCTGTGATAATGCTAGGTTACTTACAATTAAAGAAACCAGGCTGGTTTTCATAAGGGAATCTCATATATTAATGACTCTGATTGACCGTTAGCATTAGAGCTAATGGCACGGGCGCGGTTACGACCAAACTACACGACACGCGAGGGCTGAGTCTACAGTGAAGATCCCGCCCTTATGCCCTTTTTAGGAACGTGCTCCATCAGAGCTGTGTAGTCTATAAATCATGGTTGAAGCACTCTATGTGGAAACATTATTATTCAACAATTTACAGTAAATGGACCTTTGTGTTTGAGTTCTTTCAAGCAGATGGTAACACTTTTCAGTTTGTTTGTGTACTCATTTATCTATTACTTCATAATAGCAGCAATTTACTTCAAAGGTTTAAGTTTGAAAAGAAAAACTAAAAGGAAAACAAAATGGTGGATGTATTACACAGGCACAGCTGGTGTCTTTTATTGACTTCTTTATCTGTAACTGGAAAAGTAAGACAACTCGATCAAAGTTCACTGGTGCACAGCCTCTCGGGAGAAAACTAAACAAGTCAGGACAGGACAATGGTCTCTCCAAATGTCCCCTGCTGCTTTTTTGTCAAACAATCTCATTACCGAGCCTCACGATGAAGTGGTGATCCTTCAAATCAGCTTAACCTCCAGCTCTGTTCCAACACGGCATCTCTTCGCACAACCCACTCACCTTTCGCATTTCAATTTCCTGATTCTGAAGTAAAAACTGGTCCCAGCGGGGCGCCGCACTCTACCATTCAACAACATTATTACCCCGTCCTTTGTGTTGTCATTCTCCAAAATCCACTCTCCATACAATCCCTAATCCCCGGTCTGGGACGCTAATCCCTGGAACGCTGCCTCGAAAAATTTGGTGAAGAGGTTTCTTGTCTCTTCAGGTGACGGTTTGACGTGTCCGTTGTCTTGAAGCAAGATTAAATGGGAGACGGAATGCGTTTGTGACAAAAACAGAAGAAAGAACACTGTGTGGTTGAGTGCTGCGTTTGAGAAGCCTCTCACAAACGTCTGAGTGCATTGATCGAGAGGTGCACAAAGTCTGTACGGGCTGGCCTTGGAAAGGGTTTACCTGGAGTGACAGCAAGTTCACTGATTTATGTTGAGTGAAGCTAAATGAGAACAGAACCATACTTGGTGATCAGTACGAAAAACAGCATCAATAAACATGGCTTGACACCAAAGGAGTGCTGGGTAATCGAGAGAGTCGGGACGTTTCCCGGTGAGCCATGCACGGTTCTATTGGGCTGCTGTTTTAGACATAAATGAAGTTACACAAACGTTTAATGTGAACTGGTCAAGTAATTACTGAGGTGATCAGAAAGAACTTTCACATTGTGCTTTGCATTCAGTGCACTGAAGCAGGAGATGCTATTGGACACTGAACTGACTGCGAGTTCGTTGGCGCAGTCCAGGGGAGTTAACCCAGAAGTCGGTGAGCAAATGAGTGAAAAAATGCAGGTGAGGCAAAAAGAAAGATTGAAAGGTGATCAATGTTAACCTGGCTAACACCATGCTGCTGTGTGCGCTCGAATTATTTCGAACTGCACAACAGCCTGGGGACCATGGCCGAAATCTCCGGTGGATTTGGGAACCAATCACAGAGCGAGGAGGGACGGCAAGACGATGACGCGCTATTCGATATATGGAAGCTTGTAGATTATTTACGGATAATAAAAAAAAAGTTTATTTACGGATCCAACGTGACAGCAGCAGACACGATGGTATTTTTTGATCAAGCTTTAGACCTTGTTCTAAATAATTTAGCTCAAAAGTTTACAGCGGGTACGTCATACGTCATCTCATACGATGATACGATTGGCCATGGCTACGTGCAGACGCATGAGACTTTATTTTTTTTTTTTTTCGTATCGCCCAATAAACGAGTATGGACGATCGTAAACCACACCTCTCCTACGAGAAAATGAATTGGTGGTCCCCAGACTAAATATCACTTGTGATTTTAGTCTGGTGTTAGCCAGGCTAGATCAATGTATAAAAGTGAGAAAATAATATATTTTTCATTTGCATAACTTAAAGAATAGTGGCCGATATGAAAAGATGGCAAACCGATCGTACCTGCTGTACTACAAATAGGCTGATGCTCTACAAGGTAAGCTACAAACCTGCAGATATGAGGGCTGCTTTAAATGATGAAAGTCTCGGGCCGAAATGATGTAGTAATGATTTTCATATATCGTCAATGGGACTAGGTTGATTGAGTGGAAGTTGCACTTCAGAATCGTCTACCGTTTGAAGTCAAGTATCAGTAGAAAGTAGAAACACAAATTTTAGCAAAATTCATCTAGATTTTGTGGTTTGGAAGCTCATATGAAAAAAAAGAAAGAAAAGAGATTGGCCTGCAATGTCTCCCCTTAAAATGAGAACCTATCCACCTCTCCACCTGCTCTGCCCTGGAGTTTAATCCCAGGAGAGTGCAGGTCCGCAGGGGCAAACAGGAGCTGTATCAGGCCCCCCACACTCGGTCACCCCCGGACCTCCAGACAGACCCAGGGGTGATAGCGGGGGGAGGCGGGATGGGGCTGTTCCCGGACTGACTACAGGGGTGAAGGGTCGTCCACTTGACCTCTCAGACGGTCCTTATCCTGATCCACAAATCCAGCGCTGCGTGGCCCTACCTGATAAACTGACCTACGACCCGCTCGGAGGCTGCGCCCACGACACGACCAGAGCAAACGGGATAATCTCAAGAGCAAAAAACTAAAGGTCTATAAAACGTAGAAATTATCTGACTTGCAAACCGAGGTAAGACTCGTTTACCATCTGTCTTGTCGTTTGCCAAGTGTTTCATGAGCTGTGATTGCTGGACATTGTCACAAAAAAGCTGTTTCTGCAGCTGGAATGTCTGGCACGTTTACGTTTTAAGTGCTACAAGAAGCGTTTAGTTGCTCTTAGCAGAGCCTTGATATTACAACCGGGGGTGTAAGGAAATCCATCTATCCATCCATTCATCCATCCATCCATTTTCTTCCACTTTTCCTTGCCGGGTCGTGGGGGCAGCTGATAATATGGCGGTTCCAGGAGGGGAAAGGAAATCCGTTCTCTGTATTTGACCCATCCTCAATGCCACTGGGGCAACCTGTAGGAGCAGTGAGCAGCCAGTGTAGGTCGGTGTGGAGCCAGTCTAATGGTCCACCGTAGAGGCAGGTGGTTCTGACATGTACCACCTATTGTACACGTTTTCAAAGGTACAGGGAACTGGAGGACCTGGAGGAAAACTACGCAGGCATGCAGAGAACATGCAAACTCCACACAGAAAAGCCCCGTCCAGGGATCGAACCCGGGACCTTATGGCTGTAAAGCACGATCAACAAAAGAAGAGAACTTACCGGGTTGTGCAAGAGCATCACTAGTCAACATGTGCATTTAAGGTAGCTCCAGGGTTTTAGCGGCAGTTTATCGGGTCGCCTCATGATCGGAAGGTCAGGGGTTTGAATCCCGCCTCCTGAAGGTAGAAGGTAGAGGTTTGTGAAAAGTCAATTGGTCTTTCTTGGTGAAATACACCAAGTCTCTATAACAGAGGCGGGCAAAGTTACTAAGAAAAGCTGTGATTGAAAATGAAAAGGGAGAACGCAAAACCATAAACATGTCCACCTTTTCATTTCACGTCTTCATCGCGTATCACTTATCGAGAAAGTTCACTTGAAAGTGACTGATCTGTCGGCGAAACGTGCGGATTCCTTTGCTCTTCTCGTTGGTGGTCGCGTCTGGTCTGAACAAGCTTTAAGAGCCACAGCTGAGGCCGGTTATCGGAGCGAAAGCCCTGTTCAAATCCCGCTGATAAGAGAGCGATACGCTGAGATGGACTGACAGCTCTGTGGATATAAGAAGACAAGAGGAGAAGATTGGGAATGAGAAAGTGCCTGATGAAAAGGAGAAGCGGGGAGCCAGCCAAGTGATTGAATTGAAAACTTTTGGTGAGAGCGCTCCTTTCTGCCCCCCACAAAAATATTGAAAAGTTTGACCTGAGAGAAGAGAAAGTATAAGAAAGAAAGAAAAAAGGCAGCTTGTGGCACTTGTCATCAATCATGGTTTGCCTTGAGAGATGAGAGAGAAGAAAGGAGTCAAGAAATGAACCAGGAATAAGCCAGGGCTAAACGTGGACTAAACCAGCATTCATCCATCTGCTTTGGATTCAGCGGAACGAGAAAAGGGTGTGAAAACAGAACTTTAAAAGAACTTGTGTCTCTGTACTGCTTTGTTAAGACATTAAATGCCATTGACTGCACAAAGCCTCCAAACTGATCGAATCCACTTCTCAAAAGCAGGAGTCTTTAGTCAAAACCTTGAACACAATTCGTCACACAGCTCCCAAAACTACTCTGGACAGAAAAATTATTTGGAACGAGGACGGACTTTCACCTGAGAATCTGCTGTTGATTGGATCGAGTCAATAAAGTCTCAAAACCATGGTCATAAAATATATGTGATACATGTCAGATCAGACAGTCAGACATTTGACGACAAGAGAGAGAAGAAGCTTCTGAACTAACTACAGTTGACTACATTTGACAATCTGTGTGATGGTAAATTCTAGGACAACACATGGAAAACCCGCCCACTCGCAGCAATACTGTCACAGGATTGGTCTGGACTAGGGTTGCAAAATTCCAGATATTTGGGAATTTAGGGGGAAATAACAGGAATATACGGGAATTAATGGGAATAACCAGGGAATAAATAAAACTGAAGCCTGATATGCCAGATATGAACTGCAGCAAAGGAATCTGATTTAATAGTTATACACTGAAATACACTGCCACATCACAGAGGTAGGAAAAGAATCTAAGAAGATAATTTTTGCCATGTCTAAGCACAAGTGTTTGAAGAAGAATGTAGACTCTTTCCCTGTGTGTATCCATCTTGCATATACTCACCAAGTGTGTGCAGTATTACAGTACTACAGTATAGTGTGTTTTAGTTTGTAGAGATCTGTTCTGTTTAATGGAGATCTGTGGTTCTGTGATCCCCATCCACTCCTCGTCCAGTACTGGTCAGTGAGTGACAGGTCATAGATAAATCATGATATGCAACTTTACCGTTTGTCCCGCCTCCTATTAGAAAGAGTATTAAGTAGAATCCAGAATTGGAAAAGTTGAGGATCATGTTTTGGGCTGTTTGACATGACAACATGGAGCCTCACATCTCTTGTATGGGTTTCATGGTTCAGAAACATCCTTAAAGGGTAAATGATAGCCTACTAAGTTTCAACAAAAAATGCTAAAATATACTGTGTTTTCAAGCATTTTTTATGTAATGTTTATTTTGCAGACAGAAGAAGAAGACAAAAATAAAACAATGTTTTCTGTAGCTGGCACATTTGTTGTGGGTTTTATATTTAAAACTCAATAATTTTAACAAAAATGTAATAATTTGAAGATAGGAACAGAACTGGCCAGCAAAAATGAATAAATACAATAAATAAATAAAATGTGATTGTAATGGAATAGCTTAAATGAGCAACCCATCAATGTCAGGCCCTGAGTAAACAGCATGGAAGCTACTCAAGCACAATTAAGTCAGTGCTTCTCAAGCTGTTCTACCCAATATGATTAACCACCCAAGAATAAAAAGTGATAAATAAACGGTGATAGTGACAACAATAATAACAACAGAATAAGAATTGTCACTTAGAAACCCCCATAAAGATAAATTAAAATTAAAATTAAAAAGATAAATACATTTGTTTGAGAAGCAGTGTGTGTCTGCATGTGTTTGTGTGTGAGTGAGAGTGTGAATGGGTGGTTCCCTGCTGTGAAGACTTTTCAAGCATTTTGACCGTCAAAATCGCCCAAACGTCCGGGCTAATGTTCACGCTGAAAGTTTCCGGGTTTCTGTCCCCTTGCAACCCTAGTCTAGCCTGGCCTTAGCCATCCATTAACTCTGGTCAACTATTGTTTCCCTACATGTACGTCTGGGTCTGATCTCAGTGGCCGTGTTTCATCGGTTGAATTTCAACCTACCATTCAGCGAGCGGGGGAGGTGGGTGTTGTCGGTGACGTCAAGCATTTGCTGGTTGTATTTTGGCAATGGCGGCGGATACGAATGTAAAGGACGCTCTCCAATCCGTTCTGGCTCGGCTCCCTAATATCCAGAAATTAAATTGAAGCCTTGGAATGTGCAAGGAATGCTCCCAAGAGTTGTGATAGCAGCTTCACTCACTCGGGCGCATTACATTACATGGTACGATCGTCAATTGTGAAGATCCAGGCCCTTGTACGAAACAAAATGAGTACGAGGGTATGGGAAAACCGGGCTAACCCTAGTCCGAACCACCAAAACAATCAAGGCAAGGGCAAGGTAAATACCAGCTCAAAATCTAAACTAAACCAACAGACCAGGAATGTATGAAGAACAAGACCCAACGGCTTTGTTTTGATCTCAAGTGTGACAGAATGGGTCCAGTCAAACGATTCAATTAAAACCATGTGTCGCAACAGTTCATCAAAGATTGACCAAAACGAGCTGACCTATAAAACTCCAAAATAAATCCTGTGTGACCCCATGGCCATCCGTCATTGTCTGTTTTGAGAGATGACGAGAGGAGCGCGCATTCAACTAGCGCTTGGCAACCGCTGGGATTTTCCTCTGAGGCTCTTTGGGGATTCAAGGCGATGACAACAATAAGATTCCTATCGGCGCTCGCATGTGGGGCGCGGCGCTCAAACGCACAGACGGTCCGTAGTTTTAATCCCACTTTTCAGCAGGTCGGGGGGAACGGAATTTCAAAATAGTCCACGTGCCAAAGGATCGGGCGGCAAAAAAACATTCGCAGATAGCATCACCGTCCAGAAATACAGTAGGCCTTTACATTAGCGGAAGCTCTTTCATGGGCAGATTATTGCTGTTAACAAGGGATCGGAGTACAAGGAGGGGAGATAATGTGGATTTAGGTTCGTGTTAACATATATGGCATTACTACAGCTGCCGATGTCAGGCTAATGTAAGCGCCGTGAGATAAGGCAATGTAAAACAAAGAGGGATGAATGGATTACGATGTGGGGCCAATAGAGTTTGAAGGGAAAGTAAGACGCAGACACACAGTACCTGTATGGATATGATTTGTAAAATGTGGCAAACAAAGATAAAATAAACAACGAGGAAGAGGAGTAGTTGGTCTAACAACACAAAACTCTCTATTCTGGTAAAAGAAAATGAAGACGCTTAGGGGGAGAACATATCTTCCCCCATACATTTCGGATCCTTTCATTAATCTACACCGCGTTCCAAATAATTATGCAAATTGTATTTCAGCGTCATAAAGGTAAAAAAAAAGGTCTCAGGCTCTTTGAATCACTGACCTCAATCTTAGACGGCTGTGATGATTAGTTGTCAGGTAAGTCCAGTTAAGGGAGAAACTTCTGAAAAAGGACGTTCATCCTTATTAAGCAGACCATCATTTTCAAGCAATATGGGAAAGAAAAAGGATCTCTCTGCTCATGAAAAGCGTGAAATAGTTGAATGCCTTGGACTAGGTATGAAAACCTTCGATATTTCACAAAAGAAGAAGAGTAATCATGTTAAGAGATTTGTGACTGTTTCAGAGCACACACAGGTTTGAGCAGATAAAGGCACAATGAGGACAGTTTCTGCCAGACAAATACATCAGATGAATAGAAAAGCCGCTACAAAGCAGCGAACAGGTATTTGAAGCTGCTGATGCCTCCAGAGGCTGCAGTTGCGCACAAATCTTCTATCCGGCCTCCCCTAAACTGTTCATTGAAGCTCATGAACAGAAACGGCTGCAGTGGCTCAGAAATACATGAAGACTCATTTTCAAACAGTCTTGTTCACTGATGAGGCCGTGTATCCCTGGATGGTCAGATAATCAATGGAGTAGTGGATGGTTGGTGAATGGCCACCATGTCACAACAAGGCTGTGACGTGAGTAAGGAGGGGGCGGAGTCACGTTTTAAGCCAGAATTATGCGGAGAGAGCTGGTCGGCCCCTTAAGGATCCCTGAAGGTGTGAAATGACCTCTGAAAAATATGTGAAGTTTCTGACGGACCACTGTCTTCTATGCTACAAAAAGAAGAGCCGTGCTTTCCCAAACAAAATCCTCTTCATGCATGACAACGCACCATGTCCTGCTGTAAAGAATACCTCTGCATCACTGGCAGCTATGGGCATAAAAGGAGAAACGCATGATGTGGACCCCATCCTCCCCTGACCTCAACCCTGTTGAGAACCTTTGGAGCCTCAAGCAAAGCATCGATGAGGGTGGGAGGCAGTTCACATCCAAACAGCAGCTCTTGGAGGCTATTGTGACATCCTGCAAAGAAATCCAAGCAGAAACTCTCCAGAAAGTTTAATGGATGCAAGAATTTTGAAGCTGCTAAATTATTATCAAATAATGGGCCTAAACGTAACTTGACCTGTTAACATGTTTTCAATTGAAATAGCTTTTGATTTCAGTAAATATGACCTCCTAATGCTGCAAATTCAACAAATGACCATTTTCAGTTAATTACAAGCTTTAAAATGTCTTGAAACTATGAGTTGCATAGTCATTTGGAACAGTAGATTTTGAGTTATTTACTATATTTATATTTTAATAAAATACTGTTATCACTGAGAAGTTTTTTCAATCACATTCATATTATCCTCTAACAGTTAAAGGCTTGAGTTATTTGAGTTAATAATTTCAAAAAACCTTAGAAAAATATCATTTGGAACGCAGTGTAAAAACATACGTCAGAATAAGTATGGAGTCTACACAGCCTCTCACGTCAATCAATCAATCAATCAATCAAAACTTTATTTATGAAGCGCTTTTCATACAAGGTTGTAACACAAAGTACAGACTAGCTCCTCCGGTTCTACTGCATGCTTGGATATCCCTTTTCTGCTTCGCCACCATCCCTAAAAAGGCTCAAAAAACGAGAGAGATAATTGAGTTCATACATAGTGCTCGTTTCGACAGTGGGGCTGCACCATCTGATTTGCGGTAAACAAAAACATCCTCCGCGATGCCACACTGAGATGGAGAGGAGAGTGTTTTTCTGGAATAACAAACTCAGCGTGCGATCTGGACAGCCAGACTGAGCGCCGGATAAAAGTCTCCCTAACAGGCTAGAAGGGAGAAGAAGTTGCTGTGCTGGCAATGGACGAAATGGGGGCTAAACCAGGAGAAACCAAGTCAAGGTCTTCAGGGCGAACCGGACCCCTCCGCTTCGTGTCGGGGTCCGGTTCGCCCTGTCGGTGCTTATTTTCCCGATAATGACCAGCGTTCTATACATTATCCCGCTTATTATACGGCCATTTGCCAACTGAACACACAACATAAACTTTGTACACTTTTATGAAGGTCGAAAGGTTTATTTAATGACTTCCGCGACAAATAGTTCCCAAAAGTTTGCGCGTTGCTAGGCAACGTTTTGCTAGGCTAGAAGCAGCAAGGCTAGTAGCTAGCCTAGCTACTTAGTTGAAGGTGCAGTTGGAGTGGAGAAATGGTGGTGAATCTCTGGGTAAGTTGAAAGTCAGACTCACGCTAACTTCACGAGCAATTCCCCCAACTTCTCTCGCAGTGACGGGGACAGAGATGGTGTCCGCTACTACGTATGCGCGGAGTGATATGAAAGCACGAACTCCGTTGCCATTGGCAGCGGTCATTATTTTTCTCAGAGGTCCTTTATCAGAAAATAATGACCGGTAGAACGTTGGGAAATCCCATTCAAATCAACGGAGCGTTCTACTTACGTTGTGAAGAGCCGTATAATAATTTGAGTTAAATGCCGTTGTGGAGACTGAAGTTCCGCTAAGAAAGCTGGACAGAAGACGGTGAGTGGAGGAGTTACATGAAATTAAACCTAACCCCATTGCCATAAACATGAGGCGTTTCGAGTTTTTCATTATTACGAAATGCATTAACTAATATGTAATTGAGTCCTTGTAGATTTTCCAATATTCAGACCAACCTTTCGAAATTGACAAAGGCCCCTTGGATGAGAGGTGACACGTCTTCATTTGTCCAGAAGGTTTTGTCACTGGATGACTGATTTGAGTATTCAAGGACAAAAGCAGGGACTCAAAGTGTCTGAAAGCAGCCCATGCAAGGTCAGAATTACTTCTAAACAGTGGTGGTCATTGTGATTGATTTCATTACTCTAGTCAAATGTCTTGTTGAAGTTAAACTACTCAAGTATTTAGTGTAGAACAACAGCTTAAATAAGTGCAAAATAACAGTGAAAATCGTTCCCAAATTAATCTCTTGATTCAAATATTTTTTTTTTTATTGAGAAGCAAATCTTTTTACAGGTTAACCATTATTGAAGTTACTGAATGCTTCATTTTACAAAAATAAAAAAAAGACAAAAAGAAATAGATAAATCTCACAATATTCAAAAGCTACATGTACAAACACATAACATGACTAAAACACCTCAAAAACAGACTTCAGAAAGAAAAAAAAACTCCCACCCCTCCCCCAAACCCCACAGTGCTATCCATCAGTCCAACTCGATCGTTGATCCGTGGTTTCCAGGTACAAAGTGACAGGCTTCCAAACACAGTCAAAATCTTCCAGTCTATTATTGAGGTTGTAACGGATTCTTTCCAAATGTAGAGTATCTGTCATGACTGATATCCAGGCCTTTAATGAGGGGACCTCTTTCCCCTTCCATAAAAGAAGAATCAGTCTCTTACCGGACATCAGACCATATGACATGAGATGGGCTTGTGAGCTTTTGAGTTTTTTAGACTGTTCCGAAAGTCCAATAATAATCCAAACAGGGTCTGGCTCTAACTTTACCCTAAAAAGTTCTGCGAAAAACAAAAACAAATTTGACCAAAAGCTTTGCAGCTTGCAACACATTACAAAACTATGGAGTAAGTTAGCTTCTTCACATTCACATTTGTCACAAATTGGAGATACTTCAGGAAATATTCTATGTAAACGTGCCTTTGAATAGTGCGGCGGGCATTTATAGAGCACCATTCACATGATTTAAGCCTTTAGTCCAAATATCCCCCTGGATTTCTGTCCCCAATTCGCTTTCCCAAGCAGACTTTATTTTAACCATATCATTTTGTGTAAATGTTAATAATGTCTCATATATGAGTGAAATTGTATTTTTCCCTGAAGCACAATCTGTTATCAAATTAATCTCTTATACAACAAGACGATGGTGCCACCTACTGTGTTTATTATAAGGCTTTTAAATGGAACAAACGGAACTCTAATACGACACTAATAGGACTATCCTCAAAAGCCCTGGTGATTAAATCAAGGCTCAAGACAAATCCAAGGCTAAACTGAATCAGAAACTGGCCCCAGTTAGCATCAGACAGTGGGCAAATCAATGACTAAACCAGGTCTTATTGAGGATTAACCTCTGAACCCCACCTGAACCAAGCACATTTTTACTTGTTCGACATCTAATCTAAAAGCTTCTTGAACAAAAGGTTCAATGAAATATCAATCCATCCATTTTCTTCCACTTGTCCGTTGTGTGTCCACAGAAGGACGGCCTCACGATTCTAACCGGGCCTGTTGGTCTCTCATAAGGGGCTTCTGAACCGCTCTTTGTCTGACCCGTCACCTAGGACCTGTTTGCCATGGGAGACCCTACCAGGGGCATGAAGCCCCCGACAACAGAGCTCCCAGGTCATTCGGGTGCTCAAACCCCTCCACCACGTTAAGGTGGCGTTTCTAGGAGAGGTAATGAGATAAAACTTAAATTTAAGAGCAACAGATTTGTTTTTTCTCTAATTTTTCATGGGGTGTCGTCAATACAACAACAAAAGAATACTCTGAAATGTTGAGTTTTGCTTTACTGGGCTGTGCTGCATGAGGCAAATGGTGTCACTCCAGATACTGACTGGCTTTCTGATCCCACCCAGACCTCTCCAATAAAGTGAAACCGAACATTTCAGGGTGTCCTTTTATTGTAGGCAGCCTGAGGCACCGGTGCAATATTCCTGCGGTCTGATTCTCTTGACAAAGGAGAAGTGCCCACGGACACTGATTTAGACCGATTTGTGAACAATGTTTTAGAGAAATTGGTCTATTAAGTTGAAAAAGTATCATGTCTTTGAGTTCACCCCATGATAAAAATGATAGCAAAAACAAAAGTGTTGCCAATGAGACGAGCATTCCTGTGAACTGGCTTGTCAATCACATGCACAGGGACCGAGGAGGCGCGTTCAGGTAATATTTGCAATCTTACAGACCCTCACTTTAGGTATTTCTTGAAGTCTAAGCCATGACAAAGGTCTTCCACCAAAACCAATTGGACAAATCCAAGTTCAAAACCTGGATGAGCCCATACCTCCAAAGGATAAAGGCTTTATTAACTCATGCATGAAGGCAAAGGACTACATTATTTGTTAACCTGAACCAGGATCTCTAAAACTTCCATATACCTCCCACCTCACCCCCATTGGAGTGAAGGATTCTGGGTCTCTTCACCCAAACATGACCCCTTTTCACGGAGCCGCTCAGTGCTAGAGTTGCAATGATTGATACTGGCCCGGCTAACTAGACTCTGGGGTCCAACAACAGCTAAGCCAACAGCAAGCCCGGCCACTCCGCCGCAGCCGCTCGGCATGTGTGTGTGTGGAGAGGGAAGAGCCCTGGAGACCCTGTGGAAATATGTGTTTTGAATAGGGAAACTGGCTGGAGGGTATAAAAGTTTTAAAAAAACAGGGTAGTTAGGAGGATGCACACAGGGATGGCCGTGTTTTTGCAACAGAAGAGCGAACAGTAAACAGTCCATAGCACGACTGAGAGTGGAAATGCAGTGTCAGTCATTGCAAAGTCCAAACTAAGTTGTCAAAATGGGCCCAATCCGGGTCGGAATTAGGACGAATTAAAGTCTGAACTAACCTTTGGACAGTGTTATCGATCTAAACTGGCATTGAAATAAAATTGAATTAACATAATTTCTGTGGTTAGGATCTTTAAAGGGCATATGACACATTAGACACATTTTTTACACAATTATATTCAAGATTTTGCCAAAACATGTACCCAGCTTTCTTCAGTTGGACATTTTTTTGTGACGTTTATAGTTTCCCTTCCTTATTGGACACTGACAGGAAGTGACATTGATGGAGGTAAACCATTTAAAACTGTAAAGCATGACATCACACACAATAATAAGCTACGTCCAGGTGCAAACTGTTGAGAGTTCCACATGTGCAATAGGTGAATCCTCCAGCCACGCGATTCTGACCACCAGCCTGGCTCCACATCATGGAGATGGGTCCCCTGCTCCTCACGGATAGCCTCAGCTGGCATCGACTGATGGGATAAATGCAGAGGACAAATTTCCCTACAGGGACAATAAAGTATTCACCTTATTCTGGAAGTTCGCGTGGGCGCTGCCATGCATTGTGCCCGCCCCTTTTCTCCTATCAGTTAACATGGGGCTGGAGAAGTCCAGATAAAATCAGTCACTACAGGAAAACAAAGCCGTTTTCAGGCTGCGCAGAGGCGGTGCAGTGCTGACATGTTGGTGCAAATGAACATTGGATATTTAATATAAATCAATCTACAAAACATCATATTTGAGCGGCGAACATTTTCTCCCGTTCTCCACTGAATGAACGGGCTTCGAGCTCGACCGCAAATGTCAGGACAACGGAAGTGCTGCAACAAAGCAAAAAGAAGAAAAAGTGGGCGGGGCGGAATAAGGTGAATACAAACTAACTAACAAGACCAAAAACGGCTTTACACATAATTAGACTAATAAATCTCACCATTTCTCTGATAATTAATGTCAGAAAAGACTAAAGAAAATCCAGAGTAAAAGTAATATTCCTGTGAGATCAGAAGTTTAAAAAGAGCATTACAGTCAGCTCTATAGCAGGCAAAAATCAGCACAATACCATTTTAGTGAATAGGGTGATTATCACTTAACAAACATGAGAAATGAGTGAGTCAAACTGCTATGGAAATTTACCGGTAAGTGACTGGTAAATTAGTATTCAATGAAAATAACTTTTCTTCCCATGATTTCTTCATTAATTTGCTGCTTCACTTAAATACAAGTAAGGATTAAACAACGCGGAGCCGTGCATTAGACGGTTATAATGCACGACGCGGAGTCAAGAACACTCCGCAAAGTGCATTATAACTGTCTAATGCACGGCTCCGAGTTGTTTAATCCGCTTATACCAGGGTATAAACGTAACATTTATAATAAGTATTTGTTTCATTTACTAAAGTCACTAAATATGCCAGACCACCGGGAGTATTTTCTGTGGGTTATTAGCCGGTCACTGAAGGCTGGTCTCAGAGCGAGTCATTCTCCACAGCTATTACGAGGGTCTCAGTCAGGCTCAACGACACAACATCAGCACAGAATCACAACACAACAGGACTAACCCGGCACTTTTCCGTGGAAGTAAACACCGATATGCGGCACTCGTGGGCAGGAGTTGTTTCACTTTTACGCTGTTTAACCTGAAGCTAGCTAGCTAGCTCAACGAGCTCAACTGTTTATGGAAACAGCTGCGGTGGAGTCCGCTTACACCTGGGCCCCACGAACTGAAACTTTTATGATTGACTTTACTAATCCAGACAAATATGCTTCAATGCAGGATCATTTTATGTACGCCTGAAAATCATGAATAGTGCCTTAACCGTTTTCAATAGAAATGTAAAGCTCATATGTTGTTAACAGTAGCTAACCTAGCTGCTCACTCTCCTCTACTTCCCATTTATCAAACGTTTTGTTTTGGCCAAAAACGTTGAAATTAAACAAAATCCATCTCATATGTTCCTGTCAGTCACTAATTACGTGTTTATCTGATTCAGCTGTGTCATGCGTTGCTATGGCGATGCCCACAGCGGAGTGATATCCCAGTGATTTAACTACCGGACTACGTGTGCGGTTATACTAAAATAATGCACGCTTGTTAGCACCCACCAGCCAATCAGAATCGAGTATTCACCCAGACCATGGTATAATTATAATGATTACTTACAACAGGTGTTATCCATCTCAATGAGTCCTATTTTCAAAAGCATTAAAACCTGTCACTTTAAGGGGAACAGCTCACTGGCCCCTCTTGTGTTTCTCCAGCTAAATCGCACTTGTATGGAGTGAACAACATGGCTTTTACATGGCAGCGAATTTAAACCGTATTTATTTTTCCAAAATTGGTTCAACACACATTGAGGCAGACATTTTTATAAACATCTACACCTTTTCCCGAAAACGCCGGCTCACACTCCAATCTACTGTACGTCACATGCACGGAGAAAATCCGCGAAGATCCCCTGCGTTTGACGTCCCATTCACTTTTTTAGACATAAACGGAGCGAGGGAAGCGCAGCACCCGTGAGCCGTGTGCGCTGTTCGTAAAGATCTTTTGAGAACCACAGTCTAACATTACACAGGCCAGTTTAAATGTGATTGCCTCGTTTGGTGCAAGGTCAACTGGAGCCAGTGCTTGGACCTTATATACAGTAGTTACAGTAATCGAATAAGGTTCTTGCGTTAACCATAGGCCTTTTTAAACTCAACCTATACAGACCCATTACACCACAGTAATGCAGTATGACGGACAAAAGCCAGGGTTACGTACTTGGGTAGACATTCCAGTTTTACATTTGCCTCTCACATTATTATCCATTGTCCTATGGTTGATGTATGGGACGGGTATTAGCGCAGGTTAATGAAGCTGAAAGCAGTATTCTGCCTCGGGATTTAATGAACTAAGTGGCAGGTGAACTAGGTCAGGAATTCCTACATATCATTAATTTGTGTCCAGTGGCGATATAATGTTCATTACGTTCTAAAGTATAACGGGAGACACTGGATCAACTCTTTCTGTCCTAGATCTATATGAGAAATTGAAACTGTATTATGCATTTTTGTCCCCCCCATCTACCAAGTCACATTTGTGTCAGTCTTGCATTGGAACAGGCCACTGTTTTCCCACACTGAGATATGTTCTTACCTGAGCTTAGACGAGTTGATGTCTGGTCTTCGCGCATGCACTCAGACACGCAAAACGACCAAAGATGTGGTTAGCTTTTGGCCTCTCCCAGCATATTCCTGTAGCTCCTAAACGGGGGTGAAGTTGGAAGCTACCACGCTTTTCCGAGGGCACACACAAAACCAGAAGGGTGCCTATCGAGTCGTCTAAGCTCAGGTAAGAACGTATCACAGAATGGAAGAACTGTGTGCCCTCAGTCACGCAAAACGACCAAAGATGTTGTTAGTATTTGGCTTCTCCCAGTATATTCCTATAGCTCCAAACGGGGTGTAGTTAGAAGCGACCAAGCTCTTCCACGGGCACAAAGACCGGACAGGTACGTATCAACTTGTCTAAGCTCAGGTAAAAACGTATCTCTGTATGGAAATACCAATTCAATATTTGACAAATTCCACATGTTGTCAAGTTTGGACGCAACTTTTTCCTCAACCTCCTCCTACTTCTTCCTCCTGCGCAGCTCCCTCCGCCCCGCATCCATCTTTCACCATACCCTCGTCCCTTTTTTGTGTCCTCTAGCGCCTCTTGGTGCCTCTCCAGTGTTTCAGAAGAAGACATGTGTAGGTCTCAAATGTCTTTAGCTCCTAAGCTAGCTGTTTGTTTACTTTTAAAAAGCTGCTTTCTTCAGGACCATTATGGACTGCCTGCAGTAAAAAAAAAAAGAAAAGAAAAAGACGTACAAAAGCATTCAATAAAAGTGGGGAACACAGAAACCACAAATGCAGTTCGCAGAAAAAGGCAAGAAACACAGCTGTACCAAGAGAGAGAAAGCTGCTGCTTGTTTATGTGTCGCCACGGCTCATTTCCATCAGAAAACAACACACTGTGCTTTTAAAAGATGTGGAATAACCCAGCTCTGTTCAAACAAAGCTTAAACAAAAAAAGTAAATAGAGAAGTTTAATAAAGTGCCTGTTTTCCTTCATCGGCTTCAAACGTCAAAGAGCATCTGCACCAAACAACAGTTAACTGACAAACTGAGCGCTTTAATTTAATTCACGACTTTGGCTTTAATAAAAAATAAATGAAACCTAACCCTGGCCCTTCATGATAGTAATAACCCTTTCTTCGTCTTAAAGTGAAATCTCTAAGAAATTACATAATAGTCAGGGACCCAAACTCTCAAAAGCTCTTTAAATTGGGTTTAACCTGACACCGTCTGATATATGCTTTATTTGTGTTTTTTCTGTTAACTTTGACCCTAAGGATCAATAATTGGAGGGTCTGCTCTGCTGGAAATATCGCGAAAAAAAATTGTGGCCATTTTAGTGCATGTACCCTGTATTTTTATCAGAAAAATGTGAAAAACGACTTTTTTCCCTCAAATCCTCAGTGGGTTGAGTAGGCTGTCAATAAATGCATTCCAGATACACAGAACACATGTGCTGAGAACATCCACTGAAAACATTGCTCTTAAAACACATTTCTACACATTTTTGCATCAATTTAATGCAAAAAAATGTGGCGTTTTCTCACTTTTTTCCAATATTTGTATCTTTACTTCATTGGCAATCAACTATTCCACCCAGTTATGGCATCAGTCAATATGCCATTATTTTAAACAGACTGTAGACACATTCCACAGAAAAAATGATCAAAATCCAACCAACATTATTGGATCTGTGATGATTTAAAGACCAATAAGTGACCGACAGACTCAGAACCTCGGAACTGTCAAAAGTCACTTTTGACACTGGTCCATATTTTGGTTTAGGCCATTTCCAGCCCATTAGATAATGATTTACACCAATGTATGTGGTATCATTGGAAAGAAGACATTGTCATGTTTCATTTGAGCCCAAAGGTGCTACTCTGTAACAATTGCCGTGGTAACCATAGCTCCTCAGACTCAAATGTGAGAACATTTTTTCACAATTTTCACAAAAAAATGTTTTACTACGTTTAACGCTGTTTCTTCCAGGAACATCACAGACACAAATCTCTGATACTGGGCAACTCTCTAGACTCTGAGGGTTCAGGAAATGTATAACATGTCAGAACTTTCTCAGCTTAAGGCCTCACTGTGAGCCATGAAGTAAAAGAATGTCCACCTCATATGAGCCTCTCCCATAGAAATAAGCCTATATCTGCCAGGTTGGAACAGCTGGTGGGACTTTCTGACCAGGACAGGCCCAACGTAACTTGAAATTACATTTATGGAGAACAACAGTTCTGTATTTTTACATAAAGTTGTTCATCTATTTTTTTATATTATGTAACTCTTTATCTATCCTTTACTATGCCATATACACAATATACATCTGTTGATTTCACTCCAATATACATCCCTTTAAATCTGTAAAAAGAAATCGTCAAGAATCCAAGATAATTCCAACAGTGTGTCTTTGTAGACACCACATGGTTATGCCTAAAATACTACACATTTGTTATACATTAGATAGTAATGTGGTTGGTAATGTATTTGCTGAGGAAAGCTGTGCTCTGAAGCTGGATTTTCCATAAACCACATGTTTACAATGAACAACAGCCTTTTTACTGTTTAGTAAATTAATAAAGTAAATAATTTGATGTAGTCCGTTCACTAAAGTTGGTTTATAACATTACTAATGCACAACGAGTCCCCACAAAACTAAAGCTTAGGGCTCGTCCAGGACTAAATCACAGTGGCAGTCATCTGAACAAAACAGTCCATACTGGATTAAACCATTTCTCTTCGCTTTTCTGAAGTTGTTTAAGTTCTTTGTACATGTTAAAATTGTCACACTTTTAAAAAAAATATATTCATGTATTTCAGTTTTGGTTATAAAGGACCTGCATCATGCTATTTTACTCATTCCAAAGTAAACTATAAACATTTATATGATATATTGTATCTCTATTTGTGAGAAATATAAGTATTTTCTGGGGTTATATTTCCAACCCGGAAAACACGACACTTGCGCTCAATTAACTCCGCCCCCTCTCTGCACTCATGCAACATTAGCAGTAAAATAAATATAATTATCACAGCAATAAGTGAAGTTACTTCATAATGCAGTTATAAGGAGTTGACATCTGCCTGACATTATCGTGAGGTAAGAAAAAAGAACAGGCGTGTCCAGAGTAGGTTAGAAAGAGCTCCTTTTTCACATCCTTCAGTGCAAACATGACGTCTGTTCAGACGCTCAGGGGGTGCGTTTGTTTTCGCAGCGCGGACGTGTCAGGCACTTCCTCTTCTTTCTTTTTTTAAAATTAATTAACTTTTTTTTACAAATTAAAATCGGGTTTTCCAGCAGAGGGTGGAGCTGCTCAGAGCAGGATTCAGGAGGATTGCTGAGAACTGTGAGAATGAAGCCAAAAACCACTCTGGGGGTGTTTTTGATTAGGAAATAGCACAACAAAGTCGATTTTGCATGATGTAGCCCCTTTAATGTTGTGTAATTTATTTATTTTATTCACTGGCACATTGAATCTGTACTACCCACAAGAAATGTGCTTTATGAATGATCAAATAAAAAGTAACTTTTATGACCAGAGTTTCTAGGTGCAGCCAGGGACCGGAGGGTTGCTGGTTTGGGAACCTCAGGATCTCATCTCTGCTGTTTGCAGATGATGTTGTTCTGTTGGACCTTCAGCTGCTCTGGTTTGCAGCCGAGTGTGAAGCGGACGTAATTAGTTACCTTCACAAGATGGCTTGGGGTAAGGCAGTTACATGGGAGGAGCTCAGAGTAGAACCACTGCTCCTTCCTGTCAGGAGCGGCCAGATGAGGTGGCTTGGGGACACACTGGATGGACTATATCTCTCTGTGGCCAGGGAATGCCTCGGGATCCCTTCAGAAGGGCTGTACTTAGTGTTTGTGAAGAGTGATATCTGTGAATCTCTGCTTTTACTGCTGCATCCATGACCAGACCACGGGTAAATTGTAAGAAAATGGATGGATGGGTGCAAACCTGGGTCAAAGGGCTTTGCACAGACGAGAATCCAGTAGAATCCTGTTTCAGTACTCTAAAACACCTCAGTACTTCTAACCTAGCTTCTGGCTCAAAATCTAGAGATAGTTCCCCAGGCAGCGTGATGGCTCTGCTCCTGACAGGTTTCTCTGAAGCTTGAAGGATGAGTCAAATGCAGAGGGTAAATTTGGGAGTCTATGAATACATTAAATACTATACTGGACTCCAAAGAGCATTGAAAATATTATTATTAAATATTATTAATATAAAGACAAATGCCATCAAGAACATTTCAGACATTGTAAAAAGTTGTGGATCAAGTGAGGCTGAAAAATGGAACCACACAAGGCAGGACATGATCACCTCGACTGGGTCGTCTGGATATGAGAGTATGATGTAGAAAGACCCAAAGTACCCCCAGGAAGGTCACTATGGATGTTTCTGAGTTGCACCAAGCTTGTTAGCACTGGCCTGAATATATTAATACAGGAGGAAGAGGAGCTGACCAGTGCAGGACACCATGCTCTGACACAGGGACAAACCCAGCAGGCGCTGCACTGTTTTCAGAACAGCACTGAGAGCAGACAGCCAGGTTTCCTCTGGGTACTCCTGATCTCCAAAAACATGCTGGTCAGGCAGCACACTCAGTCACAGCGACTCAGGGCTAACCCACAGAGCCGGTTCTTCCTATACGCAGACTACGCAAGGTGCGTAGGGCCCCCGCGGCTGCAAGGGCCCCGCATCTCAGTCAAACTACGGTGTTGTTTCACTGATTAATCAACGCGTTGTTACGGGGACAGGCTCTGACAGCGCGCACTCACTCTCTGCCTACTTTGCCACATATAACATCAAAACGGAGCAGTCTGCAAGTGGATGATCAGGAGAGACCGACCGCCTCCCCCCGGTCTCTTCCAAAGCGCGAGTGCTTCTCCGCTCGTGTCCCGCTCGGCCGTCTGTCTCCCGGTTCTCGTTTCGCCTCATGCGTGGCTCCTCCGCGGCTGCATCACGTCCACGTGTCCCGGGCGCAGCTCTCATGTTTTCTCTGCTCAGACTCGGGGCATCGGCCACACACTCATTTAAACTCTTTTCTTGTTGTGTCTAGCGGAGAACCAGGACAGTAGTTTGATGGATAGACGAGAGTAAAGCCGTGTCCGTGGCCTTTTTGTCTCAAAGAGGAGTTGAATCCACACGGTTCTCACGAGCACAGTAACTTACAGTAACTCTGGTTCTCTGAATGTGCACAGTCTATAAGGCCTGCTACTTTTTTCGGATGAAAGCAAATTTTGCATGTCATTCGGAAATCAAGGTGCCAGAGTCTGGAGGAAGACTTGGGAGAAGGAAATGCCAAAATGCCTGAAGTCCAGTGTCAAGTACCCACAGTCAGTGATGGTCTGGGGTGCCATGTCAGCTGCTGGTGTTGGTCCACTGTGTTTTATCAATGCAGCTAACTATCAGGAGATTTTGGAGCACTTCATGCATCTATCTGCTGAAAAGCTTTATGGAGATGAAGATTTCATTTTTCAGCACGACCTGGCACCTGCTCACAGTGCCAAAACCACTGGTAAATGGTTTACTGACCATTGTATTACTGTTCTCAATTGGCCTGCCAACTCTCCTGACCTGAACCCCATAGAGAATCTGTGGGATATTGCGAAGAGAAAGTTGAGAGACGCAAGACCCAACACTCTGGATGATCTTAAGGCCGCTATCGAAGCATCCTGGGCCTCCAGAACACCTCAGCAGTGCCACAGGCTGATTGCCTCCATGCCACGCCGCATTGAAGCAGTTATTTCTGCAAAAGGATTCCCGGCCAAGTATTGAGTGCATAACTGAACATAATTATTTGAAGGTTGACTTTTTTTGTATTAAAAACACTTTTCTTTTATTGGTCGGATGAATTATGCTAATTTTTTTAGATAGGTATTTTGGGGTTTTCATGAGCTGTATGCCAAAATCATCAGTTTTAAAACAATAAAAGACCAGAAATATTTCAGTTGGTGTGCAATGAATCTAAAATATATGAAGGTTTAACTTTTATCATTACATTATGGAAAAGAATGAACTTTATCACAATATGCTAATTTTTTTAGAAGGACCTGTAGACCAGTAGTCGTCCTAAATCCCAGTTGGACAATGGCTTAGTGGTTAGTGATTCTGATTGATTGAATTGCGGTCATTATTTTCCACTTCTGCCCTGCTTTACTGTACAGTGGAACTGTTTTTGGCCGTAAATAGGTCCGCCCTTTGCCGAATAACCATGGGATGCTACTGTAGGGCCCCCATGTGGATTTTTGCTTAGGGCCCCAGAAGGGCCAGCACCTGCTCTGCTAACCCAACACCTGAACACAATGTCAGTGTACAATTATACACTGACAAAGCACTTACTTATACTTATATCCTGTGGAGTGTAGCTTCTTTTAGAACATCGTTAAAAAGTACATTCATTTCTGCTATTCAACTTACTGTATTTTTCGCACTATAAGGCGCACATGAAAGCCTTTAATTTTAACAGTGCGCCTTATGTCCTGGTGCGCTCTTTGTATCAACTTCTGGCTGTGTTTACACACCTACAGGTTTACAGGTAAACCAGCATTAATTAGTGCGCCTTATTTATGAAAATAAACATTATCAGTGATAACGCGCCTTATAATCAGGTGCGCCTAATGGGGCGAAACACAAGGTAAACTGTGAAACTAATATATGATAGACTCATTACATGCAAAGTGAGACATGTATGGCCTTTATTCATTATACTTTGGATGATTATGGCCCAGCTCGTAAAAAACACAAATTAAAAATCCTAAAATTAGAATATTTTGAAAATGCCATAATCATGATAACAAACAAAAGCTTGACATATGTAACTTTGCATGTCATGAGTCTATATCATATATTAGTTTCACATTTTAACTTGAATTACAGAAATAAATGAACTTTTGAACGATATTCTAATTTTCCGAGTTTCACCTGTACTGTTAAAGGCTACAGAACACGGATATATATTTTTTCTTTTACAATTTAAGATACAGCTTATATGATACAGAATAATTATAATTTTTATAAATGTAATTTCAAGTTACGTTGGGCCTGTCCTGGTCAGAAAGTCCCACCAGCTGTTCCAACCTGGCAGATATAGGCTTATTTCTATGGGAGAGGCTCATATGAGGTGGACATTCTTTTACTTCATGGCTCACAGTGAGGCCTTAAGCTGAGAAAGTTCTGACATGTTATACATTTCCTGAACCCTCAGAGTCTAGAGAGTTGCCCAGTATCAGAGATTTGTGTCTGTGATGTTCCTGGAAGAAACAGCGTTAAACGTAGTAAAACATTTTTTTGTGAAATGTGTGAAAAAATGTTCTCACATTTGAGTCTGAGGAGCTTTGGTTACCACGGCAATTGTTACAGAGTAGCACCTTTGGGCTCAAATGAAACATGACAATGTCTTCTTTCCAATGATACCACATACATTGGTGTAAATCATTATCTAATGGGCTGGAAATGGCCTAAACCAAAATATGGACCAGTGTCAAAAGTGACTTTTGACAGTTCCGAGGTTCTGAGTCTGTCGGTCACTTATTGGTCTTTAAATCATCACAGATCCAATAATGTTAGTTGGATTTTGATCATTTTTTCTGTGGAATGTGTCTACAGTCTGTTTAAAATAATGGCATATTGACTGATGCCATAACTGGGTGGAATAGTTGATTGCCAATGAAGTAAAGATACAAATATTGGAAAAAAGTGAGAAAACGCCACATTTTTTTGCATTAAATTGATGCAAAAATGTGTAGAAATGTGTTTTTAGAGCGATTTTTTCAGTGGATGTTATCAGCACATGTGTTCTGTGTATCTGGAATGCATTTAGTGACAGCCTACTCAACCCACTGAGGATTTGAGGGAAAAAAGTCGTTTTTCACATTTTTCTGATAAAAATACAGGGTACATACACTAAAATGGCCACAATTTTTTTTCGCGATATTTCCAGCAGAGCAGACCCTCCAATTATTGGTCCTTAGGGTCAAAGTTAACAGAAAAAACACAAATAAAGCATATATCAGACGGTGTCAGGTTAAACCCAGTTTTGAGAGTTTGGGTCCCTGACTATAAACAAAGCTTGAATAAAATGAGGCGTATTATGTAAAACGTCTTCACCAAAGTTAGCACATTCGGTCTGATGAATTATTTAGTGATTTGCTTTGCTGATGTTTTTGTTCCCTTTGATTGCGTTGCCCTTCACAAAACTCCACAGGCTCCCTTCCCTCACTTCCCCCGTCGGTGTGAGGAGAGTTTCAAATCAGGAAGGTTCGGGGAAACTCAAGGGATTAGCATGTCATTGTCCACAGGAGGAGACAGGAGCGGAGGCCTTTTTACCGCCGGCCGATCACAACTGCCCAGACTCCACGTCCTCCGCCCGCTCGTTCAGCTCCACTGTGCTCCGGACACGTCGGAAACACAGCGACATATACTTTTTGCACCTTAAAGCTTTTTATTCATTGCATATAAGATACCTTTGATTGTACATTTTTCCCGCCTATTTGCATTGCAGTGTTGTTGAGAGTTTTCTCTGCGTGGACTCGGGGCTGCAACGGCCACACACTCATTTAAACTCTCTTCTTATCGCCTCTAGCGGAGAATCAGGACAGTAGTTTGGCGAATAGTCGAGAGTAAAGCCGTTGTCCGTGGCTAGGGATGGGTACCGTTGTTTTTTTTCCCGATACCGCTACTTTAACGATACCTGCTTTTCGGTACCGGTGCCTTAACGGTACTTTTTTCGATACCTATGTTATTTTAATTGAGTTAAAATAATGTGTATAAAAAGTATCGTTCAGGAGGAAGTCCAAACACGGCACATGAGAAAACAGGAGCAGCAGCATCACCTGTAACTTCATTTTTTGAGCAGAATTCCCACTAAAGCAGTGATAAAAAGAGAGAAAGGACATTTTTTACCTTCTGAGCTGCAGGAACAGACCAGATCCACATCAGGCACCGTTTTCTTTCAGATAAACTTTTCTAAACACGCTGCGCTGTTCGACAGTGAAAGCGCCTCACACGTCAAAGATCTGTTACATAGTGAGAGCGCTCACTCTGTCACTGAAAATGCACCATAACTGTTCCAAACATGGCTAATGCAGAGTGAGCGCTCACCTTTTCCAGAAACAATCTGATCCCAAACGCTCCGTGCAGCCATTTGGTGCAGCTGGAGTTGTAAACAACAGCAGTAACTTCAGGCTCTGCGGGGCTTCCGCTAAAGGTAAAGCCGATGTGTTTCGCCTTGTCACTACCATGTTGTCACTGCTTTTCTCTTTGTCTAAGAGCTGTAGTTTCTTATTCAGTCCTGGTTTAGTCCTGGTTTTTAACCAGTTTACTGTAAGTCCTGGTTTAGTCCTGGTTTAGTCCTGGCTCAGACCGCGGCTCTGCCATCTCTGATAATGACTGAAGTGTGAGTAAGTTACAGCTTTGCTTCGCTTCTGCATTTGCGCTGAAGCTGCTCATGAGTTCAGGCTTTTTCAGACTCACTGCAGATCATTTATTGACGTTTGGAGAGAAAAAGTACCGAAAATTAGCACCGAAAAAAAAAAAAAAAAACTGAGCTTTTCGGTCGGCACCGTGGCATTTTTGTCTCAAAAAGTTGAATCCACATAGTTCACATGAGCACAGTTACTTGCAGTAACTCTGGTTCTCTGAATGAGCACAGTCTAAAACGAATTACTCACAGGCTAATTCAGTGGTCAGACAGAAATAACCGTCAGGTGTAGGTTTCAGCTAGTTTTAAATCAGCGGTTCCCATTTGCCATTTACCATTTTAAAAAGTGGGGGAAATAGACTAGTAGTAGTCTTTAATCTCAGTCTGACAGTGGCTTAGTGGTTAGTGGTTCTCACACAAAGGGGCGGGGGCTGAATTGAGGTCATTATGTTCCACTTCTGCCCTTTTACAACTGTACAGGTTCATAACAAAGTGAATTTTAAAGCTGCTCTGGTACGACCGCTTCATAATGCAGCTCAGTTCACTCGTCACCCAGTTTCTCTGACAGGACACATAAGGCAATACTAAAAAGTCTACACCTTTCCCATCAGCCCCTGCTCCCTCCCCTCCTAAGGCTCTCCGTGATCTCCCCGTACCGGGTTACATCGAAGGTCAGCTCCTCCGTCTCAGTTTCAGCGCCGCCTTGAGCCCGCGGCGCACTAATAAATTGGACTTTTGTCTGACGGACATGTTGGATTTCAGAGGTGACGGCCCGCTCTCTTCTCGCTCCCGCTGAAGTTACACTAAAAGGTTCGGACACGGAGGAACGACGCAGAGTGAAGGAGATTAGCGCTTACACGAGTTCTGCGTGGCACCATTAGAGTGAGGGTTTGTGCACAGTGGGACGTGCACTCTGTCTGGTTATACAAGCGCCAGAATTGGTAAGGATCCTCTCTGGGTCCTATCGGTTTGTGAAGACCAGACCTACATAATGCAACTGATAACCATGGAAACGGGACAAGCAGCACCATTGAGGGATGACACATGGCTTGAGTGGACAAACACTTGCTCTTAAATTGCATATGTTGCTTTAAAAACAAACTAAGGTACTCAAAGAACATTCCTCAGTTTTGTATATTTTTAAAGTTAAGTAAAGACTTTTTAGACTTTAATAGGCTAATCACAATCATTTGTTTCATCAATCATTGTTGAGTCACTAGGTAATATAGCTGTTATGCTGTAGGAGTATATGCAACATACTGTACCTGGTGCTTGACAAAGGCAGGATTGTCAATTTGTGACGTCAGTTTGATATTTAACATTTTCATCGCGCAACTCATGAAAAAAGAAATACTATTTTGAGAAGCCGATGAAGTAGGGCTGCACAGGAACAGCGAGAAGCCTTTGAGTGCTCAATGCCTTTAGTATTTGGATTTGTTTATAAAAGGAGCCAGAATCCTCAAACACCCAGGTAGATAATGTTTAAGAAATCGAATAAATTGAGACCACTGGATCTGTCTGTCTCAAATAAACGTTTCATGATGGGTTAACCACTTTCTTAAAGGAATAGGCCACCGTTTTTACATACTGAGATATGTTCTTACCTTAGCTTTGACGAGTTCTTTAGGACCTGTCTGGTCTTCACCCGTGCCTTCAGTCACGTAAACACAGCACAGACGGCGTTAGCATTTAGCCTCTCCCTCTCTCCACTATAGCTCCAAAACAGGTCAAGATAGAAGCTACCAAGCTCTTCCACGTTTTCCCTATTTAAATATGGTTACGTGAAGTGTTACACTACAAAGTATAATTACGCAAAAATTAACAATGTGGATTTTTTAAGCGGATAAAAGGGGGAACTATATTGTAAGGCGTAATAATACCAGGAGTAATTCGAAATCCGCGCAGTAATCTTCACTTTACTGTGCGGATGCCAAACTACTCCTGGTATTATTACGCCTTACATGATAGTTCCCCCTTTTATCCGCTTAGAAAATCCACATTGTTTAATTTAACCCTCATACTTATACATATATACCACTTGTTTTGTATAGATATATTTTATTTTGTATCTGCTTTCAATACTTTTATCATTTCGATACTTGTTGTACCTAAACATTTGTTCTCGATACTATACTGGTATCATTTAGTGGCACCCAGCCCTACTGCCCAGTGACTGTATTTTTCTACAAGAATTCTACATTCACCAACATACACCACTAGCAGCTCTACTACTACTGGCACTACTTCTACAACACCATTACTACTGGCTGGAAGCAGCTACTGGAGGCTGCCATATATGGGTTCTGGGTCTTGTCACACCTGTCGACAGCTGAGTTGGATATTGGCATTCACTGGCCTGAAGCAACAACGTCTAGCAGGATGTAGAATGAAAGACAACAGCAGAGAAACTTATACAGGGAAAGCAAACACAATAAGAGTTTATAATGAGAGTCTGTTCATCTGTGAAACTATCTCTAATTAACAATTTGATCTATTCACATATCATTTCCTGACGACATATGAAAATATACGGAATGTACCGTAAAGGGGGGGGGGTGTATTATGCAAAATCGACTTTTTCAAGCTTTACATCATGTTATTATGTCATTCCCTCATTAAAAACATGCCTGAAGTGTTGCCATGGCCACATATTTTTGAGTAATCTGTAAAAACTCATTTTAGGGATAGGTTTGCCTGAGTCCTCCTAGGAACGCCCCCACCTCCTGGAGACGCCTCCGAGCTTTCGTCACCAGCCGAGTAACCAACCACTGCTCCTCAGCAGAACCCCCTCCCCACTGATGCCACAGACAGCGTGTGGAGGGGGCGTGTCGGAAAGGGTCAGAGGTTCTTAAAGAGACAGAGGCCTATTTCAAGACATTCACTACAGCCATTTTGAGAGAGACATTTTATACAAGGCAGTTATTCTAATTTACTGCATTTACAGACCAACAGAAGGTTTGGTCATCATTGTAGTGTGATATAGACTGGTGCCATGTGATTGAAAAAAGCATAATACCCCCTCCTTAACTGAGTCATTGCTTTGATCACATGAGTGAACACTGTCACAACCTCCACTGCTGTTACCGCTATTGCAACTACCTTTAATACAGTTTGGTCACAAATATAAAAAGAAAACAGAACCTCATCAACCTGTTGGGCAGATCAAGTGAATTCCTGCCCGTGAGCGTTGCAGTTACTCGTCCGTTACTGAAATCCGTCTTGGATTAGTTTCGCTCTCTCAGATATATGGCCGGTGCCTATAACCCTGCCCTGCAAATTTATCGTGGTCCTCCTAATTTACAGCCCCATTATTGCACGCGCAGGTGTATAATGCACAAAGGAAAACCTAATCCCGCTCAGCCGCACTGAGAGGTCGTGACCCCCTCACCCCAGAGCAGGTGTGCCGGCGACCCCTGACATCGCACTTTGGAGCAGGAAACTGGGGGAAACCGACAAACACCGCAGGGTTCCACGCTGGGCCAACCGGCTACGACTGAAGTGAGGAAAGTCAGTGTTTCCCAACCTGTTTTATGTATTCCATTTTCTTTAGATCAAAAAGAAGCAAGAATACTCTAAATCGACTTTTTGGAGCGTTTTAACCATGTCACAATGTGGTTCTCTCATCAAAAACGGACCTGGAGCTGCGTTTTGAGGCAATTGAGCAGCTTTGAGTGATCTTTGAATCTTCTCCCGCAGCCAAAACGCTAGATCCTACTTATCCAGGAAATGCTACTCTCACCCTTCGATCTCTTGATTGCGCTGATAATATGTTTGTCAATCACACCCATCGGGAACTAGTACGTTTGGCTAGACTGTGGGTTTAAATTGAGAAACACTAACGCTACTCTTTTCCAAAAGCCTGCAGCCTTTCTGCAACTATTCCAAAAATCAGCAATTTCCTTCGCAACTATTCCTTAACTACGCAACTTCTGTGCTACTAAAGTGAGTTTCTTTTACTTGTTGTATTTGCACGTAGGCAGTTGTGTCCAGGGCGTCCGCGGGTTTAGCCTGAAGCGTGGCCCAGTGAGGACTTCTGCATCTGCTCACTCACCTGGGTTTGACTTTACAGCGTGCACCGCTGTGTGCTCCCATCGCACTCTGTCTTTTAACCGAAGTTTCGTTTCTCTTAATGGCCGCTGGTTGCAGTGCTTTAAGACAGCAACGCCATGGGGCCGACATTGCTGCAGTGCCCATGTATGTGGGTGGCAAAAAAAGCTAGTTTTCCATTAGTAAGAAGGTGAACTTTAGAAGATCATTATTTATATAGCGTCAAGTTCTGAGCAACTGTAAAACCTGGTGTCTATTGTTTTTTTTAAACTTTGTACAGCTAGATATTGTGATTATGCTGGGTTAGTTACAATTAAAGGGACCAGGCTGGTTTCCTAAAGAACATTTTAGAAATCTCGTATACTAATGAGGGCCGGACTTTGATTGACAGTTGACCGTTAGCATTAGAGCTAATGGCACGGGCGTGGCTACGACCGAACTACGCACCCTGTGAGGGCTGAGTCTACAGTGAAGATCCCGCCCTAATGCCCTTTTTAGGAACAGGAGGAGTCTGTAAATCCACCATGATTTCCTCCTCGAACTTACTTATTATGGTAAACTGGGAGGAGTGAGGAGAAGCTATGTAGTAATTCTGCAGTCGATGGTTTCTCTGCTCCTGGATCTTTATGGCGATAGGCTTTAAAAAGGGGTATTATGCTTTTTTCAATCACATAGCATCAGTCTATATCACACTACAATGATGATGAAACCTTCTGTTGGTCTGTAAATGCAGTAAATTAGAATAACTGCCTTGTATAAAATGTCTCTCTCAAAATGGCTGTAGTGAATGTCTTGAAATAGGCCTCTGTCTCTTTAAAAACCTCTGACCCTTTCCGACACGCCCCCTCCACACACTGTCTGTGGCATCAGTGGGGAGGGGGCTCTGCTGAGGAGCAGTGGTTGGTTACTCGGCTGGTGACGAAAGCTCGGAGGCGTCTCCAGGAGGTGGGGGCGTTCCTAGGAGGACTCAGGCAAACCTATCCCTAAAATGGCCGCCATCAGAGTTTTTACAGATTACTCAAAAATATGTGAATGTGCCAAGGCAACACTTCAGGCATGTTTTTAATGAGGGAATGACATAATGACATGATGCAAAGCTTGAAAAAGTCCATTTTGCATAATACCCCCCCTTTAAGGCTTCATTTGCACAGACGGGTGCATGTTTGCTCCGCCCACCATCAGCTGAGCAGTGGGGGGGGGGGGGGGGGCACACACATTCCCCACAGTCTCTTTGGTTAAAACGTATGTTCAAATATATCGTTTTGGGGAGAAAAAATGAAGGAAATGCGACGCACGGGCCCAATGGTTCACCTCATGGTGGTCGTCATTTCTACTTTCTTATATTAAAACCAATTCTTCTGCCTTATGCCTCTATCTTCATCCCTTCTCTCCTTACATTACTGTCTGAGCCCGGCAGCGGAGTTCGCCTTGAGCAGACGCTGATGACTTGACCCATTAAGGGCGACCTCCACATTTCCTCCGGGAATACACAGTCGAACAAACCATCCCTCCCCGTTCCTCCCCGGCCCCGCCGCACACACAGCAGCCTCGGCCCGGGAGCTCCGCCGATACGTTTCGGGCGAGACGCAGAGCGAGCAAATTTATCAGGCGTCGCTGCGTGTAGGCCCCGCTTGTGACTGATGATAGTTTGAGGTTAATTTGTACACCTCTAGAAGACTGGAGCGCGCCGCGAAATGCTTATGTTTCATTTGCTGTCGTCCCGAGGGCCAGAAAAAAAAGTGCGGCTTTTAAGGCGGTATTAATGAATCACTTTGGATCGCACTTACAGCTGCTTTAGCGCTTATAAATAGATGCCGCAGCCTGTTTTACATTTAATATGCAACGTTTAGCCCCTTTTAATCCCCCAAAATACAGAAGATGTTTCTCTATGCTTTTTGTCCGTCGAGCAAATAAATGAGTGCGATATGAAAAAACGTGTAAGATGTAAATAAACTGTACAGCTGTTGGCTGGTATTTGAACCTTATTCAAACGTCGACCCACACATCACTCACACAGAGAAGCAGGCTGTTCCCAAAGTCTAAGTATTCATATGGATTTATCATTTAACAATAGTCATGTCACTTTACAAAAAAAAAAAAATAGAAAGAGAGAAAACATGCAAGTTGTATACTATGTTGCTCTCTGTTGCTACTGAAGCAACCTGTCACTAGCGGGACCCTTTTACCAGGGGGTCCCAAACTATTATTACTGTCCATCCATCCATTTTCTTCCGCTTTATCCGGGGCCGGGTCGCGGATGCAGTAGTCTCAGCAGAGATGCCCAGGATCTATGCACCTTTCCCAGTTGTTCTGGGGGGACCCCCGAGGCGACACCAGGCCAGCTCAGAGACATAGGGGGCATCTGTTTAGCCACCTCAGCTGGCTCCTTTCGGCGTGAAGGAGCAGCGACTCTACTCCGAGCTCCTCCCGGGTAACTGAGCTCCTCACCCGATCTCGAAGGGTGCGCCCAGCCACCCTGCAAGGAAACTCATTTCAGCTGCTTTTATTCTCAATCTTGTCCTTTCGGTCATTACCCAAATCTCATGACCATAGGTGAGGGTGGGAACGTAGATCGATCGGTAAATCGAGAGCTTTGGCCCCCGACTCAGCTCCCTTGTTTTACTGGATTTTACTGGATCCATAATGGTCCTGAAGAAAAGTAAACAAACAGCTAGCTTATGAGCTAAATTTGAGACCTAAGTTAAGTTAAATTATAGACCTTGTTCTGAAACACTGAAGAGGCATTAAGAGCCCCGCATACCTTCAGCACAATGGGAGCGCTACAAGAGGGGCTACAAAAAAGAAAAAGGAAACAGAAAAGGGACAAACGAGGATGTATCCGGGCAAGACTCACAGCTAAGCCACATATGCCTTCTATTGTTCTGGCTAATGGACGTTCACTGGAGAATAAAACAGATTAACTGCTAAGCTCTTCCCAGAAGATGGTGAAAGACGGAGGAAGAGGAAGGAGGAGCTGACCAGTGCAGGACACCACGCTCTGAACCAGGGACTAACCCAGGAGGAGCTGCACCGTTTCAGAGGATCAGAGGAGACTGAAGGCAGCCAGGTTTCCTCTGTGTGCTTCGGTTTCTCCTACCTCCAAAAACAGGCTGGTCAGGTCGGCCCACAGCGGCTCAGGACTGACACCCGAACATTATTTTGTTGTACTCTTGTACGATGACAAATAAAGCAATTACTTGTACCTCCACGAGAAAGAGCAGTGGTTCCCAACTGATGTGGCACCGGGATCCATTATTACCTGAGGATGACAAGTCACGACCCAAATAAGACAAGAATCTATCATGTATAATGTAACATACTGAATTTTTTATACACAAAATATTGTTGAATGACTGATGAAAAAGCTAAACCTTGATATGAGTCATTTTAACGGACAGTGTTTCAATACTTATCCAGTTTATAAATATTAAAAGACATGTTTTCTGTGAAAGGCTCATGGCCCACTGAAAATGATTCTGCGACCCCCGTTGTGGTCCCAATCCAACAGTTGTGATCCACTGAGCCAGAGGATTAGAGTCCTGTGCATGTTTTAGATTAATTGGGAAAATGGAGCACCCAAAGGCTGATCTATAACCTTCACCTCAGTGGCCCGACCGTGAGGGAAACCTGTCCCAGACCAGATTCATGCAACGAGTCGAGCAAAGAGCAACAAACCCCTGATATCAACCCGAGCAAACTTTATTTGTCTAGCATAAACTAGTTGGCATAAGGTACTTCACCTACACAGTGATCGGGAAAAATACATTATACAAACACCGCACACTCTTGCAATTGAACCACTTTCAAATTCATACACCGACTTTCCACAGGCGAGGCATGGTGAGCACAGTACGTTACTGAACAAAGTGAAATGCAGATGCCGTCCTGATTTTTAAACATGCAGTGTGCGTCTCAAGGCTCCTGGTTCTACCACATGAGCAGTTCTCCCAGAGCGTCCCACGGAGGCTGACATTTGAGAGCGCGCGCTAGATTAATGGCGGCAGATAGAGGTGCCCAGCGTGAGCCGGTGTTGATCTCATTATACAGGGCCAACCCTCCATTCAATAAGCATAAATCTGCATACGCGTTAACCCAGGCGGAGCAGTGACCTCACCCCACGTCACCTTTCCAGCAGTGTGTCATCGGATTAAATCCACTGAGTGACATTATACAGGCGGGCTGTGCGCGACTTACTGGATTGAGGTTTTTACAGTGACAGAGTTAAAGGCGGAGGGGCGTTTCGGAGGAGGACATGATGCAGCGCTATTGATGGAGAGTCCCGCTGAGAGCATCTGCTGCATTGGACGGGGCTTTTGTGTGGATGGGTTTGTCAGTCGCGTGGCCTTTTCCGGCTGTGGACGCTATTTTGAGGACTTTTTCCCAATAAAAGTGAAAAAAATGAAAGATGCTCAGACTCACGGATACAAAAGGTATTCGCTTGCATACGTTTTGTTCTAAATGCTCATCGTGAAGCAAGACAAACATACGTTTGCTGGTTTACTTTAACTGCTTTTCTCCATGAAGAGCTAGCTTGTTTGCTAACGGACTCTGACACAACAAGTTACCCGGTTCCATCTGATTGAATTCTATACAACAATAAAGTTACTTGTCGACAGCAGAATTCAAGTGTTTTGTTCTGAATTGCTACTAGGTTACTGTTTATTTGCTTTACTTGCAACCTATAATGCATCGGTTTTATATAGCGCTTTTCTGGACACTCAAAGACGCTTTACATTGCATTATTCATTCACTCCATACCCGGTGGTGGTAAGCTACTATTGTTGCCACAGCTGCCCTGGGGTAGACTGACGGAAGCGAGGCAACCAGTCTGCGCCATCGGCCCCTCCGAACACCACCAACCACTCAGTCACTACATTCGCCAGGCTTCCTGATGTTACCAAACGGTCTCCCATCCAAGTACCGACCAGGCCCTTCCCTGCTTAGCTTCCAACCTATAGTCGTAAGCTCTAACGTTAGCCTGATCCCAGTTTTGAACTCTCTGTCCCATGTCGCCGTGAATTCATCCACAACAGTTCATTTGTCCCAGTATTATACAACTTCAGTCCCAGGTGTCCCGTTTTTCTTTCACCAGTGACATGCCTCAAAGCATTTTTTTGGTAACACTTTATTTTACACTACCCTTGATACATTGTAAATAACTAAATTTAGCACAATGTAATGAGCTTTGTAACAATGTGTAATAAGTACCTATGGGTTAGATACACAATGGAATAATATGTATATGTATTTGTAGTTTGTAGGTACATAATGTAATAAGACATAATTCTAACCCTAACCTTAAGCCCTAACCCTAAGGGTCTTGTGTCCTATTATATTATGTACTTACAAAGTACTAATACACGTTATTCCACTGTGTACATACTACATAGGTACAAATTATTGTTATTACAGATTGTTACAGAGCACATTACATTGTACTAAATTTAGGTACAATGTATCAAGGTAATGTAAAATAAAGTGATACCCATTTTGTTTGCCTGAAACATACTGTAATGACCCATGGGTAAGTCAAACACAAAGTTTCCATAGTGACGGAACCCATTAAAAAGCTCATTGCCTGTTGGTCCATTAAATTGGCATTAGACATCTCTGACAATCTTTGCCAACTCAGCGAGAAGCCCTAGCACCAACAAAAATTGTTGCGAGGGCCGTGTTTTGCTCCAGGGCACCCATACAGTATGCTCACACTTCCTCCGCTTTCTCCGTACAGCGTGGTAGAGGCACGCGAAAGACAAATCCACATTGTTGGTCACAGTTGAAGTATTTTTGTCGGTTTTAGATGTCGGTTTTTGGCTAAGAACCCCCATTCACACGATCGTCCTCAGTGTTGGGCAACGTTACTGTTAAAAGTAACCGTTTCCTTGTTTCTCCTCTGGAAAAGTCGCTTGTTACGTCACTCCATCAACTATATCATTTTTCCTTTTTATTATTTCTATTTTCATTCACGTACGATCATTCTAGTGTCTGTCTCCCGATCAAGACGCCAACATAGACGACCACGGAGCTACCGGCTTGCAAATGCCGACAGGGTCTCTGAGAAACACCTGATGCCATTTCCCTTCTGAGCAATCAAAACACTCATTTCTGAAGCCGAACAGCAGTCAGTGAAGTGGTCTGCTGATTGTCTCCAAAACACTGTCCAAATCTTTGTTTTTCTTCCAGACTCCCCCCCCCCCCCCCCCCCTCAAAATGACTTCCTCCCTCTCTCCCAAGACCTTGGTTTTCGGTGTGTGGATGCTTTGATGCGTCCCTCATGTGCCGAGCATGTTAATGACCGCCACAGACAGACCGCCTCGCTTTCCCCCCAAAGAGCCGCCTGCCATCGCTCAGGGTGAGGGGGAAGGACAGGCGAGGCTGCGGCTACGACGGCTACGACGGCTAACACCGGCGCACCGCAGAGGTCCCGCAATGTCATTTTCCTCTGGTCCACAGAAACAAAGTCACGGGGAAAAAAAAGAAAATACTTGTATGGACGCTATGTCAAAGAGTGTCGCTGACCTGCTACTGCCGTCTCGCATCTGCTTTTATCCGAAAAACACATTTACACTTCTTTTTTTTTTTACATAACCTTAATTGGAAAAAGAGATGACATTAAAGTTGCGTAGATACATAAATAGTGTGGGCTTCATAACGTTCAGCATATCGACATCATTTCCTTGTTTCCAGTGGAAAATATGAAATGAGGTGGCGTCCGTGTGCAATTTTCTGCTCAACAAGTCGCATGTACCGTAATTACGAGGGCACATGAAGGCAGCATAAGAACCAAATGTGCTGGTTTTAACCCAGCCCAGGGGTCTGCGACCTGCATGTGGCTCTTCAGGCAACTTACTGGCTCATTTTGGCCTTGAAAAAAACATGAATATGTTATTTATAATTAATTATTATATGTATCTAGGAGCTGGTGTAGGTTTTTGTTGTATGTTGAGGTGCTGACTGTGAAAGAAACCCCAGAAGACGACTGAAATGTAATCTATCTATCTATCTATCTATCTATCTATCTATCTATCTATCTATCTATCTATCTATCTATCTATCTATCTATCTATCTATCTATCTATCTATCTATCTATCTATCTATCTATCTATCCATCCATCCATCCATCCATCCATCCATCCATCCATCCATCCATCCATCCATCCATCCATCCATCCATCCATCCATCCATCCATCCATCCATCCATCCATCCATCCATCCATCCATCCATCCATCCATCCATCCATCCATCCATCCATCCATCCATCCATACATACATACATACATACATACATACATACATATATTTTTTATGGTTAAAAAAGAGAACATTAGTGCATATTTGACCTTTCAGTGACCCAGCTGGTGCAGGGGTTAGCATGGCGCCTGGTTTCTAGTAGGTTTTCACTGTCCATGGTTACGTATACGTAAAATTGGTCCTGGAGCATCACAGTGCTAACCCTTCATGCAGCCAGTTTAATCTTTGTCTTTGTTACATTAGTTGAGCTTTTTTGCTGTTTCTTTCCTGGCTAGCAGACCAGGTTAGTGAAAGATCAGAAAGAAATCTGACAACATCCGTGTCAGATTATGTAAACTGCACAAATCGAGTCGTGATCAGATTTTTGGTCTATATGTGAACAAACAATAAGTTGGGAACTAATTAATGTATATATTTTGTTGGATTTAAGTACACTGTTGTGCACGATGGGTACTTTGGTTGCTCACTAGAGTTTATAGGTTGAAGGATGGGTCATATGCAGAGGACAAATCTCCCTATGGAGGCCATACCGAGTGCGCCTTCACCGTACAAAGTGCTTTTCTACCTCCGCTGAGCGCTCAGAGCACTTCTCATCAAAGAACCACTCATCCATTCACACTCACAGTCATCCTCCAGCATACACAGAGACTCCAGGGCAGGTGGGGTTAGTGACTTGCCCAAGGACACAACAGTGTGCAATGGCGCAAGCTGGTATCAAATCCCTCAAAACCCTCACACAATCACATCACCCAAGTTTCTCAGACAGATGGAAACAGTAAATTGTTCTTTTCACAGTCTTCGAAATCCGTAGGTGCCAAAGACCTCCGTTGGAGAGAAGGCACTTTTGGACTTGTCACCTCTCATTCACTCCAGAACATTCGAGTACATCTGACACATGGATCCACGGTTCTGAATATCAAACGTTTGGAAACCTTTCTGAGTTGAAGGAATTTGGAGTTATGAGAATATGAATGAGACTATCTTCCCCCCCCCCCGTTCATATGCTTTCCATTCCTGGCGTGGCTACAGGAGATCTCAAGCAAACCGGCCGAGTTTTGATCACCCAGCTGTGGTTCAATTCATGCAAAAATAATACAACTTGGATAAACATCTAAGTAGCTGGTTGTGTGTCATGTGAGAAAGTGGAACATCACACTAGTCAAATAGCAAGTTGACAAAGGCTTCATTTTTAATTATTATCCTGATTTTCTTTCAAACTTTATTTAAAACAGGAATAAACCCACGCTTTTGCTCAGTGATTCATACAACAGAACAAATCGTTGGATAGGAGTAAGGACATGGACAATGGTCAGGGCACGACAAAAGCACGAGGAGGAAGCCAGCCGTCTGTATCAGAGGCAGCCAGGTCCACGTAGCTCAAGTTTACCTGGGAGGACGGCAGGTCTGCGCATCACTGGAATATAGACGAGCGCTTTTCGACAGGCGAGTAAATAGAGGTGTGACCAAGGGCTAAAGTTTTATTGATATGAAGCCTAGGCATTAATTCAACCTGGTAGACTAACTTCAGCATCACCTACCTCCAGCCAGAAACATGTGCCAGAAACTACAAAAAAACTCTTTAATACAACAATCAATATTTCTGAAACTCAACGGGGAGTGGCTGAACACACTTATTTCTCAGACACATTAGCCAAAAATGCCGCACCTACTGCTAAAAAAGTATTATTTACTAAAATCGGTACTTCCGGTTTAGCAGAGATAAATGCTAGCGGCGGAGCAGCTACGCTAACCCCGGAAGTACCATCCATCCATCCATCCATTTTCTTCCGCTTTATCCGGGGCCGGGTCGACGTGAAGGAGCAGCGACTCCACTCCGAGCTCCTCCCGGGTAACTGAGCTCCTCACCCGATCTCGGATTCCGGAAGTACTGACTTTAGTAAATAATACTTTTTTAGCAGTAGGTGCGGCATTTTTGGCTAATGTGTCTGAGAAATAAGTGTGTTCAGGCACTCCCCGTTGAGTTTCAGAAATGTTGATTGTTGTATTAAAGAGTTTTTAATATTTTATTCTCGCATATTAGCCGGTATGCTAGGACCCGGAAGCGGAAGTCGTGACGTCACACTTAACAAACGTATGATCGCTTCCGTGAGGGCCACACCTTCGCCTACAGCCATCAGAGTAAATGCCGCGCCTCCATAGAAGCCAATCAACACCCTCGGTCCCGCTTTTAAAGGAATAGGCCACCGTTTTTACATACTGAGATATGTTCTTACCTTAGCTTTGACGAGTTCTTTAGGACCTGTCTGATCTTCCCCCGTGCCTTCAATCACGTAAACACAGCGCAGACGGCGTTAGCATTTAGCCTCTCCCTCTCTCCACTATAGCTCCAAAACAGGTCAAGATAGAAGCTAACAAGCTCTTCCACGTTTTCCCTATTTAAATATGGTTACACTACAAAGTATAATTACACAAAATTAAACAATGTGGATTTTCTAAGTGGATAAAAGGGGGAACTATAATGTAAGGCGTAGTAATACCAGGAGTAGTTTGGCATCCGCGCAGTAAAGTGAAGATTACTGCGCAGTAAAGTGAAGATTACTGCGCGGATTTGTATGTAAAAATGGTGGCCTATTCCTTTAAGCCCCAGCAATCATGGTTCGTTCGCTTCCCTGCTGTGCTGCGACCCACCTCCACCCCATCTCCGTCTCTTCCGTCCACGGCTTCTACCTGCTGCATCTTCACAGGTTGTCTATACCACCACCAGTGTCCAGGCTCCGGGGGAAGACATCGCTAACTCCAAGCTGTTCATCCAGACTGACTTTCATAAATCGATGTCTACCACCGGGGTCTGATCGCCAAAACTAATATACATGTCAATAAATCTTCCTAATGACTGCTTTTTGTCTGTTTGAGTCTATCCAGGTTGAAATGCCGTAAGTTGTTTGCGAGTGGATGTTCGTGTTGTCCTGGAGATCTCATGGCGGCTCCCGTCCCACGTAGCTCTGGTAAGTCCAAACCTCCACCAACGCAATCTCACTTTTGAAGTGTTTAAATACTTTGGATGATTCAAAAATGTAGTACAATAATTGACACGACTAAAAAAAATAATAGCATTGATAAAAATGAAGCCCTGGAGCAGCCCATGAACTTAAACTTGCGCTTCAATACAAATGGACCAAAGTTGTACTGAAACAGTTAGTGCTGAACTGAAACAGCGTGATGATGGTAACCTCTGAGCAAGTGTCAAAATAAATGATAATTAAATCTGATAACTTAACAAGAACACTCGTTTGGCTTCTGTTGCAATGAAGTGACATCATCTGCAGCTTAAGGCAATCGAAAGTTCCACTGCAGTTGCCCTTTATTTTTGTTTAAACTGCTGCGTGCAAATAGTACAAACATCCACTGGACTCGCGAGTCTTTGCAGCGGCGCTTTCTCCAACCAAGGGGGAAGAAAAACAGAGATGAAATAAGACAAGTTAATGCGTTCCACATTCAAATCTACATGTTTTCAGTACTTTCTTGTGCATGTCTTGCTTCACATTTACCTTTCATACGTAAAACGGCGAGCTGAGTCATTGGACACGTTAAACGCAAATGATGTAGACACAACACGTTCGTTTCAAGACGTTGTTTTTTTCCCCCACTAATTTTCCTATAACCCTCTGAACTATTTGCACCAGAGGGAAAAGCACACGCTGGCTCCCGGAGGTTGGCGGCGTTCGCTCCTTAAACTTTCCCTGCGCACGGTGTTGGTCAATCAAACGGGAGCTGTCAAACAAAGTGCGAGAGAAGTTGGCATCGGGTGAGGCACCAGATGCGATGAATCATGAGCATAAAGCTAGGGACCGGGTTAACCTTTTCCCCTTTAATTGAATAGAGCATCTCCACAAAACTGCAGCTCAGAGGGGCAAAAAGGTGTCACAACAAATACAGTTTGTCATCAATTCTGCTGTCCCACAATAGAGACATTGTGAGGGTAATAAACATTTTGTCATCGTATCTTATTGAACTCATTTGCAACACTTACATAAGACCTTTTGCAAACGTTGGCTTGAAGTGTGCTTTGCTAGATTTGTGTTTTGCTAGTCAGCCGCGACTACATTCTGATCAAAAGCAGGACCGTCTGGGACCCTTTGCAACTCGTCACTCAAATGTGGAGGACTTTCTCAACTCCTGTAGCATTCAAAACAAGAGATTTCAATTAAGAGGGTTTAGTGTAGGGGTCCTCAAACTACGGCCCGCGGGCCAAATCCGGCCCGCGAGATGATTTAATCCGGCCCCCGATTTGTAGAGCACAAATCCCTGAGTATGTCAAAAAAAAAAAGTACGTCTCTAGCCCATTCCTGTGTGGAGTTAGGATATTTTAACTAAATAACCAGTTTACTCATTCCAGCCACTAGAGGGCAATTTGAATAAATAAAAAATAATTCCACAGGTGTCCAGCAGAGGGCACCTACATAAGAGATCAGAATATAAACACATTATAGCCACGTGGTAAATGAAGCTTACACCACAGAGTGTGGAGAGAATGAATAATGACTACAGTACTTTGAGAAACTTGTGACACAGGCTTGTAAAGCACAATACAAGTGTAAGAAGTTATTACTTTGGTCACATTACATAATGATGTTTTGTTTGAAAATAAAAATAAATGGAAATTAAAACAAAGTGTGAAGACTTGATTACTATTTTTGCAAACCACTACAGTGAAACAAATATGTGCCTGAATCAAGTGCTGATCTTGTGGATATAGTCGTGGGGACGACTGTGCAGGCGAGTCATCTCTACTTTACAAAGAGGCATTTTGGTCTGAGTCATACAATTCTATATTATAGCCAACCCGGTCCGGCCCCCCATCACAGTCAGGAACAATAATGTGGCCCCCAGAGAAAAAAGTCTGAGGACCCCTGGTTTAGTGTTTCGCCCGTTCATTTGGCAGATGATGGCGCCGTTTCTGCATCTTCGTTGTGATTTTTTTTCTTTTTCATGTCTTCCTACTAAGCTGCCATCTTTGTTCATGGACCATGCGTTTCTCCTTTTGGTTATTCCTCCAGTCAATTATGCCCATAAGATAACTACATTTTAAAGGAACAGGACACTGTTTTTCCATACTAAGATATGTTCTTACCTGAGCTTAGACGAGTTGATACGTACCTGTCTGGTCTTTGTGCGTGCCCGTGGAAGAGTGTGGTAGCTTCCAACTTCACCCCCGTTTGGAGCTATAGGAATACATTGGGAGAGGCTAATTGCTAACAACATCTTTAGTCATTTTGCATGTGATCAACTCGTCTAAGCTCACATAAGAACATATCACAGTATGGAAAAACGGTGGCCTGTTCCTTTAACTGCCACCAACTCCAAAAACTGATCTTTTCAGCAATTCACCCAAAAACACATCTTACTAAGAGAGAACAGCTATTGTAAACTCCTTCATTCTTGTGGACACAGATATTAAATGTGCTATAGAAATAAAGTTGGATATACGCCTAAAAAAACTTGCCTTATAAACTCTGACATGCTAATGCCACAAGGCACACATGTATCTTGGACAAAAACAGTGACCGTTAGATGTTCTCTAACGAGGTTCTGATGATGTCTATATGTCGTCTCTGTTGTTTCCCAGGTGCCAAAACCATCAAACTTTTCTTACTTTTTCCTTCCAGTAAAAATCAGCCAAGTACAAACTTGTGGAACATTTTTCGCTGTATGAATTTAGTGTGCCATGACTTTTATTACTTTGATGAGTTTATCAACTGACCAAATTCACCGAAGATCCATAAAACTTCATAGTAAACACTCAGGGCGGCCGTAAATCTGGACTCCGCGCACCTCGACGCGCCAATGACCTCTCTTCACCTCGCGCTGTTAAAATTCACGGCCCAAAAATACAAGCACTCTTTCAACTATCAACGTTTTTTTCCCACCTGCAAACCTCCTCGGATCCTGTCAAATCCGCAGGGGCACGTTTGTCATTAGCCCGGGCAAATCAGCAAATTCTACAGTACAGATCTTGGCTGCGAGATCAGGATTTTTTTTTTGGTTCAGAAGTGGAGGCCAGGAGGCAGTTGGATGAAAAAGCAGAGAAGGCAGGACTCCAGCGAACTCCCCGATCCTCTCTCACTCACTCTCTCTCTCTGTCTTCTGTCCCAGGATTTTGCTGGATCTGAAACACCACCTATCAACTCTTTTCACGTCCTCTTTACTTATGATCACCCCGGTCTGGGAAATACAGTATGACTTAGATAAATGAATTTAGGGAATATGAACCATAGATTACTTTCTCATCATTTATTTAGACTTGTTCTCGCTGAGAAGCTCGCTTTTCGGAGTAAAGGTTCACAGTAAAGCTTCGCATACACTGGAAGGCTTAAAACGGTCTTGAGATTTAAAAATGTGATACTAAGTTCACAGACATTAGTGCTTTCCCGTTGTTGAGAAAGATTTGCGAAACAGGTAAGATGCAACCCTCCTGGAAACGCCACCTTAACATGGTGGAGGGGTTTGAGCACCCGAATGATCCTGGGAGCTCTGTTGTCGGGGGCTTCGTGCTCCTGGTAGGGTCTCCCATGGCAAACAGAACGTATGTGACGGGTCAGACAAAGAGCGGTTCAGAAGACCCTTATGAGAGACCAACAGGCCCGGTTAGAACCATGAGGCCGTCCATCTGTGGACCCACCACCTGCAGGAGGAGCCATAAGGGGCTGGTGCCATGTGATTTGGGCAACTCCAACAGCTGCCCCCACGACCCGGCAACGGAAAAGCGGAAGAAAATGGATGGATGGTAAGATGCAAGACCGAACGCGAAGTCCGGATCAAAAAAAAAAACATGTAAGACGGGTACTAGACAGTATCAGTGGACTGTCCTTTCATGCACTCAAATCAGGCTCAGTATCGGGCTTCGAACATTACAATCAATCACAATGATTGACTTGGAAGTGTTCAGTATTTCAGGCTATTTACCAGCTCTACCATAAAAAAAATGGAGAAACAAAACACATAGATAACCTGATTTTCAGCTCACGATATGCTGATTTCCACCAAGATTCCAGAACAACTGATCAGCGACACTTTCAAGTGCAGCTTCTGGGACACCATCACTGACCCAGCCTTTTGAATAAACTACATGTGGTGTGGTAAAATATCAGCTTTTTGGTCAAGAAACCTACGTGTCAACATCAATTTAGTTATTTCTGCTTTTGTTGGTGACCTACAGGAACGCGAGCGCCAAGGTTTTCTTTCCATTTGTACGCGTCTTTTTAAGTCTCTTGGTTTTTATTCCAGTGCTGGGTTTGATATTTCTAGAACTGGAAGTCCCATCTCTCAGTCCGGTGCTTTTGTGGTCATATTTGTCTAAATCAATGAAAAACAGTGCTGAGTGTGACGGATGGTTCTGACATGAAGAGTTGTCTATGGTAGAGGGACTTTCTCTCTCCCAGAAGTACAGGGGGGGAGATGGGTTTTCTTGTTTGGTTTGGATTCACCCTGACGTTAAATTGGCCACGTTTCTGCGTAATGCTTCAGTGTTCGGATGGAATGGATGTTTTGCCACAAGGTCAGTTTAGCCCAAACATGTGCAAGTGTTTTTATGTTGCGCATCGGACATACTTTTGTTATTGGGTATTGTTTTTAGATGAGCGAGGTGCACACGTTAAGTCCTTTCTCTGGAAACATTTCATTGTCCATTTGCAATCTTCAAAGAGTTGTCAAAAAAACGGCTGGTAAATTCGAAACTGAAGTAATGCAGGGCTACGCGAGCCAAAAGTTAATCATAGATAAATGCCGCATGGTCAGCCAGACTCATATTTTTCCAACTCTACAATGATATCGTCTCTTGTTGTTATTGCTCTGAGTTCTGATGGCCATGACTGACAGATGGATTAACGAATCGGAGAAATGCATGGTCCATCTGTATTTTATAGAAAGATGGCTTGCCTTGGTATATAGACACCACCAAAAAAGATCCCCATAGACTTTCTATTGGATTTCGGCCAAATACTTTTTTTCCCCACTGTACATTGTTGTTTCAAGGGAGAAAAAAAACTATTGCAGCTCTCTGAGAGACCATCTTTTGGGTTGAAATGGGAATTTGAAGGTTGCAGACCTTGAGCTCAGCAGCTAAGCAAGGTTAGTACCAGGATAGGAGGATTATGGAAATACTCAGGGGAAACAAGAGCTCAATGGTTAGAGGATTTTGTCCGATTCAAAGGTTGATGGTTCGATTTAAGTTCTGACAAATGCGATTTCTTATCTTATACAGTTGTTTCGTCCACGGTTAAGACACCTCACCCAACTTTCCCATGTGTGAATGCAGTGTGTGAGTGAGGAGCTGAGGGCGTTTCAGTCTTAACTGAACCAGGTCTAAACAGAAGTTAACGAAGACGACATTGTCTTAAAACATGGAATAAACCACGTCCAACCTACCTATACAGTCACTCACCAAATCAGAACGAAACCAAAAGAGCCTGAACTCTTGAAAGCCAACGTCTGAGACGATATTTTAAGCCGTTCAATTTTCTCAGACAATCCTCCGACACCCCCCTGCTCTGTTGTTCCCAGTGTTTGCGTGTGGTTGGGGCTGAGGTGATGAGAAAACCAGTGTTTGGAGGGAAGCCTGTGGCCTCTGCGCTGTTTATACAAGACTCTTGATTTAACTGAAACACATACGGAGGACTCCTGGACGCTCCATCGGTCCACATGCGGAGTGTGTCCTCAGCTGTCTCCTCGTCCACGTCTGCAAAGGTGGGGAGAGTGTAGACCGACGTGGGATTGTTGCTTTGAAAGTAAATGACTCGAGAATGTAAAGAGAAATCGTCCAAGTGATGACACCAGCCAGACCATATCCCATTTCTTAAAAGCAAAGTTACAAATGGATGCTCTTGCAATATACAGAAGGAAAGAAAACAAGAGAAGGCATTGCCAATAGGGCCTTTGATGTGGCAAAAAGCAACAATGGCGAAAAGTGCACAGTTGCAAAGTTTTGAAGGCTATAGGTAAAATGACTAGATCTTCATAGTTACTCAAGCAAATGTAACGTCCACCGTACATCTTTTCCTGCGTGTCATGCGGTGTTGGACAAATCTGCTGTAAATCGGAGCTAAAAGCCCGTCAGATCGGGTTGAATTAGAATTGATCAATCTCGTGAAAGTGCTTATGCCTTGCGCTGCGCCGGCCTTAGTCAGCGAACCGTCAGCCTGAGTTTGATGCACAACAAGCTTCTTAGACAGAAAAAAAAGTATTTAGCATTCGCTGCACTGTAAATTACAACGTCGTACCCATGGCTAATTAGGTAATGGTTACGTCTGGTTTTCGTGAAGCGTTCAGAATCGCAACCAGGCGTTCGCTTGCAAAATAATGATGTTCGGATAAGAACTAGTGGGGTTTCCTTTGATTTGAGGAGCTTTTTATTTATCTTTAAGAGCTTTCTACCATATTCTACTGGCCTAGAGTTGCTCAACCTAACCAGGAAGTGCTTGTCCTTACCTACCACCCAATCCGAAGCACAGTTTAGCCTCTTGTTACCTTGCAGGAGGGAGTATCTCTTGACAATAACACTATTTTCATACTAGCGCCAATTTCCAACAGTAGCTGCATCCACCGAGCTGGAGAGGCATTGGGAGGTTTGTTTTCATGGGATCTTGAAGGTACAGAGGCGATTTGTAACATATCTCAAGCCAGAAACCAAGAAAGAAGCTGTTTTAGATTCGTACACAAACAAAATGTGAGATGCTGGACACGATTTCTCACATTCCGCCCCCCCCCAACAGCGACAGAGAAGCGGAGAAGAAATTTAAACTGTTAGATGTATCACTTGGTTCGTAGCTGTGTTTACGCCTTCACACATGCATTTACTTGATTTACGCCTTTCAGATGGCGAAGATGAGTTTACCGTCATGGCAACTACTTTTAGCGTGAAAGTTAATCCTTTTCTTTGCGGACAACCGAGATGTGTTCACTGTAGTTAACACCATAGGAGAAAAGTTGCCTATTTACCGACTCAAATGTGAACACGTGGAGGCCAGTGGACAACAATTATAGTAAATAAACACAGAAAATAACACATCTAAGCTGCCTTTTCATTTCTCTGTCATAAATGGTGCAGGCACTACTTTTCTTGTTATGGAGTCCACTGGAAATGTGTAACAGCTCCATCGCCTACTTGTAATTTCCATCTTAGAGAAGTATAAGCAGGTTAAGGCCGGAGTATAATGAGTGACCAGAGTCTTCAAATCTGTTACGACTGAAAAGAAGAAAGAAAGACATCAGAGTCTTCATCACCTCCCCTTCACCAGGAACAACAGTTGTGGAGATGTTTGTGTATTTTGCTCATTGGTCTCCAGCCAATCCTGTCTTTCAATGTATTTGTCATTGCAAACAACACACGCGCTTGACGTGAGACGATCAACAGACTGCACATATTTTCCTTCTTGTGCGAAGTCCACTTTGTACACGCCCAAACCACCAGCCTATTTAGTAAGTCGAATTGAGCCATTAAGGCCGAGAATATAACTTTGTTTCATGTTTTCGATATAGTAGAATGTTCCAGCCTTATTCCGTACATAGAAACCTGATGTCTGGTCGAATTCTGTTTTTGGCACACACACACACACACACACACACACACACACACACACACACACACACACACACACACACACACACACACACAGACCTGCAGCCTGTATCTGGACAGCGTCAACTCAAGCTGTTTTCATGTGTTTTGGACATTCACATTGCCCATTTAGTCTATATGAATTTCCAGCGGCCTGCCAAATTGAAATGACTGTTTATGACTTCACTATTTTAGCTTACGGCAGACTTTTTAGTCCAAATACCTCACTAGATTGACTTTCTGAGCTTTTAAAAGGTATTCTCTAACAATGGGGCAGCAATCAGAAATGCCACAGAGCCCTATTCCTTGACTGCGAAAACCAGCGGGCCATAACTATTTTCACAATAGGCGTTCATGCTTAACTGTGTCATACTGTTGTGGCCCCATTAAAAGCACATTGGAGGTGAGTTTTGTTTCTTTTGTTAGAAGTAATCCAGGCTGAGTTAATCGCTCCTCCACTTCAAAGCATAAAGGGCCTATCTCACTGGAGAGAGTTGCCGACACTGTTTCCGCAACGTGCATACAAAGGGCCCATCTCTAGATAGAGTCGCCGCCGGTCACAGAGATGTCTCCGAGACCCCCCCCTGACAATAAGGTGAGTCTCCAGGCAGTCTTGGTGAAAACGGGTTTGATTTACGTCTCTGCGGACGTATGGAGTCTCTTCGAGATCTCCTTGGTGTCCGACAGTTCTCAGAGACATTGCAGGGACGTCACAGAAACCTCTTATAGGTTGAGGACAACAAATAGTATTCGCGACACAACTGCTTGAGACAGCTCAGACCTCTCGGAGACCATGTGGAGACTAAGCAGAGACGACATGGAGACTTCATGAGTCTCCATCCAGTCTCCGCTGAAATCGAACCTGTTCATTTTCACCTAGACTACCCGGAGACTTGCCTTATCTCTCCATGGTCGAGAGATGGTGGAGACATGACCATCTCCTAGTCGGAGACTAGTCTCACCGGCCTGGAGACTAGTTGGGGACGAGTTGGAGACTATCACAGTTGGAAGTTGGAAGCTGTCACACTCGTTCACGGGCACGCACAAAGACCAGACCGGTACGTATCAACTCGTCTAAACTCAGGTAAGAAAATATCACAGCATTGGAAGAACTGTGTGCCCTCAGTCACGCAAAACGACCAAAGATGTTGTTAGCATTTGGCCTCTCCCAGCATATTCCTATTGCTCCAAATGGGGTGAAGTTAGAAGCGACCAAGCTCTTCCACGGGCACACACAAAGACCAGACAGGTACGAATAAACTCAGGTAAGAACATATCTCAGTGTGGAAAAACGGTAAACCTGTTCCCTGTTCCCGAGGAGACACACCCCCACCTCCCACTTTAATATACTTCAGTGCAGTGGTTCTCGAGTGGGAGGAGGGTCGGATGGGTCAGGATCCACCATCGCTCAGGGATGGCAAGGATTCTGTGACCCAAATAAGAACTGAATTTCTTAAACATCATGTAAACTACGCACAAATTCATGTTGAATAAATATAAAAGATAAAATAAAATGGAAAGCTGGGATTATGAGCACAACAGTCATTTTTTACAAATTGCGAAGTTTTTACAGTAGATTTCATGCTATAGAAGATACATGTGGAACAAAATGCCCCCTGGGAAATGCTCACGATGGAAACTAGGGCTTAGAAAATGTGCTATATTATTGGAGAAAAAAGGTTTAGGTACTACCGGCATCAAAAGCAGGGCCCAATTATTTTTTTTTATGTTGTCGTTTCAGCCTTTACCCTCCCATTTGACGTCTGCAAATACAAATGTGTTCTTGGGTGAACTTTTTAACCTTTCCCAAACCCACGTCACCTGCCTCAATATATAAAAAAAATCACTTCTTATTTCCCAAAACACGGAATCCATCACTTTCTTGGACGATGTTGGACACGGCTTAAGTGCGTTTACATCTGGATTTGTTGTGATTAGGCTGAGTGGCTTCCAAAATCGTGTGCTTTTTTTTTTTCCTTTAGCGGTAAATTGGTCATTACTTGTTTTTTTGGAAATGACGAGGGCCGTGCCGTTCATCTTCTTTGGCAGCTCGCGGCCACAAATTTGGCCTTCACGTTTCATTTCCAAGACGGAGTACCGTGGAGTTTCGGCTTTCGGTTTGGAGTGGACACTTGCCACTAGCGGCTATTGATCCAAATTCAAAACAAAGGTCTAACCGAGCGGAACAAGACTAATTGATTTTTTACAACTTGGACATTTCTGCGCGCTTTAGGAATGCGCTGATCTAATGGCTGCCACGGGAAATACGGGAAAATGGAAACTAGTGAGTGACTTTGAGCTCGGGTTTCATGCTTTTTCCAAACATTTCACAAAGTTTGAAGTTGTTAGCCCAAGTTCATCCAGAGGTCGTGAATAAATGGCTGTGGTTGAGTTGTTAAAAGGAACTTTTGTAGTTTGGCTGGCCGTTAGATTGGTGAAAGTGTGTTTTGACGTTTTGCACAAAGGTCGGCGATAGTCTGGAAAATCTCTGTGAGTGGTTAAGCTCATCTAGCCGAGCCCCGCCACATGCTTTTCCTATTCTTTACAGTTTAATTGATTTCATAATTAATCTATATTTATGTATTTATTTGACCTTTATTAACCAGTAAAGTCCCAATTGAGATTAGGAGTCTCATATGCAGGGGAGGCCGGATTTGACGCATGTTTTGGTCAACACAGAAGTTAGAGGTTTTACGATGGCTGTGGCCTGTAGAGCGGAGACAAATATGAACTATCTATGGTTTGTTTTTGCCACAAAAACTTGTCTAAAAGTGACTTACGACAGAGAAAGAAAGAGACGAGGATGTGATGAAATCTATGAACGGAGAGCTCTCGGTAACATCACAGCCATGAATTTATTGTTTATGAATATGCAAATGTGTGGAATGTACCATCATAACAGGGAACTTGCCCTAAGATACAGTAACTTTGATCTTTTGCAGATGCCGCAGTTTGAGGACTGTTCATCGTGTCATTCAGGGGCCGTTTAAAGCAGTACTAAGTAAGTCTTGCCCCTAGAGGCCATAAGTGCAACTGCAGGTTTTATAGCAAGTTGTGATTTTTTAACTTATTATTTGTCCATGAGAGTAAATATTATGCTGACAGAAAATATATTATTTTCACTCACTCAAACTTGGCTGTAAATACTGTTTAAGTGGTGCTAGCCCACAGCTAGCTTTGCCCACTAGCCTGTTAGCTTCTTCTTCATGATTCCATTAGTGTGTATTGGGCACCCCCCCTGGCAGACACCAGGGGAAGATGAAAGACCCTCCAATCATCCCATTAACACTTGTATTACCCCCGGAGGGACTACGGAAAGGATTCATTAAGGTAAACTTTAACAAATGTTTGTTCATGTGCAGCAGAGTCATCAAATACACACACGCCACATTCACTCATTTACATAAGCGGTTTGGGGCTCTAAAACTGTAGTCCAGTGTTTCCCAACCACTTGTAAAATAGCCTGATGAAGGTCAACAATAGAAGACAATCAAAGTAAGACAGTGTGCGGGAGCTTTTATTTACTTTTCAAGCGAAGTATCCTCCTCCGTTACGTACCCGTCGACTTTTTGGTGTGCAGAGCTTCTATTTGTCAGGTACTTGAGCACGAGGCAGGGGGAGCTTGGAATGACCTCAAATTAAATAAAAGAATGTGAAAGTGAGAAGAATTTCAATATTGCTTTCAAAGAAAATTTAGATTTACAGATGTTTTTTCTACAAAATAAATTCAACAAACCAAACAGAACACGTAGATCAAATATAAAGAATAGACTGAAGCCTTTTCCTCGCGGATGTGTGGATTTCATTTGTAACTATTCAAAATGCAAAAGCAGATGTTGCCGATGGGGCGAAGCCGGGCCGTCTTTGTTAAAGCGAAATGGCCGCAGCTTACTGAAACGCCTCACTTCGCCTCGTGAAACTTCTGTAGCGCTCAGACACAGCAGACTTGTGTGTTCACTGCTCCGTCTTCGTAAACAGAGTCACCTTGCCCCTTTCAAGTGCACATACGTACACACACATGCTGGCTTCCTCTGTCTTGTGGGGACATGAAGCTTGCCTTAACCGAACCAACTGCCCCAAAAGAGCCCTCGAGTGTGGGAATTTGCAAACCAAGAAAACAATAGATACAACAAAGTATTTCTGAATCTGGCTAATCATATATAAAAATTGGAAGTGGACATAGAATCTAAATTTGCGGTATAACACCACGGATAGTTTTCTATGATCATTACGTCATTACTATTGATGAAATGAATGATCAAAAGTTCTGAAACATATAAAATGTCTTCCTTCTTCTCTTTGCTGGTTTAAAACTATGATAAGTCAATTCTAAAACGGAAAAAAAAAAAGATCATATGCGCTTCAAGTCCCCATATGACTGAGTAAACATACACGCACACACACACACACACGCTCACCTGTTTGTAATCCGCTGTGATGAAGTAGTAATGTTTTGCACCTGTGTCACAGCGCTGTGCTCTCCGACCCCGCTCGATCTGCCGCATGGGCCGTACAGAGCTCCTCGTAGGCCTTGTAAAAAGTCGATTAGACATTAAAGCGGAGCGCGGAGAGAAGACTGCCCGCTCTTTCGGGGGGGGGGGGGAGGCTGTCTGGATTCGGTCCAGTCCTGAGAAAGATACGCTCACAGTGGGACAGATAAGCGCTTTGTCAGATGGAGCGCGCTGACAACGGGAGGCCCGGGATTGGAGAAAGGCTGCGCGCTGATGGCTGTTTTTATAAATACTGGAGAGCGCACTGATGGGTGTTTCAGCAAAGGACTGATTTTTACATTCACCACATTTGCACAAGCCACAAACTTTCCCCTAATTTCCATGTTTACAGAAAAAATCAATTACAGTGACCCATCGTCGCCAATCTTGATCTGGGTCTGAAAGGATACCTAGTTTAAGGATTAGCCTATTGGGCATACGTTAAAGGCACTGATTCTTAATTGGTAAGGCATCGGAACCCACCATTATCCGAGCCTGGCCAGCCAGAATTCCCGATGGGTGCGCAGTAAGATTTCCCATCAAACACCAGTGCTCCTTCAGGCCGTAACCAAAACAGTGAAGATGGCGGTTGCGACACAACGATTTTTTACCGGTGCCCTTTTTTCTGTTTTAAATGAGCTGGACTTGTCCGTAAAGCCACAGCAAGAAGCTGCTCTGAGGACTTTTACCGGAACATTTACTCGACTCACGTGTGGACGACAAACAATCATGGTGGAGGACGTAAACGCAAAGAGTAAGTCGCTTTGTGTTTGATTGGTTTGCTCTCGTTTGAACTGCGATTGTTAGCCCCGCCTCCAGTCTCAATTTGGAAATCGTGTCCTTTTACCACAATTCCAGACTGTCTTTTATATGTATTTATACATAAATAAAGTCAGTCTGGCTTTATGTCAGGCTAGCGACTGACAAGAAAATTTAACATCAATACGTCATGGATGTTTCAATTAATCCACGTTTGGAACGGGATAAAAAATATATACTTTTTATAGACGGCACCATAAAGAAAATCCTCTTAGAGAAGATGACAGGTCAACATTTACATTTACAACATTCTGGTTGAGTACACTTAAGAAATATAGTTTACTGGGTTAGGGTTAGACAATGTGGTCTGTGATTGGTTCGATATCACATATTTTGAGATTTGATTTGCTGTTAGCAAAGTTCCAGACGGTCCTGCTGTTGAACAGATACAAGACGCTGAAGTGGATGTCTTGCTAGTCAACCATTACCCTCGGATGAAGCCATGATTCAAATGAAAATGATTATTCTAACTCTTAATGGCTGGTGTACACTGTGCAATTGTTACATTGACACTGCACGACTCTAAAGCTGAAGTAATGGTCAAAGGAACACTACTTCTCCAGGAGATAAATGGGAAAAGCTTGCAATGTTCTTGGCTGAGGAGGTGGTTTGATAAGGGGTGCGACTATTCTTAATGCATCAGTTTTACATAGCGCTTTTCCTTTACAATGTTATGTAGAATGCATTTGCTTCATACTTAGTGGTGGTAAGTTACATATGTACAGCTGCCTGCCACAGCTGCCCTGGGGTATAGACCATGCAAGAGTGGGCAACGTCAGAACCATGGGCTAATTTCTGGCCCTTCCGTGAGAACTGTTTGTGTCTTTGTATCCATTTCACTAAAGAAAAGTCTTCCCTGACAATAACAATAAAATTGACCATTACAAATCTGTAGCACATGGGTTCTCTGCATTTGCATGTCAGTATTTTCCGTATCACTTATATTAAACATCACTTTATCAGTCCAGGCTCATAGATGTTCAGCTTACGTTGCGTGGACTTGTTGGCCTGCCTTCTCTGCTCCTTCTCATCAGTGGAACTTTCTTCTTTCTCCCCTCAGGACGGGTTCAGAGAGAGGGCAGTGCGTTGGAGATGGAGGAAGCAGCATCAGCATCTGTCCACTAATGAGGTGCTGCACTCTTCATACAAACCACTGTGGACGTGCGTAGCCAGAGGAGGTCCGAGCTCCCGCCGGGGGACGGGATGCACGTGGATTGCGGTATGTGTGGGGTATAGCGTTACAGTAGAAAGGATTGGACAGTTAATATATGTGAAGGTTATAAATAATTGCATTGGGATTCCACCATCACCCACGAATTACTACTGTAAGACTTGGATTAGATATCTGTTAGTCACAATGCCGCAGTCCCATCGAGGAACTGTTCTGTCCCTGTATGGTTTAACGGAATGGTTCACAATGTGGAGATGGGGTTGGATTCTGGATGGATTCTGGATGAATTCTGGTTGTATTCTGGATGAATTCTGAATGAATTCTGGTTGGATTCTGGTTAGATTCTAGTTGGATTCTGGATGTATTCTGGATGCATTCTGGATGGATTCTGGATGGATTCTGGTTGGATTCTGGTTAGATTCTCGTTGGATTCTGGATGTATTCTGGATGCATTCTGGATGGATTCTGGATGGATTCTGGATGAATTCTGGTTGGATTCCGGATGGATTCTGATTGTATTCTGGTTGTATTCTGGTTGGATACTGGATGGATTCTGGATGGATTCTGATTGTATTCTGGATGAATTCTGGTTGGATTCCGGATGGATTCTGGATGAATTCTGGTGGTATTCTGGTTGGATTCTGGATGAACTTCACCATCCACTCCCAGCATGGTCAAGAACACTGCAAATCCATTCAATGTTTAGTTTTGAAATAAGTTATATGTGTTTGTGTGATGTGTCACAGCACCTTAAGTTTTTTTTTTTGTCATTATGCTATTGTTAATTAGCATTTTTTTTTTTGCCCAAACTCATTTTGGTTCTGTTCGAACGGTGAAGGCGAGAGCAGTTCAAGAGGTGCGTGTGTGTTTGTAAACTCACAAATACCACTGGCAAGCTAACAATTGTTCAGCAGAAGCAAAAAACTTGCACTTCTGTTAGCATCATTGATATTATGTATTCATGGACTGTTGAACCTGTGCTCCTCTATGTCGCTTTGTTTAGCAGAAAATAGGTCAAAGTTCTTTTCCTCTTTGTTTTCCCCCTCTGGCAGCTTCGAACATGACCATTTATAGGCGATTCCAGAGACACGCCATCTGCATTTGCTTGGAACAGTGCCTGTTATTGAACACACCGGCTAGATTTGAAAATGATCCAGAAGCAAAAGGGAAATTTCACTTTGGTACACTGAACTTAATGCTGCTACAAATCAAATCAAGTTGTTTTTTGCACAGCCCAATATCACAACAGGTGGGTAATTCAAACTTTGAATGAAGTGATTACCCAACTGTTCACGCGTGCCCGGCAGCAAGTGAACATTTGTCCTAATGTGAGCAAATGTGGGGAAAGAAAAGGTTTGATGGGTCGGTGCATTGGGATTGTTTTGTCAAGCTCACTTCCATATTCTGGGATTTCTGGCGTACACATAGTAATAAACTAATGAAGTACTGGAATAAAATACTGGAGTTATCATTCACATCAACCAGCAGCTAATGGAGTTGTTCTGGGGCTCTTTACTCTTTGTTTTTAGCGTTTGATGTTAGTCTATGGACAATGCTGGCTTGTATCCCCCTAACACGGCAGATCAAATCTCCTTAATCATGCTTTTTTTTTTTTATCCCCACAGCAATGAGACAATAGTTTGCCGTCTTAAAGTCAAGGTAGCGCACTCTTTCCCCTCTCACTCTTGTCCTCTCTCTGGACTGTGTGAAATTTACAGCGTGTGGTCCCGGCTCTAAGTGCAGATATTAAAATGATTACCGCTGTGTGTTAGCTTAAGCCCTCGGCCCGAGCCACGGGGCAGTGTTTTATGGCTCTTTTATTTAGTAATCCTCTGTGGTTTGTTTGAGGCACAGCTCTCCCTGTAGCCCTCCCCCCTCTCACTGTTATCAAAGACAGCATTGTGTGCATATTACTGAGCCTATAATCCCCTTATCAATCAGGAAACCCGTCACAAAGTGCACTCAGTCCTGGAAGTTCAAGGTCGGAAATTGACTTCGAAAGAGTTGGACACTGAAAAGGAAATGTGAGAAGTGTTTTTGTTTCCCACTCAAAGAATAGCACTTAATTCAGGTTGCTATTCTGCTTGTTTTGTGTTGATGGGGGAAACTGGAGTAACCCACACACATTTTATTTTTATTTTGGGTTATAAAGTTGGTTATAGGTCTTATATCTCACTTTTTTTGTAAGGTTTATACGTTTGCATTGTTTCACGATGTGTTGATGCTGTGTATAGTCAATCCAATTAGTCAAAATGTGATATAAAGGCATGCCTTGTTTGTCACATTTTGTCACATTCTCATTTAAAAAAAAGAAACACTGCTCCAGATTGTAGCCTCGGGGTAATTTCAGTTCCATATACATTGAGATCCCGACATGGATGGATCAAAAGATCTCGATCCTTCAGACCTCTATCCAGTTTGATTAGTTGTCGCTCCGTGGTACTGCAGCCGAAAATCCCAGTGGGCCCAGTGTGTAGTAGTTGTGTAAAAACAAACCGCTTGACTGCCACTTCACCAACACTTCCAGGATTTTGCATCAATTATTATATTTTTGTGTGTGTTTTCTCCTTTCGAAATGTTGCTATAACCCAAAAAATGCATATGTTTGACCAAGCCAAGCCCACTCTAGCGATCCGGCCAGTCACGTGTTTTGATCTGATGAGTTTTTCAGTACCAGTACCAGTAATTAACAATACTTTTCCCGATACCGATGCTAAAATATTTGTCGTCTAGAACAAGAAAATAGAACAATAATGTGTGGAAGATCTGCAAATTTACAATATCGGGTTCATCTCCAATGTTAGGAACTGTGAAAAAAAAAAAAAACAATTGGGGGGAATAATTAGGCAAAAAATGGAAAAAAAAAAACTTTAAAATTGTCCCTGGACCAATTGCTTCAGAACGTGGATATACAATTTAATCCTAAGATATAAATTTTTTTTTAAGTACCTGCCCTCAATACTTAGATTTTTTGTTTAAAAGTACCCAGCCCTAGTGGCGAGCACCCCTTGGCACTTTTCATAGAAGACAGCAGTCCGTCTGGGCCCAGAGTTCATTATACGCGGAACAGTAAGTAATGGAAGCAATGTTTTTTTTTGCCAATGAGCACAGGCCACTGAAATCAATGCAGCGGCATCTTTGATAACCGGGCTTTGATAACCAGGCTTTGATCCTCCTGATGGTCAGTCATCTGAACACAAACATGGCACTTTAAGAGCACTTTAAACATGTCCAGGCCAACATTGTAAGTGCCTTATTAAACAAAGGAAATAATAATAATGTGAGAAATGGAGAGGTACATGTGTGATGTGAAAGTGATGAGAGTTTTAAAATGCTAAAATGCATTATTTTAAATAATGTGCTTGTGTCTGTGTGTTCCTTTAGGCCACACTGCTGTATGAGAAATGCGTTCCATCTTCTCTTAGGTCCAGGTTCAGAGGTCGACCCATGCATGTACGCCTTGTTGCTTTATTATGTCTTCATAATTCACTCTCGGGGCAAAGGACAGAGCTGAAAATGTCTGTTAAAAGAAGGAGGCGCCCTGGGAAAGCTATGTCAGGCATTCACAATATAGCAACGGTAAAGCGGCTGAGCGGGGAGAGAGAGTACAAAACGTTGGAATTCATGTTTCAGTTGAACTCTGTCGGAGAGCGTCGGTCTCAATTGAAAAGACAGACTATGCCAAGCCATCAACTGCTGAACTTATTCCTCAAGAACACGACTCTCTCGACAAAACCTTGAGCACAATTCATTGTTCGCACACAGTTCCACAAACTCTGTTTTTTCTCTGTCTCGGCACATTTTCTTTTCCTTTGACTGAAGTGAACACATCTTTAAGATAAGATAAGATAAGATAGATAAGATAATCCTTTATTGATCTCAAAAAGGAGAAATTCACTTGTTACAGACGGCGTTCAAGAAGAAGAGTTAATAAAGTGCAGCTGATGCAGATTATTATTGCACATGTTACTTCACAGTCTTATTGTACAGTCTGACAGCAGTGGGGATGAAGGCTTTGCGATAGCGCTCCGTCCTGCACTGAGGGTGTCTCAGTCTGCCACTGAGAGAGCTGCTCAGCTCTTCTACAGTCCCGTGCAGTGGGTGGGAGGTGTTGTCCATGATGGAGGTGAGCTTGCCACTGCATGCGAAAACACTATGATTGGTTTTGGCGACAAATTTCCCATTTCATTTTTACAACAGTGTGTGCTTTTGACCCGAGAGGGCAGAGCTTTGAAGAACAAAAAGATGAAGGAGAGGAAGGAGGAGGAGGAGAAGAGAGAAGAAGAGAGAAAAGGGAGAAGGAGATGAAGAGACAGCAGGAAGAAGAGAGAAGAATGAGAAGAGAGATGAGAGAGGAAGAGTAAAGAAGAAGTGAGGAGAAGGAGAGAGAAGATGAATAGAGAAGAAGAGGGAAGAGAGAAGAAGAAGAGAGGAGGAGAGAGAAGATGCAGAGAGAAGAGGGAAGAGAGAAGAATGAGAAGAGAGAGGAGAAGGAGAGAAGAAGAAGAAGATGAAGAGAGAAGAAAAAGAAGAAGAGAGAAGGAGTAAAAGAAGAAGAGAGAAGGAGAAGAAGAGCTTTTATTGGTCATTATACAATTGTACAACCAAATAGCGTAGATCCGATGTAGGGTTTGTCCTGAGCCACTGCGACTCTCTGAGCCGCCACTGTGGGCCGACCTGGGAACCGGGTCCTCTTACAGGACAATGTGAGCTGTGCGTGAGAAACATTATCCTGTCCTGAGCAAAAAATAAATAAATGTTCTCTTTAATCACCACTTACCAAACAAACATCGCCTCGTTTCAAACCGGGTTAAGAATCTTTCCATAGAATCCAACGTCCCTCTTCAGAATGGTTGATTTTGATGAGCCACTGTAACTTAGTGATTATTAGGGGCATATTTAAGCCATATCAGAGTCCGGAGGAGTTCCCGGCCTGTTCCTCTTCCTTTAGCCTCGACCATCCTGCCCAGCCTTGACTCGACGGAACCGGCAATTTTTGAGAAATCTCCTCACAGCGAAAGAGTGCCTTCCCTTCACCGAGTTTTGAAGGTCAGCGATGATGTTTTGGATTCACTTCATTCTCTTTCCTGGACGGGCGAAGCGCGTGATAATTAGCCCACAGACACACACACACACACACACACACACACATGCACACGCACACACGCACACACATGCACACACGCACACACAAAACGCTCTTATTGATTTAAAGGTCCAGCGCAAACAGCTCATCAGATTAAGCCGGCTCGCACGCAAAATCGTCTGCATTCCCAGCTTTCTCCGGACTTGGCCTAGAAATCAGCCGGTCTTCCGAGGATAGAAGGTCCCTTGTGTGCGGAGGGGCTGGGGGGGGGGGTTGTAACCTTGGCCCATTTAGGCTACTCACGCACCGTGGTAATGCAGCGTTCGGGGGCATTTCACGTGCTGTTTAAATATTGCTGAAATGATCATTCACTGAGGGAAGAAACAGACCGGTCACATGGGAGACTTGACAGGAGAGATTGACAAGATTTCAGCCTGCGTGCAGCAGCGAAAGACGGCCGTCACTGAGGAAAGCGCAGAATCACTGGAACAAACACAAGTTCCGTGATCTTTGCGGGCGATTATGGTTTGGAATGGAGATCAGTGGGTTCTTCAGCAAACTGTTCCTCACAACAAACACGTGGATCTTATATTTTCTTCGTGATATATTGATCTAAAACACCGGTACTTTCTCGATTTCCAGTACAAACTTCTGTTGCCTCTCTTGCTCCGTGGATGAAATTTACCGTCGGACATCAGTGTTAGGAACATAAACAAGTATTCAGCGAGGACAGTGCTTTCTTATTAGGTCTGTGAGATGGTTCCATAGACGAACTCGTTGGCTAGAGGCATCACAAGAGTTTTAAAGATTGCTCAAACATGGGTTAATGACTGAAAACCCGACTCCTTGATTAATGTAAGTTTACCACAGTGCTTCCCAATCTCTTCTGTCTTGCGTACCCCTTGAGTCATTCATTTACACTCCGAGTACCCCCTACCTCAAGGATCTTGCCAACAGTACAAAGTGGCCAAATAAAGAATATTCATTTAATTGTGTGTTGTCTTCAAAATGAAGCTAAAATACTCAAAAAAATGAAACATTTTTACTGGAAAACATAATCAAAAATAACTTTCCTTTGAAATTGATATTGAAATTCTGCTCAGTTTCACTTTCTTTCTTAATCAGTATTTAGATTCTGTTCACGAGTGAGGGAAGGCAGTCAGGACAAAGCTCTCGATTTACCGATCGATCCACGTTCCCACCCTCACCTATGGTCATGAGATTTGGGTAATGACCAAAAATACGAGATCGCGAGTACAAGCGGCCGAAATGAGTTTCCTTCGTAGGGTGGCTGGGCGCACCCTTCGAGATCGGGTGAGGAGCTCAGTTACCCGGGAGGAGCTCGGAGTAGAGTCGCTGCTCGTCCACGTCGAAAGGAGCCAGCTGAGGTGGCTAGGGCATCTGTTCCGGATGCCTCCTGGTCGCCTCCCGCCGAAGGTGTTCCAGGCATGTCCTATTGGAACCTCGTGGAAGACCCAGGACACGCTGGCGGGACCATGTCTCCGAGCTGGCCTGGTGTCGCCTCGGGTTCCCCCCAGAACAGCTGGAGGAGGTGTGCGTGGATCGGGAAGTCTGGGCATCTCTGCTGAGACTGCTGCCCCCGCGACCCGGCCCTGGATAAAGCGGAAGAAAATGGATGGATGGATGAGAATTGACAATAAATCTTTTTTATCGGATTTATTTGAATTACTTGGGTGACCAGATGACCTGAGAAATTTGGGTCTGATCCAAAACCCAGGCTTTTGTTCCGGATCAGCACTAATGGTCCCAAAAACGATTGTATCCCTGGATCACCAGTTGTAAATGCGTGTTATCATATCAGAGCCGCCCTCTCTTTAATCAGCAACAGCAGGGATGTCCATGAACTTTTGTCATGTTGTTTACAGTGTGGAGGGCTGTTGGTCAGTGCAGTCAAACACTCTGCACCTTGAAACCTTCATGCAGCTCTGTCTCACAACAAACGTTACTTTTGGGGGGGTTTTAATCCAGCGGAAGGATTCAACTTGCTGTCAAAAGTACCACCTCTGGCGACGAGGGCCAAATTATTATTAAGAAGCCAGAGGGCCACATCTGGTCCCGGGGCCGCAGTAGTGTAGCCAAATGATTTACTGAAGTTTATCTGTTGAGCACAAATCATAGAGCAACATAGGGTTACTTTGAAATAAAACTGTATCACAAAGTCAAAATTAAAAGTATAGTGATAAATAATTATGGAGCAAAAGTTGACAGTGATTTGAGTAGTGCCATAATCCAGCTCAACATGATGATGTGACAGAAAAGCAAGTGAATAAGGAGCGTTATGGTCTGATGAGAGAGGAGGTGCATGTGTGTGTGTGCATGTGTGTGTGCATGTGTGTGTGTGTGCGTGTGCATGTGTGTGTGTGTGTTTACTGTGTGTTTTTGGTTGGCTGCGCTCTGTGGTCTGCAGCTAAAGTGACTGATGCCGTCCTTCCTGTCCGCCTCGTTGGATTAATGTTCCCGACTTCGGCGCGCTCAAGGCCAGCCCTCCCTCTCCCCAGACGACTCCTACTCCCTCTCGCCGCAGTCAACAGACCAACACAAGTCTGCTTCCCATCAACTCACCAAAGTTCAGACGTCAAAACCTTTCTTCGATATTTTGTAACGTTTTGAATGCACAGTTGCACGGTGGGGATCGGTGGCTGTGATGGAACGTTTTGGTGAATATTAGTGGATTTTGCATTTCATTTCATTACAGAGTTGGTATTTTGAATTCAGAGGGGCAGAGTTACTGGTGCACCACACATTGTTTGGTCATATCTCAGTGGATCTGATTTTTCATAATTTGTCAGGCTTCTCCTCGACCAGTTTCGGATGACAGTTTTCTGGTTTTAGGCTGGATTGGATGCTCTGGTTTCCCTTATACCATAAAAAAATATGTACAATAGGTTACACTCTGGGGCCAGTACTATGCTTTAATCTCATTTGGACTTTCCTAGTTAAATAAAAATCAGGTGCAATAAAATAAAAAATAAATGAAATTGATTGTTTGTGGCCACACCCACTTTTAACCATAAAGATCAGTGAACTCTGACCTTTGAGAGTTTTTCAGATCAGTATAGTATTCAATGAGCTCGGCTTGTATTTATGGAAAATTTTATTGAACATTTAGGAGCTTAATATACAAATGGATGCTAAAATGGCCAATTTCCTTAAACCAGTGGTCCCCAAACTGGGGTCTGGGGCCTCCTGGGTGACCCCACTGCAGGGGGGCCCAGAAAACTTGTCGAGAAAACAAGTAATAAAAAATAATATACATATATGTACAAAAAATATATTTATTTTATTATTATTTGCTAAAATGTATTACGATGTACACTGTAAAATAATATAATTCCCTTGAATAGAGTCAATTATTTGGTGTGGGGGGCTGCGATGTTCCGGACTTTGGGGATTGCTTGGGGACGATAATTTTCAAAAACACACTATATTTACTTCAAATAACAGGTGATCACTAAATGTTTTGTATTTATTTATCTGTTCTACATATTTTTCTCTGTGGAGTCTCCTCTGACACCACCTGGTAGTTTGTGTGAGGTTGAAGGGATGAGAGTTAACCACAGCCATATTCAAATGATAACGATTATAATTCAAGCCCAAAGGCATTTTCATTAGATCCTCACTGTGGACCACTGCAGGTCATTTGGAACAGCACATGAGCAAACAAAGTGTATTAAAATGAAGTTAAAAACACAAAAATGAGTTGTTTGCCTCTGTATTTGCATTTTCATTGAAAAGATGGCTGCACCAGCTTCATCACCATGCTAATTTGCATCTGTAGTCCTTAAATGCCAGATCCATTTTGTCTTCAAAGGAACACGGTCTGAGCGGATATGAGCTGGTGCTGTCATACTCTGGTCTGAGGTGAGCCGACATGAAACGCATGTAACATCAAATATGCCTGTCCATTGGCTGAAATGTTGCTCCTTGGGTGTAAACTACACCTCTGTCATTACAAAATCCTCTCGTCTGACTCTGCAAAACTCAAGGTCGAATAGTCGTTCAGGGCTTTACTCGTGTGGAGGGCGTCTGTTGTGCTTGTTAGTGAGACACGGTGCACTTGATGGGACGGGGCCGAGCAGAGGGCACCAGGGAGATGGCGGGAGATGAGGAAGTGCCGTCTCAGGGAGATGACCTCTGAATAGGCGCAGGTTCACTGGAGTGGACAAGGCCAACTCAGTGCTTGGACAAATGGAGAGGTTTGCAGTCACCAGACATCGTCTGCAGAGGAGAGCCTTCACTGTGGGTAAGAAGAGCATTTTAACACATTTGTTCTGCTTCTCGAGCCTGCCACAGTCTCTTCATTGTGCCGCCTTCTCAGGGAGGAGACTGCACGGTAGACATGCGTGGGTTGGCTTTTTTTCTGACCCGCACCAACCCGACCTGATATAATTTAAACCCAACCCACCCGACCTGGAGAAAAGCCTCTCAGTTTGTGGACCCAACCCAAACCCGCACACAGCTGCATGAGTCACGCTGCAGCTGACCATCAGTCAAACAGGAGCGCGTCGTGTGACCACGTTTACAGGAGACTTAGCACGTGATGCTTTGTTATGCTGCTTACTGCACCGCTGAGGAACCTTTGACTTATCAGGAGACGAGGAGCAGAAACTATCATGAGGCTTTACTTCAACCATGTCATGGACGAGTCTTTCTGTCAAACTAAACAGAGTTTAAGTGGAGCAGCTTTACCTGACGCTCCGAAGTTACTCAGCAGTCCTCAGGTCAGTGAGATGCTGTGTCTTTGATTTTAGTTTTACCTTGATTCTTGTTGATGCATTTCTTTCATCACATGTAGGCCTACGCTTTTGTAGCAGTGATTATAGTCATACAGAAGCAATAGGCCAGGTGGCATCTAAACAAAACATGCTAATGATACGTTAACCCCATAAAACTAAACATTCAACTCAACACAGCCGACTTTTGTGGCATTTATGGATAAACTGTATGTTGTAGGCCAACAATATAAGGACAAAAAGAAACCACACCCGAAGTTTGCGATAATGTTGAGGTACCCGACCGAATCGACCCGCCCATTACTACTGCACGGAGTCCCCAGACCAGGTCCAGCCGACTGAAGGATGGGTCATCCAGTCGGCTGCCAGGACATTCAAGTCTTGCGTTTTGATTTTTAACGATGCAAAAGGAAAATGCAACTCGGAAGCAACTTTGTACAGACTGACTGGTCTTAGGATTTGTTTTTACAGAGGAACATTTTCAGGTAAGAACTAATTTGGTGAATACTAAAAACCTTCCTATGTAAGAAGGCATTAAGACCGGATGTGTGCGTAAGGTGTTGTGAATGAGGCCCATTGTGAACACTTTTCACTTCTCTCCTCATCCTTTGATCATCACTTGTATATTAACAGACATCTGTACATTGGGTCATTACCAAGCTTCTGCGTTCATACCGCTACTGTAACTGGAGAAAAACTCTTTGTCCTGGGAAAAGAACACGTTCTGGTGTCATCGCGGTCGGTCAGTCGAATTCGTTTGACAAACCGCTTTCCATCATTTTCACATTTTCAACAAAACCTCGTAAACGTCTCGTAACGTTACCGTCACCAACGAGACATTTTTTAAGCTTGTCATCGTCACATTATTGCCAGGAAAAATACATTTTGTCATTGTTGGCAGAAACAACACTGATTCAGAGTGCTTTGCAGAACAAACATAAAATAAAATCTCTCAGACACTATAAAATTTAGAAAATGTAGAAAATAAATACTTTTAAGCTGTCTCAAGGTGACTGCCGACATTTCACTCTTTGTTCACACGGGCCGAAGACGCCGGGTTCAGTATTATATTGCAGTCACCTTCAGAAATAACCGCCTCTTGGGTCAGACACATGTATCTTCTTTTCATGAACTGACTCGATGATCTCTGTATGGAAACCTCACACAGTCGTTCCAGCGTCATCATCGTCATGCAACATTTTTGAATTTACGGCCCCCCACACAAGAGGCGCACGGTCCTCCCTCCCCGATACCCCTCCGCGTGACACGCCTGTAGAGCATTTTTATGGTTTTCCCTCTGTCCCGGACAACAGGGCCCATAACTCAAGACCCTCCCTCATCCCGATCGTAAAGAGACAGAGAGAGAGCTGACTTTTACGGCAGAGAGCGAGGCGTAAATCCTTCAGTTCCCATAGAAAACCCCCTGATTACTGCGGGACTACACGAGCGAAACAACAGACGAATGGAAGTCCACGGCCCTCAAAGGCACGTTTCCTGTGAGGGGTTTTGTGAAGAGGGCTCTAGTGTCGGACAGATGACACTTTGGATCTCGGAGGATTCTAATGGACACCAGTAATGTTTTTTTTAGTCATGTCGTACTGCTTCTTGAACCTGCTCCCACATGTACAAAGACTTGTTCTCGGGTCATTGAGTCTAAACAATATGGGGAATATTTCAAACTGTATTAGAAGCTTGTCTTTGAGTCCCCTTTTTCTTCAGTTTTGTTGTAAATATTTGGAGATTTAAAAGACCTGATTTGGATCACCCTTGAAGACCAGGATTGAACGTAGTGAGCTTCTCTTAAAGTCATGAGCCCCCAGATCTGCTGTATATATTACACCTTTTTTTACATCAATGTGTATTGCTCCAACATCTAAACACATTTTTTTCCCGTCAACAATAAATTCCAGGGCCCCTTTGCTCGTTCCACTCAGTCTCAATTCAGTGACAGAGCCAAAGTATGGAATCCTTTGCCAACGACCTTCACTGAGCTTTCACAAAATCAATTCATAAAAACTTTGAGAAAACGGCTTTTGAGTAGGGCTGATTTTTCACACGGAAGCTCTATTCGGGTGTGCCATGTCTGTAAGGATTTTATTTATCTAATATGTATTTATATATGTCTAATGTGTTATAAGATAAGATATGCTATAGTTCACCTACAATGTTTATATACACCTAAAATGCTTTTACACACCTACAGTGTTTTTATACACCTACAGTGTTTTTACACACCTACAGTGTTTTTATACACCTACAGTGTTTTTATACACCTACAGTGTTTTTACACACCTACAATGTTTGTATTCAACTGGATTGTTTTTACACAGCTACACTGTTTCATACATCTACAATGTTTTTTTATACACCTACAATGTTTTTATACACCTTAAATGCTTTTACACACCTACAATGTTTTTATACACCTACAATGTTTGTATTCAACTGGATTGTTTTTAAACACACCTACACTGTTTTCTATACACCTTAAATGCTTTTACACACCTGCAGTGTTTTTATACACTAAACATGTTTTTATACACCTACAATGTTTTTTATACACCTACAAAGTTTTTTTATACACCTATAATGTTTTTTATGCACCTACAATGTTTTTTTATACACCTACAATGTTTTTTATACACCTATAATGTTTTTTTATACACCTACAATGTTTTTTATACACCTACAATGTTTTTATACACCTATAATGTTTTTTTTTTATACACCTACAATGTTTTTTATACACCTACAATGTTTTCTATACACCTTAAATGCTTTTACACACCTGCAGTGTTTTCATACACTAAAAATGTTTGTATACACCGACAATGTTTTTACACACCTACAATGTTTGTATTCAACTGGATTGTTTTTACACACCTACAATGTTTGCTATACACCTTAAATGCTTTTACATACCTACAGTGTTTTTATACACTTAAAATGTTTTTATACACTTAAAATGTTTGTATTCAACTGGATTGTTCTTATACACACCTACACTGTTTTACACACCTACACTGTTTTACACACCTACAATGTTTTTACACATGTAAAATGTTTTCATACACCTACAATGTTTTTTTATTCAGCTAAAATGTGTTTACACCTACAATGTTTTTATTCAGCTAAAATGTGTTTACACCTACAATGTTTTTATTCAGCTAAAATGTGTTATACGCATAAAATAATCCAAGCAGACGCTCAACAATCCATAAAGTGCTGAACATTTCGGGGATTCTGCACAACAAAAGCACTGATGGCATAAGACGTAAGACACTTGATGGGTGTAATGTTTTGTCCCTGGGCATGTGGGGCAGATATTGTTTTCTTACCTCAAAATAAAAGACATACTAATGTAAAATCGGAAATATTTTGTTCAAACTTGTGGTACGTGTGTTTTTCTCATCTCTCCTACAGCAGCTTTGTCACGTGAATCACCTCTTTGTCCACCATTTTCCCACCTGTGAATAGGTTTTCCCCTCCCGAAAAAAGACCCGTCATTGTGTCTTGTTTTAGTATTTATTAGTTCCTGCTGCACCCCCCTCCTCCTGCTCTCCCCCAGTCTCATAATCTTCTTTAAAAAAAAAAAAAAAAAAAAAACCCTGTCCCTCCAGCCCGTGCAGTGCGACCAGCCATGGCCAAAAAAAAAAAATGAGAGGGAGAAAAAAAATATCTGAGAGAAAGATAAAGAGTGAGGGAGAGAGGGGCTGGTGTGAGCGAGCGAGCGAGCGGCTGCTGAAATGAATCAGGATTTAGGCAAAAGTCTGTGGGGGGAGGGACCTCGGAGATTTACATTGAAACACGTCTCACTCCGCTCGGATTTGGGCGCTTGTTCCCATGGCAGCGGATGACCATGTTTGGAGTGCCTGTTGTGTGTATATTGGGTACACTGGAGCGAGCGGTGACCCCTGAACCTGAGACCCCCAAGCCGGCTCGTTCCGCCGCAGACACTACGGCGGCGCTCACTCCATCCTCAAACACGTTTTTAATTTTCATTTTGATCTTGGTGACGTGGTCATGCAGTAATCCACACTGCGGGACTTTGCTCGGTCAGTCCGCCTCGTCTTTCAAAAGTGCAAATCCGAGGAATTCATTACAGGCTGAACTTAAGAGCGTATTTTAGTTTAAAAGCTCCATCGCTATGGGCTCAAGTCTTGGCTGAAAATGAACCAAAGCGGAACCCGTTTATAAAGAGGACTGGGTTTGCTTGTTTGTGTGAATTCATGTTTTGTACTGTGAGGGAATGGGTGCGTTTTCGAAGGATTTTGTAATGTATCACTGCATTTAAAGAGGGGGTATTATGCTTTTTTCAATCACATAGCACAAGTCTATATCACACTACGATGATGACCAAACCTTCTGTTGGTCTGTAAACTAGGGCTGCAACTAACGATTATTTTGGTAATCGATTACTCTACCGATTTTTTTTACGATTAATCAATTAATCGCTTGAATGTGAATGTTCATTTTTTTTTTATCACTTAAAGCTATAGTGGCATCACTTGAGGACGTGTTGATGGAGTAAACTTAAAGTGAGGCTCTTTCTGCTGATTCTGCTTCATGATTGGATGAGAAACAGACGGACATTTATGACATTTTCAATGTACAAAATACTACAAACCCTAATTTGGAAAAACAAAGTAGGTTTCCATCAAAAATAAAAAAAAAGTTCATGTAATTTTTGCTCTTTGTCTGTGTTTACTAGAAAACGATTAATCGATTAGTAAAATAGTTGACAACTATTTCAATAATCGATTAGTTGTCGATTAATCGATTAGTTGTTTCAGCCCTACTGTAAATGCAGTAATTTAGAATAACTGCCTTGTATAAAATTGCTCTCTCAAAATGGCTGTAGCGAATGTCTTGAAATAGGCCTCTGTCTCTTTAAGAACCTCTCTCAATACGTGAATGAGCCAAGGCAACACTTCAGGCATGTTTTTAATGAGGGAATGACATAATAACATGATGTAAAGCTTGAAAAAGTCGATTTTGCATAATACCCCCCCTTTAAGGTATTATCGAAAGGCACAATATACACTAATAACAATAATTTGATATAAACATATAGTGGTGGTCAAAGTACTTGATTTGGTAGCTTGAGTAAAAGTAAAGACGCCGCTGGTCAAACCGTACTCCAATACAAGTGAAAGTCGCTCTTTCTAATCATTACTGAAGTGAAAGTACTGAAGCACTGGCTGTGGGCGTCTGGATGAAACATAGTTCCTCTACAGCTGCTGCATTTGCCGTGGCCCAGGTCATGAATCTACGATTAAGGTCTATTTCCAACTGTGACGTCCCAACCAGGGTTAGGGGGACCCCTGGGGGTACTTGACCACTTAGCAGGCAGTGTTGGGGTATGACAAAAATAACGAGTTGCAAAAATATATTCCTTTTTTCAGTAGCTTTAAGAGACTAGATGCAAGTTGGTCATTTTATACACACTACTGCCACCTCAGGTCTTAGGCGTAACTGCAGGTTCTATATTAAGCTCGTGCATGACGGCACTTCAACCGGAAGTAACAACTTTTTGAGTGACAGTGCAGGATTATAGAGGCAGTTAGGTCTGAGCTCATTCTACACATTAGGACATGGCTGGAACCTGTAGGGGGATGAAAATACTTTGTTTTAACATGTTTAACTCCGAATAGTCCCTTAAAAAAATAAAAAATAATCATGTGTTCTGTAAGTATGCAGAATGAGGGGAATGAGTTATAAGTTATGAACTGATGGTAATGTTTTTTTGGTAAACGTGTCTTAAATTATTTTGTCCGAGTGTAAAACCATACATCTGGTTATGTGCAACTGTGTGGACAATCAAGTAACCTGAATGGAATTTTGTAAAACCATATATAGTATATATAGGGATATTGTTATTTTTTTTTCTTTTTCTTCTCTAGGACCTATAAGCTTTTACTTCTCCCTACTCCTTTTCGGATGTTTTTTTTTTTTTTTTTGCTCGGTGACGTTATTACTATTTTCAGTTTATATTTTGCCAAAAGTAACTCAGAAGTAACTCAAAGTAGTTTAACTCAGCTACATTTATGAAACAGTAATACTGTATGTGTGACCAAGTGAGGATGATGGTGATATTTTTATACAATTATGTTTGATCCATGACAACGCCACTGGTTAAACCACAAAGACTTTGTTCTATGCACCAAACTGCTACGTAGGTTCGTTGACTGAAGTGACAGAAACACATGATCACAGGACAGAAGTCAAGTTTCTTATGTTCATTTATTTTTCGCAAAGTAAAACAGTGTTTAGGATATAATTCTTGGAAGTTTTAAGGATCAATCACGTTGTGCAACATTCCCATTCACAACCGGGTATAACAAAAATAAAATGAAGCAGTCGCATTAGTGAGTCCAGTGGCTACAGCTGTGCACCCGGACCCGAAGGCCCACAGTGCACACAGAACAAGGGGAGACTCCCGTCCCGCCAGCAGAAGCCTGGGCAACACTGATACATTTAGTTTACATACAAATCATGAATAGGCAACATGAGCATATAACCAAAAAGACATAACACCAAGGACATACCGAGACGTACAGCTTTGCCGCGCCACCCTTTGGCCATACCGTAACAGTCGCAACAATCCCCGAGCCGCTGAGGACTAGAAAGAACAGGGCCGTTAGCCGCACGCCAGACAAGTTACTTAAAACCACGAGACTGCTCCAACGCTTACCCACGATGCCCGCGCCACCATCTCTAACTACTGCGCTTGGCGCCCTCAGAAGCTCCGGTGCGCCTTATCGTGTTCAACGACACCTTGGAGCCCCAGTCTCGCCGCAATGACAGCTGCGCCAGCATGTGACGTCACAGGGCGGGAGGTCAGGTGAGGGAAAGTGCAGGGAGGGAGCGCACCCCGAACTACCACATATGTAATATGTACAAACATATTACATTATTAAAGCTGTAACTACTCATAAAGAATATGTTACAAATGTAAAGTAACTTGCCCAACTCGGAATGATTTCCGATAAAAAAAAAGAGAGTGAAAATGAGCAGAATTTCAATATTAATTTCGAAGGAAAGTTCTAACTATGTTTTTCAGTAAAAGAGTATTGTTTGCTTCATTTTGAAAACAACACTCTATTAAATACTGAATAATCTTAGTTTTGTCGGTCACATTGTAATAACATTGGCAAGATCCTGGAGGTAGGGGTACTCGGAGTACATGGACGACTCGAGGGGTACATGAGACGGTTTGAAACCACAGACATAGACAATACTTTCTGTCTTCAAATACCGAGAGATGATGCTCTAAACCACTGGTGTACGGCAACACAACAGGGACAAACCTTCTTCCTAGTCACAACACAGTGACTTTGATAGTACATTTCTACAGCGCCACCTACTGTTCTGGAGTGCTCATCGTAAAGCTTTTCAAGCCTTTGTAGGAATGTAGTCTAAAGTACTGTTTGCTTTTCAAATGAAGTAGAGTAAAAGTCACAAGTTCTCAACAAAAACGCAAGTGAAGTGCAGATCCTTCAAAACCTCCTTTGTAAAACAACATGTATTTTTGTTGAAAGAGGGCTTACAGAACATGCAGCAAACCTTCCCCCAGATTTCCAGCAGATTATCAAACCCAGCAGAGTAGATTTATGTCCCACCAGTGCAGCAGATGTTTGGGCATGTTACATTAAATGACCGGGCTTACGGCACAGCTGTCCGAGAGGAATAACCCGGGCGTGTGCGGATCCCCCTCTCACAAACAGAAAACCTCCAATCACCGAGCCCCGCCAGAGGGAGGGGCCCAACAACGCCACAAAACCAAGACGATAATAATCCGCCCGTGCGCGGCAGCTAAATGGATTACTTCCCCGCAAATTGAGAGATCATTGTTTGTCAGGAGACTGGCGCACCCCCCGCTGCGCTCCGACCCGGGGGGGGGGGGGTCCGCACGGGTAACGATCTGAGAATATGCCCCCCAAAAATATACACAGAGGGTGAAAGAGAGAGATGGGTGGTGGTGGTGGTGGTGGGGGGGGTGAAAGGCGCAGAAGCTTTTGGTCCCCCGCTGAGAGGTGCAGATGGGAAAGGGGGTGAGGAGATGGAGAAGGACCGGGGTGCGTGGAAAAAGTGCCAGGGCCGTGGGAATAGAGATATAAATAGAGCATTATGGGTGTGGGAAGAACAAAATATGCTCTGTGTTTGTGAAGCTTGAGCTGCTGTTGTTATCTGTTTCCGTAAGACTTACTGTATTAAGGCACTGCAGGCAAAACTCAATTTTTTTCAGTTTTCAGGTTTTGGGCTAAATTGGTCTCCGAACATATAAGCTTTCACCCGGAAACCAAAAATATACCTAATCTGCACAACAACATGTTTAAATATTGCGCTGATTCAATGTTCCCCCATAGACTTATATGGGAGAATGCAATTTCAAGGGCCTTTTTCTCAAAACGCATTTTTCTGTCATTGTGGTGACACTATGTCCACATCAGTCGGACCTAAAGACTTCACATTTTCCAGCCTTGGACTGAACAATATTTGGAAGATTTTTTCAGAGGGATTTTTTATTATTTAATCCCTAAGCCCCATTTATTGAGTTTTGAATGTCAGAAAATAAGGCGAGAATTTAATTTTTGCACATTTTTCCACTAAAAACAGCTTATTTTAAAACTAAACAAGAAATCCAAAATCCCCTCTAAAAACGTCTTTGTAACTCATTCATCAATAAAATGAAACAATACATTTGAATGTAGCTCTATCCATTATTCAGATTTCGTCGCCGAAAAGATGGGAAATTTGGGGCATTTTTAGGCATAAAACACCTTGTTCTTATATGAAAAGATAAAATGACAGAAAACTTGCAATGTATTTTTTTCTCACATTCATGCCAGTGATCTACAGCAAAAGTTTCAAATTGATATCAGTTAATATACATTTTTTCCCTATTCGCCTGCAGTGTCTCGCCTTAATGTTCACAGTTTCACAAATGTGCTCTGTGGATGTCAATTTGTTTCTCTGTAGAGTTTTAACAAGCCCCATTGCAGAGGCTGACAGTCATACATGTTTTAATCTATAGACTGACGACTCACTTATTCAGACAGCCCTTCCATAACACCTAGTGCTGCTCTATTTGGTTTATGCCATTCAGTGTCGATGTCTTAGCTTGTGTTTTTATGAAAAGCACTTTGGTCTGCCAAGTGTTGTTGCAAATGACTCGAGACATAAACTTTGATTGATTGATAACGACTCTACGGGGCCGCCGTTGAAGATGCCTAGACACGGTCGTGCCAGTCAGACGTTTGCTGACTGTGGAGTACGTTTTTGTCCTGCTGCACCGATATGATAACTAAGCAAAACTCCTTAAATTGATGCCATATACTGTGAAAAAGAATAGACAACTCGCCCTCACTCCTCCCGGTTTGCCATAACTGCGTTTGAGGAGGAAATCATGGCGGATTTACAGACTCCTCCTACCCTGTTGACAAAGCATGTTTCTAAAAAGGGCATAAGGGCGGGATCTTCGCTGTAGACTCGGCACTCGTGAAATCGTGCCATTAGCTCTAATGCTAATGGGCTGTCAATCAAAGCCCAGCCCTTATTAGTATACGAGATATCTTTTGCGAAAACCAGCCTGGTTTCTTTAATTGTAACTAACCCAGCGTTATCACAGGAGCGACATCCAGCTGTAGAAAGTTTAGTTTAAAAATTAGAAACCAGGCTTTAAAGTTATTTTCAAACTGTTTAAAGTGCAGTGCTTTCCAATGGGGGACTAGCGGCTATATGGAGGTGCTACAGCAATGGCGGCCCCTGGTGTCATCACAAAGCAGAGCAGCCAGCGGCCATTGGTGTTAACTCATGTCAAAACCGTGGCAATGTGTAAAATGGTAAATGGACTCAACCTATATAGCGCTTTTCTACCTTTATCAGACCCAAAGTGCTTTACAGTAAGGAACCAGTCACCCATTCAAACCCTCATTCATGCACCAATGTTCGCAGACATTGGAGGCAAGTGGGGTGAAGTGTCTTGCCCAAGAACACAACGACAGTGTGCATTTGGGATTCGAACCCACGACCTTCCAATCACGAGAAAACCCGCTCTACCAACTGTCACCCCAATATGTAAAAGTCCTCATTAGTACTGGGTTGTTTAAAGGAATAGGCCACCGTTTTTACATACTAAGATATGTTCTTAGCTCACTTTAGTCGAGTTAATATATCCCCGTCTGGTCTTTGTCCGCGCGCTCTGTCACGCAAACGGAGCACATACGCAGCCTCTCCCACATGTCACATAGCTCCAAAAAAGCTCACGATAGAAGCTACCAAGCTCTTCCACGTGTTCCCTATTTAAATAAAGTTACGTGAAGTGTTTTCATGCGAAGTATATTTACACAGAAATGTAACATGTCGATTTTATAAGCAAATAAAAAGGGGGACTATATTGTGAGGCGTAAATGATACGAGGAGCACAGCGTCCGCGTAGTAACTCCTAAAGACTTCCCCCGCTCACTTCCGTCAATAACCTTTAGGAGTTACTGCGCGGACGTTTTACTCCTCGTATCATTACGCCTCACAATATAGTCCCCCTTTTTATTTGCTTATAAAATCGACATGCTACATTTCTGGGTAAATATACTTCGCATGAAAACACTTCACATAACTTTATTTAAATAGGGAACACGTGGAAGAGCTTGGTAGCTTCTATCGTGAGCTTTTTTGGAGCTATATGACATGTGGCAGAGGCTGCGTATGTGCTCCGTTTGCCTGACAGAGCGCACGGACAAAGACCAGACGGGGATATATTAACACGTCTAAAGTGAGGTAAGAACATATCTTAGTATGTAAAAACGGTGGCCTATTCCTTTAAAGCAGTACTAAGTAACTTGTTTACCTTAATAAATCCTTTCCGTAGTCCCTGTGGGGGTGATACAAGTGTTTATGGGATGATTGGAGGGTCTTTCATCTCCCCCTGGTGTCTCTGGCCAGGAAACCATGTTTGCAACTTGACTGCCACCGGTCCGGAGCCACCAATACACACTAATGAAATCACGAAGAAGAAGCTAACATGCTAACGGGCAAAGCTAACTCCGGGCTAACGTCACTTTAAACAGTATTTACAGCCAAGTTTGAGTGAAAAAAAATATTTTCATTGTATAATTGGATGCACAGTAACCCTCTCTCCCTTCGCCTTTCCTGTCTACTCTCCAAGACAATTAATAAGTTAAAAAATCGTAACTTGCAACTACACCTGCAGTTGCGCTCATGGCCTCTAGGGGGAAGAGTTACTTAGTACTGCTTTAAGCCTTGATGACATTTCACCTTTCACCTCAAGAGCCTTCATCAGCAACTAACAGTCTTTTAAGAGCAGGCTGTATATAAACTGAAGGGTGAAACCAATGACAAGACCAAACATTTCCTCCTCAGTGTAAGTTCATTCTGTTTCTAAAAGAGTGTTGTGTGCTCCTAAAGTTGTTCATGAATACACTTGAACAATTTCAGAACTTTACCATCTTCATGCACTGCTTTCCTATAACCGTATATGTAAGCACTGCCTTTGAACATTTGTGCCTTTACTTGCTCTGGGGAATCAAACTACGACCCGCAGAGACGACCCGCAGAGACGACCCGCCGAAAGCCCCGCCCGCCCGGCCTCCTGCAGCAGACGGCACCAAATGAAAAAGTCATAATTATCCCGGCGATAGGAGCGAGGCAGACACAGGTAATTATCTTCCTTCGCCCCGGCCTCCACCCTCCACCCTCCGCCCTCCACCCCCCACCCTCCTCTGGTGACAACGGAGAAGCCGCCCTGTGGGGCCCAGGCTGCACGGGCCGACGGGTTTCCTCTGAAAGTGATACGCCCCCGGCTGCTCCTTCATTAGTTTCAGGGCGAGTTTGTGTGTGGTCATGGGACGGAGATATTTCTGCTTTTCATTATTTTGACTCTACTTTGAGATATTGTGTCAAAATATTTACGCGAGATATGGGAGTAGTGTGCGGGTTTTTTCTTATCGCCGTGTATACGCGGGATACTTATCTGTAGAGTTTATGGCTTCTTATCAGACACGGTTTGGACGGGCAGGTTTTCAGAAACGGAAGAAGAGGCAGACATAGATATAAAGCAGTGGAGATATGCACTAAAATGTAGACTGCATCAAGCATAAACAAACTTTTTGAAATGTGCGTCTGGAGTTAAAAAAGGCTGCAGGTGTTTTCATGAGAGGCAGTTCTTTGTATTATCTACTGAAGAATTAGCAGCGGTTCATCATGGAGCCAATTATCCCGCTATAATGAGTGTGCGATCAATCCGCCCTTATTAATGATTCCTGTTGAAATAGGTGAGAGCCCGGGATGTCAGCGACGGGAGTTTCAAAGAGTGGAGGAGATGAGAATGAAATGGTTCGGATTATGAAATGCTTATTTTACTCAGTAGGGAGGAGATTCAACGGTAGGTTTTAGTTTTTATGTGTCTGTTTTGAAGTTTGTGACGGCATGTTTTTTTTTACTTCTACATTATTTACCCACAGTGGAAACACTCACAGTTGACTCCAAGTACACTTCTGAGATCTGACGGGATCTGGAAGGCGTGGTCTAAGGCAGGGGTAGGCAAGGTTGCTCGGTGGAGGGCCGGTTTTCTTCATCGTTAAAAAAAGACCAAGGGCCGGACCCTCCAAGTAAAGCATCACTTTTTTACATATGCCAGTGTTGTACATCATATATACTGGAAAAATGTCCATTTGAAATTAGATAAATTACTTAAAATTGCTTGAATAAAGTTTTTGTTTTATGTTAAATGAGAGTCGGTTTGAACTAATGAGTTGGTTTGAACTAAAAAAAAATGCTGTTGCCAATGGAACAAGTAAAAATCCCACTGGAAATCAGACAAATTCACTTTTACTGTAAAAGATATTTATTTTTCACTTGAAATTACACAAAATAACCTGAATTAAGAAAAAAACTGTACTTGTTCCATTGGCAAGAATAGGTTTTATCTGCTCTAAGGCCTGACCAAAATATTCCTCAAAATCATCTCAAGGGCCAGAGTTGTGTTGCTGTTTAGTTATACAGTACATTGCCTTTTATCTTTATTCCTGGCACAGAGTCTTATTTCAGTCAGGATTCCAACCCTCCGCCACGTTGTTATTTTGAAGATGATTAATACACCATTGTCCACTGCGATGCCACTTGTCCCGGAGCGTCTGGGCGGTCCCGCTGAGAAGGGGGCGTGGGCAGGGGGACATTCAGGTTGAAATCTAAAGCTGCTCCATATGGTTCTCCGCCGGGGTCTTCAATATTCAGGCCCCGAAATGTCAGCGGGCCCCTCCCTTTAACTCTATTTGAATCGGCCATGGAGCTGCCCCTCTCACGTCGCCGTGGAAACATACGCTGTAAGCGCGGTATGCAGCCAATACTGTATTTTGGAAGGAGCTCGGAGGCCTTCTGTTCTTTATCACTACCAGCATGCATTAAGTATAATATAGTCATCATTCTGGGGTCTCTATTCCAGTGGTTCAGTCAGTCCATCAAACATACTTTAGTTCATCTTCATGGAAAATGTAGGATCGTTGTCTATAGGCCTTGAGTATTACTTTTATTATGTAAAGACAAATAGATATAAATAAGCAACGCTTCCGATATAACAACAGGCGTCAGCTGATCATCACGTGTCCAGTGAAATCAGGCTGGAAAGTTCTGTAAATGAGGAAAAGCGCTGGTTTAGAGGCAGGTCAGCTGGGGACTGGTCACGACGGAATTGTAAAACATGTCACGGTAAAGATAGAAATGTATTATTGCATTATAAATGGTAAAGGGCATAAACTGATATAGCACTTTTCCACCTTCCTTAGGCCCAAAGCGCTTTACAGCAAGAAACCACTCACCCATTCACACTCTCATTCATACACCAGTGTACAAAGTCACTGTTGCCCAATTATTTGTAAATAGTTATACAAATACTTATTTGTCTTAAAGGAATAGGCCACCGTTTTTACATACTAAAATATGTTCTTACCTCACTTTAGACGTGTTAATATATCCCCGTCTGGTCTTTGTCCGTGCGCTCTGTCACGCAAACGGAGCACATACGCAGCCTCTCCCACATGTCACATAGCTCCGAAAAAGCTCACGATAGAAGCTACCAAGCTCTTCCACGTGTTCCCTATTTAAATAAAGTTACGTGAAGTGTTTTCATGCGAAGTATATTTACACAGAAATGTAACATGTCGATTTTATAAGCAAATAAAAAGGGGGACTATATTGTGAGGCGTAATGATACGAGGAGTAAAACGTCCGTGCAGTAACTCCTAAAGGTTATTGACGGAAGTGAGCGGGGGAAGTCTTTAGGAGTTACTACGCGGACGCTGTGCTCCTCGTATCATTACGCCTCACAATATAGTCCCCCTTTTTATTTGCTTATAAAATCGACATGTTACATTTCTGTGTAAATATACTTCGCATGAAAACACTTCACGTAACTTTATTTAAATAGGGAACACGTGGAAGAGCTTGGTAGCTTCTATCGTGAGCTTTTTCGGAGCTATGTGACATGTGGGAGAGGCTGCGTATGTGCTCCGTTTGCGTGACAGAGCGCACGGACAAAGACCAGACGGGGATATATTAACACGTCTAAAGTGAGGTAAGAACATATTTTAGTATGCAAAACGGTGGCCTATTCCTTTAATAATATTCCCCCAGAACAAATGACTGATCATTTCTACACTTTCCACCTCTATTAATGTCAGACCTCAACAATCTGACTATCAAAGAAATAACATTTTTCCCTAATCAGTTTTTCATTAAACAGTCATAGTGATGATACACATTTTACTTGATTTTGTTATATAGTGACCAGAGGCAGGTAGTACTCAGTTACAATTACTTAATTAATTAGTTACTTAAGTACACATACTTAAAGGGACTATGTGGAGTTTAAAAATGTTTAAACTAAGTATTTTCCTCCCCCCTCCAGCCATGTCCTAATGTGTAGAATGAGCTGAGACCTGTTCACTACAACTGCCTCTAAAATCCTGCACTGTCACTCAGAAAGTTGTTAATTCGGGTCCGAAGTGCCGTCATGCACGAGGTAATATAGTGACTGCAGCTACGTATATGACCTGAGGTGGCAGTAGTGAGTATAAAATGACACACTTGCATCAAGTCTCTGAAAGCAAAAAAAACATACAACTCATGCCATTGTCAGTAAACACACTTAAATAATACGTATTTTGTGTTTTGTTACTTAATCCGTCATGATAATTTATATTTATAGGTTTTTAAGGGATTTTCTTTGAAAATATCACACTTTTCACAATTTCATGTTTTGTTTCTCATCATTTATGTCACGACTGAAACACGAATCCAACTTTTAGCCTCAAACTGTTACTCAGTACTATAGGTGCTCAAGTTCAATTTTCTCTAACTAATTTTATATAATATTTTGGCTTCTCTACCCACCTCTGACAGTGACATACATATAGTTTGATTATGGATGCAATAGTAAATGAGCTCATCTTAACCATGTCTTTCTCTAACAGTGTTTAATCCAGCATAGTGATCGTTTTTCCTCTGGCCCTGCAGTTCCATAGTCTGATAACCGCTGACAGCAACTTACCATGATCCAGCTCCAGTGGTGTACAAAGGGTCCGTTTTCATCACCTTCCATTCTTCACATCTTGACACCACGGCGAGGTGAGCATCAAAGCCCATTGTGCCTTCTGGGATTGACACTATGGGCTTTTGGTATTATTCCTCATTGAGTTACGGCTGGACAAAGAAGCGAGAAGTAAACTCAGTCCTTTAAATCTCTCTAAAGTTTGGCGCTTATTTCACTTCCAAGCGGCTCGGGAGCAGCTTTAGGCTCTTCCGTGCGGCAGGTAAGAGGATGCGAGGAGGACCTGACAGGATTTCAGGTCAGTTCCTATACGTCTCCGCTGTCATTAACCTACATCGCTCGAAATTACCTCGTATTCCCAAAGAGGGGCTAGAGACAGACATCGGAGACGAGATGCGAAAGGCGGGGATTTCTGGAGATGTCCTGGATGGAAAGATACACGGATTTAAGCGTTGTTTTCAAGGCTTCAGGTGAACATTTTGGATTCGCAGCACTGCTTTAGGAACGCCCTGGCCGGGGTAGAAGTATTGAACGGATGAGGGCGGCGATGGGAGCTGACAGGGGACCTAAAACAGCAGATGGATGAGAGGGGTGCGGCCCACGCCATTAGGAAATGAAAGCCGGTGTAAAAACTTTGTCATGTTTTGTCACTACGCCCCGAGGTAAAAGCGCAAAGTTAGATTTATGAGCGTCTCCATCATAATACGGTGATTCATTGGCCTGTAAATGGAGTTTCTCGGCCGTTCTCTTTCCCTCTCAAGCGCGGCGTGTTCACAGCACGAGGAGCCTTTGTCGATCGTGAAGCTGCTTAAGCCTCCCTGTCGGACACGAGAGGAACCAGGTGAACCATGGTGACCTCAAACAAAAGTCCAAGCTCCGCCAGAACTACCTGAAGATAGAAGAAGACGGTTGAGGTTGAAAGCATGGAGTGGATGGCACAGTCTCCAGATTTAAACATACCAGTACCACACGTTTATATCTCCAAATACTATATCACTAAAGGCTGCTGCTTCTGGTTTGGACCTTTTCATGCATATATTTATAGTTTATTTGTCCTCTGTGTTCATGTCAGCGGGTACTAAACAGTTTAATCTATAATAGAAACCGCAATCTCAATGGCCGCCGCCTGGGCGCCGCCATGTTTATTTCCCATACCGACTTTGAAGCTAAGCAGGGAAGGGCCTGGTTAGGACTGGGATGGGAGACCGTTTGGGAACACCAGGAAGCCTAGCGACAGCACTGAGTGTGTGCGTGGTTGGTGGTGGGGGCTGATGTGTGATGTAAGACTAATGCATTATTATTATTATTATTATTACATCCGCACATTGGCCATGGGTCCATATGGACCGCAGTGCTGCTGTCCCAGGACAACCCGCCGTCACAAAAACGCGAGTGCACGACATCTGACTGCCGTGCGTGTGCGCGCATCCAAACAGGGCGATGTGTGTGTGTGTGTGTGTGTGTGTATTTGTGTGTGCGTGCGTATGTGTGTGTGTGTGTGCGCGCGCATCCAAACAGGGCGATGTGTGTCACTCACCCTAAACTGCAGCTGTAGACGCTCCGCACAGGTACAGGTACATCCACCAAAACACACATGACATCTGCGTGTCTTTGTTTAAGTTTCTCCTGCAGTGACCGAGGCTGTGGTTCTTTATAGATCCAGTGCTGCGTTATGTCAGAGGCGCAGACAAACGGGTAAGATCCAATCCTGGCCGTATTCCGTCTCCAAAGCTTTGTCTCCGAAAAAAAATACACGCAAAACATTGTCCAAAACCTGCTCAAACACGAGCCTCTAATCACACGCGCTGCTCCAACTGATTTATCCGAGCGCATGGCCTGCACTGCGTAGTCATTTTCTTTCTTTTTTTTACTTTGCTGCTGTACCATTTGTTTTCTATTTTGCTTTCACGTATTGTGAGCCCAGAGGTACATTTTATTCTAAAGCAGCTTTGAACACATTGCCAATTTTTTTGTACAGTTATAAATACTGTCTAACAACGATCATTAGGCTATTTCAGTTCAAAACCTACTTATTATTTTTTAGATTGCACTTGCACCATGATGCACCAAACCGCGGGTCCTGCACTGTGAACCGAACTGTTAGAGCTGAACCCCTAATATTTATCCATAATTATTCCACTGTCTCTTGATTTCTATTCCCTGAGTTCAGGAAACATATTGTCGTTGTAGTTTATAAGAATGGAGTACGGTGCATCAAACGCTCCAATTGCAGTTGGTTTGAAATTATTTTTAGCATTCATTATTTTACACATTTGTAGTGGCCATAGTTTTTGGAATGGGTTGGGAACCACTGGTCTACAGCTGAACTGTGTGACGGGTTGGACATTTCTTTGTAATCACTCACAATCTCAGAATATCAAATGTGGAGACTAGCGAGTCTCAGCTAGTAATAAAGAAAAATGTACGTATTCCAATGGTTTGTCCAAATACATCCACATTTTGAGGGCGGTTATTCCACAAACCCTCTGAAGCTGTTGTCGTGACATAACTCCTGTATCTTTGTAACTAAACATCACACCACAGCATATGGACAAGGTTTAAGGCCAGTTAGACTCACATTCTTGCATCTTGGATGTGCAAAAACATTCTTTGAACTCCCAAATCCTGCTCTTTTTGCACTGCAGTGGAGACCGGGGCAGGTTGTCACACGGGTTGGTTGTCACATCGCTTTCCCGTGGCCACAATCCAGCGTGGCGTGTTTACATGCATGAGGCCCATGCATGTTCATCAACACGCACGGTACTGACCACATAAACCCATGAATCAATCAATCAAAACGTTTCTCGACTGAAGCCTGCAGACTATAGGCCAGTGTAACGCCGATTTGAAAGCTAGGGCAAAACAAAACAGTTGTAATATTCTGGCGCTCGTGCTTCACCACTAGAAGGTCCCAGGTTTGATTCCTACCCGGACGGGGTCTTTGCCTGTTCTGTCTGCGTAGATTTCCTCCGGGTACTCCAGTTTCCCCCACCCACACAAGACATGTACAATAGGTGAATCCTTCGGCCAGGTGTTTCTGACCATCTACCCGGCAACCCCCCTTGGGCTGGGTCCCCGGGCTCACCACTGCCGCCTCCCACTGCTCTCTATGGGTCGCTTTTTCAAGACTTTCAAGAAAGAGAGAAACTATGCTTGGTAAAGACGAGGGTTAAAGGAATAGGCCACCGTTTTTACATACTAAGATATGTTCTTACCTAACCTTAGTCGAGTTAATATATTCCCGTCTGGTCTTTGTCCGTGCGCTCTGTCACGCAAACGGAGCACATACGCAGCCTCTCCCACATGTCATATAGCTCCAAAAAAGCTCACGATAGAAGCTACCAAGCTCTTCCACGAGTTCCCTATTTAAATAAAGTATATTAACACAGAAATGTAGCATGTCGATTTTATAAGCAGATAAAAAGGGGCACTATAAAAAGAGGCGTAATGATACGAGGAGCAAAACGTCCGCGCAGTAACTCCTAAAGACTTCCCCCCCGCTCACTTCCGTCAATAGAAGCTGCGTGACTTGTAGAGAGCCTTTTACAACAAGCAGAAAATATATTTTCGGAAAGTGCTGGCGCATTCCTACCTCATGGTCGAGGTCCTGAGTCCTGTGTCGTCGTCCGGGGTGAGATGGAAATCTGTGAAACATTACTACACTATATACTTTCTGCTTGTTATCACAGCCCGGCACGATGCACGTAAAAGGCATTGTTCACAAGTTATCCACGCTTCTTCAACTGTTCTCTGCTAGCTCTCTACAAGTCACGCAGCTTCTATTAACGGAAGTGAGCGGGGGAAATCTTTAGGAGTTACTGCGCGGACGCTGTGCTCCTGTATCATTACGCCTCACAATATAGTGCCCCTTTTTATCTGCTTATAAAATCGACATGTTACATTTCTGTGTAAATATACTTCGCATGAAAACACTTCACGTAACTTTATTTAAATAGGGAACACGTGGAAGAGCTTGGTAACTTCTATCGTGAGCTTTTTTGGAGCTATGTGACATGTGGGAGAGGCTGCGTATGTGCTCCGTGTGCGTGACAGAGCGCAGACCAGACCAGACGGGTATATATTAACTCGACTAAGGTTAGGTAAGAACATATCTCAGTATGTAAAAACGGTGGCCTATTCCTTTAAGAGGTTAATAACTATTTATTCCAATAACAAATCAAGCAAAACCTACTTCAAGCCAAGGGTTTAAAGTGGATATGACACATTAGATGCATTTTGTTTTTGCTGAAACATAGTTAACACAATTATATTTAAGATTTTGCTTTCGTCTAATGGCTCCTGTAGAATGTTGTGTTGATGAGCAGTGGACAACCCGCCCCGGCCTCCATTATCTCCAGCGAGTTGTGCTCTTGCCATAAAACCCTGATTCACCGCTTTGCAAACCCCTCCCCTGTCTTGTTCTGTCAGACTGAAAACATTTGGGAGTGGGCTATATAGCGTTTTAATTAAAGCAGCCAGCCCTTGTCCTTGTGTGTGTTCCCTTTCTCTGTTTCTCTTCAAGGTATTTTATCTGCAGTAATTAATACGGCTTTCATCATAGCACCAGAGACATCGCACAAAGGGGCGGACAGACGTGACTCGAGCCGAACAAAATGCACTCTCACACTCCACCGGCTCCATTACCAGACAGCAAAAGGCAGAAATGATTATTGAATGAGAGGAGAAGTGAAGCACGGCGGTAAGTAATGAGCGTGTTCTGCAGATTGATTGAGAGGAAGAAATGGCCATGAAATTGAAAAACAACAGTAATCAGGGACTACTTAATGCAGGCAAAACATAAAAGAGGGCTGTTCATTAGGCACTGTTTAATCAGAATATTGTAAAAGTGTTTTCTGTCTCCTTGATAGTTTCGTCCTGCAGTGTTCACACGGCGCTTCTGTATGACGAGTCTATACTGTGCAATAGAAGCGTGAGACTGGCTGTGTTTGTAAGCGGACCCAAACTCTGACCGTGAGATGATTTATGGAGTTTGCAGATTAGTGGTGTGGCATGTAAACAGCATGATCTGATACACATGATGTGATGTAGATGTCATCTTCTGATTTCTTTCTGATCTTTTACACCTGCGCATAAGCTCATCAGCGAAACTGAGCAACAACGAACAAAAAAAGGTTTAACCCCAAGAAGAAGCATCACTTCCTGGTAATATCCAGCCGACTGAGCGACGCCATCCCGGGTCGCAACATGGAACACAATGTCAGGCCCTGGGAAGTCAAGCTGAGGACTAAACACAAAGATGTTTTATCAATCCAGTGTATCGTCCATACGAGCTCGGTGTTTGGGGGTCTGTGAACGAACATTTTCCAAACTAGGTCCCGTCTCAGAGTGGAAAGATCTCAAAACGCTGTGCAACTTTTACTAAAACGATGACATCACAGCTCCAGAGTGGTGTTTGTGATCCATAATCTACTGACCTTATAATGAGCGTTACTCATGGATCTATGATGGTTTTACTCCGCTCCTCTTTGCTCCACTGCTGTCCACAAGCCACAGGTGACAAGTAGAAAAACACGACCGAGTCAGTCTGTGTTTTTGGACTGACAGTAAAAGTCACTGACAGGTTTTTCTGTTTTAGTCTCGTTACTTCTGAAGATTAAACTCTCATCTCTTCTGTAGATCGTAAATCCTTGAATCAGTTTCATTTTCACTGTTTCACATTTCACAAAAGTTTACTGCACATGCGCCCTCTACATCTTGTTCTATTATCTGTGTTAGCGTCACAGCGCCTCACACAGATGACTTGCGCCGTTTTCACAGACCTGAGTCGACCCATGTGGACGCACACATTTACTGAGCTGGCTCTGTGCTTACAAACAAAGTTTCTGAAAAAATAAGTGTTTTGTCTTCGTGTGGATACAGTCTTATACACAACCACACCATGTTTTATCATATTCACTAATCATGTGTTTGCAGAAGACTGAAGGATAAAAACATTTTCTTTTCATGAAAAATGAATACAATATTTACAGAGAGTTAGAGTCATGGCTCTGCTAATTTGCTGCATGTCTCTCCCCACTTCTCAACCTGAGCTGTTCTGTCTAATAAAGACACTGGAACAAAATCAATCATTTAAAATTAGACAGGGATCAATGCAAATACTAAGGGAAGTCAAGAATAATTGACCAGAACTGAACCTTGGACCCTGATGAACTCGACCTGAGCTGTATGCCCTAAGCTGCCGTGCACAGGCGGTGAGATGCCACATGGATCACCCTCACTCACAATCCATCAGCTCCACCTGGTTCTGCAGGTGGAATGATTGATGGGAAGGGCAAGCAGTATTTTCATTTGCTCCTTTGAAGACTAAAGTTTTTGCTCGTGGTCTGCAGGGCTGCCAACTGTCAGGCTTTCAAAGAGAGCTATATGCTTTACACTCACACCACACTCCTCATATCTCACTTTAATTTACATAAAGAAAAATACTGACATCTGCAGATGCTTAATTTCCATGTGTCTGTGCCTGACAGACACTTCTCTGCCCCCGCAGCATGTGTGTGTATGTGGGTGTGCTCCTCTCGCACCATTGGTCAGTCTGTCAGTCTGTCTCTCACACTGCATTCACACCAACAGTGGCGGAAGCGAATCGAGCGGCCAGCTTCAATTCATTCCTATCCTGGTCTCACCATACCCTGGTACTCATTTCAGACAGAGGGTCTGGATCTGCACAATTGAGCTCCGTTTCAGGTGGGACGGGTGAACTCCTTTTAAAGTTTGATGCGATTGGATTTGATTTTACCCAATCGCTAGCGTTTGGTCGTGACATATGTAATGCGCCCGAGTGAGTGAAGCAGCTATCTTGGGGCAGCATCAATTTTAATTTCTGTGGAGCCAGAACGGATTGAAGAGCTTCCTTTACTTTCGTATGTGCCGCCATTGCCAAACTACAACCAGCAAATGCGGCGGATACGGAAGTAAAGGAAGCTCTTCAATCTGTTCTGGCTCGACAGAAATTAAAATTGAAGTAGCTGCTTCACTCACTCGGGCGCATTACATATGTAAAATGCTTGACGTCACCTTAACACGTATGTCCCCTCGCTGAATGGTAGGTTGAAAGTCAACCACTGAGATCAGACCCAGACGTACCTGCAGGGAAATGATAATTGCCTGTAGTTTACAGATGTGGTGTTCGGTGTTGTAATGATATAAAGCTGATTTTTCAGTGGTATAAGATCAAAGCTGGTGTGCTCAGTGCACTGTATCAGTTTAAATCGACACAGCACTCACAGAAAGCTAACGCAAGGGATAAGCTATCACTTACATTCTGATAACCAGGATGTTTAAACTCTGGAACTGATGTTAAGAAGCTGGTGTTTGCATAGGACGACAATTTGTGTGTGTTTCATACCATGAATGGAATGAAGCTTCTACTCTGTGTCCTGCACTGGGCCAAAGCACTGCTGTTTGTTTGGCTTTGTTTTAACCATGATGCCTTGTGTAAACTGCCCACTCACTCACATGATCAGTGTGACTCTGCTACCGTATGGCCCGTTTAATAACACATGTATAATGTTCTTGATTTTCTTAAATGTTTTTTTTTTTTTGAAGAAGAAGAAGAAGAAGAAGAACCAAATTTGTATGTGTGATTTGGCGCTTGTCAGTGCTATTAAATAAAAAAATAGGGTGCACCAGCGCAAGTAGTGGAAAAACATCTAGACTAAACCCTGTGTGTTCAGTGGTAATAATGATCAAAGCTGGTGCAGTATGTGCTTCTGTATCAGGACCTGTAGACACAGTGCAGACATGAGCCTGCTCACTGTGGTCTATATTGACAACTGAACAGATTGACATGGTCAAGAATGTGATTTTGTACATTAAACAGATTAAACATTGAGAATGGTTTTAATGCATTTGGCTCGTGGTGACAAAATGACATTTGAAGATATATTTACTAGAGTAGGTTTAGTTTTCTGTTGAGTGTCAGCGTTAAAGTCCTGACAGGACGACTGCTGCAGAGTCATACCTCTATTTATATTCAGGTATATTCTTACGAAATAAATAGAAATGCTTTGTGTGCAGCCTCAGTAGTATAATCTGGACTGTACATAAAACACTGTTGTCTACAATTATGTCTGCCCTTGCTTCAATAGTTCCCTCTCGCCATAAAACTATACATTGTTTACAGTCTTTCTGTTTTGTTTTGTTTTAACTTCAACTACATAACTTATATTTAAATTTGTACAGCATCAATGCCCTTAAAATACTACAGAGTACATGACTTTGGATCTATATTTTTTTTTATATCAACACAATCATTTTAATATTTGGTTAATGCCCTTTTCTTATACACATCTGACACAATGTAACATCATACATTCCTCTCTGTATATAGATGCATCTGCTGAAAACCTATACATTACATATGTATAAAGTATTTAGAAAAGTAGTGGCTTACAGTCCGGAAATTACAGCATTTCAGGTGCAAGACATAAAAATCAGAAGAACCGTACAAACCTATTACAATACAAAGAGAACTGTCATGTGATGGTTTCGGGGGCACATTAAAGAGGCGACCAGTGTGGGCCAGCTTACAGATTTAGGACAATGACATTGTAATGCAGCACCTGAGGAAAACAAAGACTATGAGGTTTGGAAATGTGGGTTGCAGGTGAGTGACGTGAGCGGCCGACCCTGTCATGGCCCACTGATGCACCCCATTTAACCAGATGCCCCGGAGCAAAGGGGGCGGGGCCAGGAGCATCTCAGGTGACGGGAGATGAGATTTGATCCTGATAGGAGTCACACGGGTGAAGTGGCCACACAGGACGGGCATACAGGTTCTGTCAGGCGTGGAGCAGTCAATGGGACCCTGCAATGTGCCAGTGTTTCAATATAAACACCATTGATTTCAACAGGGTGCACTCAATACGGCCTCTGTTGTCTCAGACGGAGACATGCCATTGTTAAGGAGGAAGTCACAACATACTTAAATGTCCCCACTCTCCGTATTCTTATGCCATTTGCCTCGTGGAAAGACAACTGGGAAACTCAGGGTCAAAACAAACTTCTCAACGTCCGTACCTGACAGTAATCAGCTGATCTGTTCAGTTAATGTGAGATTTTTAGTTTAACTCTGCTGTACTTTCTTGGGTAAGTGTGAACGGTCATCCTTGGAGCAACACATTTGAGATTGAAATACCAGACATCAATGCAAGCGAAACGAAATATTACGTGACATTATATAAAATTAACAAATCAAAGTTCAGCTTTTGAGACGCTAATGCCAAATTCAAACGGTTAGCTCTGTTAAGTGCTAAGGTTTTTATTTGATGAACATTAAAATCCCCACTTTCCCACATAAAAAAGTACATGAACACAAACAAACGGGACAATGATGTCACATCTCAAGCCCCCCCAGTCAGGTCATATGAATGCAGCATAGTGTTACAATCACAGGCGCCGCAACAACCTGTATCAAGCATTGGCGCCCCTGAATTCATCAGGCAGAACAAGTTGATTTGTTTCTATTCCACTATGACTGGTACTTTCACAATGAAGAAGTCCATATTTTAAGAGGAGCTTTGCGATGTCTCTCAGGATTTGCCTTAACGTCTTCAGTTTTCATTGTCTGCATGGTGGTCTTTAGCACAGTGTCTTGACTTTGAGGCTCTATTACTGTCTTATTACTGTCTTGTTGTCTTGACAGTTGACTGAGAGAGAGGGAGAGTTGATGGGGGAGTCGAGAGCACCAACACACTGGCAGATGGATGTGACACCAGAATGTGAGCTCCTCCGCCACTGAGGGTCTTCTCCGGGCTCTGTCCTAGACAAAAGATCTGCATCAATATTGTTTCCTCCGGTTCTGGCAAGGACATACGTAAGCGGGTTATTCCCTCTCTGCAGGTGTCTGTTTCAAAAGGTACCTATTTACTTTTAACGGCTTGATTGAGGGCAGGCTGATTCAATCTTAAGATATTCCCGTAGACTGCAACATGTCCACAACACTCTCTCACTGTGCAGGCAGGATCTTTGGGTGCATGCTAAGGTTTTGTCAGGGGGCTACTGGTTTTGGCTTTCTTGAGTGCTCGGAGGAGTGACTTTACTTTGGTTTTCTGTTGCATTTGCCTGCTAAGTCCCAGCTTGGACCTTGGTATGGACTGTGTGGACTGACTGTACTTTAGAATCCTCATACTCCTCGTCTTTTCTGATTTCTCTGAACAGATCCAGAAAGCTTGGATGATTGACTCGTCTCTCTCATAATCTGAGCAGTAACAGCTTGCTCTGTCCATGTTATTGGCTGGCAGGCCACCGTGCTGCACACCGTTGTAGGTTTGCTTGCCTTGTTAGTTTGCCGCAGCACCCTCAGCACTAGCACAGATGTTTGACTATAAACTACTTCCAGAAGGAGAGGCAGTGGGTTTGTTTTGACGGGCAGGGACAATAGGTGATATGATTATTCACAGAATTCCTGAAAAGCGTGATACTCTAATTCAAATGTCCTCACTGTCTCTTGTGGTCGTCTTAATACAGGGTGAAACGCAGCGCAGCGGGACACATGTTCCGTAAATATGAAAGGCGGGACATTCACTCAGGGAAACGGTTCCGAGGGAGTTGTACATGCAAATCACAGGAATATTTACAAAACGACTCGGATTCAAATGAGTGCGGCTTGAATACACAGATGCAGCTGCGGACGATTGTAACAAAGAGGCTAAAAGAGAACAATTGGACATGCAAGGCTATGACTGCACGCAAACTCGGAGAGCATTGTCGAGAGCGGGGGTTTCCCAACTATTTGCCGTGGTTGCTTGGACAGCATGGTTTGTTTGAGGCGTTTGAAATGTGCAATCGAATTGTGTTTCCGACCAAAGAGCCAGATCAAAGCCAGTGTGCGAAGGTTCTCATTTGTCCAGGGATTCATCCAGTCATCGTCGTCCATATTTTCAAAGATCGTCAACTGGATCGGGTTGGTTGACTCGAGGATGCTTTGTTTCCACGTTCAGAAGAAAAAACACAGAGTTTGAGTCAGTTGAACCAGCAGTCTGAACCTTACTTCTGAATTTCTGTTGTTGTAAACGTCAAAGGGAATCGAAGTAGAATTGTACGCACACCCTAAACCCGAAATTAAAGCCGGCATTGACTCACGAGTTTTCCTTGTTACCAACCACAACAGTGTCCTCTCTCCACATCAAAAGGTGTCTGCAGACGGCGCGTCCTCTCAAAAGGCATCGGGAGAGTGCGCCGTGAGTAAACAGCGCGTCCGCTTTGATGCCGTTTGATGTCCGATACGTATGGGCCGTTCTCTTTATTAGGCCGGGTCGGCGATGGCTCTCGAGATGCGCGCACGCCAACATGAAAGCCTTGTTAGAAAGCAGTGGATTTAACCTGTCACAAAAGGCACATCCGCAAACAAGGAATCAGCGAATGCCACAATCACGCCGCGGGTAGCTAAGACACGCATCCCCTCTCCGTCTGTGAGTCAACAAGGGCATCGTGTCTGGGACGCAACAATGCCGGCAACACAGACATGAGGAGGCTTTTTCTTTTTCCATTCAGGGCATCCGACAGGTGCATCTCCAAAAACGAAAAGTCAGATTATTTCGGCTGGTGATGAACAAAGCGGATGGGAAGGATTGTTTGAAAGAGTTGTTTGTGTGGTTGGAAAAAGAGAAGAGGAAAGAGCACATGGTAAAGTAGGTGTACACTAGTAAAAGGTCATTTTTAAAAAGTTGCACGTAATTGAAAAATACCACAACTAAGCGATGACAGGAAATGTATCGAGCGTTGAAATTCCAGATATTGTGAAAATACAGTTCGGCTTGAAAGCAGAGCTCAATAACAGTATTTCATTTCATTTTATTATTTGTTTTAGTCATTCAAAACATCATTTAACATTTGAATTAGAAGGAGCAGAATGAAGTAATAATATAATAGTATAATATAATGTCTGCCCCATCAACACAAAATCACTAACAAGTTCATTTGATCGTCCGATTACCAGATATACAATAATAATACATACATCAACTAAAGTTTATCTGCAGAGTCATATTTCTGTATTTCTTTTTCCTCATGTTACCGTGTTGCTGACACTTTTTTTTATCTTTTTTTTTTTCATCATAATTGCTTGTCACTTTTTCATTGCTTTTTGTCACATGTTGGTCTCTCTTTTGTTGTGTTTTCATCAGTTTTTTTTTCCTTTTCACCTTTCTATTGCTTTTTTTTTTGCGCTCTCATCCGCGCTTTCGTCTTGTTTTTGCCGCTTTGGCGCTTTTTTTTTCAAGAAGCTTTTCAAATTTGGGTAATGCCAAACTGGATAATGTGGTCAGTTCAGAGGGGGGTTATGTGGTTAAACACATAAATGGACTGAAGTTTCCCAGACTTACTGCCTTGATTGAGATCCATCTTTCCTTTGCAGCCGAGTGACACCTGGGTTTGTTCATATTTACTTCTTCTCTTGGTAAATCTGTCAAACAAACTTTCCAGATGAGCTTTATACCAGACTTTTTAGAAGGCTATACTCTACTAATACATTCAATTTCAGTGTCACGTAAGGTGACACCCTTTATAGGGCACTCATGGAAATACTTTGAAATTAATTATTTAAACTAAAGAGTGTTATTGGGAGACATAACACAAGTTTATTTCTGTTATAACATTTTTTCAAAATCATTGTGAGAGAAGTTCCCGTATTTGGTTCGTTGGCCTAAACTTGCCCTTTAACAGGTAAAAAAAATTACAAAGGTTACATATAAAATATTATTATTATTATTTATGTATTAATGTGTTTATTTATAAAGGTGGTCTCTTGAAACTCAATGTCTCATTTGCAAGAGAGCCCTGTTTAAACATACACTGCAAGATAGATTACAGCGACTTTAACACAATACTAAGAAAATGTATAAAACTTAAAAACAAGAGCAGACACATGGAGGATGCTCCTTTGCAAGGGATTTAAACTGATAAAAGGGGAGAAGATTATCCACACGAAAGGTTTTCTGTGCCTCATAGACAAAAATTACTTTCAGGTCTTGGGGGGTGCTGGTACTCAGGAGACGTGTTTTGTGATATTAAAGGGACTATACTGAGTTTAAAAATGTTTAAACTAAGTATATTCCTCCCCCTACATGTTCCAGCCATGTCCTAATGTGTAGAATGAGCCCAGACCTGTTCACCACAACTGCCTCTAAAATCCTGCACTGTCACTAAAAACGGTATTACTTCGGGTCCGAAGTGCCGTCATGCACGAGGTAATATAGAAACTGCAGTTACACATATGACCTGAGGTGGCAGTAGTGAGTATAAAATGGCAAACTTGCGTCTAGCCCTTTTAATGTTTGAATGATCACACCTGTCATAGGTAGAGCTTTTGTAATGCGACTGTGCTTTACAGCAGTGGGAGGGGTCAGTCACCTTCATATTGTTTGCCTAAAGATATGACAAAACATAACCTTTGGCAACATAAAAACATAATCCTATGGTTTATTGGTTAGGTGTGATCAAATATGGTGCCTGCCTTTTTCATGCTAATTTCACTTATTTATCTACGTCCTCCAAAACCAACACATATATCATCACTTATTTTCTTGACTATTCATCAATAAAATGTGTGAGTTTCATCATCTTACCATGGTTAGTTTCCAAGTCATGTAAAGAAATGTACTACCATGAATCAGCAGCAGCAGCAGCAGCAGAATACACCAACACAAAAGAACCATTTGTAAATAGGAACCAGTGCACTCCACATACAATCGAGATGTATTCGCATGTGGCGCCTCCTCCTCGGTGAGTCAACAGGAGCTTCACGTCTGATACAAAACAACCACAGCGTCACAGGCTATTCAGGGCATCAGGCAGGTGCAGCTCAATAAAAAAGACATTGATAGGAACGTCAGTTATGTGCCTAGCTGTGCTCACACAAAGGCCTGGAGATGAGGATACAGGCATATGAGTATGTCTTAGCTGATCCGAACCAGCTCCACTGAGTTTGAATAGGAGAAAGTGCTGCATTTCGTTACGGGGATCGTGTCTGAATATATTGACGCTTCATTTTAAAGATCTCAAAACCGTCCAAAAACATTTCTTATATTTCATTTGTGCGATAAGCGGAGAGGACAGCGCAATCGGGACTTTATTCACAATGCCAACATCACCTGTGTGAATGTGTTAAAGTGAATACTGTGATGACCAAAATTAGGTTTGTCACAGTGGAATCAATGACAGGCTCAATGCGACAGTCTTGATTCTTGACAAGTAAATCACAAATCTAATCACAGAGCCCAACTGAGCTAAAGTGGCGTCATTTTGAAATTAGGCACTGTCTCTTCAGTGATGGGATTTTCAGCTCTTTTTTCCAAATGGCTCTTCATTTTGTAACAGCTTACATTTCAGACAAATTTAGCCGGGATTTTGATTATAAATGATTCTTTCGACTACTCCCTGCGCCAAACAACAACTTTAATCAAGAAAGGAAAGGAAGAGGAGAATTAATTTTTTCATTGCTTTAATAATGTGATAATGGCTCATTGGTCTGTGTTGTCTTCAGGAATCAAAGTTGATTTTTGAAGGTGGTGGAACCATAGTTTATTATGTCAGCACATACGCTGTTAAATCTGGTATTAGTTTCATGTATGTGGCATTTTATTTACAGACAAAATCCTTAGTGTTGCTCCCCCACTCCCTCTGCCGTGTGTGGTCGCATTACCGGTCATTTTGGATGACCGATACCAAGTAATACCTGTGGCAAAAAAGTCGATATTGATCCAATACTGATACCGGAAGTTTTTTTTCTTTTTTTTTTCATGTTGCTCAACAGCTGAATAAAACCGTGTTCTATATTCTGGCTTACATGAACAACACAAAGAGCCATTTAACAAGAGAGGTGCTTTATAGCAAATGCAATAAGACAAAATAAATATATGCAATTGTCTGGGTATAACGTATAAAGGTCATGTGTTAGGAGTGCCGGGTTAGGAAAAAAAGACACATCTGACTCTGCTGCTAATCCACTTTTGCATGTGTGACTTATATTGCACTTGAGCCAACATTTGGTAAATGACTCCCATAATCATGATTGTTCTCACCATGGCTGCCTTCACCAGATGAATGGTCTATTTGACATGCCATGTTTAATCCAGCGGAGTTCCCTACCTGACTGCTATTACAGTAGATCAGTCTGATTATATGAAAACTTCTGCAAAAAAAAAAAAACTAGGCTAGCAGACTCCCTACTCATCTGTCAACAAAACTAGCTGGAAACTTCACATGCACAGAACATTTTACCGGTGTCTCCTCGCTGTTAGGCTAAAATAGCTCCAGTTTTTTTTCCCCTTTTTTTGCCGGGCCAGTCCATGCTTGTTCTGTTTACTGTGGACGCGGAGAGATGAGAGAGCGGATACAGCACATGCTGGGGGAAAAGGGGGCGGGGCTGACGCCGGTGCTGCTGAAGGACAGAAGGAGGAAAAGCTGTTTTTGCCCACAAAAATATGGTGTCATATCAGAAAATACATAAATATTAATTTGAATGAAAGTATCGATATTTGAGCTTGAGGATCGATTCTTTAAACAAAGGTCTCCTACCTTAGAATGCTGTTTTTAGACTATAATCCCACAGCAACTAATACACAAACTGCTCCACCTGGGGATTAACACATCACTGTGCAACTGGCTGCTGGACTTTCTGACGGGGAGACCACAGGCTGTACGTGTCCTCCAGAACCATCACGCTGAACACGGGGGCTCCCCAAGGCTGTGTGCTGAGCCCCCTCCTGTTCACTCTGCTGACCCATGACTGCACTCCAAAGTACGACTCAAACCTCTTCATCAAGTTTTCAGAAAACACAGCAGTGGTCGGCTTCATCAGCAACAGAGACGAGTCAAACTACAGGAGTGAGTGAGCGGTCTGGCCATGTGGTGCACACAGAACAATCTCTCTCTAAATGTGGAGAAGACAAAAGAGATTGTTGTGGACTTTCGAAGAGCGCAGGTCCAGCATGCTCCTCTAACAATCAACGGTGCTGCTGTGGAGAGGGTGACCAGCACTAAGGTCCTGGGCGTGCACATCAAAGAGAAGCTCTCCTGGACCATGCACACTACATCACTGGTCAAGAAAAGTAATCAGCGTCTCTACTTTCTCCGCAAGTTGAGAAGAGCCAGAGTCTCAGCCTCCGTTATGTGCAACTTCTACAGAGGGACGATAGAGAGCATCCTGACCAGCTCCATCACTGTGTGGTTCTTCTACAGAGGGACTATAGAGAGCATCCTGACCAGCTCCATCACTGTGTGGCACGGCGCCAGCACTGCCTCCTGCCGAAGGAGCCTCCAGCGCATCGTGAGAGCAGCGGAGAAGATCTGTGGAGCCCCTCTCCCCTCTATTAAGGACATGTACTCCACCCGTCTCACCCTCAAAGCCATCAAAATCGCCAGGGACCCTACGCACCCATCACACAGTCTCTTCAAGGTTATGCCTTCAGGGAGGAGACTGCGGAATATACGGGTCAGTTCCAGTCGACTGAGGAACAGTTTCGTACACAGGGCCATCGGGAAGCTAAACTACCTGCCCTTTCACTATTTTTCTCTCTGAGGCGGGTGTAAGCACAGAGCGGTGCATGTGGAGTAGGGATGCACCGATACCACTTTTTCTAAAACCGATACGAGGACGAGTACTTTGATTTAAGTACTTGCCGATACCGAATACCGATACGAGTACAAGGCATTTTCTTCAACATTCTTACTTTTTTCACAGCAGATTGGTTTGTGATTAGTTAATTTACTCATTTACATTTCCTTAAGTAAAGTAGGCTACACATTTAAGAGCAGTTATATTAGAATTATGCTGATGCCATTTATTTATTTATTTTACTTTCATTCAATATAATTTTTTGATTTTTATGTCTCTGTCCATCATAGACAGAACAGCCCATGTCCAAAAGCTCCCAATGCCTGTGCTTTATTCATTTATGTATTTTTATTTAACAATAGTATTGAGATGTTACTTAAATGGTCTCTTTTCGTCTTTTCTTCAGCTCCTGTAGATTTTCTCGTGCGTTTGTAGTAACTTAGCGAGTAGCTACAACGTTTTCATTGTTCTGCTGCAGCTCATTTTCGCTCAATATAAACATGCTGTATGGCTTTAATTTGGATTTTCTGAGGACTTTTTAGTCGCTGGGTTAGTTTTTCAGAAGAATAAACCCCTGGGCATAAAACGGCGTCAGAATGACCAAAACTGCGCTAGCCGCGAGTTAGCAATGTTAGCCTGTATCTCGTAAACACTACAGACGCTGCAGCACTAACAACATTAAGCTCTGGTTAAATCCAGCACAGACTCTGGTTTAGAGAGCGCAGTCTGTAATAAAGTCAGCTCTATGTGGATTATTGTATTTCCACTAAAGAAGTCTCCAGTTTGTTGCTTCTTCTCTCCTCAGCTGAGAGGTTCTCCTCGTAGGTGCGCTGGCCGCACGTCAAATGGTATCGGTTTCTGGTATCGGGACCTCATGAATGAGTACGAGTATGAGTACAAGCATGTGGTATCGGCCCGATACCCGATACTGGTATCGGTGCATCCCTAATGTGGAGCTTGATAAACATGTGGCCTTCAACCTTAAAACAGAGTTCATGACCGAACCATCACTACCTCATTTTGCAAACTCACAGATCACTATCACAGACTATAATCTCATCCAATTACAGCTCATCTAGCTCCAATGGATTTCACACATCAACTTCCTAATGAGATATGTTTAAAAGAAAGTGAAACAACAACAAAAATAAATAAAACCTACAGAGTTTTTACCCAGTCCCTCCGAATTCCTCTGCATCTCTCTTCCTCACTGCTGGCTTCTTCCTCTCCTGATTTCTTCCCTCCGCTTAACCACCCCCATTAATCCAGGAAGTCCGGGGAGATAACACATTCGGCCCATTTCGGCTGCCACTTGTCGGCGCGCCTGACGGACCCACTCACCTGGATGGCTAGATTGCAATCAGCGGCGCTTGATTGAAAGGCAAGGACGCCAAAGGACAAAGACAAAACCACTTAGGCAGACTATTAGGCGGAGGACGGGCTGCCCATTCGCAACAATACAGTAGCCGCGATAATGCGCGCTGATAAGGAAGGGGGGAGAGAAGTTAGCAGTTAGCGGCTCGCCTCCGGGGGGCTGTCAGCGCGGCCAGATGATGTGGCAGATAGGCCAGTGCCAAAAACACCGCGCTCGGCTAATTACGCGCCGACGAGTTCAGTTAAAGGAGCCGGCGTGAGGTCTTTATACTGACGCTGAGATTATGTTCATCAAGGATATTGTCTGCTATGAAAAGTTGTTACCTATTTTTTTACTGGTTTATCAGTCACATCCACTCTGGCCACTCTGATCCATCGCTTGAACACTTTCCTGAAACTGTGAGCCATCGAAAATGCGCTGTCTGATCCGTCTCTACAAACATGGAGTAGGATTGTTGCGGATTTCTGTTTTCCGATTGCTTCGTACAATTGGATCCGTCATAATGTTTTACTCAGCCAGAGGAGCGGCAGAAGAGGTATCGGACAATGTTGTTTTGCTTTTGAAAATGAAAAGAGTGTGTCCTGAGAGGAACGTCCGGTTTCTCGCTGCAAATGCCCAGGTTAAAGACCACAGTCCAGCAGCGATGAACCACTGGTGTCTAGATTAAAGAGACACTGCGTAACTTTTGGACTATACTGTTGCCATTAGTGCAAAACATGCTCCTATTGACCAGCTCGACACAGAAAAATACTATTACTGCAGAGAATAATCAAAGAATGGATTTGGATGAGGACCTAACCTGTTTCAATCTCAAATTCTACCGACTTTAGTCACATCTCCATGGAGACGAGCTGGAGACGTACCCACTCCCGGTAAAGGTACAGGTCAGGTCTTAGATGAGCTGAGCCGCTCACAGCAAAAACACATGTTTTTTTGTACATATGTAGGTATTATTCCAATGATGAAATGATCTATCATAAAATAAATGCTAGTTTTTCAATTTTATTCATAAGTAAAATTCTACGCGGTGTGCCTTTAACAAATGTTGGAATGATCAGTTTACCTCTGTTGCATATAATGACTTAAAAGTGCTTGAATTATCAGAATCTGTGCTGATTTGGAGTTGGTTTGGACTTACTTATTGCCAATTGTATAATGACTCATTTTAAAGGAACAGGCCACAGTTCTTCCATACTGAGATATATTTACCTGAGCTTAGAGGAGTTGATTCTTACCTGTCTGGTCTTTGTGCCCCTGGAAGAGCGTGGTAGCTTCCAACTTCACCCCCATTTGGAGCCATAGGAACACATTGGGAGAGGCCAAAGGCTAACAACATCTTTGGTCGTTTTGCGTGACTGAGGGCACGCATAAAGACCAGACAGGTACGCATCAACTCGTCTAAGCTCAGGTAAGGAAACATATCTCAGTATGGAACGCTACAAAACTGTGATGAACACAAATCCAAAAAATTGATGCAAAAGTGAAAAAAAAAAAAAGTGATGGTGGCAACATGGTGAGGAAAAAGAGCTGTTTGAATAAGTTTGGCAGGTCTTAGCTTTCAAATTAGGAGTTACACTGACTGACCTATAGGCTGTAAGATCTCCAGTCGAGAAGCTTTTAGATTTGGGTAAAGCCGAACTGGAGAAAATGCGCTCAAGTGGGGGTTAAGAGGTTAAGACTTAAAATATCCGCATTCCTTCTTAATTCAAGCAAACCTCAAGTCAGTTTTCTAAGATAAGATGGCATTTTTTCCAGTGAAGCTCTGTTGCTCACATCAAAGTTAAGCGATATATTCCATAGTTTGGGTTCATGTAGTTCTTTGTTATTTTTGTAAGTGGTCTCTAGAAACCTTCGTTGTACATGGAACCCAGTGTCATAGGTTTGAGTCCCGGCTTTGACGATTTGCTATGTCTCTCTGTTCTTCACCCATTTTCACTTCGTGCTGTCTTTTCTAATAAGCCAGCGGGCCAAAATTCCTTAAATGTATTTTTGCATGACCATATTGTCACATCGCAAGTGCTGGTTTTGTTCTGCTCTGGTCCCTTTGCATTCACAAATCAAACATTTTAAACCAAGTTGATTTCAGCCGGACCCCAATTTGCTTCTTTGTCCCGGGTCAGAATTTGATGGCACATTCGCAACAAACTGGACAATCCAAGCAAATGGGCTAGGATTTGAATCATTTGTTGTTCTTTAACCCCTTAACCCCCATCTTGACTGATCAACTTTTCTGTTTGGCTTTACCCAAATCTAAAAGTTTCTTGAGAAAAAAACGTGTCAAAATAGTGACCAAAACGAGGATGCAAATGCAACAGAAACTCTTCGAAAAAAGTGACCAAAAAGTGACAAAAGAGTGACTAAAAAAGTGACCAAAAAGTGACAAAAGAGCGACAAAAAAGTGACCAAAAAGTGACAAAAGAGCGACAAAAAAGTGACCATAAAGTGACAAAAGAGCGTCAAAAAAGTGACCAAAAAGTGACAAAAGAGTGACTAAAAAAGTGACCAAAAAGTGACAAAAGAGTGACTAAAAAAGTGACCAAAAAGTGACAAAAGAGTGACTAAAAAAGTGACCAAAAAGTGACAAAAGAGTGACTAAAAAAGTGACCAAAAAGTGACAAAAGAGCGACAAAAAAGTGACCAAAAAGTGACAAAAGAGTGACTAAAAAAGTGACCAAAAAGTGACAAAAGAGTGACTAAAAAAGTTACCAAAAAATGACAAAAGAGCGACAAAAAAGTGACCAAAAAGTGACAAAAGAGTGACTAAAAAAGTGACCAAAGAGTGACTAAAAAAGTGACCAAAAAGTGACAAAAGAGTGACTAAAAAAAGTGACCAAAGAGTGACTAAAAAAGTGACCAAAAAGTGACAAAAGAGTGACTAAAAAGTGACCAAAAAGTGACAAAAGAGTGACTAAAAAGTGACCAAAAAGTGACAAAAGAGTGACTAAAAAAGTGACCAAAAAGTGACAAAAGAGCGACAAAAAAGTGACCAAAAAGTGACAAAAGAGTGACTAAAAAAGTGACCAAACAGTGACAAAAGAGCAACAAAAAAGTGACCAAAAAGTGACAAAAGAGTGACTAAAAAAGTGACCAAAGAGTGACTAAAAAAGTGACCAAAAATGACAAAAGAGTGACTAAAAAAAGTGACCAAAGAGTGACTAAAAAAGTGACCAAAAAGTGACAAAAGAGTGACTAAAAAAAGTGACCAAAAAGTGACAAAAGAGCGACAAAAAAGTGACCAAAAGAGTGACAAAAAAAGTGACCAAAAAATGACAAAAGAGCGACAAAAAAGTGACCAAAAAGTGACAAAAGAGCGACAAAAAAGTGACCAAAAAGTGACAAAAGAGTGACTAAAAAAGTGACCAAAAAGTGACAAAAGAGCGACAAAAGTGACCAAAGAGTGACTAAAAAGTGACCAAAAAGTGACAAAAGAGCGACAAAAAAGTGACCAAAAAGTGACAAAAGAGCGTCAAAAAAGTGACAAAAGAGTGACTAAAAAAGAAACAAAAGACATAACAAAAAAAGAGTTAAAATGAGATGTAAAGAGTGTGAAAAAAGTGATCACAATGCAAGGAAAAATATCTGTTTAGATCAGTTTTGTAAGTTTGCTTTCAAATGAGGCGTTGCACTGGCCTATAGGCTGTGAACTCCAGTCGAGAAGCTTTTGGATTTGGGTAAAGCCAAACTGGAGACAATGTGTTCTGTTCAGGTGGAAGTTAAGAGGTTGAGCTCAGTGGGAAGTTTTCTAAAGAGCAAAGTGCGAATGAAAAGTTCAATTGGTTATAATGCCACAGTTATCCCAGTTCAAATTCAAGACGTTCCAAGACATTGAGAAAACATCCCACTCTCAGAGCTCAATAACTTTCTTTCTAAGGAGATAAATTAGGGTTGAAAGAGTTTGCACGTATGAGCAGGTAATGAAAGTATGTAGCTCATCCTGGGATTTGCAAAGGAGTCAAAACAGCAAAGAAACAACATATAACAGAGCACAGGAGGTCAATTTAAACATGGATTACTGGAGCGCACTTCCTCCTGCTCCATTCCCACACTGTAACACAAAGACTGCAGCCATAACTTGGTAAAGCCTCGTCGACCCGGTGGGAAACCTTATAGAGGATTACACTACAGCCTGAGGTGAGCAATTTTAGCGCTCAGGCCAGGAATGTTAAACATCAACAACGGTCTATAATCGAACGGAGAAAAGAAAAGAGAAATGAGAGAGAGGCTGGTGTTTGCATCAACAGTCAGGCGGAGGTCACCCCGCTCCGCAAGCAGAGGCTTTGACATACGGATCAAAGGGTGCGGGGCGAGAGGAAAGGTCTTATGTTACTTTGTCATTTTTAAGGAGACTTGCCGTGCGGAATAGACTTTTCTTGAACTTTTAACCACCGCAAGTTCCTTTCTGAGCAGTTCACCCCTCGAACTGCTTTCATCGTGGCGCCATTGGCCTGTTAGTATGCCATGGCTAAAAATGGTAGCTTGTTTTTCTTGTTGAAATTACGGTACGCAGTCGCTTTTCGTTTTCATTTTGAAATCCTGGTGCTGACCTGCAGAAAGCCTTGCATGGTGAGGCTCCCTCCTCTATCAGAGACTTGTTATGTCTCTAAGCCCGCTCTCGGAGGCTGAGGTCTCTGGATCAGAACCTTCTCATGGTCCATTTGTTTAATTTGAGAACCAGAGGAGATCGCTCCTTCCAGGCCGTCGCGCAAACTCTCTGGAATGATCTTCCGTCTTCCTTACGTTTACTTGATTCTGTTGATGTTTTCAAGAGCAAACTACTAACCTACATGATTATGAAAGCTTTTTAAATTCCATTGGGTTAAAGGAACAGGCGACAGTTTTTTACATACTGAGATATGTTCTTACCTGAGCTTAGTAAACGAGTTGATAGGTACCTGTCTGGTCTTTGGTTGTCCAAAACGACCAAAGATGGCATTTGGCCTCTCCCAGCATATTCCTATAGCTCCAAACAGGGTGAAGTTAGAAGCTACCACGTTCTTCCACGGGCACGGACAAACACCAGACAGGTACGGATCAACTCATCTAAGCTTAGGTAAGAACTAAGGCTGTCAATAGATTCATTTTTTTAATTGTGATTAATCACACTTAATTCCAGGAATTAAACAATTCCTGGGTGACTTAGGCCAGTCTGCGAAACCAAGCCTTCGTAACTTGGGAGTTATTTTTGACAAAGACATGTCATTAGTGCAGCACTGTAAGCAGCTAGCGAGAAACTGCTTCTTTCTAAATTAGGAATATGGTCTCACGTAATGATTTGGAGCTTATCATCCATGCATTTGTGTCTTCACGTTTAGACTATTGTAACAGTTTGTTTTCATGTCTTAACAAGAAGGAGCTCTCTCGACTGCAATTAGTGCAAAACTCTGCAGCGAGAATTCTGACCCGCACAAACAGGAGGACCCACATATGCCCTATTTTAACACAGCTTCATTGGCTGCCAGTGTCCTTTAGGATCAAGTTTAAAACTCTGGTTCTAGCCTTCAGAGCCGTGCACGGTCAGGCTCCTTCTTATATCAGTGCTCTGGTCCAGCCTTACACCCCTGTGAGGCTCTGAGGTCTGTGGATCAGAATCTGCTAATGGTTCCACGTACGAGTTTTCGTACTCGAGGTGACCGATCTTTCCAGGCTGTTGCTCCCAGGCTCTGGAATGATCTTCCGCCCTCTTTGCGCTGTTTTGACTCTGTTGATTCTTTCAAAAGCGAACTTAAGATACATTCATTTGTTCAAGCTTTTAATTAGCTACTTTTGGGCTGCTATGATTTCTGTGTCGTTTTGACCCCTTTTTATATTGTTATGTTATTTCTGCTTTTAACTGTGTTGTGAAGCACTTTGTGGCCTTTGTCTGTGAAAGTTGCTATATAAATAAAGATTACTTACTTACTTACACTTGTGAAATCGCGATTAATCACAATTAATTTTTTTCTAATAATTATATTCATTTTCAATACTAATATCCAACATAAAACACTAGCATGTGATTACTGATTGCACATTTCATTGACCAAATCCACACTTTTACATTTATGTGAAAAGCCCCACAGCTGATAACCGGGATCTTCAACCATTTCTGAAGATCCCGGGATTGACAACTCACTTTTTAGAGACATTTTCTTTTGTGCTGAACCTTTTGGACAGAAACTGCACACTTTCAGGTTCACGAAGTAGAATATAAGGACAAAATTTAAATATTTTTTTTGTTGAAATAGGATAATTACATTAATCGCAATTAATTATTTTTGCGATTAATGCGATTCTTCGTGATTACTGTTGACAACTGCTATGTTCAAAAATGGCCTGATCCTTTAAGGGCTGTCTTTGTGATTGTAACTGCATGTCAACAAGTTTTGCCATTCCACACATGCTTTTGCTTTATCCATCCATCCAAGACGCAAGGCTGTACTGTCACGTCTGTTCGCTCATCTAACTCCAACTGATCACACTGCGGTTTTTTCCTATAACTGTTCTTATGACAAATGGAACGTCCGAGAGCACAAGTTCTCCCATTGTAGCCTGTCCAAATATCAAATGTGTCTAACCACATAACAATATACCGTACACACTAGTTCCTTCCTTTAGTTTTTCCTTAAAGCCAAGCCGCATAACATTTAACCCAGTAAGTACAGTAAAACACAAGAATTATCCTCCTCTCCAGTGTCAAACTGAACCATGCTCCCCAGCGTGGTGCCACATCTGTCAGTTTCCCAAGTGGCCACTGGAGACTGGGAGGGGGCTCGGGCTAAAGTTACATCATGTGGTCTTCATTTCGTCGGTGAAAATGGCACAGGGCTTTTGAGAAATCTTTCAGGACTTGCTTTATGGAGTGAACAAGTCTTTGCAACTGCAGCCGTAAGAATAGTAGAAACAGTGAAATAGCTTTTATTTGAGAAAAGTTGAACTGGGGAACATAGTTGGTTAATTGTTGCTTTGTAGATTAGCTAAACTTTTGCTAAATGCTGATGGTAATATGCAAAACAAACACTGAATGTGCAAATACCCACCAAGCCAGACACAAGTCCGGACGGTTGTCATAAGTGGACATAGATAGAGGTAAACCATTTAAAACTGTTGTCCGTGCCACCGTGTTGTGTCTATACGTCTGTTAAACGTGACATCACACACAATAATAAGCTACTGCTGAGAGTTCCATAGACAAAAAACAGCAAAAAACACAACTTTATCTGAATCTCAACAAATAAAAGGCCAAAAAACTGTTTCACACCTAATTAGAATAATGGCGCTCACCATTTCTCCTGGCAAAATGAAGTCATTTGTATAATTAAAATAAGACTTCATTGTGTTTGGAAAAAAAAAAAAAGAGAATTAATGTAAGAAAAGCATTAATAATTAACATTTGTAGAAAAAGTAATATTTCTGTGTGATCAGAAGGTTAGAAAGGGCATCGGCTATTAGCAAAATCCCATTATAGTGACTAGGGCTAAATCTCCATTTGACCCAGAAGTGGAGCGATGACATCATCACTTAACAAACGCATCATCCTGGTGACATGCTCCGTAACATCTGGTCGTAGTGCCTTCAGCTTTGATCACAGCACACGTTCAATGTGGCGTTGTTTCAATAAGCCCCTGCAATGTCGAAAGATCCAGTGTTTGCTTTCACTTTTCACCAAGATCTCGTATTGATGATGGGAGAGTGTGGCCACTGTGCAAAGCCTCCTCCAGCAAGATCCTCAACAAGGTCAAGATCTGGCCAAATCAGTTATATGAATATGATGTCTCACTCTTTCACAGTGTGAGCCCGATGGATCCTGGCTTTGTCCTCTTGGAACAAGTGTGGGCCATCAGGGAAGAAGGAATCCATTGATGGAATACCCGGGTCTTTCAGGAGGTTCATTGCTCATGTTCCTTCTAGTGTTACTAGCTGAGACCCGGCCTTTGGCCGGGCCTCGCTAGTCTCCACATTTGATATTCTGAGATTATGAGTGATTACAAAGAAATGTCCAACCCGTCACACAGTTCAGCTGTAGAGCAGTGGTTCCCAACCCATTCCAAAAACTATGGCCACTACAAATGTTTAAAATAATGAATGCTAAAAATAATTTCAAAAATCTGCAATTGGAGTGTTTGATGCACCCGTACTCTTTTCTTATATAGTACAACGACAATATGTTCGCTATACTCAGGGAATAGAATTCAAGAGACAGTGGAATAATTATGGATAAATATTAGGGGTTCAGCTGTAACGGTTTGGTTCACGGTGCATGACCCGTGGTTTGGTGCATCCCGGTAGTGCACAATCAAAAAAATAATAAGTAGGTTTTGAAATGAAATAGCCTAATGATCGTTGTTAGACAGTATTTATAACTTTACAATAAAATTGGCAATGCGTTCAAAGCTGCTTTAGAATAAAATGTACCTCTGGGCTCACAATACGTGAAAGCAAAATAGAAAACAAATGGTACTGCAGCAAAGGAAAAAAAAAGAAAAAAACTACGCAGTGCAGGCCATGCGCTCGTTAAGTTGTAGTTTCATTTTCGCTTTTACTCACACGGAGGAGAAATCAGTCGGAGCAGCGCGTGTGATTGCACTCGCGTTGTTGTGACGGCGGGTTGTCCTCGGACAGCAGCACCGCGGTCCATATGGACCCGTGGTCAATGCCCGCGGCTGGTGGGACCATCACGTGGGGGCCGGCCGCGGATATAGCGCTTTTCCAGACGCTCAAAGTTGCTGAACAATTATGCGCACATGAGCCCCCACCACCAACCACGCACAAACTCAGTACTGTCGCCAGGCTTCCTGGTGTTCCCAAACGGTCTCCCATCCCAGTCCTAACCAGGCCCGTCCCTGCTTAGCTTCAAAGTCGGTATGGGAAATAAACATGGCGGCGCCCAGGCGGCGGCCATTGAGATAGCGTTTTCTATAATAGATTGAACCTAGACCTGACCAACTGCAGCAACAACAGATCAGAACAGTTAGTTAAATCCAGGTGGGCACTTCTTTGAAAAATATGGACTGCTGGACCAACAGTCTATCAAAGCGAAGCAGCAACATCTCTATGCAGATACGCTGGTATTGGCATGTTCCCAAGTGATAATGAAAAAAATGATTTTACTTCATTCTATTTCTTGTGTGCAATGTTACGCTGTTTGGCTTTGAACAGACAAATTAGGTATAATTGATACACTTTCCAAACACCTGCAGGTTGTCGACGGGATAATGGGAGAGTACTATAGATGTTATACAGGTCATTTATGGGGCTTTCACTTGTGTTAGCACGAAAGGCTAAGGCAAGCGGCTGTTATTGTCTTCTGTGTAGAATGTAACCAGCCTTTGGCCCATTTCACTGAAGCTTATAATGTCAAACCGTTTGGAAAACAAAGGTTCCCCCATCGTTGGACCGCTCCGACCCCACACTGCCACTGCCCTGTGCCCACATGCGCTCCTCTCCGTCAGCGTACAAGCTGGGAAACCTCAGAGACTTTACTCCGAACCTCGTCATGCGGAAAGCGACCGCAGCGTGTTTAGGTTATTGCCATGGCGATGGGGCATGTGTGTTTATGAATGTGTGTGTCCCGAACGTATCCAGGCAAACCCCCACAGAGAGGCAAAAAAAACCCTTCTCCCTCCCGTTTTCAACAGGGTGTGACAGGAAGACAGCAGGCGTCAGAGTCCGAAATGTGCTCTGAAATATGAGCGGTAATTCTTAATCGAGTGAAATACCTAAATTATTACAGGAAGAGAACCAGACAAACGTTTCAAAAAGGTGACGTTTATGCGACTTATGGACCATATTTCTCCAAAAGTTTGCATTTTGTTGAACAATGAAGATTAAAAGCTTCTAAAAAATGTTCAAGTGTGTTTAGAAATGTGGTAAATCTTTTGGGAGCTACTTGGAATGGGAGTTACTGGAGTTCCTGGTTGGTTTTCTATTGTTTTTCCCCTGAAACAAAAACATGTACAATTGCATTTTCTCAAGAGCCAGAACTCAGCTGAAAAGAGACATTTATTTATTGGTTGTGTATTTGGTCCGGGACAGTGCATGTTAACACATTGAGTGTCGCGCCGTTTTTGGGGATTTAGCTGTAGAGTGCCAACAATCCAGACCATTTTTCATGATATTTGTAGCACCACAGTGTATTCTGTGTTATAGCTATGGGCACAGGCTATGGCCCGTTTGAAAGATGAGACTCTAAGCTCTTAGTAGGTGAAAACTATTTAATTCTACGTGCCTCGGTTCCTGAGAAATCCTAAGCTACTTTTGATCAAAATCCAAAAAAAAATTCTAGAAACGGAGATATCGCGTGTTTTATGAAACACAACCCTTACTTCACTCTCAAGGTTTATTTTTAGATCAACAAAACCGTCGGCTTGTTGACCGCATTGGTCCATGATTATGAGGTCGACTGATAAAAAATGAAGAGCGTTCTGAAGCACAAGGTGTGATTAAGATACGGAAGGACTTTACTGATCTCACAGTGGCGGAATTCATGTGTTACGTCAAACACTCAGGGGGTGCAAAATAGACAGGAGAATGTGCAGTCAAGTGATGGTAACTAGAGGTATTATAAGACTTGTCAAACGTCGGCTTTGCCAGTGCATGTTTCGTCATAGTGCAGGGGGTTGATAAAGTGACACAAAGATTCAAAAGATTATATTTGTTTCTCTCAAGGGGTGAAAGTCCACAACAATCTCCTTTGTCTTCTCCACATTTACAGAGAGACTGTTCTGTGTGCACCACATGGCCACACTGCTCACCTCACTCCTGTAGTTAGTCTCATTCGAGGTTTTTGCACTTGGTTTTGCATAGCAGTTATTGCACATGAGTAACTACACAGACATATTTTTCCATTTGGTTAAGAGGGTTGAATATTAAGCTTTTGATGTACTCACTGTATATTGTGTGAAGTGGAGACGCTATAAAACTATCACCACGCTCACCTTTGCTTAGCAGCCATTTTGAGATGAACTGTAACAGCTCCGTCTGCTCTCTCTGGCTCTGGCTCTTCTCGGACAAAAGGCTCTGACCCAGTCGCAGTAAAAGATCTCACTGACATGTGCGGATCAGCTGTGGAGCTTTATGAGACGCTCGTTTCTGAAGGCGAGACATCGCTTTTGACTGAGGGGATTTAGCACAAGCACCGGCCGTTTTTTTACGAGAGCAGTCTGGTATTTTCTTTGAAAGTAGGAAATATTTCAACGAGGCACATCCACCAAATCTGACAAAAGCAGTTACCTTGACATAGAAATGGAAATGTTTTACCTTTATATTTCCTTGTCTTGTAGATAAATCAGGCAATGCTTGTCCACTGACAGATGTGAAGGATCGCGGTCAGGAGAAACGAGCAGAGATTTAGCTTGTGCTGTTTGTTTTAAGATGAAAATGCCAGGGCTCACATTGTGAATTGGTTCAGGGAGCAAGAGATCATTTTCACACAACCGCTTTGAGAATCTTTGGGCTGTGCTGGAGAAGGATTTGCGCAGTGGTCACACTCTCCCTTCACAACACTGGATCTTTTGACATTGCAGAAGCTTATTGAAACAATACCACAGGGAATACGAGCTGTAATCAAAGCTAAAGGCAAGGCTTAAAGCAGAACTAAGTGACTCGTGCCCCGAGAGGCCCTAAGCGCTACTGCAGGTGTCGGAGCATGTTACGTTTTTTAACTCATTAATTGTCCGTGAGAGTAAATACTACGCTGACAGAAAAGACAAAGGGAGAGAGGGATATTGTACATCCAATTACACAATGGAGATCATTTTTTTTCACTCAAACTTGGCTGTAAATACTGTTTAAAGTGGTGCTAGCCCGCAGTTAGCTTTGCCCGTTAGCCTGTTAGCTTCTTCTTTGTGATTCTATTAGTGTGTATTGGGGCCTCCGACCCGGTGCAGGCAAAGTGGTTTGGTACTAGGTACTAGGATTTATTAAGGTAAACAAGTTACTTAGTACTGCTTTAATTTACTTTGTTTGCTTTTTGCTGTATTTAATTGTTTTCTTGGGAGCCTACTAGACTTCTAACTCCAGTGTTTTTTTTGACTAAACTAAAATCATTACGTTTTAGTCAAGATTTAGTCAAACAATTCTCTTCGATTTTACCTTTTAGCTTTAGTCGACTAATATTGCAATGTAAATTCAGTCGACTAAATCTAAGATTAATTTAGTCAACTTTGCATTTATAATATTTATTATATAATATATGTTTGTTTTCCACATGCACAAAGCACAGCCCTCTTCCTTTGGCGGTGAATTTAAATGATCTGAGGCTCTTTCAAACCATCACTGAAGTTTGGATGATTTTAGTCTCTTCTCTTCATTCGTATTTGATCATATTTTAGTCAACGAAAATATCTGGACATTTTAGTCATAGTTTTAGTCTCATAAATAACTTTTTATTTAGTTTTAATCTCCGTTTAGTCAGCATATTTTAGTCGGCAAAATGAACACCTTCTATCTCTCCCACGCACCTGCATCTTTTTGTATATTCATACTGTAGGCCTACATTAGAATGGATGTTTTTTTAATGTTATTTTTTCGTTCTAATTTTATTTTAATGGCCACTCTGAAAGTGCTATATGAAGAAATAAAAGGAAAAAAAGGTGGTCCAATGGAATGTTAGAGCGGGTGACACTCTTGTATCTGCAGAAGAAATGTACAGTATATTGCACCTCTCCGCCCCTCACAGTGATGCTGTTTTGTCTTTCTGCAGAAGGTGCACACAACGGGGGGGCCGGGACTGAAGTGAAGCCACTGCATTCTCACTCTATATCTTACAAGAACTTAAACCATGTGAGAAGAGAACGCTAACCTCCATGCCGCTGTGCTACTCATCCACATTCATTCACTCGATATCCAAAATTCTGCTATAAACAACTGTCCAAAATGGATTTGCCAGATTGCCAGAATGAGAGGTAGCCAAGCAGCCAGCCGCTACACCTGGTCCTCCTGAACTCTGAACCCTGCTGCCGACATCACAGCCAACGAGAGAGAAACAGGAAGTGCTGAATTACAGCTGGCAGGCGCATAGACATGAATGAGTGGGGCTTAAAAATGACCGCTGTGAGTAGGAATAAAAAATACCTCTGAAAATAAGACAGAAAGTATGCCCAAAGTGTGCCCACGTAAGCACATTGTATTTTACTGCAGCCTGTGTGAAAAGAGTGTTTCGGGGAAAGCTGCACGCACCGGGACGGCCCGCCAACACGTGCAAATGAACAGACACCGAGGAACGGAGAATTGGATTCCGCCTGGCTCCCATCTGGTTCGGCGCAAATGCCTGGGAAAGACAAAATGTGCCGGGAGAGAGTTTTAAAGTGACATCCTTGGAGGTCGAAATGAAAAGAACAAAAAAAAGAAAAAAAACGCTCACTCAGGAGGCCACGTTTCAGCCTGCCTGGGCGACCGAGAGCTTACAGCAATGACTTTATCCCTCCTGAAGAGAATGGAGAGCGACCAGAGGAGCGGCACAGTGTCTGCTTGGCCACCGCGCTGAAACGCCCGGGGTGAACCGTTGGCGTCTTTCCACGGCGCAGAGAATGTGCACTGCCCCATCCAGCACACACACACACACACACACACACACACACCCCATACCAGCCTGGGACAAAAGGTTGATCCACACACACATGCTGTAACACTGTCATATGGTGCAGAGTTGAACCGGCAACCCTCTGTTCCATGGGCCCATCTGTCACCCCTCTGTTTCTCTGTGTTTTACCTTTCTTTTGCAAGCTTTTTAAATGGTACAACGGGCTTCATTTTCTGTGGGGTCTAGATATTCATGGTCTGAGCCAGAAAGGTAATCACTATTTAGATTATGCATGATTTATTAAAGATTATACGTTTTGTAAGTGATGTAGAAACTCTGCAGTAAGTGTTCACGGTTAGTGTTTAGATTAGTTTAGATTTATCTAGTCCTTAAGTGAAAGCGCAGAAGAAGAAAATGATTACAAAATGCAGTTTTAATACGCAACACTTTAGGTAAGTATTGACGTGTAAAAGTGGCCTTTGAGCTAAATGCTAACTCATATTCTGTTAAAGGCCCTACATTTACAATGTGGTCTATACCTGTCTTTGTTTTTCTTTTTAAAGGGTAACATTCTTTTTGACCCATAAACGTATGTTGTTAGTATTATTATGTAAGTAAGCATGATGCGTGAAGTTTGCCCTCATTTATTATTGTTTGTTCCTTAGTTAGACAGAAGGCTTGTTTACCTGCTTATACTTTCCATCACTTCCTGTGATCTTCCTCAGAGGCGTCACCTGGCAGTGGAGCTGCGTAGGCAGCTTACATGGATTTTCCAGTCAGTAGGGAGAGCTTACGCCCCCTACTGGCGACTGGCGCCTTCTCCAGGACGGCATCCCAGGTGTGGGATAAGGTGTATGCTCCGTCGTCCCGGTTCATAGATGTGGGTGCACGTTTCCTGATCTCGATGGCTTCTCTGAACAGAAAGGATTTGCAATGAGGGACCCACTGTCTGCCATCACGACACGTCACCTCCACCACCAGGTGACGCTTCTGAGGAAGATCACAGGAAGTGATCCAAACTAAAGCAGGTAAGCAAACTCTCTGTCTAACTAATAGAACAAAACAATAATAGTCTAAATCTAAGAAGACAGTATGAACCTCTTTGCATTCATTTGTTGATGATTTGTTGTGTATGGTCAACCCAAACATACATATGGTCACATATGTGACGAAAAGGGGGTGACCTTTTCATCACATTTTGACTCAGAAGGACGGTTGTGATGGTAAAAATACTTATTTTATCACATTTTGACTAAAAAGGCTAAAAACTAGGATAGTGTCTTGAAGATTTTGCTTTTTTGTGAGATTGGATACACTTCCAATTTCCACTAAACATCACCTTATATCTTTCTGATGATGAAATCACAGAAATTATCGAAATGAAACAGACATGACACGTTAATATTTACTTTAGTTAAGTTTATTTGTTAATTTGAGCAGCATACATTCTGCTCAAAAGGAGTGGGCTGAAGCAAGCAGCTTATTAGCACCTACCCCCAAATTCAGTGCAATAAAAAAAGAACATTTCACAATGGTACAAAAGGAACATAGTACAAAAGGAACAAAAAATTAAAAAGGAAACAACAATACAGGGCTTCACTTAACCATTCATTTGTACGGGAGTAGAACGCTCAGTTAAAACATGTCCAGTAGGCCGTTGGCAAACAGAAGTGCACACGTGTAGGAACAGGCTCAGAAAGCTAATGGCACATAAACTACGATAGAAGTGCATTGATCTCATAATGGGGAAATTCACTTGTCTATTGTTTTTCGATCATTTCTATGGGTGGGGCCTTTGTGTGCAGAATTTGCATGTGTTTTCAGGTTTCTCTACCACTACAAAATGTACAATGGGCCTGGGTGAATGGATGTGTGTGAAAGTGCAGGACAACGATGGAAATTACCATCCGACGTGTTGTTTCTCATCACGCCCTGTTCCAACCAAATCAATAAACACATAAAATAACAGTCCTACCATTTTCCAGCCGTGTATAGTTTTTCTTCCGGGAGGTCGTGTGAAGAGAAAACCTGGACATGCGTTGCTCAGAGACTTCAGCTCCCATGGTGCTTAGCGAGGGTCAGAGGTGAGTGACTGGCCCCTTGTCTGAGGTCGGCGAGGTTTCGGCGCTGAAGAGGCAGGGCAGACAAAACATCCAGCGAAGGAAAAATCAAACGTACGCACCAAGACGCAGCAGATCAATGTCCTTCCCCTCGGCACACGTCTGCATCGATTATGAAGACGCCAAACTCACACAAAACGGTTCAGGTTTTTTTTTTCCCAGGCATGAAAGAGAACATACACAAACAGACAGTTCAATAACGTTTTCATCGTCTTTTTTTCCAGATTGGAGTTCTCGAGAAGAGATCTGTCGCAATAATAATGAAAAGACGATAAAAATGAACGCAGAATGTCACAGTGACTCTTTTCCTCGCCTCCAATTTCAGTTTCCGTAGACAATGCAACATGTGAAAGTGGAGATGTTTTTCACGTTTTCTTCACAGAACTGCAGAGAAGAACTGAGAGACATTGCCGCACTTTTGGGACTTTGGCAAAGAATGATTTTTGCGCGAGTTGTGAGTTGTGTTTAACAAAAGTGGGAGAAGATTTTATGGGTGGGTCGTCCAATGACAAGTGGTTGGCAGCCTCGCTTTTATCAGTCTCAACTATCAAAGATTTCTCACTCTTAACTGTTGGATAGCACAAAGGAGATTACTGCAACCACTGGGTGTACAAACATCTCAAAGTACACTGATAACTCCAAGCGTGAGAATGGAAGTATTACAAAGTATAATACCCATAGCTAAAGAGTGATTAGCATCTTTGAGGTTCATTAACGTAACGTGTTTTTGTCTGAAACAGTGTTGTTTAAAGGGGCTAGATGCAAATTAGCCATTTTATACTCACTACTGCCACCTCAGGTCATACATGTAACTGCAGCTTCTATATTAAGCTCGTGCATGACGGCACTTCGGACCCGAATAAACACTTTTTTGAGAGACAGTGCAGGACTTAGAGGCAGTTGTGGCGAACAGGTCTGAGCTCATTCTACACATTAGGACATTGTTGGAACATGTAGGGGGAAGGAAAATACATAATTTAGACATTTTTAAACTCCGTATAGTCCCTTTAAGGCAGCTAGTGATGTGACGTTCAGGCCCGACCAGCGCTTTAAGGGGAGCGGTTCGAACCGGATCTCAATTGTGAAAAGAGACAGATCTTTAGATTTACCCAGAGCTCCTCCTCCGAACTCAAGAATCAGCTCAACAACAGAGCAGGCAACACAAGTGAAAGCTTTTTGTACTAAAGTCTAAACTAAATACGCTAAAGATCATTTATCAGACAGTTGCAGACTCTTTCTATTAGTCGTGATGCAAGATTTTATTCACAAGCACGTTTTTCAAGGCGTAAAATATCCGTCCCATTGTAATTTCAGATTCTTTAAATAAATAAGTGTGCCTTTTATCGCTCATGTCTTAGATATTGTGATTTATCTGGCTGCCGTTTTCACACTATATACTAAAATAAACCAGTCCTTTGAACGGCTCTTTCAAATGAACAGATCCCCAAGACTCCCAGTAGAGTTATAAAAGGCAGCCCTCTTAGTTTTCGTCATGGTCGTCTGGGACAAAAATGCCAGTAACACCTTACATTACGGGCCGGTACGTATTTGGTACTTACAGTGGTAATTACCGTGGTAATTCTAGGTACTTATTGTGGTACTTACAGTGGTACCTATGGTGGTAATTACAGTGGTAATTCTAGGTACTTATTGTGGTACTATAGTGGATACTATAGTGAGTATTACAAGGTATGTACTTCTAGATACAGTGGTGACTCCCTGACCCCTAACCTCAGTTACTAGTAATTATGACTTTTAGTACCACAATAAGAACCTAGAATTTCCACTGCAAATACTAGTACTTATCAATGTAATTACCACTGGAAGTACCACTGTCATTACTAGTAATTACCACTATAAGTACCACGGACTTCACTACAAAAAGTAAATATCAAGCATTGGCTTAAATGACTTAATTGAGGAAATGTATCTTGTTTTGAGCGGTTTTCACTCATTTAGACACTTTTCCTGATCGGACCAAGTTTACTTTGCTTGTTTGAGGACATTTCAGACCAGTTCTAGGGTAAATCTCACTTGAAATAAGAAAGTAAAATTGCCAATGAGATAAGACCAATTTTCTTACCCCATTGGCAAAGAAAATGACCTGAAATAAGGACGAAATGTATCGAAACGAGTCAGAAACATCTCAGAACAAGGGAAATAATCTAGGACAAATGCCCAACAACTTCTTAACTAGTCAAAACAACTAAAATTTTGATTATTATGCTCAAATTGAGATGTTTATACTGATCGAGTTAAATACTTTTTGCAGTGTTACCGGCCCGCAATGTAAAGTGTTACCAAAATGCCTTTTAGTCTTAGTCACATTTGAGTTATTTCCATATAGTTTTAGTCTAGCTTTAGTCGACAAAACCTCATAAAGGGTTTCGGCCTATTTTACGGCAGTTTCAATGTTTAAAAACAAGTATTAGTGTTTCAACAAATGAATTTAGGTTGATGGTGTTGGAGATTGGGATCGAGCTTCTGACATTGAGATTACACGCACAATTGGCAGGAATGTCATCGTTGTGAACAGGGATTTCCCCCACAGCGGCTGCTCTCTTGATCCTTTGATCATCGGCGCTTTCTGCATTCGTACTTCTACGATATCTAATTGGTGAAGAAAAAAAAAAAAAAACGATTGAAAACATCTGAAGAACCAAATTTTACATTGAACATTTGACGTGAATGTTTTTAGCTAGTATCGTCTGGAAAAAAGGGTCGTCGACAACTTTTTTTTTTGTCATCATCGGCGACAAAAGCAAGTCTGATCTGAAAGCTAATATGAAAACTTAAATTCACCTCAAACATGAACATATGAACATCTTAGTAAGCTTCTGTTCTTCTCATCAGCAGTCTGTTGGGCTCAAAACGCTGCTTACTGCTCTGAGTTTAGCTTCAGTGCTACGCAAGTTAGCATAAACCAATGCAGTATAGACACGGAACATCCACCGTGTGATTAAAAAGACATACATACCATTTTTTCTTCCACTCAGAGCACAGCAGACATTAGAAGCTTGTGGGTGTGTATTCCACTGAGCAAACACAGTTGTAAACCCTATATGTCGCTCCATGAGGACTGGCTGTTGGACGTATGTGCACATATGCTCCACAGCAGGTCGGCCGCTCTCCTGAGTCTGTCTCCCACTGTGAAGCCTGTGTCTGTTCCCAGCCTCCTGTTGCACTCCAGTGGATCACCATTAGCTTATTACACGAAGCCACCAACGGATATGGCCGAATGATGAATCTAATCTTCAAGTAAAACGCAGTTCTAGTTTGCAGCTCCCTGTACTTCGTCTTCATTAAGCCATCGCTGTAAACTGGCTGGGACCGCGCTCGATGCCACAGGTAGCCATGTGTGCAGTGGAGTGAACATTGCGACACCTGCTGTCCCCTCGGGGAGGCGCTGTCCCGGGCCAGCTGGCAAAGCGTGCCCGGGACAGAGGACCGGGCAGATTGGACACTCGGTGGGACGTCAGGACGAGCAGAAGACATGGCTGAAGGTGAGGGCTAAATCAGGGAGAGGAAAAGTACCGGCGGAACAGTGGGTTTCATCATGTACCTTAAAGAACGCCCCCTGTAGGTTCGGAGAGGGCAGGAGGAGGACAAGAGGAGGGTGGAAATTTACAGAGGAAGGGCACTAAATGTTTCAGTATGGTCCTATATCAAAAATACAGCTTTCTGGGCAAATGTGTGTGAGTTGCACATGCAAAAACATCAGATTAGTTTTCAAAATCAACTGGACTAGGTTGTTGTTCTGTCTGAAAGGCATCTTCACACCAACACTGACCATCACTTCTTGCTTCAAAGCAACTTGATTTCCAAGGTTTCAAGTGGAAGGCGAAACATCCTCAACACAAACAAACCAAGCGTTGATCACTTTGAAAACCCTCCTGTGAAGGATAACTCATGGATGACTGAGAGCTGACACTAACACTAGCCATGACAGCATTATGATGGCAACAGTTGGTTAGGTTAGTTAAATGGATTGAAAACATAGACTGTAAATTAAGAATGGACTAAGTGAAGGTGGCTAACTGAAGCTTGATCATGCTAGCAAATTGGACAGGATTTTGGAGCCAGCTCTATTCTTTAGAATAGGGCAATAATATATAAAATTAGCAAAAGGAAAAAAAAAAAATAGGAAGATGTTGCACGTCTTAAGACAAACATGTGTAGATGAGAGTGAAAAGCCTGTGTTCAATAATGACAAGGCAAAATATTTCAATGCAAAGTCCATTGGAGTGAGAAACTTTCGGAGCCTGTTAGTATTTCCTTACGGCTACAGGAAGGAGTCTATAATTAGTCCATTCTTAATTAACAGATTATGATTAAAACTGGCATTAAATCCTTTTCTCCTTCTTTTTTGGAGAGGAAATAATTACATTGCTCAACTTTTTGTAAAAAAAAAACAACAAAAAATATGGCCTGAAACACATTCATCTGCAGTTTAGGCTGAATTTGTGTAAAATGTTTTGCTCCCGTTGTTTTTGAATATCAAAATCTCCCCTCATTCCTTTGTTGGATGGAACGTTGGCAAATCTTCAGAGTGGATTTATGGTGGAGGCATTCTGAGGGCTGGAAGGATCAGATTGAGTATGAAGAAGTTGTCGGGACTTTAAAAACTGACGGAGCAACATTATAGCATCAAAAGAAACCAAATAAACTGATTTAAAACCATTCAAATCAACCTCCTAAACTGAAAACCTTCCAAGAACGCTCATTTACTTGTCCCAGACCTGAGAAGTAAAGTTTGCCATGCTGAATGATGACTCTATCAGGTATTGCAGATTGTCTTGCAGTTATTGGCACAGAGCTTGTAACACTTCCGACTCCTGCACCGGTAGAGCCGTTTTTTTCGCGCCGTGCGACTTCATCTCCTCGGCTCGGCGTCTCCGGGGCCTAGTTAGACGGTGTCAGGCAGCTTCCCGGTGTCCTGCCCCAGGCTGGACTGTCAGGCGGAGTGAGTCGTCTGTCTCTCCCTGCGCTCTCTGCTCCAGTTAGATAAATACTCTGACATTACTGCGTCCAGAAAATGTCAGTTCGTGGACAAGTTACTCTGTGGCAGAAAGAGTCCCAACTTTTCCCAAGCGTGACCTTTGGAACCTGCCGAAAATGGTTAGACAACGTGTACAGGGACAAAGCTGTGGGACTAAACCATGGCCAAATGGTCTTCATACTTCTTCTTCATCATAGCCATCATCCCATCTTCTTTACCATCTTTCTCGTCATCTTGAATCGTCACCGTTTTCAATATCGTCATCGTTTTCATCATCATTGCAAACAAATTCATGGATTCATCTTCCATCCAAGAGGTTTCGTCAGTGCCACTAAAGGTTCCAACTTTAACCTCTCAACACCCGCTAAAACCAATTCTCTCCTCTTTGCCATTGTCGTCACTTTTTATTTCCCTTATGTGTTTTTGTCACTTTTTTATTCCTTTTTTGCTGTTCTTTTGTCACTTTTTTGCTGTACTTTTGTCATTTCTTTGCTGGATTTTTGTCATTTGTTTGTTGGATTTTTGTCTTCTTTTTGCTGGATTTTTGTCTTTTTTTTTTGCTGGATTTTTGTCACTTTTTTTCTGGATTTTTGTCATTTCTTTGCTGGATTTTTGTCTTTTTTTTTGCTGGATTTTTGTCTGTTTTTTGCTGGATTTTTGTCATTTCTTTGCTGGATTTTTGTCTTTTTTTTTGCTGGATTTTTGTCTGTTTTTTTGCTGGATTTTTGTAATTTCTTTGCTGGATTTTTGTCTTTTTTTTTGCTGGATTTTTGTCTGTTTTTTGCTGGATTTTTGTCATTTTTTTTGCTGGATTTTTGTCTTTTTTTGCTGGATTTTTGTCTGTTTTTTGCTGGATTTTTGTCATTTCTTTGCTGGATTTTTGTCTTTTTTTTTTGCTGGATTTTTGTGTGTTTTTTTGCTGAATTTTTGTCATTTTTTGCTGTTTTTTGTCACCTTTTTAGCGCTTTTTTGTTGTGTTTACAATCATCATTTTCTTTTTTTCTTTTTTATCGCTGTTTTGAAGAAGCTTTTAGATTTGGAGATCTTGGAGAACAGGAGAAAACCTGTTCAGGTTGGAGTTAAGAGGTTAAATAAGAGGGTTTGGACCGCCCATCTTTCTTCTAAACTAAACAACAAAAGAAAAATGTTGAAGTTGACGAAGAAGGGCGTTAGGGAACAGAATCCCACCTCGTGCACTTTATTTCTTGGATTAAAGGAAAAACGCTCAAACAACAGAGGACAGATGAAGACTTGGGAACTTTGTTTGTGATGGAGAACTTGTGCGTGACCGAGAGCTTGCACAAACATCCTGAAAGTGCTTGCTGACAGTGGAGAATGGTGTGTGAGTACGTTGGTTGGTGGTGGTTGATGGCGCAGACTGGCAGCCACGCTTCCGTCAGTCTACTTCAGGGCAGCTGTGGCTACACCTTCCTTGCAACACAGTATGCGTTTGACTTTCCACAGCGGAACAAGTAGATTTTCCTGAAGAGAACCAGGAAATACAACCACATTAGTCCTGCGGTCAGGTCTCCACACCGGCTGCTTGTCTCTCAGGAGCCTGGTTTTACCATGCCCTCGTACTCACTGCGTTTTGTACGAGGGTCTGGAACTTCACAATTGAGCTCCAGGGGTGAACTCCTTTGAAACAATTGCATCCGACTTTCGCTAGTGTTTGATCGTGACGTATGTAATGCACCCGAGTGAGTGAAGCGGCCATCATAACTCTTGGGGACATTCCTTGCGTATTCTAAGGCTTCAATTTCCATTTCTGGATATTTGGGAGCTGAGCCAGAACGCATCGAAGAGCTTCCATTACTTTCATATCCGCCGACATTGCCAAAATTACAACCAGCAAATGTTTGACGTCACCCACAACACCCGCCTCCCCCGCCCGCTGAACGGTAGGTTGAAATTCAGCCACTGAGATCAGGCCCAGACGTACATGTAGGGAAATTATAATTGACCCGAGTTTACGGATGGCTAATGCCAGGCTAGTCCCTCAGAGAACAGACTTTGAAACAGCTCTGAGAACCTCAGAGTGGTCTCCTGCTGGTCCCAGAGTCTGGACTAAAAAGACGCACGACTGCATTTCAGTTTTGCACAGCTGAAATCTGGAAAAGACTTTCAGATGTGAGTAAATGTTCATTAAGCTGTGCAAGTGAAATAAATTTTCATTTTAATTAAATTCATGATTAAACTTATGTTATAGGGCTTGATTTGATATGCTTTCGTGTAATTTTATGAAACTCTGAAACTCTTTGAATCTTACGTAACTGAAACGCCAGGTTATCTTCTCCAGCCTGACCCGAACCATAAAAGTCCATTCGACAGGCCGTACGCTGTGCTCCGCCATTCTGCTCATTAGCTGGGCAGCTCTTCCTCCCTGGTCTCTCGAGTGTCTTTCTATATCTTAACAGCCTGCGGGATTATCTCTCTCACACACACACAGCACACATGCTCAAGCTTCCTATAGGCCAGGCCCACTGGGAATACAGCCGGGAAAGGTAAGACGGGAGGCGCACTGGGAGCTGAAAGCGATGAAAGTGATCGCGGGTAAATGGAGAGATACGGGCCGAGAGCTGGTGAAAGGAGAGGAGCAGGTTCGAGAGAGGGATATATGGTTGTGGTTAAGGGCTTGTCCGAGTCGGAGGGAACGCAGAAAACACCGGCGAAATCTGAGGGAAAAGAGGCCAAGAGGGTGCAGAGCTGAAAGTGAGTTTTGAGAGCTTTTGGCGAGAGTTGGAGGGAGCCAGAAATAAATGCCATGTGCGCTGAGAAGTTTGCAGCCAAGGCACAAAAAAGGTCTTTCCGCACATAAGGGTTAGAATTGAGATGTTTTTTCTTCCAGTGAAGAAACAGAGTGGATGTGTACGTGGATGCAACTCAAACAAACCTAGTTATATTATATACGTATTTTAGAATATTAAATGAGTTGTTCCCACATCGTGAGCATACTTGGGAGCTGTTTGGAGCCATTGGCAGGTGTTTAAATCTTTGAATACATTGTCCCTCCAGTTTTCTTGAAGCTCCTCCCATGGCCGTGTCTAACCAGGAAGTGCTCTTCATAGCAAGTGGTACAGCAGCCGAGTCTTTGGGATCTATTCATTTATGAAGAGACATTCAAAACATTGGATTTTTATATTGACTTTTAAGAAGCTTGAACTTCACACATTCCAATTACTGATGTTTACACCCTTAACCTTTGAGTAAGTAAGTTTTGCTACGGCAAAGCAACAGTTGTAGCACCTTCAGATACTAGCACAATGTGCAACAGCAGCTGCACCTGCGGAACCAGAGAGCCATCACAATCTGTTTGTATTAGGAGCGAGGGTAGGAGGAGGGTTTTAAAAGAACAGATACAATCTATAGCCATGGCTGTGCACCACCAGTGCACTTAAATTAGAAAACAGATATTGATTAAAGCGGTACTAAGTAACTCTTGCCCCTAGCAACAACTGCAGGTGTCATAGCAAGTTGCGATTTTTTACTCCTTAATTGTCCGTGACAGTAAATACTACACTGACGGAAAAGACAAAGGGACAGAGGGATATTGTACATATCCCTGTACACAATGGAAATACAAATTACTTTTTTTTCACTCAAACTTGGCTGTAAACACTGTTTAAGTGGCGCTAGCTCACAGTTAGCTCTCCCTGTTTCCCTGCCACCGGTAACTCTGGTCCGGTGGCAGTCAAGTTGCAATTGTGGTTTTCTGGCCAGAGAAAGGGGGGGATGAAATCATCCCATTAACACTTGTATTACCCCCAGAGGGACTATGGAAATACTTTTTTAAGGTAAACAAGTTACTTAGTAATGCTTTAATGTGAAATAACATGTTTTTTCTCTTTTATTTAAAGTGATAAAATACTTATTCCACTGGCAGATTATAGCAATGTAGCCTGTTTTCTGATTGTTATCACAGTGTAATAAGACTATAACATGAAGAATAAAATCAAATATGTTCATTTTAAATACACTAGATTGCTCTAAATTACATATGTTGTATTAAAAATAGTCTGGGGGAGGACCCCCACACCCCCTCAAAAATATATATACCGTACACTGTATTTGGACCTCACTATTTCTTGAAGGAACATCCACCGTTTTTACATACTGAGATATGTTCTTACCTGAGCTTAGACGAGTTGATATGTACCTGTCAGGTCTTTGTGCATGCCCTCAGTCACGACCAAAAATGTTGTTAGCATTTGGCCTCTCCCAGTATATTCCTATAGGTCCAATCTCGCGGGCTCTCCGGCCCGCGAGATGATTTAATTCGACCCCTGCCCTGTAAAGCATAAATTCCAGAGTATGTAAAAAAAAAAAAGTAAGTCTCTTGCCCATTCCTGTGCGGAGTTATGAATTTTTAAAGAATAACCAGAATGCTCATTCTAGCCACTAGGGGGCATTAAATTGAAAAAAAAAGGATAGAGTCCAGCAGAGGGCACTGACATAATAAGAGTTCAGGATATGAACAACACATTATATAGCCATGTGGTAAATGGACAGTCTGCCCCAGGGCGGCTGTGGCTTCAATAACAGTTTACCACCACCAAGTGAATGAATAAAGACTACTGCACTTTCAGGAACTTGTGACACAGGCTTGTAAAGTGCAATACAAGTGTAAGCCGTTGTCATTAATGAAGCTACAGTCAAGTTGGGGCTTTGATCAAATCACAGCTTATTATTATTCATTTATTGGAAACATTTTCTCTATTATATGTGGCCCGCGACCCGCCGTGAGAGCTGAATTTCAGCCCGCGCCCCAAAATGAGTTTGACACCCCTGGTCTAAGCTAAGGTAAGAACGTATCTCAGTGTAGAAAAACAGTGGCCTGTTCCTTTAAACCCTGGCTACGGCCCTGTAGCAAATGTCTGGGACTGGAAACCAAGCCAAAAGAATCTTAGTAAGCTGTTATAGCTCATTGTAATATTTTATAACCAATACATTATTCCAACCAATTACCTTTAAAAAGACAACACCCTACTTTGACACATTCATAACCCTATTTTATATATAGCCTCATTAACTTCACTGGATAAAAATGAAATAAAATAGATGGAAACCTGTCAGAAGATAATTGAAACCTGTGAGATAACAGCCTTAAAGTAAACACAAAGAAACTCTAGCCATAACTCAAAGGTAAAGAAAAAGAGTAGGGGAGGAGTCTTTTGTACTGTGGCAGAGGTATGCGGTTCTTACAGCAGGAAAGCACTGGGTCTGTTTTGGTTTTGCAGCCCTGGCAGCGGCCGGGCAGCTCGCACACGGGGGGTAAGCCGCCCGCTCCAGCTCCTCACTCGAGGCGTATGGTTCACATCGGTTCTGCTGCTGCCTTTCTGTAAACACCGCTAACCGGTTGCGCATGTCCGACCGCCGCTAGATCTTCCAACTTTTGATTGAAACGCTGCAACAATGTCTTAAGTTCCCTCTCTCTCTGTTTGGCGCTTTTACATGTGGAAGACGCTAAATTATTAGATTAGCTGTGAAAACAAACGATTCATGTCCTTCCCAAATGTGTCACGTCCAAAAACCACTCCACAATAGAAACCTTTTTATTTGTTTTTTTTGTTTTGTATCTTACAAAGCTGTCTCGCAGGGCATCACTGTCTGGTTCTTGGTCGTGACAAGAAACCGATTCACTTTTCCATTTTCTCAGTGTTTAAAGAGTTCTGCTTCGCGTTGGTTCCGCGGCTTTCCTCCGTCAACAGCGCTAACAGGTTGTGTTTGTCCAAGCCCTGAACGATGTCAGTGTATCCACTTCTCCTTTGTCCTCTTGGCCCTCTGCCCCTCTCCAACCTTTGACCTCACATGTATGGTGGCTGCATGCACTCACGTCATGTGTTTTTTGTTTTCATTGGATGGTTGGAGCCATTTGACCACCACTGTTGTAGCCGATGTGGCATTTGTCTGTGGCGACTTTGAAGAGCGGGTTTGGTTGAATCTTCAGCGTTTTGCACCTGCTGATACGTTCACCCAAAGCTCCTCCCACGGCCTGAAGTAAACAGGAAGTACTGTCCTTACATCCGGCCCATGGACTGTTGGGGAAGCAAAAGGGGGAGCAAAACGTCCACGCAGTAACTCCTAAAGACTTCCCCCACTCACTTCCGTCAATAACCTTTAGGAGTTACTGCGCGGACGTTTTGCTCCTCGTATCATTACGCCTCACAATATAGTACCCCTTTTTATTTGCTTATAAAATCGACATGCTACATTTCTGTGTAAATATACTTCGCATGAAAACACTTCACGTAACTTTATTTAAATAGGGAACACGTGGAAGAGCTTGGTAGCTTCTATCGTGAGCTTTTTTGGAGCTATATGACATGTGGGAGAGGCTGCGTATGTGCTCCGTTTGCGTGACAGAGCGCACGGACAAAGACCAGACGGGGATATATTAACTCGACTAAAGTGAGGTAAGAACATATCTCGGTATGTAAAAACGGTGGCCTATTCCTTTAAAGTAGAGGAAAGAGTGGCCCGCAGTCTCATATTGTTTGCTGTAATTTGATGTATTTATATATGTAATGATGAGCTGTTGTAATATTTTAAATGCAGCATTTTCATGGACTCCAGGAAGAATAGTCTTTACTCAGGTAAAGACTAATGGGGATCCATTAATAAACAATAAACAATACGAGCGATCGCTGTTTTGTTTACTTCCGCAATTTTCGCCGGATGTTTTGGTGAATGGTCGGCAACAGCTGACGCATCCAGGTCTCTAACTCGGTTTTATAAAATGATAGATCTGTTACAGCGCAAGAGAAGCAATGCCCTGTTTATGGACATTGTTTTTGCCGATCATAGGATTTTGATACAATTTTGATCAAATATGAAAACGTAAAATGCGTACCACGGCCAATGGATGTGACAACATCGCGATCGCTCGTATAAACTAACGTGACATGAACAGACTGAGAGAAAATGAGAGTGGACAGCCTTCACTCTTAAAGAGGGGGTATTATGCTTTTTTCAATCACATAGCACCAGTCTATATCACACTACAATGATGACCAAACCTTCTGTTGGTCTGTAAATGCAGTAAATTAGAATAACTGCCTTGTATAAAATTGCTCTCTCAAAATGGCTGTAGCAAATGTCTTGAAATAGGCCTCTGTCTCTTTAAGAACCTCTGACCCTTTCCGACACGCCCCCTCCACACGCTGTCTGTGGCATCAGTGGGGAGGGGGTTCTGCTGAGGAGCAGTGGTTGGTTACTCGGCTGGTGACGAAAGCTCGGAGGCGTCTCCAGGAGGTGGGGGCGTTCCTAGGAGGACTCAGGCAAACCTATCCCTAAAATGGCCGCCATCAGAGTTTTTACAGATTACTCAATTTTGCATAATACCCCCCCCCTTTAACAGGCAGGTCAAATGTATTTATTATTTCACAACATCATACCGCTGTTCTAAAGGGGGATTTTGCCGATATTAGCATTTTGCCACTGTTAGCATAACTTTAGATGGTGTTAGCATAACATTAGCATGTAACTTATCTTCATAGTTGTCTTTTAGCTGCTTCAGTCCTCTAGTATTTTTCCCACCAAAAGGCAGCATTTGTCCACATTGTTCTCATCGCAGCTTAGCTTGTGTTATTGGAGCATGGGGCGGAGGGTTCATGTTCAATCGAAAGCCAAGCCAGAGGGAACTTTGAAGCTCAATTATATCTATATATACATAGATATATATTCATAGAGAGATAATTTTCTAACCAAAAAGTGCAAAATAGAGAACAAGACGTTTGACACCCCCACTTTAGAACATTGGTTTGGATAACATTTCAAGTATCATATCCTTGCCAATCTATATCTTGTCTTACTCTACTCCCAAGAGGATGGTTCTTGTGACCACAAAATCTGCATCTATCACTGCTTGCACTTGTGGGTTCTTGGGAAAGTGAACTTTATATCATCCAATCTAATGCAGGAAATAGTGCCAAAGGAAATAGGATCAGATAATTACCAAAACTGAGGGTTTTCTCATCCTGCAGTGGTCAGCATCCATCAAGACATATCCCATCACATTGACGTTCGTAGCTTGTCCATCTACCGTCTTTACTGTGTAACTAAACTTGTAATTTAGTTCCACAAACTGCTACAAATGGAATGAAATACAAGCATTCCACCTTTCACCACTCGGATGACTGAAAATTTGCGTTAAACATATTTTGTGTCTGCCTTTAAGCTTTCCCAGATCATATATCACACCGCACGCCTTTGTTTGGAGGGGCTACAGTTCGTGAACTTAAGAGCTTTCCAGTTTTAGCTCTTTGTTCTCGTCTCCGTTTAATTGTAATGTTTTTAATTTTCCGTGTTGATTAATGGAGCTGTCATGTTTTTTTTTTTTCATAGCGGCAAAAGTGGATGGGGATTTGTTTGGAAGAAGCCAAATCATTAATTGAGCAATGAAAAGCAGATGTGCGATTTGCTGATTTTGAAGTTGACAATGGCTCGGTTTTATAATCAACAACAGAGTTCATGATAAATCCATGTCTTTGTGTAATGAACTTTATTAAATATAGAGACTTGAGGTCCAAATACATTACAATATACTGCAGGCAGGCTCAATAGTTTTAAAGATCTCTTTGGACGTGTAAAAAAAAAAAACAGCTCCATATTGTGCACATTACCACAGAAACTTTAGCCTTTAGTCTTGGGCGGCAGGAAGTGAGGTCGTCAGGGCTGGTGCGCCTGTTTTGAAGCGTCCACCCTCCTCTTTGGTCTTGAAAGATTAGGTTTCAGGCATCACTGAGTTTGTGCAAAATAGTGTCACAACCTGCTAGAGCCAACGTCAGGGCCAATTTACTCCCCCCTCCACACGGTGCACCCTCGCCTCTCTAACCTGTCAATGCTAATGTCATAGTCAGACGGCGGACTTTTTTTTTTTCTTTGGTTTTAATAGTTGCGTAAAATCAACATGATCTTTGAGGATATTCAATCAGTCATCAGATTGCTTTCAAAGAGCCTGTAGGACCAGAACCAGACCGCAATCTTGACTGAACCTAAAACAGGACAGACATAGGCATACCCAAGTCATAAAAGAGGCTTCACCTTCAGTATTTTCTTCGGTTTTCCAGTTATGACGTCCCAATTTCATCATGTGGATATGTTTTTCAGCAGCTCAATATTTTCAACAAATATGCTAGTATCTGTAAATATCTAGATCTTTTTAAGGAAATATTGATTTCAATTTCAGAATTCTGGCAAACATATCATTATGTTTTATTCATGGCCATATTTTGGGATTTGAAATAGCCTGCCCCTGATATACTGCCTTAGTCACTGTGTTTCCACGTAGCGAGTTTCATCGCAGCTCCGTTTGTTTTACCTATTACTTCCATTAGAAATAGAACATAGTAGTGGGACTTTTGGTGGAGTTTATGAAATAATTCAGTGGTGCCAAGGCAAAAACTAAAGGAAAGAAGCAGCAAAAGCATTTAGCATTTAGCCTCTCCCTCTCTCCACTATAGCTCCAAAACAGGTCAAGATAGAAGCTACCAAGCTCTTCCACGTTTTCCCTATTTAATTATGATTTCGTGAAGTGTTACACTACAAAGTATAATTACACAAAATTAAACAATGCGGATTTTCTAAGCGGATAAAAGGGGGAACTATAATGTAAGGCGTAATAATACCAGGAGTAGTTTGGCATCCGCACAGTAAAGTGAAGATTACTGCACAGATTTCGAACTACTCCTGGTATTATTACGCCTTACAATATAGTTTCCCCTTTTATCCGCTTAGAAAATCCACATTGTTTAATTTTGTGTAATTATACTTTGTAGTCTAACACTTCACGTAATCATATTTAAATAGGGAAAACGTGGAAGAGCTTGGTAGCTTCTGTCTTGACCTGTTTTGGAGCTATAGAGGAGAGAGGGAGAGGCTAAATGCTAACGCCGTCTGCGCTGTGTTTACGTGATTGAAGGCACGGGGGAAGACCAGACAGGTCCTAAAGAACTCGTCAAAGCTAAGGTAAGAACATATCTCAGTATGTAAAAACGGTGGCCTATTCCTTTTAATCTCATAGGACATGCCTGTTTCAGTCAATGCTATCCTCTCTCCTCAGAGGCCGCCATCATGTTCACATCATGCTGGTAGAAGTTCAGCACGCTTTTACCCAGGGTTGACCATAGTCCCAAAATTTGTACCTGGCTGACCCTGGTCTGGCCAGTGGAAACTCTACACAGGTAGACATGGCACTGGGCTGGGCAGGACAGAATTGGGTCTAAACCAGATCTAAAAAGGGACAAGCTCACATGTATTACACAACTTGAGTCGAATATTGGAACTGTAAGTAAGCCAAGCCAAGAAGCTTACTCCCTGAAAAGAAACAAACAAACAAGAAGAGCCCCACAAAAATAGACCTCCACCTCTTTGTTTTTCATGTAATCTGACAGTAGCAGCACACACATCCCGTCCGCCTGTGTATTCCCACTGAGCCTGGACCCCCCGCGGCTGACGCCCACTGTCCTCCCGCTGAGATCTGACCCTGGGTTTAACCACTGGCCCTGGCCCAAACCGACGGTCAATATGTCCTCAATGATAAACGGATCGTCACTCATTCACATGTTCTGTCAGCGAGGCTCAGTTTGAAGCAAGAACTGGACAATTCAAAATAATGTCAGTAATGAGGGAAGTGAAAGTGGATGAATTGTTAAGACAAAATATCCGTATTTTGAAGGATTTTGATTCTTTATTTGTATTGATCTTGCGTATATTGATCGATCCAGTCGTCTGTCCAGGCTGGGTTGCGAGGGCAGCTGTCTGAACAGGGAATTAGCAAGTGGTTCCCAACCTTTTCTCGTCTTGCGGACCCCTTGTACCTTTCACTGTCCCTATCTCACCTATCTCAAGGGCGTTGCAGTTTATTTAGACAGCAATCACTTAAAAGCGCTTGTAAGTAAAAAGACAGTGTTGAAAATGGTTATTTACAAATGTTTAAAAGGCAAACTCCCCCAAACCTTGGCTTTTTGTTTAACATTCATAATCAAAGCCATACACAAAGCTCGCACATCATTCGTTCAATCTTCATTTCTCTTCTCTGCATTTAATGACTGGAATTATTGTCAATCCGACTTGGTTCTCAATTAACTTGAACGATAAAATAAAGAATAAATAACTGAACTGCCTCTGACCCTCCCCCTTCGCTCCCATATTGAGTGTCTGTCATCGGCCGCCATTGGCACTTCCTCGTGTCATCACTAGACGGGCTTTATCAACAACGACACCCCCTCACCCCCGTCCTGTACCTCTGCTTCTTATCTGGGATACTGTATCAGCCGGCCGCGGAGCTAAATCCACCGTGTCCTGCTGGGATCTAGGGTTTCTCTGTGTAAAACAAAAGGGGCAAAAGTGTCCTCTCCGAAGTGCAAAGGTGAGGATTTCAGGAAGGTTTGGTTTCAAAGTGTATATACTTCTTTTTAACACATGTGATACTTCCACTTTTAAGGAAATGCAGGAAGTCAAAGCAAAAGTATGGTAACGATATGAAAGTTGAAAGGTTTGTAAGGTAATTCAAGTTCGGAACAGTCAGACCTGTAAGTAAAGTCTTTGCTGTGAATGGGTTACTCTCATCAAACAAGACTGTTAGACATGAGATGACATATATCTGTTTGTGTTTCCACAACTGGCAAGAAATCACAAAACAGCTCATGGTGAGAGGATGTAAATTGGACCACTTCTTAAGAAAGAAGAAGAAAACACATCTTTTAGTGCCCTTTGTTTTTAGTTGCTGTTGCTGAGACATGAGTCAGCAACAATGACCTTGGTAAAGCTGGTAAACCAGCGTCAGCCACCATGATTACCAAAACCTTTCCAACTCTTGTTATGTTTGACAAGGACAAGATCACAGATACAGGCAGCCGAAATGAGCTTCTTTTGCAGGGTGAGGAGTTCAGTTGCCCGGGAGGAGCTCGGAGTAGAGTCTCTGCTCCTTCACATCGAAAGGAGCCAGCTGAGGTAGCTCGGGCATTTGTTTTGGATGCCTCCTGGCCGCCTCCCTCGGGAGGTGTTCCAGGCATGTCCTATTGGGAGGAGGCCTGGTGGAAGACCCAGGACACGCTGGTAGGACTATGTCTCTGTGGCCTGGTGTCACCTCGGAGTCCCCCAAGAACAGCTGGAGGAGGTGTTCGTGGAACTGGATGTTTGGGCTTCTCTGCTCAGACTGCTGCCTCCGCGACCTGGATACAGCGGAAGAAATGGATGGATGGATGGATGGATGGATGGATGGATGGATGGATGGATGGATGGATGGATGTGTTTGACACGGCAAAACAAGCCTATTGACGTCACCCATCCTGCTGGACAGTGATATCTCTCATTTAGGATGAAGACTGTTCCCATTTCAATCCCCTTCTATTCCTTAACTCTGTGATATAATGAGGCAGTTTTTGATTATCTCTGTCTGCTGTAGATGTGGTAGAATTGACATTGAAGCTAACTGAACTAGATTGAAGAGCAAGCCTGTCAGCCACTGTGCAATTGCAGAAATATATTCACGCTGACGTTTCACAGGTTTCTCAGCTCAGATTCTGGTCCTAAAGTATTCTTCTGACCACACTTCAATCCCTCTTAGCGGACCAAAGGATCTCAAATCAAAGCCAGTTATTAGAGCGGCTTAGGGCATATATCACAGGCAGCTCCACCAGCAGCGCGTTAACCAGGCTGAATGAATACGAGAAGGATGGATAGGAGGAGTCACTTTTCAACATTTTTTATCTCTGACAATCTCTGACAGACTCCATCAGATTACAAGGGGATCCTTCTCTTCTAAGGGCAGGTTTAAAGGCTTTGTATCAACCTAACGCTTTCTTGTTCTAGAGAAAAATGCTTTTTGGCCCACAGAGTATGATATAAAAGCAGAGATTCATGAGAAACTATACCGACGGGTGCTATCTACAGCTTTCTTACAAATCATCTTTCTTGATCGAGGGGCGCTCTGGGATGTTTCTCATTTTGCTCCGCTTTGCAGTCTGAGAGTTGTAAAAATGCTGATAAATTTATGAACGAGATGAACTGGGCTTTGTGAAAGTGAGAAACATGTTGGGTTGATGGTTTGAATTAATCTTTCTGCCTCGGTTGCTGCTTGAGATTGGGAGAAATGTGGTATGTAAGTTGCATGATTTGACCCAACGGCCACAATTTTTAGCTACAGAGCTACGACCCAGAGCTTAGAAAGTCCGTACCAGGCCCACACCTTGGACTCTGCGTTAATATCGTCTTTTTATGGATACGTTTTTCATTTTCTTAGGGATTTCAGGAAAAGCATATCTATCACCGGTTGATCGTTCTCCCAAAGGAACGCGGGATTTGAGGTCCAGTTAATCTCCATTCGCTCCGTATCTTGATCTTTCAGAAATAGCCCTAATCTTAAATGAATTCACGTAGCGATAGCCACTCGGAACGCTAATTGCATTTTCCTTGTTAAGCTATACGATAAAGCTAAAGGCTCATCAGTTTTGTCCGAACGTTATCTAAATCAGAGTTAAGATCCCCGGGTTGATTTGTGTGCAAAGCGCCGGATTCCCGTGTTCATGTCAGAAGGTCTTAAGCTTGGTTTGTTTTTGCGGAGGAGGAATGTAACGTGATAGATGCGGTTAGGTCAGACGGGGCTTTAGGCTTATTTAGACCCACAGTCAGTTATGTGCTGTCATGAGAGGGAAGGCTTATGGATGCGGATCTGACATGAAACCTGCTCTCGAAGTCTAATGGGGTTCAGGACAAAGAGGAGAATGAGATGAGCGGCGCAATGCAATCAGTGTGGACCAAAAAGTCTGAATATGCTTTTATTTATTATAATGTGCAATCATGGTTTGGTGATTCAAGGACTGAAACTAGATCAGATAGTGTTTGAATATAGTTTTTAGGTGTTTCTCATTGTGGGGGTTATCCCTTGTATCTTTTCTGGATTTTCTGTTTTCATAAGGCCAAATGCCAAAAAAGGCAAGGCAAGTTTATTTGTAGAGCACAATTCATACACAAGGCAATTCAAAGTGCTTCACAGTTGCATAAATATAAGAAAACAAATACAATCAATAAAAACATCAACATAGAATTAATCAATTACAGTAAGAGGCAAGAGTGTAGATAAAAATACTTTCAGTTATATGCATTTTTAAGTCTTGTTTAGATTCGCTCTGTCTTGAGCACTATTTTTAAGTCTTGTTTTGACTCGCTCTGTCTTGAGCACTATTTCGCTCTGTCTTGAGCACTATTTTTAAGTCTTGTTTTGACTCGCTCTGTCTTGAGCACTACAATGTATAAAAAACAACAATGTATGGGTTTATTTTGTTGTGATAATACAAATATTTTAAGACATCTTTTGGATATATATATATATTTGTCTTTACATATATTGCAACATACACGTAGCATACATACAATTAAAAAAAAAAATCCAGCTGATCCAATGCAATTAATTTGTATAGCACATTTAAACAACAAAAACGGTAAGTACCGTATTTTTCCGGACTATAAGTCGCACTTTTTTCATAATTTGGCAGGGGTGCGTCTGATACTCCGGAGGGACTTATAGTTGATTTATAGTTTTTTTCTTTTTTCAAATTGAAATATATCATTTCACATGACGCTAGAGGGCACTGCAGGCTAATCGAGCAGCAGAAAGAAAGTTTGGAATACGCGAGAAAGTTCTCTTAAAGAAGAAAACAAAACAAAGCTAATCACAGGCTAAAAGCTCGATGGCCACAGCGAGAGGAACGAGTTCACAAATGAGAGCTTGAAAAACGTGCTGCCGGGAGAGGCTTGTCAACGGTGCAGCTACGCCTCCGTCCCCAGGTCGTTGCCAAAGTCATTGTTCATTAGTGACACAGAGGATGGATTTAGTGATTTGGTATGTTCTTTATGCCAGTTATCTGAACTGTTTATGTGACGTTAACATACCAGACATTTATTTAGTTTGTTGTTTATGCTTCATCAATGTGCTACGTTCGCATACCGTACGCTTTTCAGCCTGTTGTTTTTTTTTCTTCATTTTGCATATTTTGGCTGGTGCGTCTTCCTCTGGAGCGAGTTATAGTAAAATATGGTGTGCAATTTAGCTCCAGCACTAAATAAGTACTTAAAACAAGAAAATAAATCATATAAAGACTTTTATTTTTCACTAGATGCGAACAGGTTTTACCATTTTTTCTAATTTAAAAGCTCAACAAATCAGACATCGGTGGTTGAGTGGTTCACGTGTTTGCTTCACAGCGAGAAGATTCTGGGTTTGAATCTTGGACTGGATATGTAGGTTTCCTCGGGTTGCTCCGGTTTCCCCTTCCTAAAGGAACTTGCTGGTCAGGTTGGTCCATAGTCCATCTTATCTTTGGAATCTTATTGTGCAGTTACATAATGCCAAATAAAAAATCCACTTAAAAGCACAAATCCTTCTAAGGTGAAAGTCACCATTTCTGACATAAATCTATGGATGAAATTGATTGAATGGAATCATAAAACAGCTTAATGTGAAGACTGAGAAACCTGAAACCTGACCACAATACGCCAGTGTCTCCCTTCAGTTATCTTATTGACTACATTCCAAAAACGACATTTCATCCACTTCTAGTTACCTGAAATGTGATACAGTTACTGAAAAATCTGAAGCCCAAAGGCAAAGTAGAGCGAAGACGTCAGGTCAGTACAAGATGTGATTGAATGCGAAGGGGAATGACTCATGAAACCACAAACCTCCAAAGCCACAACAAAATCAATAGAGAATTATTTTAAGAAATATTTATATCTGTATCACTGTATTTGCTTTGCCTTTGTCCTCTCAAAATCAAATTACTCAAATACCGGAGCCGGAAGGAGTCGCGGCCCAAGGAAAACAGCATTATGGAAATTACTGATGACTTTGAGGAGCAATACAAGCTTCAAGGAAACAGTGGTGGTTAACCCATTGTTAAACACAAGCTTCTTCTGATGCTTTTAAGCTTTTATCGCTGAGATTTTACTACTGGAAGCCTGCTTTAATAGCTCTGTAATTAGGATTCGATCGGGGACAGCGGCTGGGATTTTAGTAGAGGGAGAGTGCTTTTATGACCGTATGAATGTCTGATCTGGGAAACTAAGCAGGGACGGACTAGGTTTGTTGTGTTTCGAGGCACTGGCACATGTTTGTGTAATCTTTGAATCTTCCTGGTGACTGTTGTCTGTGTGCAGCTTACACAATGCTCCTCCTGCAGCCCTACATAACCAGGAACTACGACCCGATCTCTTGCGAATCATATCCTTCCATCACAGAGCACGGATACACTACAAAAAGTAAATATCAAGCATTGGCTTAAATTACTTAAATTGAGGAAATGTATCTTGTTTTGAGCGGTTTTCACTCATTTAGACACTTTTCCTGATCGGACCAAGTTTATTTTGCTTGTTTGAGGACATTTCAGACCAGTTCTAGGGTAAATCTCGCTTGAAATAAGAAAGTAAAATTGCCAATGAGATAAGACCAATTTTCTTTCCCAATTGGCAAAGAAAATGACCTGAAATAAGGACGAAACGTATCGAAACGAGTCAGAAACATCTCAGAACAAGTGAAATAACCTAGGACAAATGCCCAAGAACTTCTTAACTAGTCAAAACAACTAAAATTTGGATTATTATGCTCAAATTGAGATGTTTATACTGATCTAGTTAAATACTTTTTGCAGTGTATGTAAAACATCCAGAAGAGACTCTAGTTCGGGGGTCCTCAAACCTTTTTCTCTGGGGGCCACATTATTGTTCCTGACTGTTATGGGGGGCTGGGTTGGCTATAACATAGAAGTGTTTGACCTAGACCAAAATGCAGCAGGTCTCATTGTGAAGTAGAGATTACTCGCCTGGCACAGTCAGTACTACTACAGTACTACTATACACTGCGTTCCAAATTATTATGCAAATTGGATTTTTGTGTCAAAAAGGTAAAAAAAAAAGCAATAATAATGAAACTCATTGATGGTATCGTGTCTCACGGCTCTATGAATCACTGACATAAATCTCAGAGACCTGGGATGATTAGTTGTCGGGTTAAGCCCAGTTAAGGGAAAAACTACTGAAAAAGGGTGTTCCACTTTATTATGCAGATCATCATTTTCAAGCAATATGGGAAAGAAAAAGGGATTTTCTGCTGATGAAAAGCGTGAAATAGTTGAATGCCTTGGTCTAGATATGAAAACCTTCGATATTTCATGAAAGATTAAGTGTTATCATCGTACTGATAAGAGATTTGTGGATGATTCAGAGCACACTCCATTTTGTGCCGATAATGGCACAATATGGACGGTTTCTGCCAGACAAACACATCAGATTAGGAGAACAGATGCCACAAAGCAGCATACAGGTATTTGAAGCTGCTGGTGCCTCTGGAGTCTCCCGAACATCAAGGTGTAGGACCCTCCAGAGGCTGCAGTTGTGCATAAACCTTCTATCCGGGCCTCCCCTAAACGGTTAATTGAATGCTGATGAACAGAAACGGCTGCAGTGGCTCAGAAATACATGAGGACTCATTTTCAAACAGTCTTGTTCACTGATGAGGCCGTGTAGCCCTGGATGGTCAGATCAATGGAGTAGTGGATGGTTGGTGAATGACCACAATGTCCCAACAAGGCTGTGACATCAGTAAGGAGGTGGCGGAGTCATGTTTTGGGCCAGAGTCATGGGGAGGGAGCTGGTCGGCCCCTTTAGGCCCTTTTAGGCTCCCCGAAGGTGTGAAAATGACCTTTGAAAAATATGTGGAGTTTCTGACTGACCACTGTCTTCTATGCTACAAAATGAAGAGCCGTGCTTTCCCGAACAAGATCCTCTTCATGCATGACAACGCACCATGTCATGCTGCAAAGAATACCTCTGTATCACTGGCTGCTATGGGCATAAAAGGAGAGAAACTCATGATGTGGACCCCCTCCTCCCCTGACCTCAACCCTGTTGAGAACCTATGGAGCCTCAACAAAAAAAAACATCTATGAGGGTGGGAGGCAGTTTTCATCCAAACGGCAGCTCTGGGAGGCTATTCTAACATCCTGCAAACAAATCCAAGCAGAAACTGTCCAAAAACTTACAATTTTAAGGGATTTAAGAATTTTGAAGCTGCTATCACACAAGGGCTCCTATGTTAAAATATAACTTGACCTGTTAATATTTTTTTGGATTGAAATAGCTTTTGATTTCAGTAAATATGACCTCCTAATGCTACAAATACGACAAATGACCATTTTCAGCTAATTACAAGCTTTAAAATGCATTGAAACGATGAGTTGCATAATAACTTGGAACAGTAGATTTTGAGGTTTTTACTATATTTATTTTTGAAAAAAATACTGTTATCACTAGGAATTTTTTTCCACCACATTTAAATGATCCTCGACCAGTTAAAGACTTTAAAATTATGCTGACTCTCATTTGAGTTGACAATTTAGAAAATCTTAGAAAAATGTCATTTGCATAATAATTTGGAACGCAGTGTATACATTACTACTATATCCACAAGATCAACACTTGATTCCAGGCTCATATTTGTTTAGCTGTAGTGGTTTGCAAAAATAGTAATCAAATCTTCACACTTTGTTTTAACTTGAAATACCACAGGAATTCCATTTATTTTTATTTTCATATAAAACATAATTGCGTAATGTGACCAAAGTAATATCTGCTTACACTTGTATTGTGCTTTACAAGCCTGTGTCACAAGTTTTTAAAAGTTCACTCTAATCATTATTCATTCACTCCACACTCTGTGGCGGTGTAGGTTCATTTACCACGTGGCCATAGTGTGTTGTTTATATCCTGATCTCTTATGTCAGTGCCCTCTGCTGGACATGTGTGGGATTCTTTTTTATTTATTTAAGTTGCCCCCTAGTGGCTGGAATGAGCATACTGGTTATTTAAAAAAAAAAAAAAAGAAGAAAAAATCATAACTCCACACAGGAATGGGCTAGAAACTTAACATAAACTTGAATCATCTGGCAAGCCGGATTTGGCCCGCAGGCCGTAGTTTGAGGACCCCTGCTCTAGTTTAAAAGCAACTTGCTGCAGCCCTACTGTTTTCGTATTGACAGTAGCAATGTAGTGTTTATTTTGGAGAAGAGTGAGAATGGTGTTGTTGAACTAGGAAGAGAAGTTATTGGAGAATGTGTGGTTTTTGATCGACAAACTGACAAAGAGCACAATGGTGAGATTATTACCAAAAGTATAAATAAATAAAGTATGAATAAATATCTGTTTGCTTCAGTGAACGGGACAGGGGTGAAAGGGGGTAAAGAGAAGAGAGAAATCTATATTCTTAACAGCCATGTACCATAATAGTTTTGCTTTTAATGAAAGAATGAACAATAGACATCTACATTGTGTAACGGGGGCACAAATTCACTGTCCAGAAACAAGTAGGTCATTTGGATTGGGAAGTCTGCACGCTGAGTTTGCATGTGGTTTCCTTTGACATTATTTACCCGGCTACAAACTGAATTAGCTCAAATCAGAGCCAGTGTTTACACAGTGTTTACAGAGAGTTTACAGAGGCATCAGGAGGTGATTAAAAACCAAGGCGGCCTCTCGGTCTCACGTTTCATGTCTGCGTCGTCAGAATGAGCCCCTCTCATGTTCTCACACCCAGTCACACCCGACCGGACCGGCCGGACACTCCAAAAACATGATCCGAGCAGGACCGGGGCTTGTTTTTCCAGAAAAGAGGATTTAAGGACTTTTCGAGGGTGCAAAGAAGAAAGAACTGATGATATTGATGTTTACTGAGTATAGGCTCTTTATCACAAGCAGATCTCAGTGTGGAGAAGATCTGTTCAACCACAAACAAACAACAGGGAAACAGCCTTTCCCTGTGCGTGTTATTGTATTTTTGTATTATTGTTATAATCTATTTTATGTGAAGCACTTTGGACAGCTGCGGTTGTTGTAAATGTGCTACAGAAAGGTCTTTTGAACAGTTTTGATTGTTATTATAATTGCATATGAACAGATCCCACATTCCCCTGAAAGAGCCGTAAATCCCAGCCATAAGCACTGGCAGGATGCAGTCAATTTTGAACAAATTGTAAGTGAAATAAATGAGAAAATTAAAACTTTGGGTTAGCATTGTTACATTAGTAGAGGGTAGAGACGTATATACATTTACCAAGCGTTTGCTCATGTGCAAAGCGAGCAGCATAATGCAAAAATGGATCAGCAGCAGAGTCGTGTAAGATTTGGGGGCCCAATACTGTATTTCTAATACTACAGGCAACAACACATGGTAAATTAAGACATGGCAAGAAAAATGTTGCACCCACTATTTAGCACCTGCCTTGATAAATGACCCCCTTATGTACTGCTGACAAATGTAGTTCACATATCTCATAAAAACAAGTATTGTTAAAAAAAAAAATCTAAATTCAAATTATTACGAATAGAAAATACTTTAAGCATTAGGTATTATTGTTGTTGTCCTACACTTTTTTTAAAACATTTTTATTATAGTATATTTATAAAGGGACTAGATGAAAATGGTCATTTTTAGACTCGCCACTGCCACCTCAGGTCTTACTCGTAACTGCAGTCTCTATGGAGATAGGCTCATTCTACACATTAGGACATGGCTGGAACATGTAGGAGGAGGAAAATACTCAATTTTAACATTTTTAAATTCCATCTAGTCCCTTTAACTATATTTTTGGGAATACCAACCATAATATACTCCTAATCGATTCCTAAAAAGTATGAGTAGATTGTAATATATTCAAAATATATTCATTATTTTTGGTAACAATTTATCTTACACAATGTCTCTGTAACAATCTGTAATAACATGTACCTATGCAGTACAAACACAATGGAATAATGTGTATTAGTACTTTGGAGGTGCATCATGTAATAACACAAGGTTAGGGTTAGAATTTACATTATGTGCCACCAAAATACTAATACACATTATTCCATTGTGTATGTACTGCATAGGTACAAGTTACTACACAATGTTTCATAGCCCATTACATTGTACTTAATGTGGCAGGTACAATGTATCAAGGGTAGCGTAGAATAAAGTGTTGCCAAAAACAGAAATGTGATAATAATACACTTAAATACACAATCATGTTTTTCCCACAGTTGAAAGCAGCTCCAATAAACAATATCAAAAGTTGAACGTCATTAAAGATTTGCATGTAAATGTTAACGACTGTAAATGCAAGCCATAAGAAGACATTATCAACCAAATGAATAAAATAAGGTGCAAAAAGGCCAACACATTGGGCTCAGTTTGACCAGAGAGGGTCATTTGTTCGGCTGATTATCGGCGCACAGGTTTGGCTTCAAATCCCGCGCGGCCTCTGAGTTACTACAACAGAAGAAGTGTTTACTTTGTTGTGTGTTGGTGTCAGCAGTAGTTTCCACTCAAGTGTGTAAGCCCTCTGTGTGGTAAACACTCGCCGCATTTGCCTGCCGGTGTGTAAATAAACAAAAGAAAGCTCGGGGGAAAAAAAGGAATTGGCTAAATTGATAGAAACCGGTTCTTCAGAAAACAGCAACAGCAGAGACAATACAGTGGGTGTAAAAGTCCAGTGATCAAAAATGGTTTCTGGGTTATTTCCCTCAAAACTCAAACAGGCTTTACTTATTGTTCTAACTAACAGAGTGTAATTCGCTATCACCTCGGAATATATCGTGTGCGCAGGAATGTGTGAAAGAAAAATGGACCGAGTCTCATCTGAACGTCATCCAGGTGAAATGATCCATAGTGTTGGGTGGAGCCGTGTACAGTAGATGCTCTCTCTGGTAAACATTCCCACAATTCACACTGAACAAGTGGTGAACACTGAGCTAATGGTGTGTTTAAGTTACAGCCGTCGAGCAGAATGAGTGTTTCCTGTTTGGCAGGGTTCACTCTTCACGTGAGAATGTTGAGCTTTTCAATTAAAACCAAATGAATATAAAAGGGGGGTATTATGCAAAATCGACTTTTTCAAGCTTTACATCATGTTATTATGTCATTCCCTCATTAAAAACATGCCTGAAGTGTTGCCTTGGCACATTCACGTTTTTTTGAGTAATCTGTAAAAACTCTGATGGCGGCCATTTTAGGGATAGGTTTGCCTGAGTCCTCCTAGGAACGCCCCCACCTCCTGGAGACGCCTCCGAGCTTTCATCACCAGCCGAGTAACCAACCACTGCTCCTCAGCAGAACCCCCTCCCCACTGATGCCACAGACAGCGTGTGGAGGGGGCGTGTTGGAAAGTGTCAGAGGTTCTTAAAGAGACAGAGGCCTATTTCAAGACATTCACTACAGCCATTTTGAGAGAGCAATTTTATACAAGGCAGTTATTCTAATTTACTGCATTTACAGACCAACAGAAGGTTTCGTCATCATTGTAGTGTGCTATAGACTGGTGCTATGTGATTGAAAAAAAGCATAATACCCCCTCTTTAAGGTTAAGACACTTTGAATAAAATATGGTTAGAAATATTGTTCAACCCCCCAGTGTTAATTTCGTCGACTAAAATATTTAGTCTTAATTTTAGTCAAAGTGTTATTTTTGACGACTAAAATTGGACTAAAACTAAATTAAGAGTTTTTCATGAGACTAAAACTATGACTTAAATGTCCAGATATTTTAGTCGACTAAAATAAGACTAAATAAAAATGAAAGGGAGAGACTAAAATCATCCAAACTTCTATTGACAGTCTGAGACAGCCTCAGATCATGTAAATTCACTGCCAAAGGATCAGCTGAGCTTTGTTCATGTGGAGCAGCTCCATGAAGCAGAGGAACAAGATTAAATATGATTATAATGAATATTATCAATGCAAAGTCGACTAAATTCATCTAAAATTTAGTCGACTAAATTGACATGCAATTTTAGTCGACTAAAACTAGACTAAAATTGAAGATTTTTTTTGACTAAAACTAGACTAAAATCGAATGACATTTTCGTCAAAAGACTAAAACTAAATTAAAATATGTTGTCAAAATTAACACTGCAACCCCCTTGATCTCTACAGTTTTGTGGATGCACTGAGAGGAAAACTCACCCAGAAAAAGTAAGACAATACCACCTGAGTCTGCCATATATACTGTTTCCGGGGCAAGCAATACAAAACATGCTCCTAATGCCCTTTTAGAACAGATGCATAGGAGGTCCGTATAAGAAAAGGCAATTTTTTTTTAATGTGGATTTGACAAAGAATGGATTTGGGTGAGATATCAACCTTTTTAAATCTCATATCTGGCTGCCTTTAGTCAACATCTCCATGGCGACGAGCTGGAGAAGTCCCGCTCCCAGTCAGGTCTGAGAAGAGACACCAAAGACACACGTTTGTCTGGTCTGTTCAGTTTTAAGGCATTTTTCACCAATAAAAATATCTGTAATGAAATAAATGTATTTTATTCTATGTATGGGAAGACATGTCATACGGTGTGCCTTTTTCATTTCAAATTTATTTAGTTTTTCAGCATTTGATTTCAGGATTATTCACATCTTAAATCAGCAGCAGCCTTTGGGGAAATACAGTTTTTGAATTATATTTATTGATTATTATGATCATAGTCCCACATCCACACAGACCAGACAAATCTTTGGGCAGAATTTAAGACTGTTTTATAAACTCTTGTCACCTCCAAGGCCAGAATCTTCCCATGCCACATATGGAGAAGCCCATGGTCTGTGGTGCATGTGTCGCCCTCCATGACCTTCTGATCAGACTCAAACCCCACACAGACCTGCCCTTGTTTAGGTCTGGACCAGGATTTCGTCCAGGACCATCCCAGTGCCAAAGGGCTCTGTGGGACCCCGATCAAAGGCCACAGTCCTGGACTGGATTCCACTGGTCTGCGCGTCTCCGAGGTCCTTCCCATGACGGAATTCTTGGACTCTTCGCTGGAACGAATAAGGATGGCAATGAAAATGGGCTCTGTGAATGTCTAAGTGCTCATGCCTTGGTAGAAATAAAATAAAGATGTTATGTTGGCGGTGTTAAGGGCGGCGTTGGTGGTGTACGCACTCATAACAAATGAGTTTAGTGAGAAAAATAAATGTGTCCCGAAGGGAAATTTGTTCTGTTCTGCTTACTTTATATATCAGGAGCGACACAGATTCAACACAAACTTGTCACAGAATCAAAAGCTTGTACTTTCCAACTGAGAGCTCACAAGCCTAACAACTATGCTATACTGCTAGTATTAGTTCATTTATGTGTTTTTATACAGTGCAAAAAAAATCATCTTGAAACTTTTCTTGAAACAAGTAAATTTGTCTTTGATTTGAGATACTAATTTCAAGAAATCTGTCCATGGGGCAAGATATTTAGTATTACAGGAAATTAGGATTTTTTTTGTTTTTATCTAGTTTTGAGTGCAGTCATTTCTATTATCTTAATTTAAAGAAGAACTAAGTAACTTGTTTACCTTAATAAATCCTTTCATAGTTCATCTGGGGCAGTGGTGGAAAGTAACAAAGTAAAAAGTGCAAATTATTGGTACTTTTACTTTACTTAAGTAAATTGTATGATGAATACCTTTTACTTTTACTTCGCTACATTTTAGAGCCTGTGTCTGTACTTTCTACTCCATTACATTTTTAAATTGGGTTAAAAGTAAACATATTTTATTTTCAAAGTGACCTCTACGATGGTTTAGTCCCAGTTTAGACTTGGTTAAGTGGTTTACTCCTTTAGACCTTGTTTAGATCTGGTTTAGACCTGGTTTAGACCTGGTTTAGTCCGGGTTTGGGCCTGGTTTAGTTCCTGTTTTTGACCTGATTTAATGGTTTGCTAATTTTGTAGACCTGGTTTGATTCAAATGATTTAAAAAAAAAACCCTGCAGATTATTATTTGGTCCTGTATATCTGTTCTTTAATTAAAGCCACACCGCGTAGAATTTTACCCAATAAAATAAAACTGAAATACAAGCATTTATTCTATCACAGATACTTTCATTATTGAAAAATACCTCATAAATGTACAAACATGTGCTGTGAGTGGCTCACGTCTCCTAAAACATGAATGTAAGTTTGTCGTGAATGGGGACGTCTCCAGCTCGTCTCCATGGAGATGAGACTAAAGTCAGCAGAATTTGAGATTTAAAGAGGTTAGGTTCTCATCCAAATCCATTCTTCGATTACCCACCGCAGAAATAGCCTTTTCTGTGTTGAGCTGGTCATTAAGAGCATGCTTTGCTTCATGTTGATAATATTGAACCGATTAATTGTAGTTTTTACAGTTGTGTACAGTTTATCCACTATTTCAGCTACAGAGAAGCGAGATTGAGACGTATCGTGTCAGAAATACAGATATCAACCCTTTTGATGTAACTCCAGCTCAGGTGAACTCTTGCTTCAATCAGCCGGTCCCTTCTCCTCTCCAACATGGCCGCCCCTCCTCCTCACTGCCTCCTGCATCCATCGCTCTCTCATCTCGGCTTTGAAGTGCTGATGTGGGGTTATCTGGGGTCCTGGTCTAAAGGGGAACGCAGAAGTGGGGGGTTGGGGCTTTTGGGAGGATTCAAAGACGGGAGTATAGAAAAAATATAGAGAGATATCGCAGTACCTAGCGCAGAATCTTTTCACCTGAACTGTAGAAAATCCTAGCTGTAAAAGAGATGAAGCTTAGCGTTACCGAAAGGTTGCTTTTAGAATATGTTTTAAGAGAGGTTGGGCTTCTTCAGGTGGTGCACAAGGTCAGCAATTTTCAACTTCAGAGGTTATTTTATGAATGCATTTGTAAAAGTTACGTTTTTTTCTGGTTTGTACCCATAATATGCCCAAATTTGTCCAAGTCATCTCTACTAAAAACTCTTTTTAGACTCAGTTTAGACCTTGATCTTGATGGGTGCTTAAATCACCAAACGTTCTTGAATATGTCTTGAGGAGGTACATGCGAAAAGTTCGTTGGATTAAAGATTAATAGGATTTCGTTGCATTCAAACAGCAAAGACATTCCAACAATCACAAGTCCCCACGGATCAATGGAATTCATCACAAAGAGAAGAGTCTTTGGAAGTTCCTTTGTGTGCAGATTTGATCAAAGTTCGTAACTGGACTGGGTTGACTGACTTGAGAACGTTTCGCTTCTCTTCTCGGAGACTCCTTCTTGCTCATCTGATTCATTTGGCAGGTTTTTAAAATGCATCCCTTGAGTAGACGAAGCCAGCTTCAGTCTTTAAACTAAGCATTGTTTCGGAGCTGGATCAGATGAGTGAGAAGAAGCCTCTGCGGAAGGTCCTCAAGCTCAAGCAAACCAGTCAGAGTGACGATTTTGGAAAATGATGAGATGTTTTGAGACAAAGCCAGATGTTTTGGACATGCAGAGCAGACTCGCTACTTGAGGCCTAAACAGATTTATGGACGCAGCGATTGAGGACATGGAGCTAACCAGTGCGAGAGAATAGAGGCGTTTAAGTGGAGTGCTTTCTTTGCCAATTTTCTCATCTATTAAGCCACCGGGTCACGCTGCTGCCAGCCCACTGTGTATCCTGCCAAGGCGCACTCGTTCAAACAGGCTCTTAACACTTCACCTCGAGAAAGAGAAAGGGATCGAGAATGGAGGATCGAGAGTAAAAGACAGAGACGGGGGAGTAGTAGCGGAAGGTAGAGAGTGTCCTCATTAAGAATCACTTGCTGTAAGCCGGACTTTTGCACCAGGCACTTCACACTTCATGGATTGATCTGCAGCTCTTAGTTTTCTGTCAATACTAGTCCAAGGTCCTTGGGTTTTTATACTCCACAATCCATGCTAGAAGGGACACCATCAAGCCTGAATCTCATAAAAAGTGCTATAGAGATACAGCTCTATGCATTATATTCTTGGCCCGGGCCTGACTGCAAACCCAGCCCGACGGTTGCCTGGCCAGCCGTCCTCTGGACAGCTGCTCAAATCTTTAAAAGTTTTGTATCGATCCAATCACATACCACGTTTTAAGATCAAAACATTTTCTTAAATGTACTAAACAAGTGCCGGCGTAGATGTTGTTGCTTCATCTTCTCTTTCCCTCTTGTTGCCATTGTCAGAGGATAACATTAAGTCGCTATTTATCATACTGGGTCAAGCTGTAAAGTCGTACTATCCATGGGTCAGGCTGGACAATCGTACTATCTCTGTCATAGACTGTGTTGCTCAGGCGCCACTCTCAGCCACTGAATGTTTGCTTGCATATCAGTGTGACGCTCTGAGAGGGGATTTATCCTTTTTCTGTGGAAGCACAGACAGACTTGAATGGTAGGACTAGCGCAATGTCTCGAGTTCATGTCTCTGAGTTAATTCTCTAACAGCCATCTATCAAAAGTATTTTGGTCCTGTTACAAACGTACATTGATTGAAATAGCCATTGCGTTTATAATCTGAACCGAGTTGCTAATGACTCCTTGTATCCTTGTGTTTTTGTGGCAAAAACAACATTTCCCTTCGCTCTACTAGCTGATGCAACGTAAAACCTAAATTCTTTCTTCCTTCTAAATTCTACTTGCTTGTGCCACATCTGGGTTTCTTTGATTGGCTAACATGCTTGTCATTTAGACCCATCAGGAATTCAAATAAATCACCCCTGATCGCAGATACACGTCTTTGTAAAGAAGAGGAAGAGAGGCTGGCCAGGCTCGCCCGACGGGTGAAGCCCAAGGACATTGCATCAGCTAACGCCAGATGAAACTGGGTTTCAAATGTTCAATACGGAAAAAAAAATATACATTTTAAGGCTAAGTAGTTCTGTTTTTCCATTTGTTTTCAGTTAATGTTGTTGTTAATGGTATGTCGGGGGTAATACTAAACATCACAGCTTCACCAAAGAGAATTGCTTTTTAGTTTGGGTATTTGAGTCGCCTAAGAAAAAAAATTGGACATTGATGACATCTCTAAGGAAGAACTGGACATTACTATAAGTTTATGTGCACTTCTTAGATTTGATTTTTAGATGTCACATTGCAAGGCATGGGGAAAGTGAACTCGTGAGCCTGCACTTGTCTTCACTTTGCGGTGCTTCGAAGATTGAATCATGGCTGGTGCCAAAGTCTGTCGTAGCGAGTATCTGGATCTTGGCGTAATGAGGCCAGCTCCGAGTACAATTGAAAAATGTGGCCCTGATAATGCCTGGGCACTGTTGCTTTTGACTCAGACGGGGCTGGTGTTGTTTTCTGTTGATAATAGCCTTGACATAGAGAGGATGGCTCACTCTGCGACCAGCGTTCCAAATATATTATTCACTGCTTTACAACTCAAGGCCTTCACCACGATGAAGTATTCGGCATGTAGTGGTAATGCTTGCTTAGTACCACCATAGACTGTAGAAAATAATGGACGTCTTATGCTCACTCCTCCCCGTTTACCAGAATGACCACGGCCGTGGGGCAATTCATGGCGGATTTACAGGCTCCCCCTCCCCAGCTCTGACGAAGCATGTTCCTAAAAAGGACATACGGGCGGGATTTTCACCGTAGACTCGGCCCTTGCGTGACGTGTAGCTCGCGCTGCTCCAATGCTAACAGTCCGAGCCTCGTTAAATACGAGATTTCAAAAAATCATATTACGAAAACCAGCCTGGTTTCATATATTGTTATTAACCCAGCGTTATCTCAGGAGGAAGATCTAGCCTAGTCTAGCGTTGAAACAATTGAAACCAGGCTTTAAAGTAGTTTTTAACGTGTCTAAAGTCCAATGCTTTTCAATGGGGGCCTAGCGGCGATATGGAGGTACTGCAGCAACGGCGGAGCAATGGCGGCCCCCACGTTTGTGGTCAAAAAGCAGGGCAGCCAGCGGCAATTGAGTACCACCCAAAAAAAACAACAACACAATGAACAATCTAAGATCATATTTCAAACATTATTCATGGGTTTATGCATTTCCAAAAAACAACAACTTTTTTCTTGTTAAACTTACTGATTCGGCCGGACGGGTCGTCACCATGGTAACGTCGCACTGAGGTCGGGGTCACACAGAAGACTTATGGTCAGCAGACACTCAGATTGATACAAGTGCACACGCTGGGACCACAAAGCGGCTCCTCTTTGTATCAGCACCAGGCCGTTCAGGTGAACTCAGGTGGATACGGAGTTCCCGGGCTTGTCCCCCGCAGGTCGTGTTGATTGGTTCGGACAGAGGTGACCCGGAGCCCTGCAGAGTGGCCCAGCCGAGTGAAGCGGGATCCGGGGTGAACAGGGAGACATGCTGGTATGCCGTGAATCTGATACAGGAAAAGGAGGTATCAGCAGCACAATACAAAATACTGAAGGCAACAATGCAGAACTCTCCAGTTTGTATGTTACTGAATCATAAGACCTACTAACACAGATGTGAACTTCAGCACAAAACCAGCAATGTTAAATGTGTTTCTCATCTTCAAGTAGATGCCAATAATGCTATTTTTTAATGAGCTGTCAAAATGAAACATTTGAAAGAGGACGTGATTCTTAGTAATGACTTGATCTTGATCTGGTCCTAGTGGTTCTTTGGCTGTTTCCTCTTTTACGGTTTCAGCGCTTCATTCCATAATCCTAAAAAAAAACAACAGGACACCTCGCACATCAACAAAGATGGATGGAGGGTAAACACATGCAAGGTAAAAAAGTTGCACCTTTTAACAGCTGCAGCAAAGCCTTGAGCATCTCTGGTGTTAAAATCTTAGTTGTGCTAAGATTACTAAAGAATGGAAAGAGGTACAAACAAACTTTTTTTTTTTTAGATGAAAGAAGACCAGAAAAAGGTGGCTTCCCCTCTACAGGTCGGTGGGGAGTCCTTGCCTCAAGTGGAGGAGTTCAAGTATCTCGGGGTCTTGTTCACCAGTGAGGGACGGATGGAGCGTGAGATCGACAGACGGATCGGTGCGGCGTCAGCAGTGATGCGGTCGCTGTATCGGTCTGTCGTGAAGAAGGAGCTGAGTCGGGGGCAAAGCTCTCGATTTACCGAACGATTTACGTTCCCACCCTCACCTATGGTCATTGAGATTTGGGTCATGACCGAAAGGACAAGATCGTGAATACAAGCGGTCGAAATGAGTTTCCTTCGCAGGGTGGCTGGGCGCACCCTTCGAGATCGAGTGAGGAGCTCAGTTACCTGGGAGGAGCTCGGAGTAGAGTCGCTGCTCCTTCACGTCAAAAGGACCAGCTGAGGTGGCTCGGGCATCTGTTTCGGATGCCTCCTGGTCGCCTCCCGCGGGAGGTGTTCCAGGCATGTCCTAGTGGGACAAGGCCTCGTGGAAGACCCAGGACACGGTGGTGGGACTATGTCTCCGAGCTGGCCTGGTGTCGCCTCGGGGTCCCCCCAGAACAGCTGGAGGATTTGTGTGTGGATCGGGAAGCTTGGGCATCTCTGCTGAGACTGCTGCCCCCGCGACCCGGATAAAGCGGAAGAAAATGGATGGATGGATACATTTTCTGTGCGTCTTGAAAAAAACTGTCAAAATTCTGAAAAACCTCTGGCGGTGGGAAGCTCTCTGATTTGAAAATGGCTGGCAGTCAATGAGTTAAGGAACATTCTACTCAGAGAACGTCATTCTATCGACATCCCAAACAGGAACAGACTCCAGAGCGTGATGAAAGTGATCATCACCGTACCTCTCGGAGCTCTCAACACCACATGTGAGCGGCAGACTTTGACTGACAGCCTGTATGAAACATCCGCACCCTTCCTACGCTCTCCTCACGCTGGTCTTTGGTCCCAGGTGTCGGACCCAGAGGAGAAGAACAACATTTCCTCAACACTAATCCCCCGCTGCCCTGGTTCGACACCACTCATTTAAAATGTAGTCGTAATAGTTCTATCACTGAAGCTTTTTGTGCAGACTGCTCTTGTGTGCTCTTTGGAGTCGCCCCTTGGGGATGAATAAAGTATTTTTGAATTGAATTGGCTGCCATTTGTGCAGCCAAGAACATTGAGAAATGTGCAGAGAATGAATGAATGAGCAGAAGAAGACAAGTACAGACAGCGAGGATCAAATAGATTGGTTTAGAGCGATGAGAAGAGACTGACGTGTAGGAATGCGAGAGACGGAGAGGAGAGAGAGGTGTAATAATGCTGTGGGATAGGAGCAGGGCCATGTAGTGTACCTGTGATGGATGAGAGCGAGCTCAGGTGTGACGGCCAAACCAAATGAAATCACGGGAACGTGTGCCGGTGAACGGGGACAGGGCCTACAGCCTGGTGGGTTTTCATTCAGATGGAAAAAAATCAAATAAAACCACATTCCAAGCAAAAATATATTATAGAAAAATAAGAAACAACAGTCAAGGGGAACAGGACCATTTATTGTAATCGTGCTTAATAAAACAATAAAGATAAGTCATTGCCATCCTCTCTTCAGGGATAGACTTCACAGTTGAAGGATAGCAGGACTCTGACCCCACTCACTTTACACTGATGGATCTGCGTAACTGCCCATAAGGGACTATCAATGACGTATAACTCTCCCTCCAAGGTCAGTTTATTGGGTCATAAATGAAATATATATGTACTTAATAGCAAATGACTCGGCATGTGTGCTTAAGAAAGAGACCGAGACTTGGAAAGGATCATCTTTGGACTATTGAGAGATACATGGAAATGTGTCACTTTTACTTTGGGATAGCTTGCGAAATATTAGACTGTTTAGGCCAAAATGTGCCAGGTTTGTTTGGAGCAACTAACAAGTATTGTCCATGGGTGACCTTGGCAAATACTGCACATCTAATGCACTGCAGTATTAAAAAGCTTCTATGTGAACAGTATCTTGTATTTTCGACATTAAAATCTGCATGAAATACGCCACCAATCCCAGAATAATAAGCTCTTTTGACGACACAGTCACTAAATTCAAAAGTTTCTGATATAAGCCCCAAATTTGGCATAAATATTGTTCAACCTTGTGTTTCGGAAAAGCCTTTTAGCCAACAAAAAAATCTATATGGCCACCATTTTCCAACAGGGTTTCCCTATGTATTCCTAAATAAAAGAGACATTGATGATGATATTTTAGTTTCCTTTTTAAACTTTTTTTTTTTCCCCCATTGGGATTGCTTGCCGAAATACGTGTTTCGGTCATGTTTATTTTCAGTGCTATGGAGCACTTTATGGGCCCGATCTTGTGTCTCAAAACGCAGACGATAGCGTGACATTTTGCGCTCAGTAGGAGCGCACTTTGTGATCTTGCCACTCCAGACTTAGCGCATTTAAGTGGGTGGAGACACACACATTTTCCTCCAACCAGATCGACTCCACGTCCAGGAGAGTGGTTGTGTGGGAGTGGGGGGTGAACATGTGCTTTTGTTTTGCTTCGCGTTCACGCCCAGCGCAGGCCGATCCGCGCCACAGCGGACGCTGTAGCTCTTTTTCTCTCGAGACGTGAACATCGTTTAGCTCACGATGGGGTAAATAAAGTTTTTAGTTTGACCTGTGAGAGCCTAAGGCTTAAGAAAGAACGCAAGATAGCACAATGTAAACGAGGAAGTGAATGTCAGCCGTGTTTCCATCAGTGCAGTCACCTCCTCTGGTGACCCCTGGTCTATCATGTGCGTCTGCACGTAGCCACAGCCAATCGTATCAGACGACGTATGAAACTTTTGAGCTTCACTATTTAGAACACGGTCTAAAGCTTGATCGAAAGATGGCGTCGCGGCTGCCGCTGTCATGTTGGATCTGTAAATAAACGTTTTTTTAAATCCATAAACAAACTACAAGCTTCTGTATATCCAATAGCGCGTCATCGTCTTACCGTCCCTCCTTGTTCTGTGATTGGTTCCCAAATCCATGCGAAGATTTCAGCCATGGTCCCCAGACCGCTGTGCAGTTCGAAATGATTGGAGCGCACACAGCAGTCTGGGTATTCCCAGACTATACAAGGGACACGAAGCCCCTGATAACAGAGCTCCCAGGATCATTCGATTGCTCAAACCCTTCACCACGTTAAGGTGGCGGTTCGAGGAGGGGTCATCCTGAGATGATGAGATAATATGCAAACAGCAAAAGTCAATTTCTCCATTGTGAAATCAATATCTTATATTATCTTATCATTGGTTTTGATGTATTTAATAGGGCAACATTGTTAAACTGGTAAAATGCATTAAATGTTTATATTTTCCATATTGACAGAAAAGAAAAAAAACAAGGCTAAGCAAAGCAAAACTATTTTTGCTTTAATTTGATGCACAATTGAAAAAAAAAAAAAACTTTCTAATCATAAAGTTTGAATGAAACGGAACCCCGGATATTAGTAAAAATGTCTGACCTGCAGTATCTCCCACATCCATCACTTGAAAGTTTCAGGTCACTGCTGTTTCCTTTCTCCTCTCTCTCTCCCAGAACAAGTCTTGCCTTTGTGAGCGCGACACAGTGACCAGGCGACGGCCATGTCAGCGCCGTCACCCGGGGTCAAAGCTCAAAGGTCGGGGAACATTATGGAAGCCTCCTCTGTCAACACATTTGTATATCCCACGGAGGGGTCACTGCGTGTTCTGTCAGAACCCCGGGCATTTTGTCATCCCGCGGCCAACGAGGCCTTCATCATTTTGGAGGGAAATTTATAGAAATGGAAGAATGATGATTGAGAGAAGGAGCAGAGGCGCCACCAGGGCACATATTTATTGTGTCCGCCTTACAGCTATACATTTCCTTCCTTTAACCACAACAGTTGATTCAATTTGCAACGGTCACAGTCTTTTATCGTCTCATACACCTGACGCATAATTGAGCCTGTAGTGCGCTGTGGATTGACTGCTGACAGCTCCATTACTGTCTTTACATTTCCCCTCCTTACCTCAGTGTGGGCCGCGGCAGCAGCAGACATCATACTGTATATAAGAGCACATGACGCAACTCTGTGCAATGAGAAGTGCAGCGGTTCACTTCAACCCTGCATTATTTATTCAGCCTACCGTTGGCAATGAAGGTGCCGTAGAGCTTTAACATGATCAGTAGTATGATGTGGCCGGTTTTTAAGTTGACATTTGGGTTATTGTCTTTTGAGTCGAGGGTCCTTGTAAAACAGAGGTCTTCAAATTGTGGTTCATGGTCTTCCAGTAGCTTCTCCAGCCCTTCTCCAAGCAGCTCCCCGCAAACTTTATCACTGGACTTACGCTCCAAGAGTCGGCGCGGTGGTTAGAGCTTGCGTGTTCATTAACATGCTCTGTCCCGACCAAATAGGGGGGCCTCAGAGGCACTACCCCCTGTCTCCAAAGCTTGTCTGCAAAACAAATAAAAAATAAATAAAAAATAATGTTGATTACTTGGACAAATGTGCCAGTTTATACTTGTATTTTGTCTACTGTCATAGCTATATGTTGCTTCTTTTGTAATTTTAGCTGTGAGATCATAACAAATTCCTTTGAATAGAGTAAATGATTATGATTTGGCCGGCCCCGAGAGATTTTCTGATCGATAAGGGGGCCACGATGTCCCGGACTTTGGGAATGGTTAAAGTAAACCAATCAATAAATAATTTACATACTGTCCGAGTGAAACGATGCTGAACAAAAGTGTATGTACAATTTATGCTCTGGAGGCGGCTTGTTGTTTATTCAGTTAAAGGAACAGGCCGCCATTTTTTCATACTGAGATATGTTCTTGCCTGAGCTTAGACGAGTTACGCAAAACGACCAAAGATGTTGCTAGCCTTTGGCCTCTCCCAGTATGTTCCTATGGCTCCAAACGGTGGTGAAGTTGGAAGCGACCACGCTCTTCCACAAGCACTCACAAAGACCAGACAGTTACGTATCAACTTGTCTAAGCTCAGGTAAGAACATATCACAGTATGAAAAAACGATGGCCTGTTCCTTTAAAGCCATACTGTGTTTCCTCTCAGACAGTGGTTCTCAAAGTGTGGGTCGAGAGAATATTTTTTGCATTTCTGACATTTTATGTGATTTTTGATTTGACACAGCACATTTTAGTGAAATTAATCCAAATATCAAAGCAAATAAGTAAGTGGTTGATTTGTCATTGTACAGTCGTGCAACGAAATAGCGTTCAGGTGTTAGTCCTGAGCCGCTTCGACTGAGCCGCGCTGCCACTGTGGGCCCACCTGACCAGCATGTCTTTGGAGGTCGGGGAAACCAAAGTACCTGGAGGAAAATACAGTATCCAAACTAACATTGTCTGAAAGCCTATTTTGTTCAGCACTGAGTTTTCCGAAGTGTGCTTGAACGCCCCATCATGTGAGCTGCGCATGTACAGTGAATGCAGCTAGTGTGCTGTTCAGTTCGTGTTCAGAGATGAGAGCAAATGACAGGACCTCTTTTCCTTTACTTTTGTGTGCGTTTATGAAACCCAGGTGAGTTTTGTTGTTTGCTGTAACATATTTGGGGAGCAAGGTGGTGAGAATGTTTAGAGTTTCTGTCACTTGTGCTAGCTGATGCGTATTATTGATGCATGACCAATTAACCACTTTGCACAAGGCTGCGCCATGTTATTTGGGCATCATGTTTACTGTGTTAAATAATTAGCCTTGGAAATGTGTTCTTATTGCCTTTTTTCTATGTTTCTAAGTTGTCCACTACGGTGTTAGAGTGCTGTAAATTATAATTTATGTACTGTGCTAACTGTAATGAGGACACCAGGCATAGTTATTTTATTTACATTTATTATTTGAAGACCAGTATTTAATTACTATATTTTCCTTTGTTTTCTTTGTACCCAGACCACACACAAACGTACGTGGAAACCTGTATACTCCTCGCTGCTGAAATAAAGTTGAAGAAAGATTCTCTGACCGGAGTCGTCTGTAGTGCTCCAACCCTAACCACTAGTCCAAACTTTACAAACATCATTAAACCAGATTTGAGATGTTTTTCACCTACAATTCTTATAAATGCACATTCCATTTTACTGAAGGGGGTCCCGAGTTGTTAAGTGATTTTGAGGGTTGTGGCCTGAAAATTTTGGGAGCCCCTGTTCTAGTAAATATAAAATAAATGTATAATTTATTATGGTCGTTTTTAGGAGAAAACACTCTCCTCAGATTACAAGTATGAAACATGAGGTTGAACTATAGTAGGGCTCTGTAGGGGGTTGACAGGACTTGAATTATAACGGTTGCTGCACATTGTATGGGTTGGATCATTTGTATATTAAGATTTGCCTCGGGGGCCAGATTAAAACTCCAGGGGGGAGGGCTGCTTGTTTGGCATCCCTGATCTAAACCAATAAAGATTTAGTCATAATTACGTGGAAGGAAACAAAAAAAACTGCCACTCAATGCCTCTTCTTTATCCTCACATTCTCCATTAATAGTCTCCCTGACGTAAAGTGGCAGCTCGTTTTCACTTGATAGCAGTTAACTTGAAGCCTAAACCCCGATAACAAGCTCCTGTCAGCCGCAGTCGCTCCCCACTCGGCGGAGGACTGATGAAACGCCCGTCTCCAAATGAACTTTGAGACGGCGGCGCGGCCAATTTCGAGCCAAAACCCAACGCAAAAGCTCCGAGATGTATTCACGGCAGCAACATAAAAGGTGACATTTGAAAGGTAGCGCATTAGCCAAATGCGCTGGATACATTAATTCGGCGTGGCTAAAAGCCTTGTTAGCATTCACAGCTTGAGTCTGAATGCACAATTAGGAGACCGAGAGGAAGGACAGAGGAGGGGAGGAGGCTAGGAGACAACAAAAGGAGGTAGGAGAGGAGTGCTGCTCTTTCATGTGTCCCCTGAGTCAGAGGCTTTCATGTGGATTGTCACGGGTTTCCGCTTTTTTTTTTTTTCCCTTTCTGTTTTAGTCCATTCACTCAATAATACAGACATCATTCTCACCTGAAGGAGCACAATAGAGAAAGCGCTGGTTTTGTCCGGCTGTCTGGTTGCTGGATAACTCAACGCTCCAATTTTACAATAAGGCCAATTGTGCGGCAACTCCGCGGCGAAAATGAGACAAGTTAAGTTCGTAATTGCGGCGGACTTCGGGATCGATCGCAATGAAATGAGTACGTTCGCCGCCTGAAGTTGTTGTTTTTGGAGCCGGTCTGTGTGGCTGGTTTAATGAGTTGTTTAGAGCCGAGAAAAAAGTTCTTCTCGTCGGAGTGATAATGGAAAAAAAAACAACCTTGAGAAAATCGACACTGAAAGCAAGGCATCACACGGAAATCCACATGCCTTTGTTTTACGATGAAGCCACTCTGCTTTCACTCTCGCTTCACGTCATTGATGGAGCTGGTGCACACCCACTGCATGACCACCAGGTGGACTGGATAATATACAGAATTTCTTCAGCGGGGTGCTTGTAATGAGTGGGGCAGTGGGGAATTTAGTTATAAAAGTTGTTGTCAACAACTTGGTCATCGCAAACGATTTGCGATGACCAGGTGACTGGAACAAAGCATCCCCACGAGTTTCCAAACTGCTGTGGTTGGTATAGTATATTTAGGTGGTGGTATGGTATATTTAGTTCTGTACAAGACCTAGTTCCATTGTGGGTTGTGATGAATTTGAATGTGCCTATGTTTTTTTTATTTTTTGTTCAATTCTGCACAGACTTATCCTGATTGAAAAAAGTGCACTGAAAGGTTTTCTGACTGTTATCATAGTTAGCATCATGGAATCTTCCGTTGCCCAGTGCCACAATATATATATATTCTTTAAAGCAGTCCTAAGTAACTCTTGCCCCTAAAGGCCATAAGCGCAACTGCAGGTGTCGTAGCATGTTGCGATTTTTTAACTTATTAATTGTCCGTGAGAGTAAATACTACATTGACAGAAAAGACAAAGGGAGAGAGGGATATTGTACATCCAAATACACAATGGAGATATTTTTTCCCCCTCAAACTTGGCTGTGAATACTGTTTAAGTGGCGCTAGCCCGCAGTTAGCTTTGCCCGTTAGCCTGTTAGCTTCTTCTTCGTGATTCCATCAGTGTGTATTGGTGGCTCCGGTCCGGTGGCAGTCAAGTTGCAACTGTGGTTTTCTGGCCAGAGACACCAGGGGGAGATGAAAGACCCTCCAATCATCCCATTAACACTTGTATTTCCCCCAGAGGGACTAAGTAAAGGATTCATTATGGTAAACAAGTTACTTAGTATTGCTTTAAAAGCAATAGCTACAGACGGCATCTCTGGAATTGCCCGTAGGTTATGGTGGAAGCAGACAGGGGGTAAAACAAAGAAGAGAAACATTTTCTGTAATTACTCTAAAACTACTTTAAAGGGGCTAGACGCAAGTTAGCCCTTTTATACTCACTACTGCCACCTCAGGCCATATGTGTAACTGCAGCTTCTATATTAAGCTCGTGCATGACGGCAATTCGGACTGAAGTAACACAGTTTTAGTGACAGGTGCAGGATTTTAGAAGCAGTAGTGGTGAACAGGTCTGGGCTCATTCTACACATTAGGACATTGTTGGAACATGTAGGGGGAGGAAAATACTTAATTTTAACATTTTTAAACTCCGTATAGTCCCTTTAACAAATGTAGAATTATGACAATAGTTTTCTACAAAGCAAAGATACAAAGGCATGGATCGGAGCAAAGTGGTTTCAACAGCCCATAAATACCTGAAAACCGGACAATGCTAACGTAATGCTCCATGTTAGCATCTAGCTACATGCTAATGCTAGCTACAACAGCCGGATTTCCTCTTCTACTGTACAATGCAGTAAAAAAACATCCACATGGACCCGTTTTAGACTTGACTTTATTTGTATGTGATGAATAAGTTTTTAGTCCGCCAGAAAACGGCGAAAAAAAGACTGAACATTTTTGTTTCCCAAAACATACTTCGTTCCCCTTTGACAAGGCCCCGCCCCCTTGTATGTCGCAATACCCGTCTCTAGCTATACGTTTGTTAAGTAGTGACGTCACAGCTCTTCTTTCGGGTCCGCATAGACCGGCAGATGTGTGAGAAATTACAAAAAAGTCTTCAATACCACAATCAATATTTCTGAAACTCAACAGAGAGTTACTGAACATACTTATTGATCAGGCCCATTAGCCAAAAATGCTGTACCTACTGCTATAAAAGTAATATTGACCAAAATCACTACATCCGGGTTTAGCGGAGAAAAATGCTAACGTCCGAGTCGGCACAGCAGCTACGCTAACCCCGGTAGTAGTAGCAGCGAATTTAGTAAATATGACTATGATGAATTTTAGTCGTATGTACGGAATTTTTGGCTAATGAGTCTGAGAAATAAGTAGATTCAGTAACTCCGTTGAGTTTTCAGAAATATTGATGGTTGTTTTCAAGAGTTTTTTATGGTTTTTTTCTCGCTTATTTGCCGGTCTGCTAGGACCCGGAAGCGTAAGTCCTGACGCCACACTTAACAAAGGTATAGGCTCTGTAGAATCTTGTGATATCACGTCAACGCATCCTGTTACGTGTCGGAAAGTTCCTCATTTGGCGATTAAAAAAAATGTCCCAAAGGTTCTGCTGCCAGTAAAGAGCCTAAAGTCTCATCACTTTAGTGGTCGGGGTCTGTATCTTTCAGAGATGGTTTAAACCTTGGGTAGACCTGGTTAGTGCAGCAGTAGTTAGTAATTTAACAGTTTTAATTCCTTCACTCTCTCTGTCCTCTTGCGCTCCATAAAAAGAAACTAAAAACAGTTTTTTTTGTCCTGTTAGCATGCACAACCAGGCACTCTTTGCACAAAGCGTTTCTTTCCGCGGTCCGCTCTCCCGGAGGTGTGAGCGCGGTGCAGGTTACAATAAGCTCCCCTTTTCCTGATGTTAATGTGAGCTGAAGTCCCGCTCAGATCCAAGTACTTAGGCTGGACTGGGTCTGCGCCGGACCATTGTGGAACGGGCCAAAAGCTGCTGGCAGACGCTCAGCTATTAAAACACTCCGGGGCCGGGAGAGATTTGCTAAAAGGAGCTCGTCGGCGGAGAGTGAAGGCGCTGAAAATAACTGATATTGTTTAGATTTCACACCTTTCTTCGAGACATTTCGATTGTGTTCTTCGCCCACGTGCGGACATCTGCTCAACAGGACTCACGGCACACCGAGAATGTCATTTGTGGGTTTTTGCTCCTCTCGTTAGTCATCTTATTGAAAAGATGTCATTTTTAGGAATGCTTTTAAAGGATTAGGACAGAGGTGTGTGATGGGTGGCCAAAGTTGTACCCAACAACACGTCATTAGTCCAATAAAAGTAGAAACACTATACTAAGGAGAATGAATTATGGATTTCTGAAAAAAACATTAAGACATGGGTAAATGCTTTTAGCAGCGCATTGGTTTTTACGTACTGCTTTTAGGACACGCAAAGCCACTACCCACAGGCCGTTGTCAGGCTAACTATTGTGTCTCTCAGTCTGCACCTATAGCATCACAAATCACTTGCTCTGATTCATGCATCGCCCTTTAAGTTCATTCGCAAGGTGGCTGAATTTCCCAAAGACGCAACGACGGTACGATCTGCCCAGAGTGACGTATCTGTAGAAAGTCAACCAAGCCAGTCAAAACTCAACGCAGGCCGTGGGGGCTAACGTGGAGCTAGCTCAGGGCTAGCTTATCTGTGGATTATTGAGCTTCTGTGACCTGCGATCATTGATGTAAACTTCAGCAACTGACGACTCTTAAAGGAACAGGCCACCGTTTTTCCAGACTGAGAAATGTTCTTACCTGAGCTTAGATGAGTTGATACGTACCAGTCTGGTCTTTGTGCGTGCTCGTGGAAGAGTGTGGTTAATTCTAACTTCACCCCCGTTTGGAGCCGTAGGAATATGCTGGGAGAGGCCAAACGCTAACAACGTCTTTGGTCTTTGTGCTTGACTGAGCGCACGCACAAAGACCAGACAGGTACGCGACAACTCGTCTAAGCTCAGGTAAGTACATATCTCAGTATGGAAAAACGGTGGCCTGTTCCTTTAAGATGTTTAGCCTTGGCCTGACGTCATTGTGATTTTGTCAAGCTTCCTCCGTGCTCGATGCTTTGCTACCGCTAGCTCTTGTAGCTCATGCTAATCGTTCTGAAATCCTTTTGAAGTCTTTTAGGAATGGATTTGTCTGCTTTCCGCATTCAGAGAAACAAAAGGACACGCAGATGATGTTTTCTTGAGGGAAAAAATGGCACCAAACCCTTCCCCCGAGCCACGAGTGCGCCGCCATGTTTGATTTTGTCACACTGTCTGATTAACTTCTCGTCATAAGTCCACCCTCCGCATGAAGCTGCTTTTCTGGGCTTTGGGCTTCTTTTTATTATTTAATTTAACCTTTATTTAACCAGGAAAGTCCCATTGAGATTAAAAACCTCTTTTTCAAGGGAGTCCTGGCCAAGAGGCAGCAAAGGAGTGACAAATTACATACACTCCCGGTTAGAAGGGAGTAGGGTCGACTGAAGGCCAGACTACGGATTGTCAGGCTGCCCACTTCGGGTTCGGACAACAGCTCCAACACCTTGGCCCTCCCCTGCCTTCCCCTCTTTCCCGCTGAGCTGTTTATGCCGAGGTTTTACGCTGCAGCACACTAGAGCGGGGACTACTCTACTGCGAAGCTGAAATCTGTGCACTGTGCCACACTGCCCCTGCTTCTGTTCGCTTTTCAACCAACTGGATTCTGGCACTTGAAAAACAAGACACAATACAACACCATGTTCTCACGTGAGACAAACACCAAACGATGGCTCTCTTTTTTCCATGAGATCCGTGGAGCGAACGCACGCGAAAGCTTGGTTTTATGTGCAGCAAAAGTTTTCAAACACACCGGCCTTGCTCTAATATCAATAAATGATAAAGTAGGTTAGCACTTTAGGCCGAACGTTGTGCTGACGGTCTGGTTTTTCATGGCTGCGAGAGTGCATTTTGTAAACAACTAATGCCACAGTAAGACATTTGTGTTTGATCCATTTCACAGTCCGCAGCACTTACAGCGGGACCATAAAGCTGCATTAACATCTTCTCTCACAGCTGCAGGTATAAGAAGGTACAGCCAGCAGTCGATCAAAGCCGCTCATATGTGTCCCAGAAGCTTTTGTCACTGGAAAACCTGCTCCTGCTGTGCGAAGAGTTGCCAGTTTGGGCTGTTAACACTAGAACAGCCAGGAGGAGGTCATTTTGAGTCAGCTCTCCTGCTCAAATAGATTTAACTTTTTATTGTTTATCACTGTCAACGTTAGGAAAAGGCCTCTCTCAGTGACTTTGCCTAATGATGCTTTCTGTGTCATCTAATGAGGTTTGGAGATTCTAGAATTATAAACAGAACGTGTGAGTTATATCCACCTTATTCTGTCTGACTAGTAGCCTGGCATGTTATCTGGAGATGGGTTCTAGGGTGAATGGAGCGGGGTCGGCCCATTAGTCCGACGACCCATTAGTCCGAAGTCTCATTATTCCGAAAATGTCCCATTGAGTAGCGTGCTATTAGTCCGACATCTCTTTAGTCAGAAAAAAAGGGAACCATTGGTCCGAAGTCCCGTTGGTCCAGCCATAAACAGTAGAGATGTGCTCGGAGTGCGCTCAATGGTACATTTTTGGAATAATGAGACGTCGGACTAACGGGTTGTCGTACCAATGGCACGGCATCCCATGCAGCTGCCCACTGCTCCTCATGGGCTGCCCCAGCGGCATCGAAGGATGGGTCTAATGCAGAGGATGAACATCCCATTGGGATCAATAAAATATTCCTTAACCTTAGAAACTACTTAAAAATGTGTGTAAACACGAATAAAGGCAAGTAAAAAAAAATCATATTTGATGACAAAAATCATGATTTGCCTTTTGTCACGGCACTCATGTTTAGTAAATAAGCCAAAATGAGCAAATATACAAGCTTAAAGGGATATTTCAGGATTTTTGACATAGGGCCTCATTTCCTAGTTATCCAGAGTGTTGTTGATGATAATTAATGCAGTTCTTAGATTTGAAGAGTTTAGTGGTGCTAGGCTAGTGCAAGGCTAGTGCATTTCTATGGTATCAGCTAGCCTGCATTCAAAACAATCTGACCCGCTCCACAGAGCACCTGAGGCAAATCACTTATAACACCAGACTAACCATATAAATGTCTGTCGATAGAATCATTTTTGGAATGTAACTGACCTTGCATCACTTGAATGATCACATTTTGAGGGACTATTTTCTAGCAGATCACTCCGCCGCTGCGTAGCTTATACAATCACGAAGCTGATGATGCTCAAATATAAATGGTTCAAATTATTCTATTGACACCAGTGTTAATTTCGACGACAAAAATATTTAGTCTTAATTCTAGTCAAAGTCATATTTTTGACGACTAAAATTGGACTAAAACTAAATTAAAAGTTTCTCATGAGACTAAAACTATGACTCAAATGTCCAGATATTTTAGTCGCCTAAAATAAGACTAAATAAAAATGAAAAGGAGAGACTAAAATCATCCAAACTTTTATTGACGGTGAATTTACATGATATGAGGCTCTTTCAGACTGCCAAAGGATCAGCTCTGAGCTTTATTCATGTGGAGCAGCTCCATGAAGCAGAGGAACAAGATTAAATATGATTATAATGAAGATTATAAATATAAGTTGACTAAATTAGTTTTAGTCGACTAAATTGACATGCAATTTTAGTCGACTAAAACTAGACTAAAATGGAAAAGTTTTTTTTTTACTAAATCTTGACTGAAATTAAATTACATTTTAGTCAAAAGACTAAAACTAAAATAAAATATGTATGTCAAAATTAACACTGATTGACACAGACATTTATATGGTGAGTCTGGCGTTATACGTGATTTGCCTCAGGTGCACTGCGGAGCGGGTCAGACTGTTTTTAATGTAGGCTAGCTGATACCATCGACATGCACTAGCCTTGCACTAGCCTAGCTCTCCAGAAATCAGCAACACTCTGGATAACTAGGAAATGAGGCCCTATGTCAAAAATCCTGAAATATCCCTTCAAATACAAAAAAATTACATACATATTACTCAAAAATATAAGCTTTGCAAACACGATTACCTTCCATAAAGCAAAAACAAAACAAAAAAACACACACTACCTGGATGTTTCAGGGTTCCTGTAGTTTTATTGTTCCAAGTGTGGCGTCGAAATGGTACAGCCGACCCAAGTAAATGCACCACACTGTCCATCTCTCTTCCCTCGCCTCCCCCCCTCTCTCCGAGCCCCGCTTATGTCCTGAGGGGCTCGTACAGAGAAACATAGAGCTGTCTGTATTCTGTTAACATTATCTCTATGGGAGCTCTCTGAAACAGCCCAGTCAGCAGAACGGCAGCCCACAGACGAGCGCCGAGAAGAGGTGTTACCAACAGCGAACCCCGGGCCCTAATGGAACAGCCTATATTTCATTTACCACGGGTGCTGTGGTCGGAGGATGTGAGTGTCACGGACTTAGAATGAGCAGCCAGTGCCAGGGTACACCGTGAGAAGCGCTTCCAATGTCCAACAACTAGAATATAGTAAAAAAAAAAAATCATATAGTAGAGCTTTGACAACATACTCCGGGAGGGGGGGGCTCAGTCTGTTCAGATGAAATCATATTCTGTCCACATCTGCTGTAGCTCAGTTCATAACAAATGCTTCTCACAACACATTTTTCTTTTTTTTGCTTTGAAATCTCTGCTTAAGATATCAGCTGTAATTGGGCTCTCATTTCCCTTTCCAAACTCTATTCCCCGCTGCATTCTTTCGTTTATACGTGAGGTCATCCGCCTGTGTGAGGACGCTTAACCTTTCTGTGCTTTTTGGCCTGAGTTCGAAGCAATACAACAATAAGTAAGACAGATGGGCTGCGCTGAGAAATCTGGATTCATAAATGAGAGGCATGCACACTGATCATTTGGGGAGTGAGTCTCATTTAAGAATGTAGCAAAGCAACGGTTCTCTAGCTGTGGTGTGTGGTGTGCAGAGGTTGTTCTGTGTGGTTAGAAGACTATTGCGGCTTTTTGAGATGTTTGTTTGGTTTAAAAGTCAAAGCCTTTTCATGTTGAAGGTTGCAGGTCCTTGAGCTATAACGCTCTTGAGCTGAAGATGAGTCTGTATAGTGTCTATGCAGCATCACAGTCGCCCACTGCTCCTGACAGGTTACACCTGAACTAAAGTGCGGGCCAAAATGGAAACCTAACATATCCCTTAACCAAGTTACGTAGGTGTAAGGTTGAAATGTGTGTGAGAGCTGGTTAAAGGGACTATACAGAGTTTAAAAATGTTAAAATTAAGTATTTTCCTCTCCCTACATGTTCCAACAATGCCCTAATGCAGTGGATCTTAACCTGGGTTCGATCGAACCCCAGGGGTTCGGTGAGTCAGTCTCAGGGGTTCAGCGGAGGTCAAGGCACACACCTGTCTCATATGATTTGTGATGACATGCCCAGCTTGAAGGGTTCGGTGAATGCACATATGAAACTGGTGGGGTTCAGAACCTCCAACAAGGTTAAAAACCACTGCCCTAATGTGTAGAATGAGCACAGACCTGTTCACAACTGCCTCTAAAATCCTGAACTGTCACTCAAAAAGGTGTTACTTCGGGTCCGAATTGCCGTCATGCATGAGCTTAATATAGAAGGTGCAGTTACACGTATGACCTGAGGTGGCAGTAGTGAGTATAAAATAGTGAACTTGCATCTAACCCCTTTAAGCTGTGGGCTAGTAATGATTTTAGACAATATCCACACAAAAACAATATCTATCTATCTATCTCTATCTATCTATATCTATATCTATATCTATCTATCTATTTATATATATATATATATATATATATATATATATATATATAAAGGGACAGTCACTTAGGTCAACACAGTGGACAGAGAACCCAGGGACAAACATTAAACCAACATTTTAAACAATTAAAACAAAACCCAACAAAAAAAACTGTTCAGTATTTGGTGTCATCAGTGATTTGCCTCAGGTGCTCTGTGGAGCGGGTCACACTGTTTTCAACGCAGGCTAGCTGATATCGTAGAAATGCGCTAGCCTTGCACTAGCCTAGCGCTACGAAACTCTTCAAATATAAGAACTGCATGAATAACAAAAAAAATATCTCGAGAAATCAGCAACACTCTGGGTAACTAGGAAATGAGGCCCTATGTCAAAAATCCTGAAACATCCCTTTAATATGCGATATGACGTCACGATTCTGAACTCCTGAACACTTGAACACTTACACAGGCGAATTAAAGTAGACTTCACAACCGTTTTCACACAAAATATGTCGCTGTGAAGTCCAGCGATAGTGGATAGTGAGATGAGAGACTTTACTCACACAGACTGATAAGTGCAAGTGTTGTTGTCTTTCTGCCTCCCATACGCAGCAAATTGTTTCCATGCTAGTGTAGTTCTCATCCCAAGTCCCTCTCCGACACCTTCCTCTTCATGGTGCACAGTCATCCTCGCTGAGTTACTTTGAGCTACCCTTTTTATATAATCCAATGAACATTTTTGAGTCGACACATTCTGCGTAATCACAGATCACTCGTTCTGAAAGTTCATCACCGACTGATGCGAAACTTGAGCAAACCCAAGTATCATCTTCGGACAATTTCAGCTTCAACGGGATAATCTGTCGTCTTCCATAATCACTCTCGTAAGCAGTTTTCTCAGAGTTCGAAAAACACTCCAAATCAAAATATCTCATTATGGCCGGATTGGTAATTTGAGTAAAAACACGACAAAGTGCCCTCCAAAAAAAAAAAAAGAGCTGCGGTTTAATTTCCGCCGGAGAGAGGCCCGCAGTCGCAATCACCGAGCAGGCTGTTTACACTTAAAGCGGCCGAGGGCTCCATTATTCATGAGCACCCTCCAAAAAACGCGGGAGCCAGAATCAGAGCGCGGATAAAACACGAGTTTATGGTGTTGCAAAAATGATCCTCGTGTGCAGTAAAAGCTGATCGCGGCGCGTGGACCCGTTACAGACGGCGGTGTTTCCGTGTTTGAGTAATTATGGCATGTCGTGAGTGTTGTAAGTCTGTCAGATTTCATTTAGACGCCCCAGTTCAGCGACGGTAAAAAAAGGATCCACACGAGGGCGGGATAATGGGTTGTAAAAGAATTTGTTGAAATATGAACTGCTGAAAAGAATGGCATGACTTTAACTACAAGACCCTAAAGAGAAGCCTGGATACAAGGACTTTTGCGAATATTCTTGAAACTTTCAGTCCTGGCATTTGAACATTTCACTGTGTATTCAGACCAGAAAAGTCCTTTGATCCGTTTGTTTGGTCCGAACCAAAAGCAGACTCTTTTTTTTTTTTTGGTGCGGTTTGCATTCAGACTGTACTTTTTGCAAGTGAACTATATTTCGTAAGAGGTGTTTAGTGCGGATGAAGGGTCGTCTGCTGAGCTGTTTGTTTCGATTATGTCCACGGGACAAACTGTTGGTCTTGTTCCTCCACTCTTCTTTAATGCGTGTCGTACTTTCATTTAAGTTTGGCGAAGTTTTTTTCCTCTTTGTTGGATGTTCAGGAGAAGCTCGAAAGTCCCTCCTTCATTTTCTCGCTAAACATGCTGAACACAAACACATTTCTGTGTGTCTTTTCTAGCAGTTGGGTGAGTGCATCTGCCCAAATATCCAGGAGGCCCAGTGTCTCCTCGTTGCCCCAGGTCAGTCCACGGCTCATTGTTTATAGCATCCATCCAGTATTAGCGTTGGCGACAGCGAAGGGGTAATTTTTCCCATGGTGCCTTGCTACGGTGGTTTGTTAAGCCCAAGTGTCCTGGAGTTGTTTCGGATCAACAGTGGTTTGTATTTACACCTGAAGCGAACTGGACCAGAGTCCATTTGGAAGCATATAAAGACCACCTGAAAAAGTGGGTCTCGGTCCGGTTCTTTGATCCGCACCAGGATTTGTTTGCTGTATTCACACCTGCATAAAAGGTCCGGACCAGGGTTCATTGTGAACCCTGGTCCGTTTAAAGCGGACCAAACAGTGCAGATCTGAATACACCCTCAGAGTCGTTCTGGGTCATGTTTGCACAAGTCTATAGGTTTTGTTCATGTGACTTCACAACATTTTAAACAATTGAGGTGGTGGGCAAGTAAGAATTCCATGGTCGTAGCTATGGTCATGATCAAAATGCAGATTTTTCTTATAATATCTCTAATATTTCTGGGAGAGTCAAATACAAAATGGTCACAAAATTCAGCCTCTTCTCTCTCTCAGCACGTATCAATGAAGGTCCAATTATTGTCTCATAAAGGTGTGCAAAATTGGTGACAATAATCCACAACATTTCCGTGATCTTAGTCAGCCGAAAGGACTTTCTCCCTGAAAAAAGACAAATATGACAGGCTTGTCCATCCAATCTCTTCCAAATAGTTATCAATTTCAACATTTGTCAACGGCCTTTGCTCTGCCCGATCCCGTCAGACCTCGGAAGCTCAGCAGGAAGGGCCTGGCAGGACTTGGATGGGAGACCGTTTGGGAAACACTTGGAAGCCTTGTGAATGTAGTGAGTGAGTGGTGGTGGTTGGTGGGGCAGATGGCGCAGACTGGTTGCCTCCTTCCGTCAGTCTACCCCAGGGCAGCTGTGGCTACAATAGTAGCTTACCACGGAGTGGTATGGAGTGAATGAATAATGCAATGTAAAGTGTCTTTGAGAGTCAAGAAAAGCGCTATATAAAACTGATGCATTATTATTATTTTGATTATTATTGTCCTTCCGCTGACACCGGATGAACTGACAAAACATACGCAGTTTTTTAATTCCACATTTACAAAGAAATGTGTCAATTTTGCACAGCACTATACATTCTGTGTACGATCTCTTTTTGTTTGTGCGTGTTCCTTTGTTGCAAACATTCTCAAACAGTTGTCATAGACCAGTGGTTTTCAAACTGTGAACCTTTGGTCGATGGGCTTTCTTTTAGACTTTTGATCATAGATAATTTCACTGAGGCTTTAGTAATTGGCCAATTTTAAACCTTTTTTTTTGTTTTTACCTGATATAGTATAGCTATGAGCTGGTACTTGGTGTGAAAAGTTTGAGAACCAATGATCTTTTGGAGTTGGAGACATTTTGCCTCTGGACGAAAGCCAAATTATCAGATTACCTTTAGATAAACTATACTACGAGAGTACGCGGTCATAACCACTACTCGCTCTGCAGTCCTTCCCATCATTGGTCGTTATAATCCAGTCATTGTTATGGTACAAATCGTCCCAGGCTGACAGGAGTTAGAGGTGTGCGGTCAGTCCCACCGAATGGTCTGCAGACATGATGGACTGGACAGGACTGGAAAGCCAAACCGAGCCCAGCGCTACAAGCCTTAAATCAATGCAACGTGTTTGACAAGAGCGGCGGCGCTACACAGGCGGTTCTCATTACGCGCTAAAGCTAACACAAGAGCGCACGCCTACTGTGGCATGTCAGAGGAGGAAGTGCGGATTAGGAACAATGGAAAACGGCTCAAGACAAAGGACTTCATTGAAACACGTGTAACAGAGCGTCAACAACATCTGGAAGCGAACACGGCACAGACTGTGTCAAACCAACACGTCGGCCATTTGCAAATCCAAATATTTGGACAAAAACGAAGGGCTTAGGCGACGGCTGTGAAAAGTTGCTACAAACGCGTGCGGAGATGACTGTCTCCTCAGTGATGTAGGCTCGTGGAAGAGCTGGACAAAAATGATAACATTGTTTTTTTTAAAGACAACATCCAGGAAGTGTGAAAGCCGGTTAATGGAGGACTTCTTCTGACACTAAAACCAAAACTCACTGATGCTTCAAACATTCAAACTAAAGCAGTCGCAGCTTCAACCATAGTTACCATTTCTAGGTACAGAAGAAGTTTCTATCTCACGATTTGTTGGTTAGTCCTACACCCCATTAGTCCGATGTCTCATTATTCCAAAAATGTCCCATTGAGTAGGGGTTGAAAAATAAAATTAGGTTCAGGCAAGAGTCTACTGACTCTAAGGTTAGGGCCAATGGTTGGCCCTTTCCTTTTAGTGCAACCAATTGCCTTCAGAAGTTGAATGAAGATTTCTGAATGATCACATGTTGCCCCAATTACTAAATTAAGAGTCTACCTGTGTGTAATCTAATGTCAGTTCAAACACAGCTGATCTGTGATGGTCTCAGAGGTCTGTTAAGAGACTATTGTGGAGCAGAAACATCCTGAAGTCCAAGAACACACCAGGCAGGTCCGGGATCAAGTTATTGAGAAATATAAAGGTTTGAACAGTTAAATTCACCATCCAGGAATGGAAAGTGTCTGGCATCACTGCAAACCAACCAAGAGGTTCACAGGTTCGCATCAGGCTTAATTATGGACATATGTGACATATGTGGGGAAGCTGCCACGAGTGGTCGAAATGAGCAGGCTGACTTGACAAACATGTAACTCTTACCAAGCAAAATGTATTTCTCCACACAACCGGAACATCTCAGTGACAAACATGTCACATGCATGAACAAAATGGCTCACCTCAATGACTACAGCAGTCAGCTTTTATACCGCTCCTCATGGGAAAGCACTTCCCACCGGTAAGTACCATTGCTTGATGGGTAAATTCCAAATATAAGTTTAGCTGGCAAGTTTTCACATTTTACATAAAATGAATAAGTTGGGAGTCCAAAATGATTAAGTGTTCAAATCAAATAAATAAAGACATAATACAAACCAAAAATCATATACAAAAGGAAACTCAAAACAAAGTTTAAACCAGTTTCCCCCCTGCCATATGGTTCAGCCTGAGATTTCAAAATGGACGACAAAAACTACGCCTTCCCTTTGTTCCTACCGTGTGGTACAGGTAAGTTATACTGAGTAAATAAATAAATAAACAACTTTTAAACGGACAATCAAATGAACGAATCCAGTGGATTCTTTGTTAACTGATGGATATTGCAATGAAACAAACAAAGCAAAATGACCAAAATAAATAATGGGACAAACCCACTTTGTCACAACTTTTTTTTACTTGGATTACTCATTTATTGATGTGATTTTTTTTTTTTTTTCCTTTTAGGTATTTTCTTAAAAGTACTTCTTTGGACAGTTGTATGTGTACAGTGATATGTACGGGAGTGTTCGGGAGAACTCCAAAAGAAAACACTTCCGAGGACAGGAAGAGTGGTCTTCAAAGGGGGAGGCCTGATAGAACAGGACCAGGCACCTGTACAAGATCTGTGCTTGTACACAATCGCTCATCACACAACGCTAAGGCCACGATGCCCGCAACACTTTTGCCAAACCGCCGGCAAGCACAGGAAAGCAGTACCTTTTTATAGCACCACACTGCCACATTTCATTGAGAGAAAGCAATTATTTTACCCCAAACCCATCCCACTGTGGGTCGGGCACTCACATCAGTGGCCAACTCTCTCATTCATTCATATGTCATGGAAAGAGGGACTTTATAAGTTCCTAGATAGACGCACGCCAGATACATATCTTTTCAGTGAGGACCGTAGAGGCAAGACAAATGGTATGGTCACATGGAAAATTTGTCAAATCCATTGATCAAAGTGTGCGATGTTTAAATGGTCTGCCGTCCAGATGTGAAGCCGCTATAAATCACAAGTCTTGATTTGTGCCTTTCACAGCAGATCCATCAGCTTCAGTCTCCCGCTCCAGCCTCCCATCCAAACTCCGCTCTGGCACGGTTACAGGTCAGGGACTTCTCACACCGAGGAAAGAACCACTCTGGAATTATGTGGTTCATTTTTATCAAGTATTTCATAAAACAACGTCAGTTCCACCATGTTTTATTGATTTATGAGCTGAACTTCCAAGTCGCATTCTTTTACGAGGAACAATGATTACTTTGGATCTATACTAAAGTCAAAGTAACAAAGGAGTGACCAAAAGGAGGCGATAAATATGAGTGCTGGATCAAATGAATGAATGGGTTTCAATCACAGGACTTTCTCTTGTTCCTGATTGTGATGGCAATAGTCCTCTGGTATTTTGACTACAGACCCACTTAAAGAGAGGGTATTGTGCCCCATGATTAAAATCAACAAAGAAGAGAACAAACTCCTACTTGAAAACCAAATTTAATAAAAGGTTTTGCGCCCCTTTCCACAGTCTGGGGGCCCACGATGGAAAAATGCTCAAAATAAATCATTAGCAAATCCTTTTTTCTTTCTGGAGGAAACTCATTACTTGAACGGCTCTGCACCACCTGTTGTATCCACGGCACAGCTTGAGAACCTCCAGACGTCAGAGTTTAATCCGTTCTGCCTTTGGATCTTGTTAAAATCTGACCCGTGCTTAACTTTAAGACTCCGGTGAGACGCACGTGTTCCTGACCGCTTTTCCACATCCGCGACCCGCCGACCCCGCTCCCTCAGACGCTTGTGTTACTTAACGCCTGGACTTGACCGGGATAATATTGACTAAGGCAAATGGCGGTCACTGCGGCTTCAGCTACTAACGTGTTCAAATTGGTTCGGCACTGGGCGGAATTTAGATTTATTTATCTTTTTCAACATCTGTAGCTCAAACCAGTAGGTCTGGTCAGAGGTGGGTACAGTTTTGAAGAATATTTTAGATGCACCTTTACTTGTTGGTTTGATTCTCCTACGATTAACTAAACATTTTGAGCTATGGATTGTTGAGAAGTGTCCATAAAGTTTCTGAAAAAACAAGCCAAAGCGACTGGGAAAACTGTAAATGAAACAGAACTTGGCTGTTCTAGGTAAATTCATTGACAACAAATAGATTATTAAAAATAGTCGACAACTGTTTTAGTAATCGATTAATTGTTTTCCAGTCAACACAGACTCAAATCGAGCAAAAATGACTTTACAATTGAGTATGTTTGATGAAAAACGACTTTGTTTTTACAGTTGGGTCAATACCCAACTGTTTGTACATTTTAAATCATCCATGTGTGTCATCCAATCAGAAAGCAGAATTAGCACCAAGCGCCTCTTACAAACATTCACTATAAGTTGACTCCATCTGCTTTGCTTTATGATATAAAAAGTTTGAAAAAATATAATGTACATTGGACTACGTCTTTCACAGCAAAGCTGTAATACGTAAAAAATAATCTGATGACCAAAATCATCATTAGTTGCAGCACTAATTCTGAGCTAACTGCACATTGTGGTCCCCTTATCGATCTGAAAATCTCTCTGGCCCCACAATAATAAAATACCAACTCTATTTAAAGGAATGTTCATATTAAAATTCTGTTTAACTGGTTTAACTTATACTGGTTTACAACAATACATTCAGCAAATTAAGATAGTTTTAGTTTTAAAATAGAATGTATACATGCATTTCAGTCACGTGAACACCGTTCTTGAACACCGCTGGCTAGTGCGACAGTCAGGGGCGTCGGACTGGGGGGGTAAAGGGTACTGAGTACCCAGGGCCCAGAGCAGGGTAGGGGCCCTCAAAAATGCTGCAGAAAGCGTTCTGTATTGTACTTTCTAAGTTTCCTCATAAATGATACTATAAGAACTGAACAACCGGGCTAAAATACAGTGGTTGCTACACAGAATTTTGCACAAACAATAATGATGGATCATATCTCAGGGCCCTGACACCCCTTTAAAAAAGTTCTGTATCCCAGTAACAAGATGGAACACATTCCATGAAGCCTTAACATGCAGCCTCCCTATTCCAGTCCCACAGTTAAACCACTTGTGTGCTCAGTTAGACAAGAGTCCTCTCTGAACGTGAACATACATTTCTTTCTGAATTCTTTCTGAAAACCCCTTGGATATTTTGCAATGTGAAGATAACTGCTACTACGGATGCCTTCTGCCGAAATTAGAAGTTTTGATGTCCAAGATGTTGGCACTGCAACGTGGGCTCTCCAGAGTGACGGCAGGTATGTGTACTTTACTTTAGTTTAAACTATATAAAAAAAAGAATGCACTATTTTGAATGCTGTTGTACTCTTTTTACACGCAGGCCATCAAGACCAGATTTGGAGCTGTGCTGGAAAACAAGGATGCTCACCTTGCTGCTGTCACACTGCCAAAGTTCAAACTGAGGTGACTGAAAGAAGAGCAGAGGAAGGAGTCTTTAAAGGCACTGCTGATCACAGAACGCCGAACTTCAATGGACACAAGAGGTGAACCCATCTGATTCTGAACCGCAGGCTTCTTCTTCCTCCAACAAAGGTGAAATGGACTTGTTTTGCTTTTGAAGATGAACTTCCAGCTTCTCGTAGCTGTGAAAGTGATGTTTTTAGTTATTTCCAGTCGGGTTGCGAAGTAGACATTCTGCACCAGTTTCCAAACATTAAAGCCTTATTTCTTAAACTGAACACAGCAACACCTTCAAGTGCCCCAGTAGAGAGGCTGTTCAGCCTGGGCAGCCTGGTGCTAACTCCAAAACAGAACGACTTGAGAAACTATTGCTACTCAGGTACAACCACTACTTTGAAAAACAACAGTTCAACTATCACTTCTTGACAAAGGCTTGCTGGAGCCGATACGCATGGAAGAAACCATGTTTGGAAGATTTTATAGTTAAACAGCCCAGCACAATAAAGGCTTTTTAAATGTAAATAAAGAGATTTATGATGTGGGAGGTATGAGTGCCTTGGTTTTAAATTATTACTTTTTGCACCTTTTGATTTATTCAAATGCACTACAAGCCAGTAGTCTTGTGGACAAAAACGCCTTAATTGAATTATCCTGGCTGCTATAATCATTTACTTTCATGTTAATGTCATTTGAGCCAGTTTTGAACATGGGACAGTGCATATTAATATTCATATACATTATACATGTAAATATGCCAGAATTTGCCTGAGGGCTATTTTTCATCTGTAGTCCCAGGACAGTTGTGTGTCCTCCTGAAGGGAGTAAAAGTACAATTATACACAATAAAATGCAATACATCCATCCATCCATCCATTTTCTTCCGCTTTATCCGGGGCCGGGTCGCGGGGGCAGCGTCTCAGCAGAGATGCCCAAACTTCCCGATCCACACACACCTCCTCCAGCTGTTCTGGAGGGACCCCGAGGCGACACCAGGCCAGCTCGGAGACATAGTCCCACCACCGTGTCCTGGGTCTTCCACGAGGCCTTGTCCCACTAGGACATGCCTGGAACACCTCCCGCGGGAGGCGACCAGGAGGCATCCGGAACAGATGCCCGAGCCACCTCAGCTGGCTCCTTTCGACGTGGAGGAGCAGCGACTCTACTCCGAGCTCCTCCCGGGTAACTGAGTTCCTCACCCGATCTCGAAGGGTGCGCCCAGCCACCCTGCGAAGGAAACTCATTTCGGCCGCTTGTATTCGCGATCTTGTCCTTTCGGTCATGACCCAAATCTCATGACCATAGGTGAGGGTGGGAACGTAGATCGATCGATAAATCGAGAGCTTTGCCCTCCGACTCAGCTCCCTCTTCACCACGACAGACCGATACAGCGACCGCATCACTGCTGACGCCGGACCGATCCGTCTATCGATCTCACGCTCCATCCGTCCCTCACTCGTGAACAAGACCCCGAGATACTTGAACTCCTCCACTTGAGGTAAGGACTCCCCACCGACCTGTAGAGGGGAAACCACCTTTTTCCGGTGGAGAACCATGGCCTCAGATTTGGAGGTGCTGATCCTCATCCCGGCCGCTACACACTCGGCTGCAAACCGCCACAGAGCGCGCTGAAGGTCCTGGTTCGTTGAGGCCATCAGAACAACATCATCCGCAAACAGCAGAGATGAGATCCTGAGGCTCCCAAACCGGACACCCTCTGGCCCCTGGCTGCGCCTAGAAATTCTGTCCATAAAGGTGATGAACAGAACCGGTGACAAAGGGCAGCCCTGGCGGAGACCAACACGCACTGGGAACAGGTCTGACTTACTGCCGGCAATGCGAACCAAGCTCCTGCTGCGGTCATACAGGGAACGGACAGCCCTTAACAGAGGGCCCCGGACCCCATACTCCCGGAGCACCCCCCACAGGGCACCACGAGGGACGCGGTCGAACGCTTTCTCCAGATCCACAAAACACATGTGGACTGGTTGGGCGAACTCCCACGAACCCTCGAGCACCCGATGAAGGGTATAGAGTTGGTCCAGTGTGCCACGACCAGGACGAAAACCGCATTGTTCCTCCTGGATCCAAGGTTCAACTATCGGCCGGATCCTCCTCTCCAGCACCCTGGAGTAGACCTTACCGGGGAGGCTAAGGAGGGTGATTCCAATGCAATACAATAAATACAATATTTAAAAAGAAAACAGAAAACAGCACTCTCAATATCGCAAACCAATCATGACAGACATTACAACAAGACTATTACAAACAGTTACAGAGACAGAGACAACAGACGAGGACAAGAGGCCAGCAGGGGGCAGCGAGAGATGATCCTGTCAGGGCTGACAGCTCTGATTGTCAATGAGCCATTTTTTAAAACTGTATTTTAAATGAGTTATATGTATTGATATTTCTAATTGTGGGGGTGAGGTTCCATTCATGGGCAGCTTGGACAGAAAAGGTGGTTTGACCAAAGAGGCTTTTTCTCAGAGGGATGAGGCAGTCGCCCCTCGCTGCTGCTCTGGTTCTCCGGAGTTCTGTTGATCCAGTGTGAATGAACTGTCTGAGTGGAGGTGATGACAAACCATGGATTATTCTACAGATGAGGCAGAGATGAGCGTTTAAAAACTTATTTGTAGTTGACCTTTATTAAATGGCTCTAATAAAGCAGACATACAGACTTGATTCTGTTCTCTTGATTCTGACACAAAGTAATCCAAAAGTAATGGAACTTACCCATCACTGACCAGGACTAAATCAGTTCTAGAGCAGGACTACGACTAAATCAAGCCTGAAAAAGCGAAACGTGAGTATAATATTGACCATAGCATTGGAGGTCACTGGGTCTTCGGCGCTAACAGGTTTATATTGGCTCACAGCTGCGATCTTTTTTCAATATGTCTCCAAACAGCAGGCCCAGTCATCCAAATACACAGAAGAGACGGGGGAATCTTCGCTGTCTGTGTGCTCTCAAAACACCGACGCTCCTACGCTTTATTTGGATAGCTTCGCGGCAGGATCTTTTGCTTGTTTTTGCCCATAAGTGCCCAGGAGTAATCAAATCCCAAATGAAATATTTTCTTTGCTGCTTAAAGTTTTTTTTTTTTCTTCTTCTTTGCTTTCTGACGTGGGCCCCGACAGAGATAGGTTTACAAAAGAAAAGGAAAAGAAACTATGCAAATGATTAAAAAAAAAAAGTTCCTTCAAATTAAAGTGAAATGTGAGGCGGCGTCTTTCGGAATTGTGTGGATCGTCCGACCGGTTTTAAGGGAATGCGGTTAGGATTAGGAATTTGGGGTCTTAAGAAGGATGTCGCTCCGGGTTTGACAGGGACGGAGAAATTCAAAACGTGAGGTAAGATTTCTATTAGAAGGGGTTTCGAAAGATGGTGTTATCAGACGGCGGCAGAGAAAAAGTCATCACAGTAGATGAATGGAACATAGTGGAGTTGTCAGAAAACTTCATGTATAACAGTCTCTAGAATTCGGATCAGGTGAAAATTGAAATGAAATTGCACTGTCCCCTTTCAAACAAAACAAACTAATATAATTCTGCCATTAAGCTTTACATGCTGATCAGGACTTGATGGAGGTCAGGGTCTGGGATTTTCAAAATGAGAGATGACCAAAGATGTTTGAACAGATGTAGGCGCTTCTTGGATGAGAGGAAGAAAGTCTTGTGTTCCTACGTTTATGTCCTCGACCTTTCAGACAGTGTTACGGGGGTGAATTCATTTGACTGGTGTCTTTATGATACTGCTCCTCATTCAGCGGGATTTCATTTCGTGCCAAACTCAGAACAGAGCTTTGAACATGATTGGTTTAATGGACAAATCAATGGCAAACGTCTGACGATAACTTCTCAATACGGTAGTGGGCTGGGAGCCACTTGTTCCTCTTCGCTTTAATGCAAACACGTACAATGTGCTCAAAAACTCAAAATGGTAGTTTTGCTTCGCTCAGTCACTCATCCCATTCTCATTTCTCTGAACGTAGTTGTACATAGAGATAACACAGCAATAACCTGCGGCACTCGCTGCAGTCGCGCTTGGTCTTGAGCTCATCTGTAGCCAGGGCTGTCCATCCCATTTTGAAGTTGTCAGGATCCTTAGAACACTTCGTTCGCTGCTTTGGAATGTCGCCGCTGATGCCCGGAATCACCATAGGCCTAATTCCTCAATGAATACCATATATATATATATATATATATATATATATATATATATATATATATATATTAATTAATATTAATATAATAAAGATTTACTTTAAATAAACCTAATTTGTTTAACTTTACTTGCGTACAACTTTCTTGAGTACGAACATGTACTATCATATTCATGGATTCATTACTAGTTTAGTTTAGTTTTATTCAAAAGGAGTGGGACGAATCTAGAAGCTTAGGATCCCGTCAGACCTGGGAAGCTAAGCAGGAAGGGCCTGGTCGGTACTTGGATGGGAGACCGTTTGGTAACACCAGGAAGCCTAACGAATGTAGTGAGGAATGTGTGTGAATGGAGTGAGTGGTTGGTGGTGGTCAGAGGGGCCGATGGCGCTGACTGGTTCCGTCAGTCTACCCCAGGGCAGCGGTGGCTACAACAGTAGCTTACCACCACCAAGCATGGAGTGAATGAATAGTGCAATGTAAAGCGTCTTTGAGTGTCCAGAAAAAATGCTATATAAAACCGATGCATCATCATCATCATCATCAATACAATAAAAATGTACATTTGACAATAATAAAAAAGGACATAGTACAAAAGGAACAAAACAACAACAAACAACAGCAGCAAAACAAAATATTATATGCACTCATGATGGCATTTACTTTAAATAAGATATATAATACTCTGCACTATATACATTCCCAGGGAGTAATGCTAATTACGAAGCAACAAAGATAATCTACATAATGAACCGTAAGCAGCATTTACACATACACACAGAGTTCACTTGCTTGTATCCTTTCATGAAATAACTTTATCCTATAGCAAATTACTTTATCAATCATACATTTAGCTAACCTGGCTAACACCAGGCTGCTGTGTGCGCTCGAATTATTTCGAACTGCACAACAGCCTGGGGACCATGGCCAAATCTCCGGTGGATTTGGGAACCAATCACAGAGCGAGGAGGGACGGCAAGACGATGACGCGCTATTCGATATATGGAAGCTTGTAGTTTATTTACGGATAATTTAAAAAAAAGTTTATTTACGGATCCAACGTGACAGCAGCAGACACGATGGTATTTTTTGATCAAGCTTTAGACCTTGTTCTAAATAATTTAGCTCAAAAGTTTACAGCGGGTACGTCATACGTCATCTCATACGACGATATGATTGGCTGGGGCTACGTGCAGACGCATGAGACTTTTTTTTTTTTTTTTTCGTATCGCCCAATAAACGACTATGGACGATCGTAAACCACACCTCTCCTACGAGAAAATGAATTGGTGGTCCCCAGACTAAATATCACTTGTGATTTTAGTCTGGTGTTAGCCAGGCTAACATTTAGCAACATCATATTGAGATTAGTCTTATTGGCAAAAGAGAACTTGTTACAACAATGTTTCATGTACAATGTCCTGTACAAAGTAAGTAACAAAAGTCAATCATTACATCGTTATATTTCGTTTAGAAGGTTCCCAACGCCAAACCTTGTTAACATAACCGAAAGTCACCAGTGTTATTTTAAATGGCACACTACTGCACCCATTATCCTCCGTGATCTTGCTGATCCTTTCCAGCCTCATTATATATTATGTAAGTATAATGTAAGCCCTACATAGTGTAGTGCGTTAAAAGCCAGGGTGTAGAGGGGGCCAGTTTAAGAGGGCGGTGGCCCCCCATCCACTAACCCGCACCCAGCTGCTCTAACAGCTGATTTTATAGATGATGTTCCTATGCTGTGCGGTGCATTAAAAGGCGATTGCTATAAAGGGCTAAAAAAAAATTAAGTTGCTGTGCATTATGGGTAATATTCAGCTCTCCAACTGAGCGGAGGATCCACGGGTGCATCCTGGGTAAATGAGCCAAACAGAGGAGTCGAGATGCGGAGGGTGCGAGGAGTCCAAGTGTTACTCACGATTGAGAAACAGCCAAACAGCTACAGAGGTTGAAACAATAACTTCTCATTCATCAAAGATCCATTTGCTGGGAAGTTTGGACCCTTTAACTTCGCAGAAAGTGAATTTGTGGTTCTGTTTAATAGCTTTCATTACTACATTTCACTCTGACATTTGAAAAAGACTGTGAAGTTGATTTCTCTCTAATATTCTTCTCGACTGGGGCTTTAGTTTTACGTACGGGCCTTACGAACAAGATCCCTTCTTTATTGAAACATAAAAATCAATGGAATGAAATGAGATTTGGGAGCGCTTGTCTGATGTAACGGCGAATCTAAATACCAGCGTGAGTTATCGATACCCTCCTATGACTTCACTGAAAACCCGTGTCTCTGTGCCGCCTCAGTAACTGATCCTACGGGGCACTGTTTTTACTGCCTGAAGTCTAGACGCTGACAGCTCTTATTAACGTAACAGAGGGATACCAGGCCTCTGTGCCAGCCTCCGACAAACCAGCCATCCACGGCCCGCTTTCTCCCCGTCTGTCTTCCTTCCTCTCTCCGGCCGGTGTTTTTCCTGTGAGCGCGGGGAGCCCCCTCGGTGTCGATGGTGATGGGTCTGAGCACGATCTTGAGGACTTCTTTAATCAGGGCCGGTAATAGAGAAAAGGCTTGTCAGGGGCCAGGACCAGAGAAACTGTCAGACCTCATTGTCTTTCGGCTCATTCAGGCTCTGAGCTCTGAATGTACAATTAGATCAGGAGTAAACAGCTTTGACGCGTGACTGTTGCACACGGTGAGCGGACTGTTTTTTTCCGGATTGCTTTATACAAGTATCGGATTGTCGGTGGAAGAGTTGGCAGCACTCGCCTTTTTTGTGTGGAAGCTGGGGGGGTTCAGATTTTGCTGGAAGTGAAAACTCGACAAGGAAATAACAGGGACATCACCATATTAGTCCAGTGCTCAGGTCTCTGCTCTGGGTTTGTCACTCGGAGAATAGACTTTAAGATGGCCCTGCTTGTGTAGCACCAATGTACATCTCTGACATGTAGAGCTGTACTGTATTAAACATCCTGGCATCGGTCTGGACCAAACATGGTTTTGAACAATCTGTGACAGGCCTCAGCTCTGAAACGACCCTGAGACGACTGAAAGTATTTCATTGGAACTCTTTGCGTTTCATTGAATGATGAGTGTGTTTCTTTGATGGATTTGCATTTCAAATGTTAGGTGCCTTTAGTCCCAAATCTCTCTAGCCCAGTTGTGTTGTGGATTAAAGAGCCATATACTACCACTGGCCCTAACCTCAAGGTCAGAAGACTCTTGCCTAAATGTAATTTAATTTTTCAACCCCTAATCAATGGGTATATCTGCTAATAGCTGAGGTGGCTAGGACATCTGTTCCGGATGCCTCCTGGTCGCCTCCCGCGGGAAGTGTTCCAGGCATGTCCTAGTGGGACAAGGCCTCGTGAAAGGCCCAGGGCACGCTGGTGGGACGATGTCTCCGAGCTGGCCTGGTGTCGCCTCGGGGTCCCCCCAGAACAGCTGGAGGAGGTGTGTGTGGATCGGGAAGTTTGGGCATCTCTGCTGAGACTGCTGCCCCCGCGACCCGGCCCCGGATAAAGCGGAATAAAATGGATGGATGGATGGATGGATGAATGGATACTCAATGGGAAATTTTCGGATTAATGAGACGTCGGACTAATGGGGCATCAGACTGATCATTTCTTTCATTCTCATCTCTTCCTTGCCCGTTTTTCCACAAACATTGTGCTGCATTGTCCGTACTTTTACGCACTAAATGGACACCAAACTACTTTTTTAGCCCACTGTGAGTTCAAACTGCTCCAGCATGAAGAGCATAAAGCAATGGTCTCGGTGTATCGCCGGTGTAGAAGCGCTGGCCTCGCCACTTTAGAAACTTGGTGTACGCTCCCCCCACAGCACCCCCCTCCCGTGCCGCAGTCTAGTAGCGCTTTTGACTAGTTAGGCATAAGATCTAAACGATACGCTGTTTTCCGATCTTGGCTATTTCCGTGACCGTGGAGAGCGGAGGTTCGTTTCTCAGTGGATTTGTCATCTATGGAGGGTAAATGCGGGCAATTTTAATTAGAGCCCTACATCCAAAATGGCTGCCATCAACAATTCTGAAAATGATCTTTACCATGGTTCTGCCTATAATGTTGTACAATATAAGTATTCTGCATCTTTTTGGATTGAGAAATTCATTTTTGAAGTAGATTTATGACAAGACCGACTTTTGACCTTCAAATCCAAAATCAATTAACAAAATATTAAGGCAAGACGCTGCAGACGAATAGGGGAAAAAAAGAAAAATGTAGATATTTGATATTTGAAACTTTTACTGAACATCACTGATAGAAACATTGCAATACATTATTTTCTCATATTTATGTCATTTTATGTTTTCATATAAAAATAAAGCATTTTGTGCATGAAAATGGCCAAAATTGTCAATAATTTGGGCGCCGAAATCTAAATAATGGATACTGCAGGTGTATGAGTGCGTTTACCGGCCTTTTTGAAACTGCATTTTATAACATAACTCCTAAGGGAATTTTATTGACATATACAGTACATTCCACCAGGTCATACACAAAAACTAGCAAGGCTAAGGTGTCCCAAAGTAGTTTAAAAAACCAGTAAAAAAAAATCCTGTTACAGGATCTTTAAAACACGAAAACAGAACTCCCTGCAGTGACTAAAAGCCCACAGTACATTGCACTGACCAGCTGTTTGCCAGTGGCACGCAGCTCTGTACGAACCTCCAGCATGTGTGCAGTCAAAGCAAGACCAGCGCATTCCCGGACTCATCTTCATATCCGGACACATGCGCCCGCTTTGCCCCTAATATACTTCTCCAAAATCCCACTTCCCGTCCAATCATTTCTGAATTTCGGCGTACATTAGCCGTGCCAACGCATATGTCTCCCATTCCTCCCCTTCAAGCTCTTGATATCACCTCTTCGGCTTGCATCATCTCTATCACTGCGCAGTTAGCCCTTGACCTATCGCAAATGGCAACAAGATGTGGCTGCGATTTATTAGCCTTTGCGTCTCAAGCACGGGCACGAGAGCGCGCGGGACGGGGGGAAGAGGCGTTGACGACGTATTAGATGACCAAATGGCAAAATCAATATGAGCAAAAAAAACGTCCTCTTTCATTTAACACTTTAGGGCGAAATACCTCAGGGCTGATCTAATGCGCAATGAAAGGCCCCCGCTTTGAAACGCTTGTAAAAAAAAAACATTGCTGAATTTGAGCAAGTCCAGCCGCCCCGTGTGAGAAGGAGGAGGACGACTTTGGCTCGGGCCCCTTTGCCTCGCGCAGAGCTGTCGTTCCTCTTTCCCCCCAGATTTGGTTTCCTGAAGAACGCATAAGGAGACAAGATGTGTCCAGGACGTTTAGGACTGTCGATCAGATGGCCGGGCAATGCGTTTGAACAATGGGGGGGATTGTGAAGCTTACGAATTGGTCCGGAGGAGGGGCTTCTCATGCCATCGCACGGTTCGGGTTTCAGTTCAGAGTTGGAGAACATGGAATCATATCGTAACAGTGTTTATGTGTGCTGTGTGTGGTTGTTGTGGTTTTCATCAATTTGTCCCAAGGCAGCTGCAAAGAAAGGCTGTTGAAACTGATCATTTATTTGTTTCTTTTGCTGTATGATTTTTTACATGTTTCGCCACTAGCTTTCTTCCAACAGCAGTCCAATCACAACTGAGTCCATCAAATAGACTAGATGGACTCATTTTATGCTCACTACTGCTACCTCAGGTCTTACGTGTAACTGCAGTCTCTATATTAAGCTCGTGCATGGCGGCACTTCAGACCCGAAGTAGCACCTTTTTGAGTGACAGTGCAGGATTTTAGAGGCAGTTGTGAAAGTGACTTCCAGCACCGGAAAGAGCTCAGTCAGAGCCTTAAAATGGGCCCTTCCACAACTTACTAGGCCTCAGGGGAGCGGAGAAACATTCCGGTGAAAATGGTTTGTACACCTATTTTACATATTTTAGTTTATAAACTTTTGCGTATAATATCGGAAACATACAAGATAGAGACTTACCGTTTTTTTGTTTTGGAATCTACTGATTTTTGTTTTTCAAACAAGCTCCCTCTGAATTATCTACTAAACATGAATAGTCAGCGCCCCCTGCTGCCACAGTTAAACAGTGACACAGTTAGAAGCTTCATATACAGGATTAAAGACATTTATAAAATTTGGCCAAAAATATCTGTGGCGCCTACCGGCATCGGCCAATCAAAATACCCAATTTCCATCTGTAATCCCCACATCGGTCGACCGATATTTCTATATATTTCTATGATAGGTACCTTTAATAAATTCTTAACTTTAGGTTATTTGAGAGATAAAAAAACAACAACATCAATTTAAATTACTAAAAATATCGGCCTTTATATCGGCTATCGGCCATGCCAACCCCCTCATATCGGTATCGATATCGGGCCCGATAATCCGTATCGGTCGGGCCCTACAACAAAGAAGCATGCCAAGGATACTAATCATTCCTAGAGATCATTGATCAATGATGGACATCGACCCTGCTGATTTTGCTGTGGATTACTGAAATAAAGCAGAGTAAGATTGGCTAAAGCAAAGCAGCAGCATCGCTATGGGGACGAGCGAGGGACGTTCCGCTCTCAGCAAAGCTATGGCAACGTTTTCCACCAGTAATAACACTCGTATGGGCTGTTGTCCGAATGCTTTCTAGCTCTCGCAGACCTTCCACATTTGTTCAGGCGAGTTTAAGCTGTGAAAACCAGAAAGAAAACCTCTTTTGACACAATAGATCTACATTGTAAATGCAAACATATGTGACAGAAAGATTGACCCAGTGCGCTGTCGTGTGTTCAAATCTAGCACATTTTCCGCCACCGTGAACCAGGAAGTTAGCGGCTAAATTAGCACATTGGTCCATCCATCCAGTTCACGTCCCAACTCTGTCTCGCTATGAACTCCGACCGAGACCAGCTTCGAATAAACTCAAGTGAACAATCGGAACGTGTGGAAGTGTGAGGTTTGGCCAACAGCTGAGAGATTTGACTCAACAACCTATGACTTTCTGGGTCTCATGGTTGGATGGCTTCTTTCACAAATGTGTTTGCAATGTCGATCTATGGTGGCAGAAGAAACATCTACAAGAATCTAAATTGATTACAACTTCTTTAATGCTTGCATTCCATTGTATTACGGGCTGAAATGTTGCGCAGTATGACTTTGAAAACATAACACGGGCGAGAAGGATTGAATTTGTCTTGGTCCGCTCGCGCCACTCTCCCACCCCCTTTAAAGGCAACTCGCTCCCTCCCTTTAATCCATCCCAGCTGCAGCGCATCGCACGGACAATTAACGCAAAAATCATTTGGCTCGGACCGAAACGGGGCGACCACATGTTACCGCACCCCTACCCCTCTTTCTCCGTTTGGGACGTCCCATCTCATAGAGTTCAAAGGCCAGACTGCTTGGGTAAGGGAGGAAAGTTGTAGACAAACTTGACAATTACCTGGGGATAGTGTAAGGTTCGCGTTGCAGACACGGGGCAGCGGGGGTTTAGCCTCTGGTGCTAACTCTCGGGCTGCTCGGTCTGTGTTGTGTTGAAGGGTTGTAGGTTAAGACCACAAGGAGCAAAGAGCTGGTGGAGCGAGTGCTATGGATGGGTTTGGACTGGTGTGAAAGGATTACGGACTTCATTGTCAAGGAAAACAGCCGAAAGAGGCCAATCTGATCAATTTCAGTCGATGAACATGAAATAGTGTAAAGATAATGTGTTTTAAATACTGAAGTATCTATTACATACAGTATTGGTCCCTTCCTGGAACTGCCATCTTAATGTGATGCAGGGGTTTGAGCACCCGAATGATCCTGGAGCTCAGTTCAGATAAAGAGCGTTTCAGAAGCCCCTTATGAGAGACAGGCCTGGTTTGAATCGTGAAGCCGTCCTTCTGTAGATCCACCACCTGCAGGAGGAGCCACAATGGGCTGGTGCAATGTGATTTGACCCGGCAACGGAAAAGTGGAAGAAGATGGATGGATGGATGGATGGACATGAATGGTCAAAAGTTTGGAAATGCCTTTTATGTATTTGTTTTTCTGTAATTTCAAGACTATTTACATTGTGCACTGTAAATTCCGATTAAGGTCGTAACATGAAATAAAATGTTATAAATACTAGGAGACCTGAATTTTTCAGCAATTACCCTCTGTTCCATGTAAGAAGTACATTTTCAAGAGAAAATTGTGATTAATTGCTTTTCCATTTTACAGCAACATGTTTCCGTTCCAATAACAGGGTTTTGCAAGTACTGACTAACTTTACATGATGCCAGTAATGATTATTTGTGGTCCTGTTGTGCTCACGCTCATTCTAAAGTATCCATTATAAGATTCTGTTCCATTTACTAGGATTTGCCAGTTTTGATTAATATAGGCTTCATATTGGCTTTACTTGCTTTTCTCTTTATCCAGTACATGGTTTTAGTAACTGTCACTAACCTCCGCAGTGCCCTCTACTGCCCCCATGTAACGGGAACTTGACCGTCACGTAACTGTCATATGACACATGATTAAAAAAAAAGTGTTTTACACCATTTTGCTTTATTACATTTATATCTTGTACTAAATTTGTAAAACTTCATTAATGGGAATAACAAATAAACCATAAAGGGAACAGGGATATTCCAGTAACCTTTACTAAGAATAGTAGTACAGGTTAAGGCCATATTTAAGTAACAAAAGTAATCAGTACTAGGAATTCCCAGTTGTCAGTACTAACATGTCTAGTACTCAGAACTTGTATCATAAGTAATGAACACTGTGAAATCCCTCTTAATCATACTAGCATTACTAGTAATCATGGCTTAACATTGGGCTTGATAATTATGCATTGGGTTTACAACTTGTTCCAAGTAAGCGCAATGAGTTGGAATTTACAGTGTGTATTCTCACTGAAGGCGTTCACTTGTGAATGGAATTATGTTTTATACAAAAAAAAAAGTGGATAATGGATTCTTCAACACTTTACTGCTTTACAACTTTTTTAACATTTTCTCAATTGGCTTCACAACGTCGTCACCGGAAATGGTTTTCACTTCACAAACCATTTCAGATGACGACCTCATGAAGTTCTTTAGGGAAATGCCAACAATGACGGGTGGCAATTTTTAACAATTTAAAATCGAAAAAACATATTATGTCACCCCTTCATCCCTCATTTCCTAGTTATCCAGAGTGTTGTTGATTTCTGGAGATATTTTTTTTTTGTAATTCATTCTAGCACATGTCTATGGTATCAGCTAGCCTACATACAACAGTCTGACCCGCTCCACAGAGCACCTGAGGCAAATCACTTATAACGCCAGACTAACCATATAAACGTCTGTGTCGATAGAATAATTTTTGGAATATAACTGACCTTGCATCACATGAATTACCGCATTTTGAGGGACTATTTTCTAGCAGATCACTCCGCCGCCGCATAGCTTATACAACCACAAAGCTGATGCTGCTCAGATATAAGTTATTTTAAATGCAAAATGGTGAAAATGATTCTATAAACATAGAACTGAAGCCTAAAATGGACAATGTAGATGATGCACTGTTGGTGTCGATGGATGTATTCCAACATCCCAGACAAGGAGGGTCTGCAGTTCCTTGAATTGTACATCAGCAACAGCATGCCTCCCATTGTTTTATTGATGAAGTTAATGAATATGCCTTTTTTTTTTTCAGGGTCACTTCTTCGGGATCACTGTAACAATAATGCTAAAACCCATTTGCCTGCCATTTCTTGGGGGAAAAAAAGTGTTATTATTAAATATACAGTGTCTTTTCACAAGTCTTTTACGATTCACTTAAAGCGATAGTCTGTAAGTTTGCAAAGTTAGGAGAGACAGAGTGAAATTTGAAATTAAACAATCAAATTCCTCCCCTCTTCAACCAGAAAGTCCTTCTTGGTTTACAAAATGACGAGAGTAGAATTTTCAAAAGTAAAGGATCGAGTTCTCTCCCCCTCCTCCTGATTGGACCTTCACAAGAAAAAGCTCGTCTCATTGGTCAAAGTGGTGTCCCGGGGGAATCTCATCAGTGTCTGAAATCAGCAAAGGAAGGGACTTTAGAAAATATATTATTATTTAATATTACTTACGTCAAATTTCAGTCCCAGGCGGTCGATAATACACTATATTTGTAAAACATTTCAGCTTACAGACTATCACTTTAAGGCTGAATAATAAAAATAATATCAGGACCTTTAAAGGATAGCATATTATATTTTTTTAATATTCAGGACCAACTGTATACAGACAGGAACAATGGCCCGTATCTCTTTTTCCATTAGAACTCATCACTTCAGAACAAAAGATACAAACACAAAAACAGACCGTGTCCCGAACTTGACCCCCCCCCCAAAACGAAGCGAGTGTGCGTCCGCCGCGGGCCGTGTCCCGGGCCTTGTTCTTTCGGGGGCCGGAGTTTGTTTTCCTTCCTAAGCCCCGCTGGCGTCCCGCTTCAGTCGGAGGCATGAAATCGAAAACGGGCCCGCTTTTTTTCTTCCCGTAATGCATTTCATAAACAGGAAACCTAATCACGGCGCCGCTGCAATGCCGAGGCCTGCATTGTAAACAGACATAGGCTTATACGGAGCAGCGCACACACACACCGGACCAGGAAAAAAAATAAAAAATGCTGATTTCCTTTGCGCGGACAAACCAAAGCATTCCATCTTACTGAGGTCTGCACTCCATCATAGGCTACTAGAAACAGATGCACATGATATAACTATATTCCCATGCCATGTGCTTTGTCTCAGGTAAGGAAAAATAAAAAAAACAGAAGCGGCTGTGGCTCTCCTGGCCTCGGGAAGCTGAGTTTAAGGTGGGTAACAAACAAGTGCAAGCCTCACGTCTCAATTCCAGCTTTTGTTGGAAACTCCGCAGTGGTTTTGAATTTTTTTTTAACGTTTGCTGGCATGAGGTATGACTTAGCATCGCTGCTAAAGATTTAGCTTTGAATACTTTAAAGCACTATATAGAAATGTGGCTTGGACAAGTTTCGCTGTCACACAGAAAACCAAAGAGCAAACTGTAAAAGTGCGTAGTCTGCTTGTCATAGCGCTCTCTTGTGGCTCTGTATGGATGTTTAGTGAAAGGTCGTCTGGTAGAAGTTTGGTTTGGACATGCTTTTTGTCCTCATGTGAACTGGAGGCAGTAAATTAGCAAAGCCCTGGTTGACATTCACATTGGATTCTTTTTCTTTACAGACCAGAGTTTCATTTTCAAGAACATTTCATTCCCTACGTCATATTAAAGGCACTACAGTATACCAGATTTTTCTGTTTTTCTAGTGATACAAAATATGTTTTGTCCGTCTTTAGTCTATTGAGAACTCAGATATTTGTGGGGGAAAAACCCTGTGTGACTCATTATAAAGAATTTGTCTCAATTGTGAATGAACTTGCAGGCCAAATTTTGGGCATTTCTGTGAAAAAGACCCTGAAAATTCGAAGCAAGTGCTTGATTTGTTATTGTACAATTGTGTTCAGGTGTTCAGGGATAGTCCTGAGCATAGTCTGCGAAAAAAGAATAGACGTCTCCACCTCCACCTCCTCCCCGTTTACCACAATGACTACGGTCGAGGGGGAAGTCATGGCAGATTTACAGACTCCTCCTCCCCAGCTCCGATGAAGCATGTTCCTAAAAAGGGCATAAGGGCGGGATCTTCACTGTAGACTCGGCCCTTACGTGACCTGTAGCTCACGCTGCTCCAATGCTAACAGTCCGGCCCTCATTAATACGAGATTTCCATTTTTTCTTTTGCGAAAACCAGCCTGGTTTCTTTAATTGTAACTAACACAGCGTTATCACAGGAGGAACATCAAGCTGTGGAAAGTTAAAGAAAATTACAAACCAGGCTTTGAAGTTGTTTTAACGTGTCTAAAGCACAATGCTTTCCAATGGGAGACTAGCGGCTATGTGGAGGTACTACAGCAATGGTGGCTTCTAGTGTCGTCGTCACAAAGCAGAGCAGCCAGCGGCCATTGGTCCTGAGCCACTACGAGTGAGCACGCCGTCATTGTGGGCCAACCTAAGCAGCATGTTTATGGATGATGAAGAGGGAGAGTGTACAAAGCAAATGAACTGCTCACTGGAGTCTTTTGTTATGTGTATTTGTGGTGTAGTGGGACCTTGTCCAGACCAAATTTCTCCTAAGGGAGACAAATAAAGCAAAGTAAGGTCGGGGAAACCAAAGTACTGCCTTCAGTGATCCTCTAAAACGGTGCACCGCCTGCCAAGAGCATGGTGTCCTGCACTGTCTCCTTCCTCTTCCTCCTGTGCAGCTCCCTCCACAACTGTCTTTCACCATCTTCAGATACCTCCTCGTTTATCCCTTTTTTTCTTTTCTGTGCCACCTCTTGTGACGCCTCCACTGTGCTGCAGGTGTGTCTTGCTATTCCTATGTTCCTATTCAGTGTCACAGAAGAAGAAATCTGTAGGTCTCAAATGTCTTTAGCTCAAAAAAATCCACTGAACCTCCACAAAAACACGGCGTACAAAAGTATAAAGTAAGACCATTTGGACACAGAAAGCACAAAAGCAGTTTGCAGAAAACACCGTGTGAATGCGCCTAAAAACTGCAAAGAATTGGGACGCTGCAATTATGTTAGGAAAGCACAAATACCACTTTAATGCTGTGGTTTCCTCTTTCATTGTTTTTAATGAAATAATAGTAATAAAAACAGGTATAGAGCCTTTAAACGTAGCACCTGTTGCTGACCAGTTCATTCTCTGGACCAGTGACTGCTCTTTTTAGTGGCTCTTTGACCGCTGACAGATGGATATGTTCTTTTTTTTTTTCTTTCAGTTTTGCACAAATGTAATTGAGCAAACACGAGCTGAACAGAAACCACTAATGTAGGGTTATTTGCATGCAAAAAAAATTACTAAAAAAATGACTTGGCCAGGCAGTTGTAACCTGCTTCAACTGTAGTTCTCAGACAATGTGAGTTTTCAAGCTTCTGAAAAAGGTCAACAAATGATCCAAACTGAATGGCTCTTTGAATGAACTGATCCCATATAGAGTATCAAACCCATACACCCAAGAACAAGTGAAAGAGAGGAGCCGTCTTGGATGGACAGAGCCACCCGAAAGAGGACAGACAGTGTTGATGTCCCCATTACCCTCACTGCCTCTGACAGGAGCCAGAGCTGCGGAGTGCCGAGGAGTTTATCAAAGCCAGATCTCCAGACTCCGCCTCATCTCTGCAGTCATCTGTGCAACTGCGACATCAATGAGAGCGAAGCCAACCAGCTGCACCGGACCCTCTCTCTCTCTCCTGTGAAATCTCCGACCCAGCAGAGTGGAACTGCTCAGGCTGCTGGCCAACTCTGATTCATCCAGTATGGCTCGAAAAAAAAGCAGCATAAGGTAATGCTTTCTCCTTTTGTCTCTGGTTGGCTTCCAGGAGCTTATTTCAGACAACCGGACTCAGAGGTGTAGTGTTTGTGATAGCTTTATACCTTTCTCCCTTTATGCAAAGCAAAGTCAAGCACGGAAATGATCACAATTGGCCTTCAGGGTTTTCTAATTGGCATTTTTAGTGCTAACATAGCCTTCTTTAGTTTTTTTCAACTGTCAAAGAAAGAGCTAAAACATACCGGTCAATTTGCAGTTACAGTGGGAGGGTAAACATTGACAGGACAGCGTGAAACAAGTAAGTGAACCCAGAATCTCGCTGAACTGCAGCAGTTTTGTAAAGAGGGATGGTCCAAGATTAATCCTGATCGTTGTCTGATCTGCAACTACAGAGAAGCAGTTATTGCTACAAAAGAAGGATCAGCCCGATATTTAATACAGGGGTTCACTTACTTATTCCATGTGAATGGCTCAGGTTTTTCTGCAAAATTTCTTGATAAACTTGTGAATTAATTATTCTATTGATGATGTCACGTTGTCCAGACCTCACACCATGATGCTCCTGCTCGAGACTTCTGTGAAGCATCCAAGTGCTATTTCACAAACCAAATTTGAATATTTTGGGAGGAACACACAACGTCATGTGTGGAGGACATTTGTAACAGCACATCAACATCAAAACCCTGTCCTCACTGTGAAGTCTGGAGCAAATTTTCTCCAGTTCAGCTTTACCCTAATAAAAACTTCTCGAAAGAAGCGAAATAAACAAGAATGAAAAGCTGACAAAACAACGACAAAAATGTGCCAGAAAAGCAACGACAACACAACAAAAAATGACAAAACATTAACAAAAAACGATGCCGCGAAAGGTCTTAGTTGTACACATGAATTAAAGGCCATTAAACTGGTCTACAGGATGTAAACTCCGGTTGAGAAGCTTCTAGATTTGGGTAAAACTGAAGAAAATGTGCTCGGTTAAGGCGGGGGAGCGGGTGGGGGTAAGAGGTAATCTTTCACCCCACAACTTTTATATATGGAATACTCATGTTATTTGGTTTAAAGGGACTGGATGCAAGGTGGTTATTTTATGCTCACTACTGCCACCTCAGGTCTTACACGTAACTGCAGCTTCTATATTAAGCTCGTGCATGACGGCACTTCGGACCCGAACTAACTTTTTGAGTGACAGTGCAGGATTTCAGAGGCAGTTGTGGTGAAATATAAATATAATATAATATAAATACATAATTTTAACATTTTTAAACTCTGTAGAGTCCCTTTAAACATAAATCTATTTTCATTCAAAGGTGGTTTGGTTATTTTATTCTAATCGTACTTATCGGTAATTGCACGTGCATGTTTATTTCAATAATTAGGGTCCTCTCAGTTTTAAAATCCTGTTTGTCTGGATTAGTTCTTGTTTTGACGTGCACTCTAAGTTGGAGAGAGTCCGTTCTCCTTTGCCCGTCCGCTCGCTTCACTCCACACTCTCTCCTCTGCTCTGCCCCCCTCGTGCCGACAGACGCCCTCATCTCCTCCGCCCGGCTTCACTTCCCCTCATTTCCCGGTTCACGGGGGTCACGAGGTCGAAGTTCAGCCCCAGTGTCTCGATGCTTGTCTGGGTCTCTGTCATCACGGCCTCTGCTTGGCCTGACGTTTCCCCTTGGAGCTCGTGAGAAGGACATTAGCGGTGGTTTGGGGGGGAGGAAGCAGTGATGGGATGGGAACCGAATCTTTGGGATCCTTTTTCCATTTAAAGAGACACAAAAGAGGCTTGGTTTTATTTTAAGAAGACAGCCTGATCAGTCTTATTTTCTAATCGCTGAAGAATCCAGCTTCCAAATTATTTATAGCGTAGAAGGCTGTCCGTCCTGCTCTGTTGTCTCTTATATTTGTTCAGCGAGGGTTGTACAGTTATTCATTACAGAATATAAATCACTATTTTAATATGGACAATTTGCATATCACAATGGCTGCTATTGTTATTTAGGTGTGATCTATTTTCCTTATATTCATTTGGATTTAGTCGGTTAAAAACTTGCAATACCTGGCTTACATCACTGCAAATGTTTTCTACAATGCTTGTGATTTCATGCAGTTGTTCAGCAGTTAAAACGTCAGTTCTCAACTTGTTTAAATTGTGCACTGTGAACTGATTTAGAACATTATTGCAACACAGAATCTGAAAATGAAATCCATTTTTCTGCATCAGCTCTGTTTTTTGTGCTTAGCAAATGTCCACTAAATTAGATTTTTTTTTTATATTGGGGTTGATTTATTTGAATGCTTTTCATTCGAAATAAGATTTGAAAATACAAATCAAATGTCTATTAACTTCATAACCCCCGCCTTAACTGAGCCCATTTTCTCCAGTTAAGCTTTACCCAAATCTAAACGGCCAGAGTTACGCCTCATTTGAAAGCTAAGACTGATGAAACTGACTTTTTTGTTGCGTTGTCGCCAAATTTTTGTCACAATTTTGTCGTTTTGTTTTTGGCGTGTTTTTGACATTTTTTGTTGTTTTTTGTTGTCACCTTTCTGCCACCTTTTTGTCGCTCTTTTGTGGCTCTTATTTTGCTTTTTCATCACTTTTTAATATTAATGCATCACTTTTTATATAGCGCTTTTCTGGACACTCAAAGATGCTTTACATTGCATTATTCATTCACTCCATACTTGGTGATGGTAAGCTACTATTGTAGCCACAGCTGCCCTGGGATAGACTGACGGAAGCGAGGCAACGAGACTGCACCATCCGACCACCACCAACCACTCACTCACTCACTCCATTCGCTAGGCTTCCTGGTGTTCCCAAACGGTCTCCCATCCAAGTACCGACCGGGCCCTCCCTGCTTAGCTTCCCAGGTCTGACGGGATTGTGCAGAGCAAAGGCGGGGATGGCCACAATATTGTTTTTGTCGCTCTTTTATAGCTTTTTTGTCACATTTTATGTCGTATTTTCATTCTTGTTTTCGTCGCTTTTTTGACGCTTTGTTCAAGAAGCTTTTTAGATTTGGGTAAAGCCAAACTGGAGAAAACGTGCTCGGCTGGGAATTAAGAGGTTAAACATACTTTATACAATAAATGTTCCTAAAGTTGGACAGTGGTGACTTTGATAAGCACATTTCCAATGGAAATGCTATATTCACACAGTCCCACGTACTGCGGTCAAACAGTGCTGGGTTGAACCTATGTGGAAAATGACATCATTGTGGACGGACAGGCACCAGGACGGAAGACCTCATAAAGACGATGCTGTTCGAGATTATTTTGGATTCAGCACATCAGCTTAATCAGCTCACAAAACTTAGACCCCAGTGCACTTCGGCGTGTTGGGTTTGCAATCCTGACCTTTGTTTGAGATTTTAGCCTCTTGGTTGTTTGCAAAATTGTATAAAATAAAAAATATGTCTGCCTCTCAAATGAGATCCGTTCAAACTGTTCACGTTCAAAGATCCGAGACTCGGTAATGAACGTCACAAGGAGAGGCCAGACTGTTAATTGTCTTCCCTTTGGTGGCTGACTGCTGACACACCTCACACTCCTCTCTGGATCTATAAAGGCATTCAAATGGGAAAGTGAAGTTTAATCAAGCGTTTTACGGTCACTCCTGTAGCATCGCTCAAACGCTCCTGGCTAGCAATGTTCAAAATGTAATTAAAGGGATGGCGGGGAAGTCGATACATTCTAATGCAGTTATGATTAAGGCTCGTTGCCCGATACTATGTGGACACGTGTAGATTATTGCCCTATAAAAACGAAACAAATGTGGAAAATTGTGTAGAACGGATTACAGTGGTAGTTTGAAAGGAGAATGTGGTCTCTGCTCGTCCCCGAGTCGGAACAAGCCATGAACACAGAGGATTTGTCTTTCCTTTGAGGATACTTCAGGAACTGTGGGATGATTTCTAATCTTTCCCTTTTTTTATGGAAGCTTACCACATTATGTTACTTTAAGATCAGATGTGGAATTTGGAAACAACGTCTTTTTCTCTCCAAATCCTCCGCCGCTTGACATTTGCCCTCTGACACTTGGCAACCTTTTTGGTGTTTCATAATGACACATCTGAGGTTTAGCAAAGTCAGGGGGAGGTTTTAACAAGCCTGGACCGTAACCTTTGACCTTCAAATGCCTCAAATGAAGGTTTGTTCATCATCCAAAATCGGATTCTCAAATTCTTCTATGGCTTTCAATAGCGCTTAGTACATTTAGGGCCCGATCTCCCGCCTGGCGCAAGGACAGCCTTGGTCGAGGCGAGGCTGCGATCTTGCACGAACACAACCCTATGCTATGAGGGGGTCGCTTAGGGAAAAAGTGGGTCTAACCTTACTGACTTTACAGGGAGCAGCCTGTGCTCCTTCTGCCCAGTGTCAGTCTTATTTCTCTGCTACTGTACCCTGATGTGGCTTTTATCTGACAGATAACTGCTGCGTGTGCGTTTAAATCGCTTTTTCTTGCAACGTAGATTTTTTAGGACTTACAATGCTGTTGCGCCGGAGGCCGAAGAGAGAGCGTCATTTCTTCTGTTCTCTTTGCCTTTTTCAAGTCTGTGTTCTATCCATGAATCCATGGAGGAAAGACGCTCAGGGCGGCGGATGCTTGTCTGCTCCGCCCACTGCCACAGCTGAGTGGAGGACAGGGGCACGCCACAGCTCCATTTCTCTCAGCTTTATTAAAAACGCCCACTTTAGATTATTCTCTTATTCCCCACAGCCCCTTTTGTTTAAACTGCAGTAAAAATGTAAAGAAAAGTTTTGACAATGGGGCTCATGATAGACTTGCATTGTTTCACAGCTTTTTATTTTATTCCCCTCCACATTAAACCTGCTGACTCCTCGGCTCCCTCTCTCTTGGTACAGCTGAGTTTTTTTTCTTTTTTTTGTGCCTTTTTCCGCTAACTGCATTTGTGGTTTCAGTTTTCCACATTGTGCAGCTTTTTGAACGTAAACAAACAGCTAGCTTACGAGCTAAAGACATTTGAGACCATCTTCTGAAACACTGAAGAGGCACCAAGAGGCCCCCCACACCTGCAGCACCGTGGAGGCGTCGCGAGAGGAGCTACAGGAAGCAAAGGAGGAGGTATCCGGGAAAGACTCACAGCTAAGCCACACATGCCTTCCATTGTTCTGGCTTGTGGACGTTCACTGGAGAATAACAGATGAACTGCTCTTCCCAGAATATGGCGAAAAGACTGTTGTGGAGCGGAGGGAGCTGCGCAGGAGGAAGATGAAGGAGGAGGTGGAGCTGACCAGTGCAGGACACCACGCTCTGAAACAGGGACAAACCCAGGAGAATGGTTCAGAGAATCAGAGGAGCACTGAAGGCAGTCCCGAGGAAGGAGAGAGACAATATATTGAAAGTGTTAAAGTTATTTACTTCTACCTCCTGCTTTTGGACATTGTTGTACTTTCTTTTCACTCGTCGCCTTATTATACTGACTCTAAAAGACCAAAGTTTTGTCCCGTTGTTCTCTGGGTGCCCCTTCCCTTTTCTGGAAACAGCTTTTCCTTGTCCGCCCCCCTCTCCAATATCCCGCAAGGTGTCCGAAGCGGCCTGTCAAAGTGATTAATCATATCCAAATAGAGCCGGGCCCGTTTCCGTAGCAACTCGCAGCGTGTCATGTGACTGTTTGTGTGCACGTCTCTTCCCTTTATTACGATTGGCGACTTTCGTAACCCCCCGCGTATCAAGTACCGCGCAAAGCCAAATATTGGTCCGTTGCGCGCGGCGTTCGGGGCAGGCGTGCCTGGGAACCGGAGGGTCGGCGGATGGCGGCGTGGCTCTCGGTAATTAAGCGTCAGAGCGGGATATGTTTGCTTTCGCAGTGCCAGGAGAATGGAAAAGGTGAGGTGCGTGAAATAGGAGGCAAAGGATAATAATCATTAGGGGCGACGTCGCAATAAAGCATGAGCGAATGACGGCCGACGGGCACTGGGCATTTTGTCCCGGCGCTGAGGACAGCTGGTAAGTCGTACAAGTGTTAAAGAACCTTGCAGACCTTTGCCAAATTACTTTTTTTTTTTTCTGAATCGGATGAAGCAGGTTCACAAAGGAGGAATTCTCTTAGGCGCAATCGTCCAACATGAAACATAAAACTTATTACAGAGAAATAATAAACTTAAACAACTTTAAAACTACAAGCTCTAAGGGTATGCATAAAGATAGATTAAAATGTAATATGATTAAAAAAAAAGCAACAACACAGAACAGCAGCGTACATGTATTTTCAGATGAACTAAGTGTTAAGACTTTTCTTTGCCACATAACATTTTCTGAGTGGTGTACAGTTCTGACCTTTTCACCCAAAGGAGTCCAAAAACGATATATTGGTTTGTTTTTGTTCGTTTCTGTCCAAACACTGAGGGGTTCGGGAAAATGTAGCCCCGTCACACTTTGGAGGTCTGATCTGGGGCTGCTGCAGTTGGTCAGGTCTAGGTTCAGTGACCCAAAGAATGAGATCAGCTGATGACCTCAACATCCTGAATGACCAGTTTATTCCATCAATGGATTTCTTCTTCTCTAGCCTGGTTTTACTATACCCTCGTACTCATTCACAACTGAGCTCTGTTATCAGGTGGGAGGGGTGAACTCCTTTGAAACGATTGGATTTTCGCTAGTGCCTGCCATCACAACTCTTGGGGGCATTCCTTGCCCATTCCAAGTCTTCAGTTTGGATTTCTGAATATTTGGGAGCCGAGCCAGGACGGATTGAAGAGCTTCCATTTCTTTCGTATCCGCCGCCATTGCCAAACTACAACCAGCAAATCTAGTGCAAATGCTTGACGTCACCGACAACCCCCGCCTCCCCCGCTCGCTGAATGGTTGGTTGAAATTCAACCGATGTAACACGGCCACTGAGATCAGACCCAGACGTACATGTAGGGAAATTATAATTGACCAGAGATTACGGATAGATAAGGTCAGGATAGGTAAAGTGTAGCTCCGTCACACTTTGGAGTTCTGGGTTGTTGGTCAGGTCTAGGTTCAATAACCCAAAAAATAAGATCAGCTGATGACCTGAACATCCTGAATGACCAGTTTATTCCATCAGTGGTTTCTTCTTCTCTGAAGGCACGGGCATATTCCAAGATGACAATGCCAGGATGCTTTTACTTGGTCGGGACAGTGCATGTTAATGAGCACCCTCGCTGGATTGCAGCCATGTCCAAATTTCCATCCCCCAGTCGCGCCCTCAAACACACTATCAGTCATCTTGACCTAGTGTACATGTTTTTACTGGTAGGGGAAACCAACAGCCCCCCACACGAGGAGAAACATGCAAATTCATCGAACCATAGGACCTTCTAGCTTAGCCCCATGAGTGAAAACGACGTGTCATGCCCCCTGAACCGCTCTTTTTATGAAAGGTGGTCACACTCTCCCATCATCAACACAAGATCTCGGTGAAACATTAACGCAACACTGGATTTGCCTGACACTGCAGAAGCATTTTGAAACAATTCCACAGGGAACGTGATCTGTAATCAGAGGGTGCGGGGCCGCGGGGCACCAAAGGCTATTTCTAGTGCTTGTGGTGTTTGGGAAGCCAAATATTTAGACGGTAGCTAAATGCACGAGGGCCACGCTGAGAGCGAATTCAATCTCAGATGGGGAGCCGAACATTAGACTCCTCTAATCCCTCATGCTGCAGTAGCATTATCAGCTCTGGCTTTCTGTCTTCTACGCTCTGCTTTCCTCCCTGTGGTCCATGGTCTTCCCTCACGAGAGCTGTTCCAGTGGACATATGTCTCTCTCCGTCTCCTCTTGTCTTCGGTTTCACTGCAGCTGTCCCCTTCAGCCGGTGCCTACGAGTGATGGGTCGTTCTTAAATGGATTGGATCTTTTGGAATGGCTCCGTCACGGCCAACGCTTCAAAGTGATCTCACTCCTGGAAAGACCAAAAGAAATCCCTACAAACAAACAAACAAACAAAATTCGAAACATATGCCTGTCAAAGTGTGGTTGCCCGTCAGAGCATCGCAAAGGGAGTCAGGCCGGCTTCTTGAATCGAAAGCATCCACAAATGAGATACTTTTTTTTCGAAAGAGAGATTCCGCTCCCACCGAAGAGCCATAAATCCCCCTCACTCCAGCCTCCTGTCTCTGTGTCATCTTAAAGCCTCCCCGGTGTCCGCCTGTGCCTGTCGGGTCATCTCCTGCTCTCTCTCCGCTGAGCTTTCATCACAGCTCGGTTTTCATGATGAGGTGGCGTCTGATGGCTCCCATGTCTTCTCTCATATGTGCGCCTTTTCTTTCTTTCTGCTTCCCCTCGCGCTCCGATTCCTCATCCCGCGCCTGCTGCGGATCAGAAAACACGTCATTGGACAAATAATGGGTTTCATATAAGGTCGTTGTTGTTGTTTTTTTTTACCCATTCTTGTGTTGTTAGTGATATGGTCTGCGGGGACTCCTGTGTGTCCTTATTTTGTTATTCAATGTGGTAAAGTCATCTGTAGTTTCTCCAGTTGAAAACATGAGGAGAGCGTAGATTGTGGAATAGCTTAATATAGAAGGTAACAGAGATTTTTCACACTTTTTTGCTCATAGTGTCCCATTGTGTTCACTTAGGTTTTGGATATTAAAACTTCCCCTCAGTTTCATGCTTGATTGGATGTTTACAAATCTTACAAAATGAAATATGTCAAGATTTTTCTTTTTGTGGCTTTAAAAAAATCAGTATTTGTGCTTTAAAATGGCATTAAATAGTCTTACATTCGACTTGCTGCCACCTGAGGAAACCCTGAAGAAGGAGAGAATGAGACAAACCTCAACAATACCTTTTTTCTATAAAAAAAAAAAAGTTAAATCATTAAATATGAAGTCAATCTGATTCAAATATGACGATATCTCCATACTTATGTAGTTTGTTTATTTCACACACACTTATTTTGTAGTACATTAGCATAGATGAATAGCTGTGCTGCTAATTTGCCATTTCAACATACCAGACGTATGGACGTTGGAAAATCAAACCGTCAAAAGTTACAGTTTTTATACATATTTTATTTATTATTATTGTTTTTTAATTTTTTTAATTTTTTTATTTTATAACTAAAGAACCTTTTTACATGTTTTTGTCACAATGTCCTTCTAAATGTACAAAGAAGCTACTTTTTCCTATTCCTATGATGGTTCACATAAGCAATTTGGACAAAGTATGTTGTTTAAACAGTAATTTTAATATGGAGAGGTTACTGTTTAATTCAGCCAGGCGAGAGTACATCAAAATAGGTGGTCCTTAACAGGTTAAAGCTACACCGCGTAGAATATTACCCAATAAATGAAATTGAAATACAAGCATTTATTATATGACAGATGTTTTCATCATTGAAAAATACTTCATAAATGTACAAACAAACATTTATGAGGCTCACCCCTCCTAAGATACGACTGTAAACTTTACTGGGAGTGGGTACGTCTCCGGCTCGTCTCCATGGAGATGTGTAGAATTTGAGATTTAAACAGTTTAGTTTCTCATCCAAATCCATTCTTTTATTACACACTTGCAGTAACAGCATGTTCTGTGTTGAGCTGGTCAATAGGAGCATGGTTTGTTTTCCCGCAACAGTATAGTCCAAAATTTTACGCAGTGTACCTTTAAACATACATATTGTACATTTTTTAGATGAAAATATATACATCTAACATAAGTTCTTCCCTGTTGGGTATCTTACTCCAGGCTGTTATGTCGTTGAATTCTACTTCTGGTTACGACCAAATCACCAAAAGAGCAACTCATTTAATGGGCCAAAGTGCTCTGCATGTTAAATGTCAAACAAGACAGCCTCGACACAATCTAATTATCTTTATTGACCTTAAGAATTAATCTGTTATTATTGTGGATGTGAAATAACAGTTGTGTGCAGGTGGAAATGTCAAAAATATGAAAACAGCCACACTGACGGCGCAAAGGCATAAACAGGGCTGGATACACAAACAGAACGATTTTGAATAAACTCTGCATCTAAAATTAACTCTTTCGCTTTGAAATGTTTATTTGTGAGGAATGTACCAACCTTCCATTTTGGATTTTGAGCTCCATCCATCTTCTTCCACTTGTCCATTGTCCGGGTTGTGGGGGCAACCGTCTGAGCTGCTCTTTGCCCCAGCCCCCTTATGGTTCCAGCTGTGGTGGGTCACAAATGGGCCTGCTGGTCTCTCATAATGGGCTTCTGACCCGTCCACTAGGACCTGCTATGGTTACTGTTCAACGCAGACCTGTTTTATCCGTGATGTGATGCTGATCTATAGGCCTGGTTCTTGGAGGGTCAAAAATGTCATTAAATGCTAATATTTTACGAGATGGTACTTGCTGTGAAACTTTGGAGGTCCACTGCCTATATTGTTTGTGGGTGTCTCCTACACCCCTGTTCACACTGCTTTGGCTTTGGCTCATTATCTGTCCATGGTCATGACCCTGGGATACGTCTCACGCTCATTAGCATGGTGGGCGCCTTTGATGCTGTTTTGGTTGGCCCTCAGAAGGCTGCTGTAAAAGGAAGCCGGGTTCTACGTTACGCCTCGGGGCCTCGCAGTGAGTGAAGGGTCTTCGTTTTTCACAAAAATAGCACCTTGCACAATGGTCGGTGGCTCAAGTCGGAGACGAACTGCCGACTGGATGCTTCCTCTGCTGTGCTGGTACATTCTCTTGTGCAGTGGCTTCCTCAACATCATGTTCATCACCCTCTTCTTTGGGGGTTGTCATGAATGGAGTAAACCGCATTGCTCTGTTTCTTTAAAGTGGTCCCTTCAGGATCTGCTATAGCATAAATTTCCCGCGCGTCCATCAGCGCTCTGGTCAGTCCGACGCTGTCTCGGTTGTCCGCAGTCGTGTTCCCCGGGATCCCAGCGCCTCTTTCAGCGGGACGTCCGGGCTGAACATTCCCTCTGTGCCCTGCAGCCGCATATTTGTGGCTGCGCTAAAGTTACGCCTTCAGCCTCACTCGGAAATACTGCCAGGAAAAACAAGAGGGGTTTAAGGGCTCGGGATTTTGATGGATCAATCAGGATCGGATTCAGAGTTTCCCAGTTCGGTTACGCACGGGCTGATACGCTGTGATGGCTTTCATATGAGAGTATTCAACGGATCAAATTAGAACGTTTTGTGTCAGCCAGAAGCCCACAAACTGTACATGAGCATTTTCTACTGCAATTACTTCAGCGCTTTAACTTGAAGTGTTTTCAGCCGTGCTCAGGCACAGTCATCTGCAATTTACTTGTTTATTTCATTCATTTACAAGGTACAAGTGCAACAACAGCAATACAAATACTCCCTCATTTAAAGGTACATAATGTAACTTTTTATGTGGAGAAAAAAGTGTTGTATTGTTAATGGTGCCTTTCAGATGGGGGTTTACTTTCCATCCCAGTGGATTCTATGACACTCCAGGATCCATTTGTTTTCAGGTTCTTACGGGTTCTGGTACAGGTTTTCTGGATGGCGTGTGCACGTAACCATGGAGACAGTTTCAGCAGCACTGAAAACCTACCAGTACCCTAAAAACAATTGATCCTGGAGTGGCCATCTTATCAATTTCCCAACTGTCTCTGTATTGTCATATTTTTTTCATACATTTAAAATTATACATCTTTCTTAACCTCCCCTCAAGGTACCGCCACCTTAATGTGGGTAAGTGTCTGAATGATCCTGGGAGCTCTGTTGTCGGGGGCTTGGTGCCCTTGGTAGGGTCTCGCATGGTAAACAGGTCCTAAGTGACGGGTCAGACAAAGAGCGCTTCAGAAGCCCCTTATGAGAGACCAACAGGCCCGGTCAGAACCATGAGGCCGTCCTTCTGTGGACCCACCACCTGCAGGAGGAGCCATGAGGGGCTGGTGCCATGTGATTTGGGCAACTCCAACGGCTGCCCCCATGACCTGGCAACGGACAAGTGGAAGAATATGGATGGATGGATCTTTCTTAACCTTTTACCTGCCACCTCTGGGTTAGGGTTAGCAATTTTGCATATCCAAATCTCAAAGCGTATTGGACTGGAGAGCTTACAGCCTATGCCACTGTGAAACCTAATTTGAAAGCCAAGACCTTCTAGTTTCTTAAAATATGTATGAGATCTGTGTGAGTGAGACTTACATCACATTTGCCGTTCCAAACCCCAGTCTCCTGGACTAGGGTCTCCTGGGCTCGGGTTAGTGGACTGTTCTGTGACCAGATGTCTTCCTTTGTAGTTGTTATGAACCTATAGGTGTAAAAAAAAATCTAATGGTGAATCTGTTTTCCAAGTCATGGTACGCTTTTCCGAAGAGAAGAGAAATTTTTGGAATGTCCTATTCCGCCAATTCATTCATTTTTTTAATTGTATACATACACCGAACTGCACAGTAGTGGCCAAAATCTTCACATGGATTTGGGGACCAATCACAGAACGAATAGGGCAGGCGATGACACACTATTGTGATTTGGGATAAAGAATAAATAAAAGTTTATTTATGGATCCAACATGACAGCAGCAGACGCGACGGCAACTTTCGATCAAGCTTCAGACCGTGTTCTAAAAAGTTTAGCTTGAAAGTTTACAGCGGGTTCGTCATACGTCATCAGATACAACTAATACGATTGGCTATGGCTACGTGCAGACACATATGACAGACATTCGTAGCGCCCAATAAACGGCTATGGACAATCGGAAACCACACCTCTCCTATGAGACAATGAATGGGTGGTTCCCAGACTGAATATAACTTGATATTTTGTCTGACGATAGCCAGGGTAGCAAAACATAGCTTTTCCTTTCAAAATAGTAGGGCTGGGACAAAATATTGTATTGCAAAACTTGTTCATTTTATTTATTTATTTCATTCAAATGTGATGTCATACAATCACAATAAAACCGCCAAGCCAACACAGTATGAATGAAACGGCGCAGAGGAGAAGAACAAGTCTTATAATATCTGCCCCTTTTGTTACTTCACACTTTATACTTCACACTGTTGTCCTTGTATGTATGTATGTATGTCTACGTACATATATTTACAGTCTTATATATATTTACAGTATTTACAGATGTTTTTGTATTCTATATTCAGTTATTCACAATATGATTAAGTTATTTACAATATACTTTGTGCTGCAATACCAGGCATTGATACTTTTTCAAGTATCGCAGTGTCATAATGACTTACTGTATCGCAATACGTATCAGATCGTGATACATATCGGATCATGACAAAAGTGAATCAGTTTCCCCTTTTTCCCCATTCTGAAATAGTTACAAATACCCCCTTCTAGGTCCTCGAGTATCCCCAGGGGACCCCGTAGGCCTGGTTGAGTTATACAACGGAAATATGGAACTCTTATACAGGGAATCTTTGACCTTATGTAACACAGATAGAAGTCGATGTTCATTTCAATTACAGATCGTATCATTCATGCTTTAGTAAAACCGTATTTTTCTGGTTTCGACATGTTTTACGCCCCGTCAGACCAAAATGACAATAGCTTTACACATTCCCTGGCTTGTGTATTCCTGGAATCCTTAGCCAGTCTCCATCTGACAGCTCCGGTGTTCCGTCGTGTGCCGTTTTCAGTATTCAGGACGGGGATAGTTAGGCGGACAGCTCTTTCACGGGGGAGCTAAAACGGCGCTGTCGTCCCCAATCGCGAGGCAAATCCATCAGCTCGGCCCTTTCCCGCGTTTCCCAGAGAAACCGGAGAGAGGGAGGAAGGATGGCAATCACCCACTTGGCAGGGACGCAGAATCATTTTTGGAACACCGGCACATCGAGACTGAAAGATAACTCGAGAAATACATGCTTTTTTTTTAACAGAATACTATATGTCATAAGTAAAAGGCCAATTGGAAAAGTAGTGAAAAATAATACGCTGGGAACGTATGAATTGTGAAGGATATTAAATTAGTGTGACCAGAGCAAGAAACCGCACGGACTGTGGAGGAAGAAACCGCAGAACGTCGATCCCGGTCTGCAGATACAAACAGGTGAGACACATGGCATCAAAATCACACACATTATTATACAGTCTGTGCGCTTCGATGGGAGACTTAAAGGATGACTGATGGAACATGGTCAAATCATGTAAAATTTAAACACTGCATTTGTAAGAGAGTAGCAGAAGTTGTGTACATTTGGTAATTGGATCATTATCAGACAGTACTTGACGTGCATATGGCTGGTTTGGCGATTTCTTGATCAGAACATAGAAAAGCCAATAACATTTACGATTTTACCCAGTTTTCCATGGTTTTGTGATGATCATTATTTTAAACAATCTTCATTGGGAGATGATATATTAGGAAACAAGTAACAAAGATTTTCTTTATAAATTTGCAACTTCACTGAAATATCAAGTCAAAGTAACAAGTATAAGAAAATAAAAACATATGCACAGCCTGAATAACTATACTGTATTTTTCTGAGGAAAAAGTTAATATCAATTTAAAATGTATTAAGTATAATATTTTATGTTATGTTTTGTATTATTTAGTAATTTAAATAATTACTCAGGTAAGAGCAAAACGGGGGGAAAAAAACGTATTTTGAGTCTAAAGGTCAAATTACCTTTGCTCTGCCCAATCCCGTCAGATCTCGGAGCTAAGCAGGAAGGGCCTGGCTGGTACTTGGATGGGAGACTGTTTGGAAACACCAGGAAGCCTGGTGAGTGGGTGGTTGGTGGTGGTCGGAGCGGCCAATGGCGCAGACTGGTTGCCTTGCTTCCATCAGTCCCAAGGCAGCTGTGGCTACAACAGTAGCTTAGTATGGCGTGAATGAATAATGACAACAGTGCAGCACTTTGAGAAACTTAGTACAGGATTGTACAGCACAACACAAGTGTGAGTTTGTTTTTGTTTTTTAAAGATTAAAGCTGCATTATGCAACTTTTTATGTGAAAAAAGTTCATATATGTGTGTATTTGACTGAGTAGCTGTATGAGTGGTCAGCATGGTGCTGTTACTTTTCTCTAGGACGCTGTAGGATCAATTGTTTTGTAGGTTTTCTGGTGAGAGGCTCTGTCAGCAGTGAAAACCTTTCAAACAATTGATCCTGGAGTGTCCGAGAGACCACTGTGATGAAATGTAAAGGCATGGGGTCAGTACAAGGTCAAATACCCACAAATATCAACTTTTTTTCCACACAAAAGTTGCATAAATCACCTTTAAATTTTGATGATTTTGATGATCCTTCAGACACAGCTTTTTAATTGTGTGGAAAAATCTTACATTTCCAAAGAAGAAACACACCAAATAATTACATCTTAAGATAATAAAGAAGAAACACTTTTTTTTCATGTCACTACAGTGTAGATTTTCAAAACAGTTGTCTGAACTACTTCAACAAGCTCCTCAAGCAGGCCTGTTACCAGCCACCTCTGCATTACAGTGTGATTATAGTCGCTCTCTAGCACTGACTCACTATGTCCAACCATTCATTTCCCTCCTTTTCGAGGCCAGAGTTTGCGTCTTTGAAGTCGTTTGGGCTCATTTTACGGCGCGGCTGCCAAGGCCTGAGTCGACTTTCAGACAGCCGTAAAAATTAAGCACCGCTAAAACAACTACATGATGAAAAACGGGGTGACGTTCAAACATTTTCTCCAGGAACAACGTTAAAGGAATAGGCCACCGTTTTTATATACTAAGATATGTTCTTACCTCACTTTAGTCGAGTTAATATATCCCCGTCTGGTCATTGTCCGCGCGCTCTGTCACGCAAACGGAGCACATACGCAGCCTCTCCCATATGTGACATAGCTCCGAAAAAGCTCACGATAGAAGCTACCAAGCTCTTCCACGTGTTCCCTATTTAAATAAAGTTACGTGAAGTGTTTTCATGCGAAGTATATTTACACAGAAATGTAACGTGTCGATTTTATAAGCAAATAAAAAGGGGGACTATATTGTGAGGCGTAATGATACGAGGAGCACAGCGTCCGCGTAGTAACTCCTAAAGACTTCCCCCGCTCACTTCCGTCAATAACCTTTAGGAGTTACTGCGCGGACGTTTTACTCCTCGTATCATTACGCCTCACAATATAGTCCCCCTTTTTATTTGCTTATAAAATCGACACGTTACATTTCTGTGTAAATATACTTCGCATGAAAACACTTCACGTAACTTTATTTAAATAGGGAACACGTGGAAGAGCTTGGTAGCTTCTATCGTGAGCTTTTTCGGAGCTATGTCACATATGGGAGAGGCTGCGTATGTGCTCCGTTTGCGTGACAGAGCGCGCGGACAATGACCAGACGGGGATATATTAACTCGACTAGAGTGAGGTAAGAACATATCTTAGTATATAAAAACGGTGGCCTATTCCTTTAAACAAGAGCCGCACAAAGGAGATCCAGTTTCCAAACATTTATCAAACCTGCGGCTGCACTGCGGGGAGACCGTGCATCTGTGAAGCTGCACACAGCAGGTGGAACAGAGCTACACACTCCCTGTTTTATGGAGAATGAGTTCTTCTATAACTGGGTTTGTGCAGGCTCTCATTTGTCCAGGAAGTATTCATCGTAGTAAAGCTGGACTAGGCATGGTTGAGTTCAGGACTTTTCCCAGAAGCTTCTTCTTTGCTCTTAGCTCTCAGGACACTCTGGCAGTTCTTGGAGCTGTTTTCTTCCAGCCCCTCTTTGGATCGCTTTCGAAACGGAGGAGAATTGGGGTGCTAGGCCATTACTTTCCAGTCAGACCAGGAACTCTTGGGTGATGTGGTTATGTAGTAAGACACGTACTGTGTATCCAGTACATGCACATCATTGCATTTGGCTGCTAAGAGACGAGGTCCACTACTCAGCAGCTTCTACACGTGCCAAGAACAAGTTTGAAAAGCAGTCATGGGGCTTTCTCAGTGAAATGTGGCCTAATGAGCCTTTAAATTAGAACTGCACCCTCCACTTTTAAAGGGCTTATATCATGCCAAATCGACTTTTGGTGCTTTTAACCAGGTTGTTATGCTATTTCGTTATCAAAAACACCCCCAGAGTGGTCTTTGGCTTCATTCACGCAGTTCTCAGCAATCTTCCTGAATCCTGCTCTCTGAGCAGCTGCTCCGTCCTCTGCTGGAAAACCACTGAGTTGCGACACTCTGACGTATTTTACGTCCTAGTGTCAAACAGGAAGAGCACAATTTATGTAATGTGATGCCTTACGGCTTTTTCTGTTGTAAGAAAGAAATGAATAAAAATAATTTAAGAAAGGAAGTGCCTGACTCGTCCGCACTGCCCCTGCAGGGAAAACAAACGCACCCTTGAGCATCTGAAAAGATGTCATGCTTGCTCCGAAAGTTGTGAAGAAGGAGCTCTTTCTAACCTACTTAGGACACCTGTTCCAGTTCAAAACCTGCGCAGTAATCTTCACTTTACTGTGCGGATGCCAAATTACAATATAGTCCCCCCTTTTATCCGCTTAAAAAAATCCACATTGTTTAATTTTGTGTAATTATACTTTGTAGTGTAACACTTCACGTAACCATATTTAAATAGGGAAAACGTGGAAGAGCTTGGTAGCTTCTATCTTGACCTGTTTTGGAGCTATAGTGGAGAGAGGGAGAGGCTAAATGCTAACGCCGTCTGCGCTGTGTTTACGTGACTGAAGGCACGGGTGAAGATCAGACAGGTCCTAAAGAACTCGTCAAAGCTAAGGTAAGAACATATCTCAGTCTGTAAAAACGGTGGCCTATTCCTTTAAAAGCCAGTAAGACTCACCAATGGATGTGTCACATTGACTCACTCTCTTTCATCTCCAATGTCTCGTTGCACACTGGATTTCTTGCTCCATGATGAATTTTTTGTGGTAAAAAGGGCAATCTGGATGTCCCTGTCTCGTCAGTGTCTTTTCAGTGCAAACATGAGCCAGGAGGACGGGGGTTCCCTTGACTGAAGAGTGTCAAAATGCTTATTGTGAAACGCTACTTAGTGTGACTGAAGTTTGACAATCACTGTTCACATTCTGTTGTTGCATCAGTTGTTTAAAATGTTCTAAATATTCAGTTGTAGTAGTGGGATTAGTTTTTACAGTACCGGCAGCAACGGTCATAAAGGCTTTTACAGTCGAATCATTTGTAATGGTAGTAGATAATCTTAATAAAGTACCAAGAAGTTCGTAAAGTCATATAGTACAGTCTCTTAGAACCAGATTCGGGTAAAGAGCAGGTCAGGACATTCTCAAAGTTTCAACATGGGGCACATATGGCAGCTTCCAAACATCCATTCAAACACTATACGTTTTATTTAGACGTTTGGCAAATAAACACGAATGAGCAGCTTGATCTCTGTAACGTTAAGGGATTTTTTATTTGCAAATATGTGAAACAACATTGGATATTTGCGTGTCAGATTTTCATTTTGTTTTTATCATCCCCGAGTCTGCCAGTGTATTTGGACAAATCGTTCAAACGACTGGGCAGCGGGATAAGAAACACATTTGTTATCAGGTTCAAACTGGGCAAACTTGACAGTCGAGTAAATTGTAAGTTTGACTTTTTTATGCTAGTGTGTCATGTTTCAGGCAACAAATATTTCCAGAGGGAGTTCATGGCCTGTGCAAATTTTATTATGATTTTTACAGCCCAGTGAAGCCAGCCAGTCTATTAATGTATCTTTATTGGTTTGACTCAGAGTTGGTGATGTAGTGTTATTTTTCCAAGATGAAATAGGGATGAAAGTATGGGCCAAGTGATCGACCAAAAATGCTTGTTGTGTACATTTTACCCATGTTCCTGTGCCACTGGGGCGACCTGTCAGGAGCAGTGGGCGACCACAGTGGACCGAGATCTTAAAGGAGCTATATCATGCTATTTTAGCCATTCCAAAGTTAAGTATAGGCATGTATATGATATATTGTACCTCTACCACTATGGAGCACTAATTTTTGTGATAAATATAAGTGTTTTCTGGAGGTATTTTTCGAACCCGGAAGACAAAACGCTTCGATTCAGTTAACTCCGCCCCCTCTCTCCGCACATACTTTACCGTAATATAAATAAACAGCAATAAGTGAAGTTACTTCACGATGCAGTTATACGGAGTTGACATCTGCAACACAGCTTCATAAATGGCTAACACACATGCTAATATGCTAACACACATGCTAACACGCGTTTGGACTGACTCACCGCTCGGGTCCATCGCTGTTTACATTATGGGACTTGCGTTGGTTATAAAAGTTAATCCACTTTGGTTCTGGTGAAGGTTCACCAAACATCCATCAGTGACAGTCACAGAAAAACAATATTTTGGTGATAGTCGCTGAATCCCGGAGAAAAAAACAGCTGAGTGGCCTCTTCCTGAAAAAGGTTGAATAAACTCCGTAGCCAAACGCGCTTCTTTTTCTCCGTCCGTGACATTATCATTAGTTAAGAATAAAGAACAGAATAGTCCAGAATAGATGACAACGAGCTCCATCTTCACAGCTGCAGCGCAAACATGACTGATCTGTTCAGACGCTCAAGGCGATGCGTTTGTTTTGGCCACAGCTGACCTGGAAGCACCTCGGGCACATCCTTTTTTATTTTCATTTTACTTTTTTTTCCTCTTTGTTTCTCTCTTACGACAGAAATAATGAAAACGCTGTTTTACAAATTAAAATCAGGCCGTAAGCATAGAATTAAGACATTACATTACAGACGTCGAGCACTTCTGTTCCGCTGTGACGACACAACTGAACACTCAGTCTTTCACCAGGAGAGGGAGGAGCAGCTGCTCAGAGAGCAGGATTCAGGAGGATTACTGAGAGCTGCGTGAATGAAGCCACAAACCACTCTGGGGGTGTTTTTGATAAGGAAATAGCATAACAACATGGCTAAAAGCTCCAAAAAGTCGATTTTGCATGATATAGGACCTTTAAGGTTTATGTCAGACAAATGTGGCTTTTGGGGATGGGTTTTGGGTTGATGGGGGAAACATCAGCACCCGGAAGAAACCTGCCCAGTGTTGGCTCAAAGATGTTGTGATAATTTCTGAGAAAGTTATACTTTTGCTGACTGAAGTGGCATCCCCCAAGGATGTGTATTGAGCCCTCTACTCTACTCACTTTACACTCATACACTGTGTGTCCACTTCAGAATCCACTGTCATTGTCAAGTTTGCTGATGACACGGCTCTCATTGGCGATGACGAGACAGCCGATCGCTCGGAGATGGACCATTTGATAGACCGGTGTCAACACAACAACCTGGAACTCACCGACAAAACAAAGAAGCTTATAGTGGACTGTCGCAGTCTGAGCATTACCATTCTATTAAACATCCATGGACCACCAGTGAAGAAAGCCATCTCTTACGACTGAGAGTATTCAGATGCACATCTCAGCTGCACTACTGAGAGCATCCTGACCGGCAGCATCACAGTGTGGATGGGAGGTTGCGAGATAGCCCGGCTCTCGGGGGAGAGTGTTCAGCAGAAAGGATCCTGGAAATTCACATCCAGGGATGCCGACACAGGGCTGAGAGGAGAACAATCGTTCTTCCCGCTGCCATCATGGAGGCATTACCGCCTTCTCAAGGCTTAAACATGAGAGGATGAGGAGGCGATTAGACTGCTAAATCAACCGGACTCCGAGATGTGTATTTGTCTTACAGTATGCTGTTGTTGTGGCAGCTGGACAGTACGCTGCATGTTATAAGCTAACTAAACTAAACTAAAATAAGACTAAAACCAAATGAAAAGCAAAATATCAAAGGAATGAAGAAAACCGCCTGCATTCCAGGTGATAGTTGGAGAGAGCCTCATATCATTTCACTGCCAAAGGAACAGGCCTGTGCTTTGTCTATGTGGGAGAAGCTCCACGAAGCAGCGATTATTACGACATGTTTGAATACAGTGATGTCGGCAAAGAAACTGACTTAAAAGACATTCTTATGGAGCAAATGCTCTTAACACGACGTCAACAAGAAGCAAAGCCGACGCAAAGTGATTACAAGAGGAAGTAAGTGAAATAAGTTGCCTGAAAATGTGCGGCATGGTCAAATCTATCCATCACTCTTTGGGATTAGATCCAGGCAGAGGAGGGGCACGCGCCTGCAGCCTCCGTGTCCGGGTGAACAGAGAGGAAGGCCTATATTGGACTGGCCCGCTCCTCCTCCCCTCGGCCCGTGCACATTAATTGAGTTTGGATGGATTGCGGATCGATGGCGGGGGAGGCCCTGGATCTCTCCCGCGGTTAAGAGGGATTAAAATTTGAAATCAATTAGTTTTGTGTGTCGGCGAACTCCTACCTCGGCAAGAACTGGCAGATCAATTAGGGAAATTAAAAGTTGAAGCGGCGACAAGGGGAAAGTCATTTCAGCGTCTCTCGGATGAAAGCACGAGGAAGCAGGAGGAGAGGGTTTTTTTTGGGAGGGGGTAATGGGATTCGGCCCCAGGTATTTGACCTTTCAATTCTTTGAAGCCTCCGGAGCACCTGGATCAGAGTGATACCTGGGACAAACACTGGAAGAGATGGAGTTGTATGTCATGTAAAGAATATGACATTACCGAACATGGTTAAACATTGTGACCGGTGGTTGTCATCTGATGCTTCGGAATCAATCTGCAAAATATTGTGATGAGGCACAACCCAAATAAAGATATTCAAATCTACTTGAAAACGATAAATGATAATGAATAAATAAATAAATAAATAATGAAAATATACTGAAATAAATAAATGGCATTTTGACCCTGTTTATATTTAACAACAAAACACAGCAATTTTGCAGAGTTAAGTGACTATTGGGTGACGAAAAAAATTAAATCAATACATCTTAATTTTTTTCCAATAACCAAACCTGGACCCACCATCCATTTTTGAGTCCCGAACCAGAAGCTTCATGCTTTCTGGAAAGTAGTTTAATGAGATGTTTTGCCAGATCACTAGGTACACTGTTTGGAATTTCTCACATTTCTGCCTAAATTGGTCACTAAATGTGGTCTGATCTTCATAAAAATCACAGGAATGATTAAACAGTGTCTGCTTGAACTAATACCACCCAAACATTTACATTTGATCATATTTTAATTGTCCATAACATGTAAACATTCACAGGACAGCGTGGAATAAGTAAATACACCACCTGAATCTCGCTGAACTGCAGCAGTTTTGTAAAGAGGGACGGTCCAAGATTCATCCTGATCGTTGTGAGCGTCTGATCTGCAACTACAGAAAAGCAATTATTGCTGCAAAAGAAGGATCAGCAGCTATTTAACACAGGGGTTCAATTACTTATGCCATGCTGTTGTGAATGTCTCAGGTCATTCTGCAAAATATCTTGATAAACTTGTGAATTCATTTTTCTATTGATGATATCATGTTGTCCAGGCCCTGAGGCAACAAAACAGCCCCACACCATGATGCTCCTGCTCCAGACTTCACAGTGGGGAGAGGGTTTTGTTGTTGATGTGCTCTTCAATTTGTCCTCCACACATGACGTTGTGTGTTCCTCCCAAATTATTCAACGTTGGGTCCAACAGTCCACAGTATATTTTTCCAGTAGTGCTGTGGTGAGAGCTCAAAAATACACTTCAAAGCCTGGCTGTATTTTTTTTAAATTCAGTTTCCTCCTGTTAAAACTCAGAGGGGAGTACCATATTTTTAACCAACCAGAGCTTCTCGCCTCTTTGCCCTTTTTTCAGAACATGTACTCTAGCAGGGGTTCTCAACCTTTATTGTCTTGCGGACCCCTTAGACCCTTCAGTAGTACTCTGTGTAACCCCTACCTCAAGAAATGTCACAATTTATTTGTTGGTGAAAAGACCATGTTGAGTTCAAAATAAACCAAAAATTCCCAAACCTACCATTTTCAATGAGAAACAAGTCAAACACAAAGCTGTATTGTTCTGAGACAAAACTCTATGCTACATTTGTCACATGATGAAGATAAAGATAATGTTTTCACTCAGATTTGTGGAGCGAGTGGCCCTGCAGTGACCAGCCGAGAGGATTACGCAGGTAAAGGGGACAGAATCTGCCCGGTAACAGACCACCCACCGCACTTCAGTCGATACCCATAACCCGGCCACTCTGCGGGACATTATCACCAAAGTCAAAGGTCACGCACCGGCAAAACAGCAACAGGAAAGGGGTCCAGTGGAGCTGCTGTGTACATGTAAACACTATTAGCTTTAGCTCCTGGTGGTGCCCCTGGATAAAGTGAGATTATTATATGATTTTTTTGGTTTTAACATTGTGTATGGCATTGGGAAAATGGTAAAAAAATAAAAAAAAGTTAATAATCTATACAAATATAAAATTCACATTTTAATATCTTGGCCATCGATTTTATTGGGAAGAACAGAATTTGTTTTGTGTGCAAATCTCTTGGTTTATCGAATGCTTTTCAAATGCAGTTATTGTTGTTTGTATGGGCTTGGGACTGACTACGTGGTTAGTTGTGATCGAGTTGTCCTTACAATTGGAACTTTGTCAATCTTTTCATGTAAGTTTGCCTTAAAATGATGATCATCGTGTGTCTGTAGGGCTGTACAGATAGTTCTCCTGGATCTTTAATGCATTATTTCAAAACTGAAGTAATGTGAGATGAAATAGGACTGTATGGCTCACGCAGCTGCTCCCTCTGCTAAGGCTAATGCTAAAGCTACTCAAGGCGTTTTTTGACTCTGTTTGTAGCCATAATAAATTACAATCACTCTAACTCATATCTCATCAGATCTCGGAATTCACTTCTTAGATCAATGTGTTTCAAAGTATAAATCAGTTGTTGATGTTCCAGTGTCCACAATAACGGCCTTTGAGTTACCACAGAATGAATGATGGGAAGGTGGTGTCTGGACTTGTATTTGCCTTATTCCCACTTTTGCCACGGATCAGCATTTGCGATGTCTTGACACTTCCTGTAGAGCGTAAAGTCAATCCACTAAGTGGAAAATGTCCAATGTTCATTTGCAACAAGCCAACACTGCACCGTTTCTGTGGGCGACCTAAAAATGGCTTTGTGTCCGAGTAGTAAGAGATTTTCTCTTGATGCCGGCAGTCCGTAAAGTGAAGGGCTGGGGACAATTCATGGCAGCGCCCACAGGAACTTCTAGATCAAGGTGAATAAGGAAAATACATTGGCAGACTTGATAACTGTCCATAGGTTAGGATTCAACGCTGCTTCTTTTTAAAGTTTCAACAGCAGAAATCACAATTCCTCACTCTTTTTATATGTTTCCTGGTGGACTATGGGTATATGTTGCGTCGATAAGTGATAAAGATAGTGATAAAGATGTGTTTGAGAATATAACCAAATGCCCCCCTTTTTTTTTTAAATGAGTGGTGTTCCAGCCATTCCAGCGCAATGTCAGAGAAAAATCCACCTGCCACTTTGTGTTGCAGATGGCTAATGAGGTGTGCTGGTAAAATCCTGTCTCAGCCAAAGATGGCTTGGTGCACCAGAGGGAATAAATGTAGAAGGAATAAAATGTGTAAAAGTTCCGTCCGTATTTGCAAAGTGACAAAATAGGTCAGTATAAAAGGACTATAGGGAAAATTAGAAAAATAGGTAATTTGTATTTTATTTATTTGGCATTTTTTAACCAAGAAGGTGTTTTTGAAGGAAGTCCTGGCCTGAGGGGACCCTATTGTACATGTTTACGTGGTAAGGCATACTGGAGCACCCTGAGGAAACCTAACCCGGGGGAACAACACAAATTAGTAGAAACAAATCCACATTGCGTTCGGTCTATAATCACACTGATTTGACTTATTCTAAAGACTGGCAGCGCTCCCAGCTAATAATTTCCAAATGTTTCCAAAGTTTTGATGAGGTCACGCCTTCCCGCGCAAGATCTACTCTACACGTAAACATAACCGCGAATCAAGCATCCCGTTTACAACGCTTGGCGCGGGACAATTAGCTCACGCAAACATCTCATTTTCATAAAGAAGCCTCGCGGATCCATTCAACTGTGATCTCTCGCGACTGCGGCCTGTCATTACGTCGCGTTAATTACTTTGCACCCGGCGTGTTTAAGATCTTATAAGCACCACTCACGCGCCTTTTCGCTCGCGTTTGGAAGCCGGGGATAAAGCTGCTCTTGTGCCAGCGAGGGAGCTGAAGTAACCGTGGCTCTTACAAGGGGCTTTGATGGAGCGAAGAGGGTTCCTCCGTGAGGCGCAGTTGGAAGTAATCTGTTCTTTGCACAGACAGCGAGCCACTTTCCTGCCCCTGCTAACTGCCGTCTGAAGTGGAAGGCCTTATCTACAAGACGGGGGTGAAGGGAGCGCGTGATGGTATGTGAGAGGGCCACCGGGTGAAAGACGGAGAGAACTAAGAGTACTGCAATTTATTTCGAATTAGCCTCTATGTGAGTCTGGTAACCATTTTAAGCCGCTGTCTTAGTGGAAGTCAGAGACCTGTTAACTTTCTGGACTCGCATTGGAGCTCAAAGTTCGGTGTGTCTTGTATGTATGATCCTTTGCTTGGCGTTTGTTTCTCCTTCACTTATCTGACCGTTTTATTGACCGTTCTGTTTATGTATTGCTTGAGAGGCATCCTGAACCCAATCCAGTCACAGCACCGAGTAACTGGTTTGATGTGGCGACCCCCCGACGGTTAAAAAGAAGCCATAAAATTGGAATCGACTCTTCTCGTCAAATTCCTATTGTTGCCGAAGATTCCCTGGGGCATACTGACGGAAAAATGGCTCCAAGCCTCTCCAAGAGTCATCAAACATACGACTATGAATATTTTCTTCAACACTGAGAAGACTGAGGACAGCAAGCTTGTTTTGTTTCAGGACCGTTTTATTTTGACGCCAAAAGACCAGTGGCTGAAACTCTTCAATCGAGGCCCAAAGTTAAGCACCTCTGACAAATCTAATTCAGTGTTGTACAATATACTGTATAACCCAGCATGGGGTTTTGGTTGGCATTTTCAAGGGAATTCTAGATGCATTGTGCGTATTGCTTAAAGGAACAGGCCGTTTTTTACATACTGATATATTAGCCATACCGCCTTTGCTCGGCCCGATCCCGTCAGACCTTGGAAGCTAAGCAGGGAAGGGCCTGGCAGGACTTGGATGGGAGACCGCTTGGGAACACATGGAAGCTTAGCGAATGTAGTGAGTGAGTGAGTGGCGGTGGTCGGAGGGGTCGATGGCGCAGACTGGTTGCCTCACTTCTGTCAAATCTACCCCAGGGCAGCTGTGGCCACAATAGTAGCTTACCACCACCGAGTATGGAGTGAACGAATAGTGCAATGTAAAGCGTCTTTGAGTGTCCAGAAAAGCGCTATATAAAACCGATGCATTATTATTATTGTATGTTCTTACCTGAGCTTAGACGAGTTGATGCGTACCTGTCTGGTCTGTGTGCCCTCAGTCACGCAAAACGACCAAAGATGTTGTTAGCATTTGGCCTATTCCAATGTATTCCTATAGCTCCAAACGGGGGTGAAGTTGGAAGCTACCACGCTTTTCCACGGGTACAAAGACCAGACCGGTACGTATCAACTCGTCTAAGCTCAGGTAAGAACATATCACAGCATGGCCTGTTCCTTTAAGCAGAAATTTGATCTTGTTAGACACATCTTGGGGTCAAAAGTTCCGTAGTAGAGAGACAGATTTTACTCCTATAGACTGAGACACGTTGTAGCTTAAGTCAAACAGTGAGACAAGGACAAAGATTGAAATTGGAACAGTTGTACGACCTAAGATGAGGTCCAACAGATATCAGACACTACAGTCCAGTCATGAGGAATTCACTATAATTCAACGTCTACACCTCTGAACACACTTAAGTTGCCCTTCTCTACAATGGAAAACTCCTGTATGAATTAAAAGCCATGAACATACGACGTTGGGGAAAAGGCTGATTCAGTTGCTGTGGAGTTAATGTTTTTCCAACGAGGTATGAGAGAGTAGAAAGAGATCTTGGAAAGAGGAGACGAGCCCGGGATGAAGGGGGTGGGTGGGTGGGGCAGACGGAGACCGAGCGTCGAAGAAAACATCATCTCATCCCAAAGTAAGTATCTGCACCTGAGAGCAATTTGTCCCCCAATTTCGGAGGGCTTAATCACACCATTGAAGGGAGCGCACACCAACAGTTTCACAGACAAGAGAGGAGAAAGAGGGAGCGAGTGAGAGGGTCTGGACCGGGTTAGACACGCCGCTGAAGCATGCTGGGAAAAAACGGCAGGGGTCTTTGAAGAGATACCCAGCTTCGCCTCAGCTCCACACGCTAGACTGTGGGGCCCTATAGCCTCGCGGTGTTTTCCTTTTCCATATGGGGGTTTTTACTACATAATGTCTTCCCGACTGTGCCACTATCCAATCTCGAATTGAACAGAACTCATTACATTTGCTATATTTAACTAATAATAAGATTGGGAAGGGGGGGGCAACTTTCTCTTCCATTTTCCAGCTGTCTTTCAGAAAACCAGCACAATTACCTAAAAAGTAAAGCTCTAACCACTTGCATTTAAGTTATAGTGATTCCATTTCAGTTCCACTTTTTGAGCTCATAGGGAAATTTGTCTCTTGCATTTGACCCATCCATCACTGCTGCGCACACCCCCTCGGGAGTGCCTGTCTAGATCGAACGGAGGAACCTGGGTGAACGGAGGAACCCTGCATTCTGGAATCTGAGGACTGGACGGTCTGTGATCTCGGCCCGTCTGCTGAGGGATCCTTCGGCCTGGGTCTCCATAGCCTGTCCGTCCATGGGAGTGGATCTCTCCTTCTATGGTTCTCCCCAAGGTTTCTCTTTTCTCCTGCTGGGTTTTTGAGTTTTTCCTTGCTGTGCTGGAGAGTCTAAGGGCGGGGGACGCCTGCTCGTCGCTACCTCCTATTGGACATTATATTTGCCATTATATTTACCTGAACTTTTAATTGTCAGATTTATTCCTCTGTTTTATTGCCTTAATGTTTGGTGCAGCCCTGTGAGGCGACTTCTGTTGTGATATAGGGCTATACAAAACCATTCAACTTGAAACTTGAAACTTGTTTTGATCCATTTGCGCACCTTTGAGTCATCTTTTAATCTTCTATCCTGAAGAGCAAGACGGCAGCTCCCAAAAAGCTCCCAATAAGGTCCTACGAAATGCTTTCCTCACCTCTTGATCTCTTGCTAAGCTAAATCCTGTCATCCTTCAGTAAAAAACGCTCGCCATAGCATATATTTTTTTTCCTCCCCTCTTTATTTGAAACACCTGCGCAGCGAAGGGGAGCGATATGAGGGGAATGGAAGGAGCTTGTGGTGAGATCACTTGAAAATTAGGAAGTGAAACTACTGGATGTTTTCAGAGTGCATTTTCTAACCAACAAAGGGCAAGATAGTGGTAAAGATGTGCTGGTTTATTGCCAAATACCTGTGAACACCTACCACCCCCTGTTCGATATAAATAAACACAACAAAAACACAAAGACTATGCTGAATTCAACCACATATACGGCAACCCGACTGGGACAAACCTTTCTTGTTGTCAGTCAGTGGCATTCAGCGCCACCTACTGTTCTGGAGTGTGCATCATAAGGTTTTAAATCAAAAAATGGTCTTTCTAGAAATGTAATTGAGTAGAAAGTATATATTTATCTTTCAATTGTAGTGGAGCAAAAGTCAAAGTTCCCGAAAACTCAACTTACTTGCAGTACTTCAGCACATTTACAAAAACTGCAGCTAAATTGTTGAGCTGGACAGTGGTGGCGAAGACTCGATCAGAAACAGATTTCGTTGCAACCCTGGAATGGCAGTAGTAAAACTGTCTCTCATACACCACAGGCTTTCCAAAATCTGGGCACTGTGAGCGACCCCCTCTCTCCCGGCTTTCTTATGTTCTTCATTCTTTGAAACTAAGTAGTTTTTGGGCGGGGCGCTCTTTGCGGGCTCGGCTGGTACGGAAGAAAGAATAATTGCCGTGGTCCGACTTATCTTTATAATCTGAAGCTGGGAAATAAGGCATTAGCGTCTGGATGCTGGCCAAAGCCCCGCTCCTTTTATGAGTGGGCCTCGGCGAAAGTGGCCCAAATTCGGGGTCCGATCAGGCGGGATGATGGAAGGAGCATTCAGGGGAGTAGACAGAAGCGTAGGAGGGAGTTTGCGGTTAGGAAAGTTTGCTTAAAGCGCCAGGCTGTTATTGCAACGGGCGGCTGAGGAATGCCAACTGCTCACTGCTCTGACCGAAAGGGAGAGAGGAGAGACTGAGGGAGAGATCGGTAAACCAGAGAGTCACTCGTCTAACCACATTATGTCATCGGGCCTTTATGATCTGCTAATAACCAAATCGTAGCGAAGAAAAACATTCTGGTTTCAATTAGAGGGCGTAAGAGCGGTTTGACTTTTAAGATATAGAAGTCAGTAAAGAATGCGTGCAGGCGAACACTGCCGGGGTTTGGATGAGAATGGGTGTTTGAACTCGCCAACAACCTTAAGATCATGATCTACAAATACGTCTAAGTCTCTCAAACATTAGACGGACAAATATGAGGTGCGGTGGTTATTTAATGGACAGGCTTCCAAACTCTGCACACGCTGGAGATAGAAATCGTCTCAAAGATAAGCTGTTCATTGCCGTCGTTCCAAGTTACAAAGAAGTACAACCAGCTGGCGACTTCTGAGAGAGAGGAGACATGAAGTCCCGCCTCCTTTGACAGTTCCTACCAATGAGTCAGTTGTGTGTGGCTATGTGTTTGTACTTTATCTGTATGTCACGTCATGTGCAGAATGACTTTGGTGATGACCATCGTCTCTCAGCTAATCTCTCACTGATATGGTCTTGGTGTTCTGTAGCGTGCAAGCAATGCATGAGTCAGAGGCTTGCTCAGATTCAGATCAATCCAGACACACAATCAATGCGTAGCCAAGCGAAGGACTTCCTTTACCAAAGCAGTTCCAGGTTGTGGCGGCTTGGACACTGGGTGCAAATCAGTTTAGCCCAATGCCCTTAGACCAGTTTTTGGTGGCCCTCACCCATCTTGTTGAATTGACACACATTGGCAGAATTAGTGCATTTTTTTTTACTGCAAATATAATTGCTGATGGGACGATGGACAGCTGCACTGACACCGGATTTACTCAAGTCCAATGTAAAACATGTTGGACAAAAACAGAGACGTCCTCCATGCTAATGTTAGCATTAGCCTCAAACACAGAGACGTCCTCGATGCTAATGTTAGCATTAGCCTCAATCAAACGCTCCAGCCAGTCCACTCTGAACAACGATAACCCTGTCAGGATAAGAAATGGCATTTATTTATTTTTTGACTTTTATATAAATGTGGCATCATTATGTAAGGGATAATGTATAGAACGCTGGTCATTATCGGGAAAATAAGCACCAACAGGGTGAACCGTCTTGTTCTCAAACTCTGTTTGTGAACGACCTGACGAAAAACCTTTTTGTCTCGTCTCATTGACGTAAACTCGCAAACGTCTCGTCATGTTCTAGTCCCCAAAGAGCTAATTTTAGCTCGTCATTGTTACGTTATTGTCATTAAAAAAAGAGGCGTCAACGAAAAGATCGTGATCGTCTTCGTTGACGAAAACAACACTGGACAGTGCATTTTGTGCTCATCATGCACTTTTTTCCATTGTGATTTTCATACTGCAAATGGCTGATAAACTGAACTGAACTTTATGACATGCATACTTTAATATGCGGGCCTCGATGAAAAAAGTTTGGACACCCCTGGTTTAGGCTAAAACCGTCCTTGAACCGCTCTGTGACTATCCCACACTGCTCGTAGAAAGTAGTTACTCCAGTTTCCTCGAAGTAGCTTGTAGTGGAATAGGTCAGCAGTACATCCCAAATATCACCATAACCTTATATTAAAAACAACAGTGACTCAAAAACACTTGACTAGACATTAGCCGGGCCAAATTATACAAGATGTATCGCTAATAAGTAATGAATGGCCACATGACAACCCATAAAGTGTGCGATTCCTCAAGGTCAGAAATGTAATGGGATCTGTATATCAATAGGAGAAACCGCAGAGAGGGCACGCGGAGGCCAGCGCGCTACACCGCTTAAGATTAATCCAATTAATGTTCGCTGCTGTTTGGCCACTTAAGAGCAGGGGGAGCCGAGATACTGCGCCGCTAATCCCTTTAAGACATGCCAGCGCTGATCATTTGATTAGGTACTTTTAATTAGCGGCCAACGCACCCGCACAACATCGGGAGACAAATCACCCGGAGGAGCGCGGATCCAAGGGCGGAGCAGAGGGGCGGGTCCAAAACATCCATCATCCCGTCTCCAAAAGGGCTGGGTTTGACCGCGGCCAATCAGCAAGGGCGATTTATCAGCTGCGTGTTTGCTTTTGGCCAATCGGAGGGCGTCGGGGGTGCGTTGTGTTGTGCAAGGGCAGGAGTGCAAGTACTATAAGTGCTGGCAGTCGAGGTGCTGGAAGGACTATTGTAGAATTAAAGTCTTTCTATTTATCTGTTGTTTGAATCATGTTAAATTTGCAGTGTTTTTTTTAGATCCCCGAGTAGTGTACATTCCAAGGTTGGAAGCAAGCAGGCAAAGTGTGTTGCTCAAGGGCACAGCAGCCTCAGGAACTGGACAGAGCAGGAATCAAAACTGTTATATTGTACTTGTAGCAAAAGGCCCAATACTTATTTTTTTTTAGATTTTTTATTATAACAAATAATGAAAGAGAAAGCCACCGAATTTGAATGTTAGCTGTGGTTCAAACTAATTCCAAACTTTTCTAACATATTTGTGGCACACCGATTCTTCACAGGGACAAGTTTATCAGCACATTTGTCACTTTTTAGGGTCTCTTTCACAGAAATGCTACAAAACTAGCCTACAACTTCATAAAATTGTTCAAAATCTAAATTATAGTTAGAGGCACGGAGTTTTTCCCGCAAATGTAGGCGTTTAAGGAGGCAAAGGCAAATTTTGTTCCACGACAAGAACAAAAATCAGGTATAGCATCTTTAAAGGGACTATACTGAGTTTAAAAATGTTAAATTGAAGTATTTTCCTCCCCTACATGTTCCAGCCATGTCCTAGTGTGTAGAATGAGCCCAGACCTGTTCACCACAGCTGCCTCTAAAATCATCAATGGTGTTACTTCGGGTTCGAAGTGCCGTCTTAATATAATATAGAAGCTTAATATAGAAGGTGCAGTTACACGTATGACCTGAGGTGGCAGTAGTGAGTATAAAATGGCTAACTTGAATCTAGCCCCTTTAAGGCTGCAGTCTGACAAACTAATGCCGGGAAGTTTTATGACCACAGCATCCTAAATTTGCCTCCGGGTTCTGATAACTTGTTTTAAAGCAGTACTAAGTAACGTGTTTACCTTAATAAATCCTTTCCATAGTCCCTGTGGGGGTAATACAAGTGTTTATGGGATGATTGGAGGGTCTTTCATCTCCCCCTGGTGCCTCCGGCCAGAAAACCATGTTTGCAACTTGACTGCCACCGGTCCGGAGAAAGCAATACACACATGGAATCACGAAGAAGAAGCTAACGTGCTAACGGGCAAAGCTAAGTGCGGGCTAACGTCACTTTAAACAGTATTTACAGCAAAGTTTGAGTGAAAAAAAATATTTCCACTGTATAATTGGATGCACAGTAACCCTCTCTCCCTTCGCCTTTTCTGTCAGCGTAGTATTTACTCTCCAAGACAATTAATACGTTAAAAAATCATAACTTGCTACGACACCTGCAGTTGCGCTTATGGCCTCTGGGGGGAAGAGTTACTTAGTACTGCTTTAAGTCATTCCTTACCGCCTAGTAATACATGTAGTTGTATATACTGCTTTATACTGTTATAGTCCCTTTACGTTACTTTTTCAAGTAGGTTGAGGGGTGAGAACATAATACTGGGCCAATTTAGAGTTCGTACTCAAACAGATCTAAGCCCTTTGTTTATTTTGTTATATAGTGTCGGGCGGCGTACATGGGTGTATCAATGAGACTGTGGACCTTTATTTACCCAGGAAAGTCCAACTGAGACTGAGAATCTCTTATTCAAGGGGAGTCCTGGCCCCAGAGGGAAACTTATTGTACATGTTTTTAGTGGTAGGGGAAACCAGAGTACACAGGGGAAACCGACACAGCCCTAAACTCCACACAGCCCCATCCAGGTGAAATCGAACCTGGGGCCTTCTTGCTGTGAGGCACAAGAGCTAACCGCTCGTACCGCCCATACGTGCCGGGTGTTTGAGTGCCTAATGCAGGTGGAAAAGCGTTATATAAGTTGACACCATTTTCCATATCCCTGTATGGACAGACTTTTGGCAGTCGTCACACTGTTGGCTCTTACACACCTCAGCACCTCTCCCAGCCCGAAGAAAATGGCAGAATGGCAGCCTTGCTTCAGTCATTCTGCCTCAGGGTCAGCTTACCACCTTTGCATGTGGAGTGAATGATCAATGAAAAACATGTGACACGGGCTTGTAAAGCGTAATACAAGTGTAAGCCATAGGGTTATTCTTATTATTCTAATGACTACCATAGTTAATGGCATATATTGTATTATTTTGGTCTAGTGCGATGGTTATTGATGCAGGCAAAGCGTCAGAAAGCATGTCTGAATGTTGAGCAGTCAGGCAGCGAGGGCAGCCAACAGGACTGGGTCTGGAATAGCCTGTGACAGCTTTATTCATCTGACGCTTAAACGGCCTCGGAGGAGCTGGGCCCAAATGTCAACATCCACAGCACTATTACGAGGCGTATCGATCCACCGCTCTTCCCCGAAAAGAACTCTCTCCTCCCACTCCTCCGAGTCCTTCACAGTCACTCAGCCGCGCTCCGGTCAGCCCGAGGAGAGGAGACGAGTGTGGGCAAGGAGAGGAGAGAGGGATCCAGCAAGGACACTCAGACTAGTCACTCAATTTCATCTCAAGCTGGTGCGATAGCGGGTGGATTTTTGCATCTTTCTACTTTTAGCTGACATTATTCTGTTATCGCCAGTTCCAGACTTTTCATGTCAAAAGACTAGGGGTCGAACCTCCCAATCGTGGGCCACATTCTCTAAATCCCGTTGTTGTACATATGCTATAACAGGGGGTCCGGGAGGCCTGTATATTTAGCATTTTCATAACAGTTTTTAACAAATTTACTTGATCTCCAATGTGCGTAATCATATTTATCAAACTCATCCTGTGACCAGGGATGTCCCAGTCTGCTTTCTGAGCTCCCAATTTGATCCAAAATTTTGACACTTCATGTTGGCCGATTCTGAGCCCATGCCTTTCTATGAACATATTGTTGATTTGGATTTAGCTTTGAATTTGAAATTAGAAGGTAATGTTGGGTTTACCTTGGTTTGCTACCGAGGTAAACCAAGGCTGAATTCTCGCCGTGTTTGTAAGTTTACAAACTCACAAATAATTCTGGCAAAAAAGACAGTATTAAAAACTGCAGCGATGACAAAAAACACGAGGTATACTGCGTCACATATCGCATATCAGGTCTGTTGCCTCATATTAAGGGCCTGTAAAAGACATAAGCTCTAGAAGTACATGGCTAATTACTATGCATTACCGCAGTTGGATTGGATTCTGTCTGAGTTCCTCTGTCTTGATGTCTTTAGCGGAGTCTTAAAGGGACAGGCCACCATTTTTACACACTGAGATATGTTCTTACCTGAGCTTAGACGAGTTGATACGTACCTGTCTAGTCTTTGTGCCTGTGGAAGAGCGTGGTAGTTTCCAACATCCCCCCCCCGTTTGGAGCTATAGGAATATGTTGGGAAAGGTCAAATGCTAACAACATCTTTGGTCTTCAGACGGGTACATATGAACTCGTCTAAGCTCATGTAAAAACATATCTTAGTGATAGCACTTTGTAAACCTGCAGTTATTCAATCCGATCTAATCCGATATTCTCAGAATACCATGATCGGCCACCAATACCGATTCTGAATATCGGATCGGGTCATCCCTACTTGCGGCTACTACAACTCTCTACAACTTTGTTGTGAAGGGGAGCGAGAGGATAGGGGAGGGGCTTAAGAACTGGGCCCTGTCACCCCTGGAAGAAAGTCAAGAGACATATGGAATATAGAATAACATAGAATTTGATGGAGCCATGATTTGAAATGTTTTTTCATGGATACTCTGGTACGTTTCCCCAACTGGCAACAAGGACACAAGCGAACGAGGAAAGGAAGCAGGAGATGGCGCGAGGACACTTACCTCATCCTCTCGCGCTGGTTTCTGCTGTCTGTGCATCTCCTTTACAGCAATACAGATAATGCTTACCCCAGGCTGCTGGCTTTCAGAACCATCAGGACAGCCATAGAGGGTACACTGAGCGAGAATGAGAAAGTACTTAGTGGTGTGGAACAAAAATGGGGACTAACTAAAATAACATTGGGGGGAAAGGGAAAAAAAAAAGGCCCGTAAAACGTTCGCGCTACTGTCGCCTCGTCTGTAAAGTTTAACGAAGCCAAAACTATGAGGAAGCTGCTTGTTAATGCTAATTAGTTGTTCCCGTTGCTATATGCGGGGTTTCCGTCTGACTTTGTGAAACCATGGGAAAGACGGGTTTACTGCAGCACAAAGGGAACAGACACTGACAAATGGAAAACGACGAATTTGAAACACATTTTCAACCCTATAGAGACTGCAGACTTTTCCCTCTCTTCATTGGTCTGTTGTCCTTTGATTTGTGACAGACTAATGGTGGACATTCAATTTTTATGCCTTTTTTTAATGTTTCATAATGTAGTTACTTATTTCCCGTAAGCAGGATCTCAGTCGTCCAGGAATCGTCCATTGTGGAAGAGATTTACAAATATGGACAGCCAAACACACTGTTTACAGAATATTGTGAATTGCTCTGACATGCGTTGTTTTAAAATGATCAGTGTAATGCTGTAACTGTTATGGAGATGTGTTGCATGATTATGTGTGATGTCAAGGCATGATTTTGTAAGTTCAGTCTCCTCCTCTCCTGTCGCTTAGGAGTGCAAAGCTACAATTTATCTGGTTTTGTGAACCCCAATGCCTCTCAAAGGAACAGGCCACCGTTTTTACATCCTGAGATATGTTCCTACCTGAGCTTAGACGAGTTGATACGTACCTGTCTGGTCTCCCTCAGTTACACATAATGACCAAAGATGTTGTTAGCATTTGGCCTCTCCCAGTATATTCTCTTTGCTCCAAACGGGGTGAAGTTAGAAGTGGCCACGCTCTTCCACGGGCACAAAGACCAGACCAGTACGTATCAGCTTATCTCATATGGAAAAAACAGTGGCCTATTCCTTTAAACACCCAATTTTAATTATTCCAGTTAGTGAAACTGTAGGCAAGATGGGGCTATGGCCGTCCAGACCACTGCTCTCAACGGTGGCCGGAGCTCAAGTAAACGTCTAGTTCAGGGGTCTCCGATAGGCGGCCTGCGGGCCAAATCCAGCCCGCGAGATGATTCAATCTGGCTCCTGGCTTAAAAAGCCCCATTTCCTGAGCATGTAAAAAAAAAGTAAGTCTCTAGCCCATTCCCAATCAAAATATATTTTACTGGAGCTTTTGTTTATGGAGACCGGTGATACACTCCTGATCTATTTGGGCGGTACGGCGCAGCGGTTAGTACCTCCGGTTCACAGCTAGAAGGTCCCGGGTTCAATTCCCACCAGGACGGGGCCTTTCTGTGTGGAGTTTGCATGTTCTCCCTGTGTCTGCGTAGGTTTCCTCCGGTTTCCCCACCACTAAAAACATGTGCAATAGGTGAATCCTCCAGCCAGGTGATTCTGACCATCAGCCTGGCTCCACATCATGGAGATGGGTCCCCGGGCGCGGCACTGCCGTCGACCACTGCTCCTTACGGGTTGCCCCAGCGGCATCGAAGGATGGGTTAAATGCAGAGGACAAATTTCCCTACAGGGACAATAAAGTATACAACCGAACAAACATTTTGGCCCCTAGCGAAATCTAGTTGGAGACCTCTGGTCCCGTTTCTGTGTTCACCAGTGTTAGGAACAAACAAACAAAAGTAAAAAGTCTCTGCAAAAGTAACTGCGTTGATAACTGAGTTACAGTATGTTAGAAGTAACTAGTTACTAGGACTGGAAAGATCCACTTTTGTCACAATCTGATACGCACCACGATACTCAGGGGCCGATCCGATATGTACAGTAATAATGATAACTAATATGTTAACCTTTAAATGTGTAAAAGGCCATTTTACATGTTATAATCTGGCATATTTACACTGTAACTACAGATGTTCATTAATATGCACTGTCCCTATTAAATAAATAAATAAACACTGGCACGACACGGCAAAATATGGAAGGAAAAAGCTGCAAGAATGCACTGCAGTAAAACCACTGATCTTACGTCTTTCCGCTCACTTTCACAATCAAGGTTGTATGCAGGAAATGTCCAAAACTGGTTCCAAGTGTCTAAATTGTCTTCTTGATCCCTGGATACCGGCTCTTCTTACCGTTTTGATGTGTAATAAACCAGGCATTGGACTGCTCATTGCAATAGTACAGTACAGGTCAAATAAAATAAACTGTGAAGTATTTTTCCATTACAGAAATAAAGACCCCTTGAGCTGGAATTGACTGGACACTCTTCGCTTTCCTCTCCATAAGTACTTTCTGGTGCTGTTCATAGCGGCGTCGGTAGAAGAGGAGGTTTCCCGCTGTTAGCTGCGGTTCAGGTGAGAGGTGAGCTCCTTCAGCCGCAGAGACTGAAATGACTCAAACAGCAGGAGCAGCGGAAGCCCGATAATAGTTTATTATTGGACCTGTGGTTTTAGCCGTCCGCCATTTTAGAGAGGGACAATTTCTTTTTCAGAATGTCTCAAACTATTACTTACTTGAAGGGAATTCAAGATGAGTGGGCTCAGCGTGTTTAATGGATTTTCCATAATAATCAGGGAAAGTTTGATGCATTAGTGAGAATAAGATGAAGATTAGACTGGAACTCTGACTTTTATCAGCGCAGAAAAGGATAACCCGTTGTTGAAGGTCACGGGTTTGATCGCCAGACTGTGTGGGCCTTTCTGTGGTGAGTATGTTCTCCTCATTAGGCACGTTCCCTCAAGAGCCCCTCTCTCTCTCTCCATACCTTTTATATATGTTATATTTCCTGTTTCCAAAGGTTTCCCACTGTCTTTACCATTGACTATGCTCCAATAAGCCTTATTAATCAATCCAATCCAAAATGAACATGCTCCTTGTTAGTTCATCGTGTATTTTCACTGAGGCCTGCAGCAGAGCGGCGCTCCGACAGAGAGAGCACAGATCTATGCATCTTGTGCTTCTTCAGATTTTTGGGTTTCAGCTTCATAATCGAGGACCAACGAGGTCAACAGGATGGCAGTTTGGGATGATCTAAAGGTAAATCACGCTTACATACCACCACTTACTTCTCTCGCGAAACAATAGCTCTTCTCTATTTTCTCTTAAAACGATGTGAAATTGGTGCCCAGACATTCTCAGTAGTCGATGTAATTTTCTAAAAGGATCAGGCCACCGTTTTTCCATACTGAGATATTTTCTTACCCGAGCTTGGACAAGTTGACACGTTGACGCTAACAAACATCTTTCGGTTGTTTTGCGTGACTGAGGGCACGCACACAGACCAGACAGGCATGCATCAACTCGTCTAAGCTCAGGCAAGAACATATCTCAGCATGTCAAAATGGCGGCCTGTTCCTTTAAGCCCCTTTTGTCAGTCACAGCCCAGTGATGAAGAGAGTGAAGTGAAGGAGACAAACAGTTGTGAAAGTCTGCGTCTCTGCAGGGGCGCTGCAAAGACAATTGTGGCCTGGGGGAGATGCCCCGCATGCAGTACAAAAGTACATCAAAATATAAAATAATGAGAGCAACAATGGGCTTTCCACAAATCTGTACTTTTAGCTCCTGCAGCTCCTTTTTATTATGCTAAAAAGAGAAAATTTTCAAAAGCTAAACATTTACAGGGTGCCCCTTTTGATTTTTGAGCTCCTGCCCCTCTGTAGCTCTCTTAGTTTCATGAAGCATGGTGGCACAAGAGATAAACAGTCCTTTGACTTTGTTGCAAAATGTTCTGTGAATCTTCTGTCAGTTTTACCATTACAGTATTGCATCCAAATGTCTAAATTTGGGTGAAAAGGCAAGATCGAGTGTCAATGTGGCATTGATTATAGAGTATTATAGTATTTGGACATCGAAAAGCATTCTATTTGACTTGTTGCTGCCTGTAGACCTCGTCTAATTATTCTAACAATGGGTCCCCCTTGAGGCAATGACTTTCTTGTCTAAAGAAAGGATCAAAAAGCAAAAACTCAAATTTTTGATCTTGTCCTTTGTGCCAATATAGACTTTATCCACTGCACTTTACAAGCATTTTCCACATATTCAAAAGTAAGTAGAGTATACATAGATACAATCTGGAGTAACAAGAATATGCATACGTTGGCATTCAGGATCTTAACAAAATCCTTATCAGTTCATCCCTAAACTCTGGATATTTTTTTGGACAAATTCAGTTCTAAACCCTTGACTTGACTTGCCAAGGAAGCTTAAAAACCTTTGCCAACCGGAGACAAAGACAGCCTCTGGATAACGGGGTGAAAGCAGGACACAAAAGGTGGAGCGTTCCCATCTGCTGGAGCCGTTTATTTTGTTGTCTCTCCGCTCAGTCATCCGGCTTTGTTCGCGTTGGCTTTGCGCGAAAACGCTTCCAAATGTAGTTCACGGAATCTCCCGTCTGTGATCGGCTGTTTGGCTTTCAAAATGGTGGACACGAATAATTACACATGTGGACAAATTTGCACGGAGCGTGATTTTAATTCGTACAGCGTGCTCAAGTCTGGCCGGGAAAGCAGAAATGTCACTTGTTGCTGTGAAAAAGACGGAGAACGCCAGAAAGTGCCCGGTGGTAAAGTTTTGTTCCATGAAGCAATCGCCAAAGAAAAACAACTCCTTTTTTTCTTTTTCTTTTTTTAAAGGCAAATCAGATAAGTTGGAGCCTGATTTCTTATTGTGTTTAAGCTATCGAGCGAAGGCAAATAACAAAACAAAACATAGAGACGACAAGGTTGCTCTCTATCCCCATCAAACTCCGGGGGTTGTTCGAGGACAGTTTGAGCATGTTTTCGAAACTGAGATGTTAGTGATTCAAAGTTGAGTCACGCAGAATCCGATCTTTTCAAATCAGATAAAGCGTAAAAGCATTCCTATAAAATCCACTTGGTTTAAAAGTCTGTGGCTAAATCAAACATAGTTAATGTCTTATAAAAGTTCAAAGGCGGACTATTTGTCAGTTTGCCGTGGTATGTCTTAGTGCGGGAAGGCCGGTTTTAGTCAACTAAAGTCATCAGCCATTTTGTCTGTCCTAGATGAGAAGTAAACATGTGCAGATCAATGTTGATTTCACTGATAATGATTGATGGTATGATTCGTTTATTCTTAATTATACAAGCATTTCACTTGAGAACTTTTTTGCGCTTGTAAAGACAGGTCTCTGGTCTGTGGCTGACAGGAGAATAGCTAGAAACTTTGTTGGGAGGGACTAAAGGTGCAGCAGAGACGGAGAAAAGCATCATCTGGATTCTTGCTTCAATCTGAGGCAGGGTTGCCAGATTCTCAAAACCAATATATCGTACAAAGCTTCCAAAACAATCGTATTTCAGCACAAACTATCGTACACTATAACACAGGCCCTCACCTAAGAGATGAACTCCCCCTCCTCGCTGGAGTCTTTCCCTTCTGCAATTCTGATGTAGACGCTCTTGTGCAAGTTTGCTAAAGTTATTGAGCGCAACAACGTAGCTTTTGTAGGTTTGAAATCCGGACATGCCCGTCCATTCTTCACACACTGATGGTTGGATAAGCTTGTTAAAGGTTGCAGTAATCAGTCGATTTCTGGATTTGGTTTGATCAGATTAACTTTGCAGAACACACACACTCACATGAGGCGCTAGAATGAGGAAAAATAATTAGTTAAGCCGTAATGAAGAAGCGGGCAAATTACCAACTCATGAGAGGTGAGACGGGGCTACGTCTTGCTGACCAATCATGTGCCACGGCTGCAGCCAAGGCAGGAGGATAATGTGATAGTGGAACTGTGAAACTGATCCAGGGACAGTCTCTCCTTCTGGCAGCAGATATTACACCTACGTGAATACTTAGGCTCAGTCTGACGCCAGATCAGAGCGAAATCAAAGCGCTGCTGAGAGGGGACAGTGACCTGGCTAACGCCATGCTGCTGTGTGCGCTCGAATCATTTCCAACTGCACAGCAGCCTGGGGACCATGGCCGAAATTTTCCCATGGATTTGGGAACAAATCACAGAACGAGGAGGGATGGCAAGATGCACTATTCGATATACGGAAGCTTGTAGTTTATTTACGTATAAAAAAATAAAAAAAGTTTATTTACATTTATTTAAACATGACAGCAGCAGACGCGACGCTATTTTTCGATCGAGCTTTAGGCCGTGTTTTAAATAGTTTAGCTCGAAAGTTTATAGCGGGCACGCCATACGTCATCGGATACGATGATATGATTGGCTGTGGCCATGTGCAGACGCACTGTGGTCGATCGTAAACCACAGCTCTCCTACGAGAAAATGAATTGGTGATCCCCAGACTAAATATCACTTGTGATTTTAGTCTGGCGTTAGCCAGGCTAAGGGGACAGTGCATTAACCAGACTTTGTCTGGCGCTCTGAAATTATCCTACATTTAGGGCTTTTTAAATCGTACATCATACAGGGATCAAAATTGTTGTTCAAATATGATAGTTATCCTGCGTCTAGCAACCCTGGTCTGAGGAGGTAAATAAAAGTGCCCATGGTTTGAGCCTATCATCGTCACATCCGACCAAACTGGGCCATGCCATGCTTGTGAGCGGGCCAGTCCGAAACAAACTCCACACCTTTTCGCAAGTTTGTACATCATTGTAACTCTGGGATCTTTTCATCAAATAATGGTCCGTTGTCTACTTGTTCCGTGTTTTCCTATGACACGCAGTGTGATTCTCACTAAAGCTGTTACTAAAGCTTTCGGAAATTGCGATGCAACTGTTGACAAAAGCGGTTGACAGGTTCCACAAGACTTGCCTCCGATACGGTGTTGAATTCCGGGAATTATGAGTTTGTCACAACAATCTCAGCAAATTACCCAACCGGTTGTGAACGCTAGACCACAAGAACGCACGCCACTAACAATGCCTTTACATTTTGAGAGAAAGGACATCTTATACATACTGTACTGCAGAAAGAATCAGCTCTGTGTGTAAAGAAGAAGACCTCAGACCCCTCCTGCTTTTGGAAAGAAAATTGTTGCTGGCTCTGGCTCACCGGGCGAGGGAGGCTTTGCTACCCGCCAGTGCACATGGACCTGAGCACTGGCTGAACCCCAAGTCACTGCCTCGCTTTGGACCCAAAAGGACACTTTAAAAAAAAAAAAAAAAACTCCTCAAACCACCATTCATTTTCTTAATTCATGTCATTCTAACACATGCGGACAGAAAAGATGAGGTGAGCGAAACATTCTGAGAGAAGGATTGAAATACATGATACCGGTCCGTCTGGGGCATGTGCGTCTCGTCATCGTAAAGTTTATTCACTGAGTATACGAGGCCCATTAAAAGCACAGCGCGGACCTCAGATAATTTTACAGTATCCAGTGTAAAGTCTTTGGCAGTGGGCAGCGATCCGCCTCGTTAGCTCCAAACACACAGCAGCGGCATATTCCAGCCGTGAGTAATGCCCAAGGAAATGCCCCGCTCCTCCCTTCCACAACTGCTTTTATCTTTGACTTTTACTCCCCTCAATGGTCTCCCTCCTCGTCCGTAAAGATGGAGCTGTGCGATTTCATTTGCTTCTTGGGTATCCGCCTCATGTTTTCTTTCTTTTTTTTGTTATGAACGCCCTCCAACACGAGAGGTCTGTCCGTGGTTGTAGCATATTATGTTGTCACTGAAGATGAAGAAATGGTAAAGTTAAGATTTAATCACACACATTAACAATCACACAACTCATTAAAAGTTGTGATCGGATGGCAACGTCAAATCAGCGCCCCCGGCCTCAATTCAGTTCTAGTATAACACTTTGAGATGTGTTTTGCTTCATCCGTGCAATCCTGCATATTTGGGGTCGGCCCATCAGTCCGACAACCCATTAGTCCGATGTCAAAAATACATTTAGGTTCAGGCAAGAGTCCACTGACCTTAAAGCCACACCGCGTAAGATTTCACCCAATGACCAAAATCGAAATACAAGCATTTATTTTATGGTAGATATTTCCACCATTGAAAAATACATGAAACAAACATGTGCTTTTGCTCTGAGTGGCTCACCTCTGCTAAAACATGACTATAACTTTACCAGGAGTGGGTGCGTCTCCAGCTCGTTTCCATGGAGATGTCAACTAAAGTCAGCAGATTTGAGAGTTAAACAGGTTAGGTCCTCATACAGATCCATTCTTTGATTATCGGCTGCAAAAATAGCATTTTCCGTGTCGAGCTGGTCATTGAGAGCATGTTTTGTGTTGATGGTACAGCATAGTCCAAAATGTTACACAGTGTGCCTTTAAGGTTAGGGCCAATGGTTTTCTATGGCTCTCTAATCCACAACACAACTGGGTTAGAGATGTCGGACTAATGGCACTAAAGGCAAAAGTGCATTCAAAATCGGCTGTTTCGTTGAATGTCCAGGTTTATGGGGTAAATTTATCATTTGCATGTTTTGCTTTCTCATTGCGCAGGGTTTCGATATCGCCTATAGCAGTGGTTCCCCAAACTGGCAGTCACGGGACATTGGAGTGGGGGTCGAAAGATGAGTTTGACACAATATTTTTTACATTACTGAGATATTTTAGTGAAATTAAGGCATCAACATACAGTATCCAAACTAACATGTTTAAAGCAGATTTCAAATGTCTTGAGCTTAAAGGAACAGGCCAGCGTTTTTACATACTGAGATATGTTCTTACCTGAGTTTAGACGAGTTGATGCGTACCTGTCTGGTCTTTGTGAGCGCCCTCAGTCACGCAAAATGACCAAAGATGTTGTTAGCATTTGGCCTCTCCGAACATATTCCTTAGACGCGACCACGTTCTTCCGCGGACAAATACCAGACAGGTACGTATCAACTCGTCTAAACTCAGGTGAGAACATATCTCAGTACGGAGGCCTATTCCTTTAAATCAGGGGCAGGCAAGTTTGCGTCGTGGAGGACCGATTTTAATCATTGCCAAAACACCAAGGTCCGAATCTCACCATTGTAACTTTTTTTTTCTGCAAATGCTTTTACAGTGGTTCTCAATCTCAAGTGGTATGGCTTCAAGACCCACCACTACCCTAAGGTGACAAGCTGCGAACCAAATAAAACTGTCAATTGTCATATATCGTCTCAAATAAAAGAGAAACAAAAAACAGCCCAATAATATTAATTTCAACTGACTCCGGTAGTGTTTCCATGCAGTTTCAAATGGAAAATTTTGATTTCATTTGATTTTGGTGCCGTAACCCACTGTATGGTCCCGACCCACAAGTTGAGAATCCCAGTTTTACATTAACTATGAACTGGGACTGTATCGGACTGTCGTGGTGAAGAGGGAGCTGAGTCGGGGCAAAGCTCTCGATTTACCGAACGATCTGCTCTCACCTATGGTCATGAGATTTGGGTAATGACCGAAAAGGACAAGATCGCGAATACAAACGGCCGAAATGAGTTTGAGATCGGTTGAGGAGCTCAGTTACCCAGGAGGAGCTCGGAGTAGAGTCGCTGCTCCTTCACGTCGAAAGGAGCCAGCTTTTCCAGGCATGTCCTAGTGGGAAGAGGCCTCGTGGAAGACCCAGTACACGCTGGTGGTCCCCCCAGAACAGCTGGAGGAGGTGTGCCTGGAGCGGGAAGTTTGGGTATCTCTGCTGAGACTGCTGCCTCCGCGACCCGGCCCCGGATAAAGCGGAAGAAAATGGTTGGATGCATGGATGGCTGAAGTGGGGTGCTCTGACAGGAAATACAAAATAAATAAATATTGACACTACCTGACGTTGCCTACCCTTGCTTTAAATTATGATAAATGGTAATTAGATTTTACAGAAGAGGGTTTTGAGTTGTTTGTTGATTGATTGTGGGGGTCGCAGCTTGAAAAGTTTGGAAACCCCGGGCCAGCTCCCGTTATGTTTGACAGGAAGAAGTGTCCATATTGTGGTATAAGTAAGGCCTTGTGATAGTCTCTGCTCCTTGTGTCCATAAGCAATTTGAGTGACGGCAGCTGCAGATCGGCATTGTCGTTTTAATGTGTGTGTTCGGGTTGGGTCGGCAGATTGAGACCCTGCTTCTAGGACCGTGTGGATCGTGTTTGATTTTCATGTATAATTCATTCAGTCTCCCCTATTCTTTACTAAATCCCCAAAAACGTCAGCGCATCGTCCACAAACAAAGATTTTTCCATGCTGATTTCCTGCGTATTTTAATGAGGTGTGCGGGACTTGGCTGAAGATGGAAACAGGAAACAGACACATTGGGCCGACCCTCGCGTGGGCCAACGTACATTTGGCCAAACATGCACTAACTCTGCACTTCTCACCTCATCACCTCAGGCTTGTAACAGGACGTCTGCAGCATGTGCCACATTATTCTCCAAACAATTCCAGCCTTTTAAACTGAAATCACGACTCTAAACGACATGTTGCACGCAATTGACGGGACAAAGCAAACTCGAGGCTCCAGTTTTACCGCTCAAACTCCGCACAAAGCGGTAAAATGACGACACGCAGTGTAACAGAGTACATTAAAAGACAGAAAATGTCCGGAGGTTGCCATATATTCCGCGGAGTTGACAACAGAGCTTTAAAAATATCACAAGAGCGTAAAGCCTTTACAGCGCTGTTTGATCAGTCCAACGAGGCTTCAAAACATGGGAAGATGAAACTGAATTTTTGTAGCCGAATTGTTACAGCTCTGTAAAGCTCCAGTCTCACACCAAAAGAGCCGAGTTAAGTTGTTGTAAAAAGAAATATGAATGGGCTGGAGGGAGACAGAAAGAAGAAAGACAGGAAAGTGAAGTCTTTTTTCATTCTTGTTGGGGAAAATCACTGGCTGTGGGGTTGGTTTTCTTCACAATATAAACCGGAGCTACAAAACACTAGGAAAGAATCGAGAGGCTTCACATTTAATCGAAATCGAATCAGAATCACAATCTGAACTTTGGTCACTCACTGATTTAAGAGGTATATCTTGTCTATGTTCAATGTCCAAATTGAGATTTATCAATATGAGGACGGAGCCTCCAAGACTCTTATCCTCTTCTACGGAGGCTCACTTCATCACAACGCTGCCATCCCCAGCTTCAAGGATCGAAGTACTTTGTCCATTGAGTAATTATTTAGGTTTACCTTTACCTCCCTTAACCTTAGCAAAGTTACTATATACATTGAGGTAGCGTTGACGTTGAAGCAAACTCATTTTAGGAAGGCACAGAAATCAAACGTGGCTTCATCATGATTAGGACCATGACCATTTTTAGAAACTTGCGCACCATCAGAAGACTCTACAAATCTATTCTTTGTAGCAGTCTGAATACAGGATAGATATGAGGTCTTTGTCCCTGGGAGCTGCGTTTTGTTTCAACCTTTTGCTTCTTTTGTTATTTTGTGAGACATTCGTCCAGCCTATTTCGAGAGAAAATGGCCGCTGTCCCCACCCATCATCAAACACCATGTCCTTGCCCTTATTTTACATCCAAAAACGGCATATTCCTGCTTCCCGATTGGCTCGAACATGATCGCTTGGATCTTGCTATTGATCGGCCGCCGGACGGGCAGATGGAGGAGCGGATCACGGGGAGCAGACAGGAGCCCGTTCCCTGGTCCAAATTGCTAAGCCAAACTCTTTTCAACATGCTTTTCTCCCCATTTCAAATCATTAGCACCAGCGCTGCGCCAGACCCTTCCTCAATCTGTCCGCCGTCCATCACAGAGAGCGGCGGCATCGCGTAGGGGCAAACGGATTTGGGGAAAGCTTCGAATTGCTACTTTTTTTACCTTACAGCAAGAAGGTCCCCCATTTGACTCCTTGTGGGGCCTTTGTGCCTGGAGTTTGTACTTCTCTGTATGTGCATAGGTTTCCTCCAGGTGCACTATTGGTCCCTTTTTTGTACATGTCTGCCACTAAAAGACATGTACAATGTGTTCCCTTTATAGGGCCAGAACTCCCCCTAAAAAGAGAATGTGAAATGTCAGTAGGTTTTCCTCGTTATAAGAAAGTCAAATTTGGAAATAAAAACATAAGGTTTCATTTGGTCACTGCCTGGCCAAATAAAAGTTGCTATACCTGGATTGAAGTACCTGTTAGGCTCTGGGGTTGCTGGAGTTGGAGTCAGGTCTAGTTTGAACAACACTATTGGGGTGTTTCCACTGGCAGGCCCTACCCAGCTCAGTGCCTGGTCTACCCTGTTAGGCAAGCATCTCCACTGCTCAGGCCAGAGCCAGTCATACATTTTGGGACCGAGCCGTGGTCAAAGCACGCTGAACTGATCCTAACATGACGTGAACAGATTGCTGGCCTCTGATTGGCCAAGAGAGGACCGCCCTCGCTAAAACAGGGATTTAATATTTAAGATTTAATATTTATCATACCGATGTTGAAAAAGGTGATTTTGACGATGATAGCATTTAGCTGCTGTTAGCACAACTTTCATGGTCAAGGTCAAATGTATTTATAAAGCACATGGGCGACAGGGTAGGGCAGTGGTTAGTGCTTGTGCTTCATAGCTAGAAAGTCCCGGGTTTGATTCCCACCTGAACGGGGCCTTTCTGTGTGGAGTTTGCGTGTTCTCCCCGTGTCGGCGTAGGTGTCCTCTGGGTACTCCGGTTTCCCTTACCACTAAAAACATGTACAATTGGCCAGGATGAATGAGCGTGTGAGTGAGTGTGTGTGTGAGTGTGGAACAAGTGATGCAAATTAGCCCATGTGTGGTGCGTTCATTAAAGAGACTAGATGCAAGTTGGTCATTTTATTCTCACTACTGCCACCTCAGGTCTTACGCGTAACTGCAGCTTCTATATTAAGCTCGTGCATGACAGCACTTCGGACCCGGTGTTCACAGCTTTTTCAGTGACAGTGCAGGATTTTAGCAGCAGTTGTGGTGAACAGGTCTGGGCTCATTCTACACATTAGGACATGGCTGGAACATGTAGGGGGAGGAAAATACTTAGTTTTAACATTTTTAAACTCCATATTGTCCTTTTAACATGTACTGTCCCAACCAACCAAATAAATAAGTAAAAAATAAAAAGTAAAAGAACCATCGCTGCCCAAAGGCATTACACAATTTCAACTAAAAAAATAAATTACAAACAATAGCAATAACAAGAACCACCAAAAACCCAAACAAGTCTTCAAAAGAGATTTAAAAACATTCAAGGACTGAGATGTTTTGACGGTCGAAGGAAGACTGTTCTAAAGTGAGTTTAGCTGGTGTTAGCACATTAGCATTAGCATTAGCATTAGCTGACCTTCATAGTTCATCTTTTAGCTGCTTCTTTCCTCTAGTATTTGCCTTGGCACCTCTGTATAATTCAACAAACCCCACCAAAAGGCAGCCTTTGTCCACACCATGTTCTCACCGTAGCTCACAAAATGTTTCATCGCCATTCTGTTTTTCCGTCAGTATTGTGTATTCTATAGTGCGCATCCAGGGAACGGCGTCCACAACAGCTCATGTCCATTAAAGTGGAAATCCTCGAGTGTGTTGCATAGAGCAGGTACATGACAAGCAGAGTACTCAGACCGAGCCACACTGAGTATGCGTGCTTTGTGGAACCGCAGCTTACGTGTCCAAAGATTGGAATCAGCTGAAGCTTATGCAAAGATGAAGGTGATCCAACGGAATATTAGAGCGTGCATGCCTTTTTTTAAATGTTTTTTTTTGGGTCAGGCAGTGTATTGGGCAGGTTATTAAAACAACACCAACAAAGACAATGCAAAATTGTGCACTGTGTTTTTGTCAAAAGCTTTGAACGGGGAGGAGAGTTCTTGGATGCGCTGATCCATGACAAAGGAAACATAAAACAGTCTATTCAAAGGACATAGTGTTTTACTACAGGACACGGCAGCCTGGTTGCCTCACAATTGACTTGTTTTTCATGGAGACTGAAGGAGAAACAGCGAGAGGACGCCATCACAACAGGGAGAAGAAAAATGTAAATTACACGCGACTTTTAAGTGGCTGTCCTTCACGTGAAGACGTCTGCGCTCTTTTATCAACATTGGATTGACGAAGGATTTCTTTACAGACCAGTTATCCGACAACTATGATAAGATGAATTGTATTAAAATGAAGCGAAATTTTCCCAAATCTGAAATTGCTCTTTTTTGCCTCGCCACACCCGAATTTCCTCCCAGTGAAGCAGATGGCGGTGGAGCGACACAGTGCAAACTTGTCTGGAGCAGTTTATACTTTATGTCTCTCCAAATGAGGCCCCTGGCACTTCCTGCTCACTCACACACTCATGGCAACGGATCAATCTCGTGCTGCATTCTCTTTGCAGACATCTTTCTCTCTCTCTCCCCGCTGTAGCCTTAGGTAGCCGACTCGAATCCACAGATCTCATTTGCAAGTGTCACTGTGGGCATATCAGCAAACACACTGTACGACGCGTCAAGTTTGAGAAGTGGAAAGAGAAAGGCTCAAATGAAAACAAGAAAGTGTTTTGAATTGGCTTTATGCGTCTCCGGGACTTGAGCACTGCCGATTGTCAGCCAGAACAGATGGTTTGTGGTGTTAGCCTGTTGTTTTGGAAGGCTGGTCCTGCACTGTCTGTTTGTTAAAGTTTGAACCAAAGTCCAGGCTTTGCTTTTACATATTGACATTGAGAAATAATTGACGCGGAAATACGTGAGAAATAAGTGAGATGATGTTTTGATTTGTGTAATGAGAAAAAAAAAAACATGAGCCATTGCTAGCTTACTGTAGCTAGCGTCTTCCATTTAGGCACAGTTAGTTTTTATAGTGAAAAAAATGAACAAACAAAGGAACGGGACACAGAACCTCGTGGAGATCATCCGTCCGTCCATCCGTCCATCCATCCATCCATCCATCCATCATGTAGATCAGTGGTTTTCAAATGGTGGGTCTGGGCCAAAAGCGTGTTAGGGTTTTAGCTTTTTAGGTCGAATGCTTCTTAATTCAACAATAAATTGTGAGGAAATACCAAATTTTATAAGACATAGCAGGGGGTACTTGGAATTATTTTACATGAAAAAAAAAAAAGAAAGTAAAACTGAGTCGAATTTCAATATTAATTTCGAAGGAAAGTTCCCTTTAATTATGTTTTTTCCGTAAAAGGTTTGATGTTGAGAGTATTTTAGCGTCATTTTTAACACAACACACTCTGAAATCCTGAATAATCTTAGTCTAGTTGTCACTTGTAAAAATATATGCAAGGTCTTCGAGGTACGGGGCACAAATAAACGACTCAAGGGGTACACAAGGCAAATAAGGTTGGGAACCACTGCCCGAGAGTGATAGATATTCCACCTTGAAATGTACTTTTATCTGGAGTTACTAAGCGTCTACATCAGGGGTCCCCAACTAAATCAGCTCGAGGTCTTTCGACATACCCAGGTCCACCCGTTAGGGACCCCTAGTCTACATTATGACCTAAGATCGTTCCAGATGAAAATACTAGTATGTAAACAAAACGGCTAATGCTACAACAGTTAGCAATAAGATGCTAGCTTCATATGAATGCTTCTCCACACTAGATATAATTCAAAACATGCTACATAACGTTATACTGAAGGCTGTGACCAAAATTTAATGTTCACGTCACGGATAAAGTGGTTTTATCATTAGCTGCGCTTCTCCACTGGGGGGGTCACTATTGCTTCATGTCGTATCTGAACTCGGACCACTCTGACCATATCAGAATTTACATGTTGTAAGCACCACTTCCAGCGGCGTCCCAAGACATTTTTTCTGAGTGGGAGGTCGGAAATGTATCAGTTACAAGTTAACTAACGCAGCTCTGAACTTTAAGGTGCGACATGTTGTCCTCTCTCCATATCTTGAGCCAGGTCCATGGTCAATAGTATCTAGAATTCATCTATTTTGAATGTTTTGGGTTGTCGGGGGAATGACCTAAATCAACACTGCTATTTAACACAAGCGTCGGGGAAAAAAAGAAATCCCCCTCTGAAATGAGACCACTCGCCTCATATCGCTGGCTTCTTTCGTATGCAGCCCGTCTGCCAACTCAGATCATTATCCCACTGTACTTGGATGGGGCGCTGTATTTTTCAGGCTCTTTCCTGTGCCAGTCTGTAGAAAAATAGGACTTGGAAATGTTGTTTTTAGGGCGCCTCGGCCGGTGCCGCAGTGGTGACAGGGAGGTTGCTTTGTCTCGGTGCGATTGTCCCTCCTCTGCGCAATCAACCAGGGCCACATTTTGTGCAGATGCCGCACTTCCTGATACAATTATCAACAACTGAACGCATTTGCCGTTTGCTGGACTGCATTATTTTGTCTGTGAAAGCGGTTAAACCTGTTGCCTAATGTAAGTGCTTTTCAAACGCCACATTCACACTGTGCTTTCACAAAAGGAGGAAATCGACGGGGCAAAACACACGACGTTAGAGACAAATTTCACTGGACCAGATGATGACTTTCTTTCATTTTATGCTTTGATGACACACTAAACGCCATTGACTGCGCCAAGCCACTGACTGATCGAACGCCTTACTTAAGAACAGCACTCTGTCTTTATGTCTTCTTTATGTCCAAATCGTGAACACAATTCATGGTTTGCACACATTCCCCAAAACTGAAGTGTCTCTTTGTCAAAGCACTTTCTCACTCTTTTGGACATATGTGTCCAGTGTCGACCTGGGAGTTTTGGGTTTTGGACTGATACATTCAGCTGGTCAGCCTGTTCGTACTGTATATAGTGGGCCACTATTGCTATCACTCTTTTAAATTGTTTTTATGTGTTTAAACTCACACGCTTTTGTGTGTGGAGCAGAGACAAGCCGCTAGATTGGACTTAACCAACTTGAACTAGTGCAGAGGAGTGTCAAATACTATCCCTCTGTCACTTTCAAGTAATTTTTTTTTTTTTTCTATACGTCAGGTGTGTTCAAACTTTTTTCATCGAGTGTATACAGCAAGGACGGCCACAGATCGGTGGTAGGTGCAGTCAAACACTCAACTGGGTGCCTTTAAGAGAGATTTAAAACTGTTCCCTATACCGTTATTTAGACTTTGTGCCCAATGCCAGCTCTGTCTCACAATATATTTATAAGTTTTAATTGTGTGGATTTATTAAGCTCTGGTGCGTGCCAATTCAACAAGAAGCCAGAGGGACACCAAAATACAGTATGTCTGAGGGCTGCACTTTGGACACCGCTAGCAAATATAAAAGCCTACACAAAAGTAATCTAAGCTTTGTCTTCGTTAGGATAGTCACTTTTTGTCCTGTTTGGTTGTGTTTTCATCCCGTTTTGGTTGCTTTTCCTTTACATGTTTTGGTCACTTTTTTGCTTGATCACAGCTACATTACACTTAAAAAAAATCTACAGCACAGAAAAATATACGGACAATATTGTGACAAAAAATTAGATACAAAGGGGTAAGAAAAAATGTCCAATACAGGCCCCTTAGTGTCTCTCAACTTCCATATAACACCAAACCAGTATGTTATAAGTATTTTCTTCTTCTCTTTTTGGCGGCCCAAGAGTGCCGTGGCCCACTGGAAAACATCCCGACTCCCCCATTGACCCAGTGCACCACTGCATTAGTCATCCACATCACACACGACGCACAAAGTGCCATTGTTCTGGGCGCCCCATGTAGACCCATCCTATGTTTTAATGTGCTATTGTCCTTACTAAATGTAAAAACAAACACCAAAAGCACCATTTTACTTCCCAGAGACAACTGCTTTTACACACTGTCCGCTTCCACACGTGTCTGCGCCTGTTAAAGTGACAGCTACAAACTGTCTGTGGCATTATTGAGTACAATCCCAGAGGCTGAGGTCAGAGGAGGAAGCCACTGTTCTGCCCCATTGCGTTTCAGCACCACGCGGCGGCCATTTTGACGGAGGAGGAAGGAGCGTGCTTTGCTTTGACTGGAACAGTTTGCTCTTTTGGCCTCTCTACACTGTTACCGTCGCTCGCTCAGGGACCGGGGGGAAAGTGGTGTGTTGAAAAGAAGAGAAAAATGTGGAATTGTAGAAGAGCCACAGCCTGGGGCTGTGTGAGCTGCACAGTTAAAGCACTACAGAGGCTCTTGTTTTGAACCTAAATGACTTGAATTATCACGTAAAAAAAGCCATTGGCAAAACCATTCATTTGATGTTATGAGTAATAATTTGGCATATTTTAATGCTGTGGTTTGATGGCTAGAGTTTGAACATTAATCCAGAGGTGGGTCAATCCCAACCACAGCTAACTGTCACTATCCATGAGCAACACACTTCATCCACTTTGCCTACAAAGCCAGTTCACTGCCAGGAAACTTGGGGATAATGCAAAATCATGACTTCAAATTCCATTATGCCGCCTTAACTCTTACCAAGCAAATTTGGATAATTCGGAATTGACAGATTTTTAGTGTAGGGATAAATGTAGATATTATTTCCAGATTTGCCAAGAGTTTAAATTTGCTTTGGAGAAATATTACCAGCCTGTTAGTTCCCAAATGAAATGTATTTCCATGGCCATACCACCTTGTGAATGCCAGGGCTGGTGCGTTAACCCCTGGTAACAGCTGTGGTCAGTGCTGTCCTTGTTCGGTCAGTAAGTTTAGGAGGACGGCCGGGTCTTGGTAGGTTTGCAGTGATGCCAGACTCTTTCTATTCCTGGATGGTGGATTTAACTGTACTTTCAGAGATGTTCAAAGCTTTGTAAATCTTTCTATAACCAAACCCAGCTTTATACTTCTCAATAACTTTATCCCGGACCTGTCTGATGTGCTTTTGGCCTTCATGATGTTTCTGCTCCACAATAGTCTCTTCACAGACCTCTGAGACCCTCACAGAGCAGCTGTATTTGAACTGACATTAGATTACACACAGGTAGACTCTATTTAGCCATTGGGGCAACATGTGATCATTCAGAAATCATCAGGCAACTTCTAAAGGCAACTGGTTGCACTAAAAGGAAAGAGGGGCCGGTACATATGCACATCCAACTTCAGGTGTGTCACTTAGTGTGTGTCTTTCACATAAAATTTCAATTAAATATATTTATGTTTATGGTCCATAGCATTAAAGTTAAAAGAATAGGCCACCGTTTTTACACACTGAGATATGTTCTTACCTTAGCTTTGACGAGTTCTTTAGGACCTGTCTGGTCTTCACCCGTGCCTTCAGTCACGTAAACACAGCGCAGACGGCGTTAGCATTTAGCCTCTCCCCCTCTCCACTATAGCTCCAAAACAGGTCAAGATAGAAGCTACCAAGCTCTTCCACGGATAAAAGGGGGAACTATATTGTAAGGCGTAATAATACCAGGAGTAGTTCGAAATCCGCGCAGTAGTCTTCACTTTACTGCGCGGATGCCAAACTACTCCTGGTATTATTACGCCTTACAATATAGTTCCCCCTTTTATCCAGTTAGAAAATCCACATTGTTTAATTTTGTGTATTATACTTTGTAGTGTAACACTTCACGTAACCATATTTAAATAGGGAAAACGTGGAAGAGCTTGTATCTCAGTATGTAAAAACGGTGGCCTATTCCTTTAAAGGGGGCCGATTCTTATGCAACCCACTGTACTTATGTCCATCATTAGTGGCTTTGTGCCCATGTATCAGCTCGAGTCTTTCCACATCAATTTTACTGACATTTTCTTATTTGGAAATATCCATCCATCCATTTTCTTCCACTTGTCTGTTGCCGGGTTGAGGGGGCAGCCGTTGGAGCTGCCCAAATCACATTGCACCAGCCCCTTATGGCTCCTCCTGCAGGTAGTGGGTCCACGGGAGGATGGCCTCATGATTAAGCGAGCCTGTTGGTCTCTCATAAGGGGCTTATTTTTGGAAATATAGTTCATAAAATCCCCATGTGTGAGCAGCGATAAGAGCATCCTTTCTAATAATTCAGAAAGACGCAGGAAACCACGCGGCCGATTTCTTCGCTAACGTGTTGGAACAAAGAGAGACGTCGGACACAGACGACAGCGCAGCCTGGAACCTGTCAGCGCCGAAATACTGCCAGGTCGAAGGTCACCCAGGAAGTGAGGGAGTGATGCTGTCGCTAAAGTGGACAGATAAACACAGGGGGAGAGGGGAGATGAAAGGACATGACAGGGGAAAGAGTGATGAGGCCGAGACATGGTGGGAAAGTCGGACATTGGGGAGGTCTGAAAATAGAAAGGGAATGCATCATGGTACTTTCTCAATATTAAAGAATTTAACCAATGTTTTCTACCACACATATGAATGACAGAACCTACGCTGCACATATTAACACTGGCAAAAGCTCGCCAGTGCACGTACAATCCATTCCATTCTATTCATTTTACTTTACCAAATGACCACCAGCCATCGAAAAGCACATATGTCTCTTGGAAATAATGCCAATACTTGTGTCTTTGCAAATGTATTTTTTTTTTCTACTTAAAGGAATAGGCCACCGTTTTTACATACTAAAATATGTTCTTACCTAACTTTAGTCGAGTTAATATACGAGGAGTAAAACGTCCGCGCAGTAACTCCTAAAGGTTATTGACGGAAGTGAGCGAGGGGAAGTCTTTAGGAGTTACTACGCGGACGCTGTGCTCCTCGTATCATTACGCCTCACAATATAGTCCCCCTTTTTATTTGCTTATAAAATCGACATGTTACATTTCTGTGTAAATATACTTCGCATGAAAACACTTCACGTAACTTTATTTAAATAGGGAACACGTGGAAGAGCTTGGTAGCTTCTATCGTGAGCTTTTTCGGAGCTATGTGACATGTTGGAGAGGCTGCGTATGTGCTCCGTTTACCTGACAGAGCGCGACCAGACGGGGATATATTAACACGTCTAAAGTGAGGTAAGAACATATCTTAGTATGTAAAAACGGTGGCCTATTCCTTTAACAATAACAAAATATGTGTCTGGAAAATACCCTTAGTGCACAAGATGTCGTTAAATGAAGTAATATAAAACGCCAGCAGTGGGTGCAGATCTGGGGAAAGCCGTTCAAAATGGCGCTTCAAACGATGGCAGCAAACATGCTAATCTGTGCAAGAAAGAGAGTTTGGCCATCGACAAGTTTGGTGACGGTGTCTGGACTTGAAGGTGCATTATGGGACTTTCTATGTGACAAAACAAAGTCAATATTTGAGCGTTATGTACCTTGTTGTGACTGCATGGGTGGTTAGCATGGTGCCTTTAACCCCGGTGGCCTCTACAATGCACCAGGATCAATTCATATGTCGGTTTTCTGGTGAGAGGGTCCGTCAGCCGCAAAGATCCTGGAGCATCGTAGAGGCCACAGCTTTGGAAAGTATGCTATGCTAACGAAAGGGTCACTAAAAGGTCAAATACTCACTAATAAAAAGTTCCACTATGCACCTTTAAAGGAGATTAGTGAATTTCAACATTATGTTTATGTGACAGGGCGGTGTTGCTCGCTAGCTTTAGCGATATAACACTAAAGTCACTAAGGTGCCTGTGACAACGCCACCGGGTGGTCAGTCCGGAAAATGACCATGAAACACAAAACTACCAGTAAGGTCACACAGGTTCATTTTAAATTGACACAGACGCTTGTTTCATTCTATATAGACAAAAGTTAATTTATTTTCACATTTGTGTGGTTTAAAGATAAGATGCAGCCGCTTTTCTTGTACGCTGCATAGTTTCAGTTTGTTCGGTTCAATACAGCATAGATCTGTACATAACATAAAATTCCATTGTCAGTAAATCAAAACCAATTATAGTCCATAGAAATCATTCAGAGAATCAATAATTCAGAGCTACAGTTGGTACACAGTGTCCCTGAGCTCTGTCACATGAGTACTTATATGGATGAAAATAAATTACCGTTTGTTGGAAACTGCAACAGGCTAGCCGGACTTAGCTGCACCTACAATGTAGCTTAGAGGCCAAAACGTACCGTTTCTGACTTGGCAGGCCAGAGCGACAGTGATGTACCTGAACGCGTTCATTGAACGAAAGTTCATGAACGCGTTCATATTTTGGGCGAACGTGAACTGAACGCACCGGATTACTGCCTGATGAACGACACCATGAACGCGTTCATTCTGGTGTCCGTGAACGGCATTTCCCGTTCTTTTTACGTTCGTTCATTATGGTGCCAGATTTCTTATATCGGTGAATATAAAACCCCGCCGCGCCGTCAGAGTTTACCAGCGTCTAAACTCTGGCGGGTCCACGGTGTAGCTTGCGCTAGCTCCGCTCCGCCCCCGCGCCCACGGCCCGACTGTGTCAAGTTCTGTGGCGGTGTTTATGGCTCTGGCACAGGCCCTGGTACGCCGGTAACCAGCGGGTCCGCACGGTGCCCGCAGCAGCCACAGTGTGAGGCTACGAAGCGAGTTTCCCTTTCCCTCTGCTCCGCGGTGCGCACTCATTTGCATAAAGCCACAATGTGGAGTTTTTAAACTACAAATTAGCTCCTAAAACAATTTTATTCACATGATTAGTTTACCAAATTAACACACATGCAATTCAATATTTGTAGCTTCATTTTCCACTAAGAATTTTCCAATTAAACTAAAAATAATAATAATAATAATAATAAAATATGATTAGCAAAGATATCCAAAATCCACTCATAAAACAGTGACAGGCTGACATGAAAGAGCTGCATAACAGTAAGTGAGGAGGCCATAATATTTTTGACTCATGGCTGAAGTCAACTTTCTCCAGCTCTCCCAAGGTTGGCAAAAATGCATCTCAAAATACTTAAGATCGTTGCTTTAAGGGGGAAATATACTTCTCACCTTTTTCACCCCGATCCGTTTTCATGCCTGAATAATAGCTCGCAGCAAAAAAAAAGAAAAAGAAAAAAAAGAACTATGAACTAGTTCATTTTTGGAACTATGAACGAACTATTTTCTTTAAACAATAATGAACTATGAACGAACTAGTTCATCTTGAACCTTGTGAACTGAACTTTGAACTAGTTCATGTAGAAAATGAACTTTCCCAACACTGCAGAGCGAGATGCTTTTTGGTTGGCCGGAGGCCTTGACGGCAAGTCCGACTGGGAGAAACTGGACACAGAAACACAAGTTACAGCAGCTACGGCAGCCAACCACACCACAGGCTACAAATAATACATCGGGTTAGCATATGCTGTGGCTAACAACTAAAACAATACTACAACATACCTTCACACACGGCCGTGAGGGCATGCAAACAGAGGGGAGCCAGCATTTACAGGGGCGCTCTACAGGGGCACTAAAAGCGGTTAAGTAAAAAAAGGTTTGAATACCGAAGCACCGAACACTGCTGTTATGCCATCCACCTGTTACGCTGTGGGATGTACAATACCCTGTCTCAGAAAAGGGACTCGCTTTCAACAAGTTTCCTAAAGACCCAGTTCGTCGACAAAAATTGGTAATTGCCATCAGGAGAGACCACTTGACTCACACGGCCGACTCCAAGCTGTGCAGTGAACACTTTGGTTCAGGTAAGTGAAGCAACGAGGAAACATTGTAACGGAAACGAGGCTAGGCTACAAACAAACGGTAGGCTGTATGTTTACCTACATGAATATACTCTGGCCTCAAAAAGCTTTGGGTAAAGCCAAACTGGAGGAAATGTGCTCGATTAAGGTGGGGGGTAAGAGGTTAAAATGTCGCCCACTGACCCGTGTTGGGGAGAGCAACGTAAACACACTTCTCTTGTTAACGTTACCCCGATCCATAGCTGATAAAACCATAAACTATCAATAAAACACGACTCATTGTAGACTAAAACAAAATGAGATATGAGCGCCGACATGCTAACGTTTGCAAAAGGCAACCAGATACTTATTGTATTTTATTACTTACCCTTCCTGTCACCAAGAACATTTTGCGCTTCTTCACCTGATGTATCTTGGCATCCGTGACCCATCCTGAGATAAAGCAGTGATAGTCCGGCCTCACCGGTGTATGGAGAGGGATTATGGACCACATGAATGTAGATGGATGTCCGTAAATATGAGATGTAGCAAATTGTCACTGATTTTAAGTGGCATTAAAAAAATCTCCAGACAGTTGATGAGGATAAAATCCCAAGGTTTCGATTTTCATTGTGTAACTGCTCAGCTCATCTGCTGTCAAGTGGGCATTCTTTTGAAGCAGCATCTTGAATTCAACTAGTTGAGATGCAGATAGGTACTGTTGCATTAGCCAGCGGTGTTCAAAATGGCGGCTCGAGCTACAGAAGTCACATGACTGAAATGCATGTACACAGAGTTCAGAGGAGGGAAACGCACAACCATTAAATGTTTGAGGTCAGGGAACAGTAAGCAAGTCTGACCGGCCATTTATACACAGGGCACCGCCAACAGGCTGGGAGGGAGCACGACAGGCGCTATGTCACATTTACAAGAGCGTGGGCTGGCGTTTTCAAGCGTAAGAAAGGGAATTGTGACTGAAACAAACGCACATTCAACAAAGGACATGGACATGACTTTCTGATGTGTATAAAAGCTCAGAGAAGGCGGCCATAACACAATGTGTATGCGTTTATCCTTCAGTAGACTCAACAGAGACACATTTCAAAGCTTTTAACCGTAGAAAAGCCATACTCTGTCTTAAGAGTTTGGCCTTCTGGACGCCGCTTTTATGTGCCTTCATGGAAAAATAATTGTCTCTCACACTTGTTCCTCCAGTCACTAGCTTGTTAAAGTCTAACGGCAGTATATTCAATAAGTAAGATGCATGATATGTAACCTGCAACATGTCTAAATTGTTACGGTATGCATTGACCTGAATTGTGGGGACAGGGATCTGGAGACAGTTGACACATCGTTTAAATCAAACTTTCTTTTACACTTTAGTTGTTTTGCAGAGACATGTTTCAAATCAGTCAGTGCCAGAACCCCAAACAAAACCTCTTTGCATACAGATGATCAGAAGTGTGACAAATGAAACGCCGGCGTGTTTTTTTTTTTTTTTCTCCGTGGGAACATAACCGGCATCGTGATTATGATCCTCCGGCTCTAAAGCGGGGTCTGGGTGTTATACACACACCGTATGCAGAGCAGAACATTGGCGAACCATGTCGCGTCGCACCTCGTTCGGAGCCGCGCGAAAAACAAACCTGATTGGTGGTAATAGGCCGCCATAATCAATCACGCTCAGAGTTTTATTTAGCGAAGAGTGGAGTGTGACAGCGCTGGGATCGGCCGGCCGCCTGAGGGGAATAGGAATGTTATCCACACAAAGAGACACTTTCACTGTAGACCGGAGAGTCGAGCTGTGTGATGGGAGGTTTACTGTCATTGTCCGGCATATACAAACCATAATGACCAATGTTATTGACCACACAGGTTTATATTTACCCTTTCCTCCTGACTTCTCCTCCTGTCTAGACATTGTTAATGTTGTGAATCCCTAATCTAGCTGGAAAAGAGTGATTTTTTTAGTGGAAAACCTGCAGAGGCGCATTTCTTACAACCAGTGTTCCAATGGTACATTCTGTTAGCTAATCGTGTTAAAGGGTCATTGATGATTAGAAAACCCTCGCGTAATTATGCTAGCACTGCTGAAAACTGTTATTAGAGAAGCTGTAGAACTGGCCCGGGTGACCCCAAACCTTTGAGCGGTAGTCTATATATACAAATTCAAATCTTGCCTTGTTTTTTGAGCGCTGGTCTTCAATATGTCCTCCCTGTCACTTCAGAGCTGCTTGGACATCCAATGGGGAAAACCATGGAAGCTCGGAGAAGCTCATTATGGAAAATGCAGGCTCTGATTGGCTTGGTCAGATGTCTTAGAAGCTAGAGCAACAAAGGAGGGGCGATTTGCATTTTCCTCTAGTTGAACAGTGATTGCCTGGCCCAGACCTGGCAATATATATAATACAAAATCCTACTTGCTTTGGTACAATAAATAGTATAATCCTACTTTTATTCCAGCAAAATCTGTGGGACTAACTAGTAGTTGCTTGATGGGAAAACAGATTCACACACACACAAACTCTCTCTCTGGGATCAGGGTTGCCATACGTACGATAACCATTGTATTTGTATGATCATTTTGACCCCGGTACGATCAATAATTCAAGAAAGCCCCCCTCGGCTGCGCTTTGCTTTCGCTCTGATCTGGAGTCAGACTGAGCCTCCGTACTCACGTAGGCGTAATATCTACTGTCAGAAGGAGAGACTGTCCCTGGATCAGTTTTACAGTTCCACTAGCAGCACATATCCTCCTGCCTTGGCTGCAGCCGTGGTATATGATATATACTTTGCGCAGCGCAGGTGCTACAGCGCTATTGGCATATTTACATATTTATTTATTGTGATCATACCGCCTTTGCTCTGCCCAATCCCATCAGACCTTGGAAGCTAAGCAGGGAAGGGCCTGGTCGGTACTTGGATAGGAGACCGTTTGGTAACACCAGGAAGCCTAGCGAATGTAGTGAGTGAGTGAGTGGTTCTTCTGTCAGTCTACCCCAGGGCAGCTGTGGCTACAATAGTATCTTACCACCACCAAGTATGGAATGAATGAATAATGCCATGTAAAGCGTCTTTGAGTCTCCAGAAAAGCGCTATATAAAACCGATGCATTATTATTATTATTATTACAGTGTACGATAGTTTGTGCTGAAATATGTTTTGGAAGCTTGGTACGATATATTTGTTTTGAGAATCTGGCAACCCTGTCTGGGATACAAGGCAGAGAGAGGGCAGGGGGAGAGATGTCTGCTGTGGGCTGCAGGTTACTGGTTTCGCTGTATTCCTACAGGACTGTGTTTTTTATAGGGTGTCTGTGGATGGGAAAAAAAAAGCTGTCCACGGGTTTTTGTAGAGCTATTTCAGATTCAGACACAGTGATAGAAAGGGGGAGAGAAGTCTGCAAAATCAAGGGAGCACAGAGGCTGAATACAGCAAAAAAAACATTAGAAATGATGTTTGCGCCGCATGTCCACCCCCGACCGTCCGATCATGAGACGACCCGCTCTACCTCCTGCGCCAGTCGCCACCTCTCAAAATACTCCCATCGCAAAATACTGGAAAGTCTAGAGTCTTTAGGTGCTCCTAAAGTGGAGATTATAAGAGTGTAAAGAAAACCTCATTTGGAGAAAAAGTCATGTTCATTTCTCCCATTTTTAACAGCAGCTATAGCCATGGATGCCTGTCTCCTTAGAAAGGAAAACACCTATTTGGATTTCAGTGTCATCTCGGTCACCTTTCATGCTACACTTGGATGCCAAACATGTCAATATTTGTGAATGAATTGTCCACTGTCCTATCGATGTTTTCACCAGTTGTGTCTCGCCTTAGGTATGTGCAGGCTGTCACTGGACTGGAGTGTGGTCCAGTCGTCAACCTCCTCAATTCAACCAAACTCATCAAGACAAAACAGTGAAAACAAAAGCTTTCTGCCAACGGCCTGCTATAAAATTGGCACTTTAAGCACAGAACTGCTCAGAACGAGTCAGGTTATAGATTATGGCCTTTGAAAATGCAAAGGAACAGCTTTGTTTATTATCTGTGGTGCGACATAATCGAGGAAATGCAGATTGGTGAGCTTCATCTGTAGAAGACGAAACAATCAGGAATACTCCAAACAGTGCGAATGAAGTAGTTGGAACTCTCTCAGAGCGCTGCCATCTCAACAGGCTTTTCTTCATTCCGCGAACACTTACCGCTAACACTGGCCCTTTCACCTCCACTTCCCTTAGCAAACGTTAGCGTGCGTGCAGTAGCGCCTTGGTTCGCTCCTGTTGGTTTAACACTTTTGATCAAGACGTCTAGTTATTCTTAGCCTTTTCCCCAAAACAAAAACAGACACGCAGCGCCTTGGTTCGATTTGCGTTTCGAATTTGATCCGACCCACGAGGGGGGGAGAGATCAAAGATGGCGGAGGCGAACGCGCTAACATGAAGCTGATATCTGCCCTGGGATTCGAAATGATTTATTGCCAGGACAAGGTGCGTGTGAATGAGCTGACGGTGTGGAAATGGAACACCGGAGTTTGTTTTTCAAATGTAAACTTAGCATTGATTTAAGGACGAAAAGTTTGACGCTTGTGACAGCGGGGAGTGTTTACACGGCCTGGCCCAAAGAAGGTCACACGCTGGAATTTCATGGACCCTGCCTTTAGCTGTTTTGATAAGCTTCTGCGATGTGGCGACATTTATTTTCGGCGAGTTTTGCTTACATTTTTCACCAAGATCCTGCATTGATGATGGAAGTGTTGGACCACTGCGCAAAATTCTTCTCCAACCACACAACCCCAAAGATTGTCAATGGAGTCTAAACAAGTGGCTTCATCATCTCGTCCAGTGTCGGCCCCCATCAGTTGTCTCGCCTAGTGTCTTTTCTACCTGCAGCTGCACAACGGCCCTCTCAGGTTCTTCCAGTCTTTTCTTCTGTCTCGTTTTTGAGTCCAGCAAAGTAACTAAATGTTTCCGAAGAGCGGCCGTGTCACCCTTCCATTTCATCTTGATCTTCTGGCTGAAGCCTCTCTCCTCCACAATTTTTTTTTTGTTGCTGCAGATTCAGCTGCAGCTTGTCCATTTCTTTTGTTGGGCTCTCCCAGGATGCCTTCATGTTGTTTTTCTGCATGCTCTCATGCTGTTCTCCAACTGTTTTCGTCAGAGTTTGGATTCTCTGCCGCTCCTTTGTCAACTCTTGGGCTTTCAGAGAGAGCAGTGCCCGAAGTGATGTATTCTCCTCCTTCAAGGCTCTGATCATATTGTATTTGATCTTTAAGATCAGCTGTCGGATTGTGTCTGAGAAGCGTTGATTCTCCAGGTCTTCACGGAGGACGCCTATCTCTTTTTCCAGAGCCTTTCTGATTCCCTCAGCCTCCTCAGCCGCAGTCTCTTGGTGTACCTGCAAAAATAATCAAGATGCTAATTTTACAGCACTTTTTACACCCCCACTGTAGCGATGTGATGCGAACGGCGCTTCAAGGTGAACAGCTCAAACCGGATCTCAACTGTGAAAAGAGATTATTGGTCAATTTTATCCAGAACTCCCAGAAGAAGAATCAGCTCAACAATGGAGCCGGCAACACAAGTGAAAGCGTTTTGCTCTAAAGTCAAAGCTTAATGCACTAAAAATGATTTGTCAGTTTGAGTTTTGCCGAAAGATTTTGATTCACATTCACAAGCCCCATTGTAATTTTAGATGATATAAATAATAAAGTGCCTTTTATCGATTGCGTCTTTGATATTGTGAGTCATATGGCTGGAGTTATTAAAATTTGATATGGAAACCATATATGTTATGGAACGGCTCTTTTGAACAGATCCCAAAGACTCGGATCCCAGTAAAGAGCCATAAATCCCATCATCGCCCCACTGTCCAGATAGTAATATAATCTCGTCTATGAAGAACGTCGAACAGTCCCCAGCTCTTTTACCATCACATGTTTGATATGGGCAGTAGTATCAGGTTATGGTTAATAATATAAAGCCAGGATTTGGAAAACTGCTACGTTTAGGAACAGGGATATGATTGAGGTTCAGATGTTGTTTGTTATTGTTGGGCTTATAAGGTTAACACTAGGAATATGGTTTGGGTTAGGTTATTTGACTTTTATTTAACAAAGAAAGTCTAGATGAGATTTTGACTGTTCCATGGGAGGTCTAGCTCCAGAGGAGGAGATCCTATTGTACATATTTTTTGTGGTAGGGGAAACCGTAGCCCCCTGCTAGAACCGCCACCTTTACATGGTGGAGGGGTTTGAGCACCCAAATGATCCTGGGAGCTCTGTTGTCGGGGGCTTCGTGCCCCTGGTAGGGTCTCCTAGGGCAAACAGGTCCTAGGTGACGAGTCAGACAAAGAGCGGTTCAGAAGCCTCCAACAGGCTCGGTTAATCGTGAGGCCGTCCTTCCATGGACCCATCACCTGCAGGAGAAGCCATAAGGGGCTGGTGCAATGTGATTTGGGCAGCTCCCCCGCGACCCCGAAACGGAAAAGTGGAAGAAGATGGATGGATGGATGGATGGATGGATGGATGGATGGATGGATGGGAAACCGTAGCATATAAGGGCAAACCCCTCACAGAAAGGCCCGGCCTAGCCTGAGCTCTAACCTCTGCACCACAAATATAAATGGCATAATTTACAGTTTGAAATCAAATTTGTTAAACAATGAATCATTGTTTATCTTTCAAACCATTGCCAAGTGCACACATTAGCATAAAACCTGTTGATCTGTTCAAAGAGCGCTTTGATACAACAAAACACCAAAGACGGTTTCATAGATTACGATTGTGGTCCACAATTATTACTGTTCATCGAAAACACCCAAATTATGGCCTAAAACATATTTAGTTGCAGTTTTGGCTGAAAATGACCACATAATTGTATTCAGAAGTTCCAATTCTTGTTCTTTTGGATTAAGTGTTTGCAAATCTTAAGAAATGAAACATGCATCGATTTTTCTTTCTGCGTTTGTGGCATTAAAATATACTATTTGGGCATTAAAAAGCATTCCATTTGATCTGCTTCTGCCTGTATAAACGCTGTGTCCCGTCAAATAAATTGCAATTTCAGTCAATCCCTCTGGTGACACACAGCTCACTCGGCAGGTACAGAAGTGCACGCGCTTACGTTTCTGCAGAAGTGTGTGTCGGTGATGAACACATTCTGCTGCAAAACAAAATGATGGCAGCAGATCAACACTGTGGGGACGTACGCTGTCTTCCCTTCTCTCATTCATACATTCATCGCCCCGGTAATTTCCCCGCGGGCCCCTTGTCCTCCTCGGTGAGCGCATGTTGTTTGTGTGCCGCTCCCTTCAGCCCCCGACAGAATGGCATTTGGGAGCACTCATCTCCTGATCCCATCCTGGTGTGGTCGCAGACAGGGAGCCACATACCGTCAATTTTACATAAGGAGACAGCTATGTTTACGGGAAAAAAAATCAAAAACTATAGGAAGATCTTCATTCTCACTACACTGTGAGGCTCCCTAAACTGCTGAAGCTGAAGCAAGCAAGTGAGAAAATATTGCGCATTTGCCTCCGGAACAACTTTTATCCGCGGATTTTAATAATTCAGAGTGTGTTGAGTGGAGCAGTGTCCCTGTGAAGAAATGTTTACAGATTCACACAGATTGTTTGTTTGGTGCGTCCGGGGGCCCCTAAACCTGCGACTGGTGCCTCCCTCCAGCCTTGTTAGCGCTGCCCAGGCCCGTCACAGTCCATCCATGCAAGCATTCCTGTCTTAACACTGGAGTTGGTGCGTCGTATTCAATAAAGTACATTTTTTGAAGAGGGGAGAAGATGAGGCCGAAACTCGTTCACTTTGTGGTACAGGCTCCAAAAGTGGTATCTAGAAAAGATCATTAGCCAAAAAAAAAAATAAAGATTCATCATCCTCGTCATGAGTCTTTTGCAAATAGTTTTATAATCCTGTGACAACGTAGGAGTGTGTATAACCTCATCGTAGTCTCTAGGCCTTGGGCAATTATCCATCTATCCAGTTTCTTCTGTTTTATCCGGGGCCGGGTCGCGGGGGCAGCAGTCTCAGCAGAGATGCCCAAACTTCCCGATCCACACACACCTCCTCCAGCTGTTCTGGGGGGACCCCGAGGCGACACCAGGCCAGCTTGGAGACCTAGTCCCACCAGCGTGCCCAGGGCCTTCCACGAGGCCTTGTCCCACTAGGACATGCCTGGAACACCTCCCGCGGGAGGCGACCAGGAGGCATCCGGAACAGATGCCCTAGCCACCTCAGCTGGCTCCTTTCGATGTGAAGGAGCAGCGACTCTACTCCGAGCTCCTCCCGGGTAACTGAGCTCCTCACCCGATCTCGAAGGGTGCGCCCAGCCACCCTGCGAAGGAAACTCATTCCGGCCGCTTATATTTGCGATCTCGTCCTTTTCGGTCATTACCCAAATCTCATGACCATAGGTGAGGGTGGGAACGTAGATCGATCGGCAAATCGAGAGCTTTGCCCCGACTCAGCTCCCTCTTCACCACGACAGACCGATACAATTAATAAAATATGAATCTACTTGTGATTTTAATAAAGGACAACAATCTCGTGGTGCATTTTAATGGAGGAGAATTGTCCAGTCCTGTTGTATTCTGGAAAAAAAATATGGACGCGCAATGCTGCAGCGCCTGTCAGGTCAATCCCAGGGAAACACTCGGCCCAAACAAACAGGAAGCACAGGACGGCACATGCGGCAGCTTGAGTAGAGGACCTGGTGATCTTATGTGTAAAATCAGCTACGAAGTTGCGCGTCTAAACTCTAAACTCGTCTAAAGGGGAAAACAGAAAGACGTGGAGAGCTGACAGAGGACCAGGACGCGCACGGGGATGAAGAGTTTACCTTCAGAGGAAAACCATCGATCGCTATTTGGACCATGTGGATTTGCTCTGAGGCTGCAGCGGTGGATCAGCTGGACTTGTAACAGTGAATTGTAAGTTTGGTCATCTTTTTTTACTAATAAATGTGCTGTTTACCCGTATTTCTTTATGTACATATTAAGCACAAACATGCGCTCATTGTCTGCTTCTCACATTCTTCAAACTTTCCAATTATTTGCGTCTCCTTCGCAGATGTTTGTGCGTTGTTATGAGGGGATGTTGTACTGTGGCATTTTGACAATATCAGGGAAACAAATCAAACCAGGTACATGCTAGAGGGTTATAACCTGAAAGAAAGTCAAAACTAAGAGATAAAGATAAGTACTTAAAGTGGTCGTCTGTAAGATTGCAAAATCAGTGGAAAGAGACATTCCTAAAGTAAACAACTAAGTTTTCCCCCTCCTCTCCTGATTGGACCTGAAAGCCACACCTAGTTTGCAAAAAAGGCAGAGAGAGATATTGAGAGACAGACATTTCAAAAGTAAACCATCTCCTCCTGGACCTGATTGGTCGGTTCACAGGAAGGTTTGTCTCATTCCTCAAAGCTGGCCCCAGGAATTCTGATTCTGGCATCAGCAAAGGGACTTTAGAGAAAGATATAATGATTTAATATTACCCCTATAGTTATAAATCAAGTTGCATTCCCACTACCAATTATATTTGTAAAACATTTAAACTAACAGACTAGACTTGAACCCAGGCCAGCAAATAATAAGTATGTGTTCGTGACCCACAATGCAGTATCCATCGTTAACATAATAGCATGTGGGCATTATGGTGAATTAGTTGTACTTACTAGTGACCTGGCAGCACATCTCTTTTCAGTGCTTTTTCACAATTATTCATGCTAAAGTTGCTTGTGTGTTGTTTCTTCTTTGCTTCTGGTGTCTTTTTGCGTCCGTCTTCAGAGCACATCTGTGAAATGCACGACTGCCCAGAAACGCTCCAGAGAGTAAGCGGTGCATTGGTGATAAAGTGATCTGTTTTGGGTCATGCACGATATCCCACCCCTCCCTCCCTCTCTCCCCCAGCCCCATATGGAGTTCACAAAAGCACCAAACAGAAGAGGGGTAATTAATAGCCTCTCAGTGGGTCACTGATTCACCCACGGGACCGGGAGATTCGAGAAGGCTCCCTAAAGAGAAGCTTAAAGGAACAGGTGACAGGCCTGTTAGCAACACATCCAAACCACTTTGGAGTCAACTGCCCCCGAATGTGTCTCCCCCTTCTCCGTTAGTATCATATTAATAACTTCAGTTCACCCCAGCCCCTCAAACATCCACCCTTTGTCAAAAAACTACCCACCTCAATTTGAGAAGTCCTGCTTAATTCGGCTGTTTCAAGTTGTTAGCATGCTGTTAGCTAACACTGCCAGTTGAGTAATATTTTAAAATATTCCAAATTGACACTGATATGAAAATGAGCACAGTTTCTTTTCCAAACCATACAGATGCTTAAAGGAATAGGCCACCGTTTTTACATACTGAGATATGCTCTTACCTCACCTTAGCCGAGTTAATATATCCCCGTCTGGTCTTTGTCCGTGCGCTCTGTCACGCAAACGGAGCACATACGCAGCCTCTCCCACATGTCATATAGCTCCAAAAAAGCTCACGATAGAAGCTACCAAGCTCTTCCACGTGTTCTCTATTTAAATAAAGTTACATGAAGTGTTTTCATGCAAAGTATATTTACACAGAAATGTAACATGTCGATTTTATAAGCAGATAAAAAGGGGGACTATATTGTGAGGCGTAATGATACGAGGAGTAAAACGTCCGCGCAGTAACTCCTAAAGGTTATTGACGGAAGTGAGCGGGGGGAAGTCTTTAGGACGGACGAAGACCAAACGGGGATATATTAACTTGGCTAAAGTGAGGTAAGAGCATATCTCAGTATGTAAAAACGGTGGCCTATTCCTTTCATTTTAAGGCGAGTGAAGGAGACTTTCTCAATTCAGAGAATTTAAAACCTTTGCTGTCATGATGAAAGTTTTCTGTCATTTTATATTTTCATATAAAACATAAGGCGCTTTATGCCTAAAACTGCCCCAAATTTCTCGTATTTTCGACAACGAAATGTGCATAATGGCCAGGTTTAAATTTGCACAAACTGCTACAGTGACCACATTTGCCTACAGGGATTGGACCAGAAGAACTGAAGCTCCAACAAGGACCGCACGTTCTGTGATCTTGGCCCATCTGCTGAGGGACTCCCATCAGCCCTGGGTCTATAGCCTGTCCGTCCATGGGAGTGGATCTCTCCTTCTGTGGTTCTCCCTCTCTGGGTTTTTTAGCTTTTCCTCGCCGTGTCAGAGAGTCTTAAGGACAGGGGACGCCCATGCGGCTCGTCACCATCCACTTATTTGGACATTTGGATCTGGATACTTCATTAGCCATTGTCTTGTTTATTGCTTTGTTTCATTGCTTTAATGTTTGGTGCAGCCCTGTGAGGCCACTCCTGTTATGATATTGAGCTATACAAAAAAAAAAATGATTGATGGACATTTGGGAATGGTGCCCTTCCACAGGTATGCAAGTTGGAGAAAAGTGCCAAGAAGTTAGCTAAATATTGGAATAGCCAAAGGTGCAGACAGAATGATCCGACTCCCAAAAGCACAAAGCAAAAGACGCCTTGAGGCAAGTGAAACAGCAGAGAAGTTTCAACACAGGAGTCTCAACCCAGTCCAGTCGACGATGCTTGAAAATCTGCGCTACAAACCTGCAAAATCCACCTCCAATATTCAATAATTGCGCAGCGTTGTGTTTAAAAGACGGGTCAATCTCCCGGTTTCCATCGAGATCCTCATCTGAAAGCTTATATTACAAAGTCGATTGTTAGTCACATAATATGCGAAAGCCCCCTTTAAGTCGGCCGCACCGCTCTCGGCATTAGCCTTGACATGTTAATCCACACTTTGAGCAGCACTTGAGTGGAAAACGCTATCTCCACCCAGGCAGCGTGTCCTCTGTAAGCCCCGTAAGACAAAGGAGAAAGGAGGAGGTGTCAATCATTTGCTCATACAAATTCCCCAGGTGTTTTTCGGCGGGTTCAGAGCGGGAGACGCAGTTGTAAGTCTGACAGGGCGGGGAGAGACTCTGCAAGGTGCTCTTTAAAAAGCCCGGCAGCTCTCTGGACACGGATGAGTGAAAAAAGTCCAAGTTAGCAGAAAATGTCCAAGGGAAAGGTCGGGCATATTCTACCCAGGACGGAAAATCAAAAGTTGGAGTCAGTTTTTATCCCCTGAAAGGATCAGGCAAAAAAGTGAAATCCTCAAAAGTTGAATGCAACAAACGCAGTGGATTGAACGGGGTCAAAATGAGGGCTGTTGTACAACAAACACAAAAGTAAAAACTATCTAACCTCGACAAAGCCAAGACAGTGGGAATATAGAAGTTTGTTCATCTCTCAAAGCCTGTAATGTAACAGTTGTTTATTTGGTTGGTCAGGACAGTACCTTTCCTGACATGCTTGTCACAAACAATTTCAATGGGAGTTATTCCCAATGGAGTGCTCCAAGGAGAGACCATTTGAAAGTAAATTTAGTCTCTTTTTTTTGTTTCTGCTTGCCATACTACCTTTTTCAATGTCCAGACTTCTGTTCAAAAGCAGGAGTGTCTGGAACTTTGCTAAAAGCCAATCCAATCTCGATCCAATCACAGACCATGTTGTCATGACAGGAATCAAACTAAGCGCTAGCAAAATATTTTCTTAAAGCAGTATTAAGTAACTTGTTGACCTTAATAAATCCTTTCCGTAGTCCCTGTGGGGGTAATACAAGTGTTAATGGGATGATTGGAGGGTCTTTCATCTCCCCCTGGTGTCTCTGGCCAGAAAACCACAATTGCAACTTGACTGCCACCGGGTCGGAGCACCAATACACACCAATGGAATCACGAAGAAGAAGCTAACAGGCTAACGGGCAAAGCAAACTGCGGGCTAACACCACTTAAACATTATTTACAGCCAAGTTTGAGTGAAAAAAATGATCTCCATTGTGTAATTGGGTGTACAATATCCCTCTGTCCCTTTGTCTTTTATGTCAGCGTAGTATTTACTCTCACGGACAATTAATGAGTAAAAAAGCACAACATGCTATGACACCTGCAGTGGCACTTATGGCCTCCAGGGGCATGAGTTACTTAGTTATGCTTTAACCTTTTAATGTTATCCCCACAACCATTAAAGAAAAAAATAAATAATTCTAACCATTTGGGAGACAAACATTTTTTTAATACCGGTCCAAACCGGATATAAATCAGTCTAAAACTGGTCTAAACCAGTCTATACCGGCTCAAAACCAGTCTAAAAGTTGTCAAAAGAAGCATAAACCAGTCCAAACTTGATCTAAACCAGTCTAAATGTGATCTAAACGTGATCTAAACCAGTCCAAACTTGATCTAAACCAGTCTAAATGTGATCTAAACCAGTCTAAACTTGATATAAACCAGTCTATACTTTATCTAAACCAGTAAAACTTGACCTAAACCAGTCCAAACTTGACCTAAACCAGTCCAAACTTGATCTAAACCAGTCTAAATGTGATCTAAACCAGTCTAAACTTGATATAAACCAGTCTATACTTTATCTAAACCAGTAAAACTTGACCTAAACCAGTCCAAACTTGATCTAAACCAGTCTAAACCAGCATAAAACAGTCCAAACTAGACCAACCCGCATCTAAACTGGATATTTTGAGTATTACACATGTGGTAGAGAATGATGCAGGCCGTTCGTATCATATCCAGCTTTTCTCTGATTGTTTAATACACTTAAAAGAAATCACCCTTATCCACACGTTTGTGGGAAATGAAAAACTGTCCTTTGTAAAGACGTGACCACGTCTGTGAAAAGACGCTCCCTCGGTCTACAGCTGGCTCTGAAACCACATGGACTTTGTTTTCGCCCTGCCATAATCTTGTTTTACTGCAACTATAATGTGAGTTCCGCAAAAAACGGCGGTCCCAAAGACGTCCAACTTGTTTTTTTTCCAGAACAACCTAAAACTGGCCTTTTCGAAACAAACGCCGTCAAATCACTCGTCTTTAGCCTTTTTTTTTTTTTGCCAGCCCCTCACCACAACGTGCAACGCAAAGTGAACTCCGCCGCACACCCTACATCTGCTTTTGTTTTCCAGTTAAATGAGCGGGATTTTTTTTTTTTTTTCTCAACACAATTTTAAACTCGTGTCGTAAAAGTCTGAGTCCTTTTGAAGGGCCTAAGTGAGCTGCCATATAATTTAGTCGGGAAGCTGTAAAAAAAAAGTGTGTAAAAAAGCGCAATGTTGTTCTTCTGGGAATACCGATCCCACCACATCTATTGTTTGTGTAATTACACTAAAGTAAAGCTTGGCAGTGTGCGGCTGAAGGGTCATGGGAGACAAGAGGCTGCATGACTTTTAGTGAGGGAAGGCACTGGTCGAAAAGATGGGTCAAATGTAGAGCAAACTTATCTACGGATAAGTCGGACACATAAGCTAAACCTCTTAAGGGGAGACACTACAGGCAAAACTCATTTTTTTCAGTTTTCAGGTTTTGGGCCAAATTGGTCTCTGAACATACAAGCTTTCAGCCGGAAACAGAAAATATGCCTAATCTTCACAATGACATGTTTAAATATTGCGCTGATTCAATGTTCCCCCATAGATTTATATGGGACAATGCAATTTCAAGGGCCTTTTTCTCAAAACACATTTTTCCGTCATTGTGGCGACACGTCAGTCGGTCCTACTGACGTGGACATAGTGTCGCCACAATGACTTCAAATTTTCCATCCTTGGACTGAACAATATTTGGAAGATTTTTTCAGAGGGATTTTTTTATTATTTAATCCCTAGCCTGATTAATTGAGTTTTGAATGTCAAAAATAAAATTTGTACACATTTTTCCACTAAAAAAACAGATTTTTTTAAAAACTAAACAAGATATCCAAAATCCCCTCTGAAAAAGTCTTGGTAACTCATTTATCAATAAAATGAAACCATAAATTTGAATGTAGCTCTATCCATTATTCAGATTTCGTCGCTGAAAAGATGGGAAATTTGGGGCATTTTTAGGCATAAAACACCTTGTTCTTATATGAAAAGATAAAATTACAGAAAACTTGGAATGTATTTTTTTTCTTCACATTTATGCCAGTGATCGACAGCAAAAGTTTCACATTGATATATGTAAAAAAAAAAAAAATCCCTATTCACCTGCAGTGTCTCGCCTTAAAGGAACAAGCCACTGTCTTTCCATACTGAGATATGTTCTTACCTGAGCTTAGACGAGTTGATGCGTACCTGTCTGGTCCAAAGATGTTGTTAGCATTTGGCCTCTGCAAGCATATTCCTATGGCTCCAAACGGGCGTGAAGTTTAAGCTCTGTCCATGTAGGCACACACATTATAATGTTGAGCACAGTACGGCGAAAATGTTAAAAGCGTAAATGTGGGGCTTGATCTTCTGAATGTCCACTTTGGGCTAAATGTTTTGCTCATCCACTACATTGTGAGGTACAGCAAAACAACAGCAGATTGGGGATTATTCCTTACCTTTACCCGTCCTGGGGGCTGTCTTTGCCACCGTCGTGGACCGGGCAGAACTGGGGCAAGGTTTGAAGCTGGGGCTGGTGTGAGAGAGTGGAGCTGATGGAGTTTACTGATAGTGGAGGAAAAACTTTATCCGTCTCTTTGTTGTGGTCGACCCCTCTCTGCGTCCGGAGGAAAACCAGCCACCTTGATGCCGACAGTTTTGCGTAAATCCACATTACGACGCTTCTTTCCATCTTAAAGTCACACCGCGTAGAATTTTACCCAAAAGATAAAATTGAAATACATACTTTTATTTTATAACAGATATTTTCAGCATTGAAAAATACCTCAAACAAACATGTGATTTTGCTGCGAGCGGCTCAGCTCTCCTAAGAGAAGACACAGCTTTACCGGGAGTGGGTACGTCTCCAGCTCGTTTCCATGGAGATGTCGACTAAAGTCAGTCGAATTTTTTAGAATGTAGGTTAGTTTCCCATCCCGATCCATTCTTTGATTTTTCACTGCATTTTCTGTGTGGAGCTGGTCATTAGGAGCATGTTTTGTACTGATGCCAACAGTATAGTCCAAAATGTTACGCAGTGTACCTTTAAATATTCACTACTTTTAGTTATTTCATGGTTAAAATTAAAAAAAAAAAAACAGTCTCTTCTTCACTCCAGAAACAGGAGCTCTTCGGAGAAAAACAAAAACAAATGGGAAGTGTATACATGCTGCTATATCCCGGTTACTGACGGAAAATCCCAGGCAGAAAACCCGGGTTTCTCAAAACCGGGAAACAGCTATTTTCCATTAAAAAAATTACAAAAATCCATCAAAAAAATTACAAAAATCCATCAAAAAAAAGACAAAAAAAACATCAAAAAAATGACAAAAATCCATAAAAAAATGACAAAAAAACATCAAAAAAATGACAAGAATCCATCAAAAAAAGACAAAAATCCAGCAAAAAAGTGACGAAAATCCAGCAAAAAAACCATAAAAAAACCATCAAAAAAAGACAAAAATCCAGCAAAAAAGAGACAAAAATCCAAGAATTAAAAATTAGAAAAAGAAAATTAGAAAAAAAAAATTCAAAAAAAATGGAAAAAAAATAAAATTGAAAAATAAAAATTATAATCAATTTTTTGCGATTATGCTAATTTTGTAATCGTTTATTGTTGTAATCGAAATCGTAATCGAATTTCGATTAATTGCACAGCCCTACCCTCAGTCACGCAAAACGACCGAAGATGTTGTTAGCATTTGGCCTCTCCCACTATATTCCTATGGCTCCAAACGGGGGTGAAGTTGGAAGCGACCGCGCTCTTCCACGGGCACGCACAAAGACCAGACAAGTACGCATCAACTCGTCTAAACTCATGCAAGAACATATCACAGTATGGAAAAACGGTGGCCTGTTCCTTTAACCCCCCGCCTTAACCAAGCACTTTTTCTCCAGTTCAGCATTACCCAAATCTAAAAGCTTCTTCTTACAGCCTACAGACCAGTGTTTTCATCCTTATATATGTCTCTATTTCAAGAAGCTTTTAGATTTGGGTAAAGTAGGGATGTCACGGTAACCGGTGTAGCGGTAAACCCCGGTAAAATTTTTGACCGTGAAAATGACCGTCTTATTTTGTGTTTTTATTATTATCTTGGTGAATAACCGCACCCGCAGTGTAGGCACGGTGAGCCTCACCAGCCACCGTCTCATCTGCTGCAGTTTCCGCGCATGCGAACTTTGTTGTTTGCAACCCAAACAAAACTTTCTCGAAGCTGGAATCATGTCCGACACGACAGCGCGCAGGATCTATCAGCCTTCAGAGCTCAGTTTGCGGAGCGTGCAGGAAAAAGTGTCCGCAAATGCAGCAATACTTCGAACCTCTGACTCTCCTGCGTGACCGTCTCCCACAGCTCTATAGCAGGAAGCTAACGTTAGCGCTTTAGCTGAAATGCTGATGTGGGACTTTGGGTTGAGGGAGAATGTAACGAGTCGCCCCATAGTGCGGCTGCAGCGCCACCGCCAGTACATAAGCCGTGTCCGGATACCTCCGCACGATGGCACAATGCGTTACGGGGCTCCCAGTGGCAGATTGCAATAGATTCACTCTCGCCGCAGTATTATGAATTTAATAATGATGGCATTTTCCCAAATATGCAAAGCGAAAGCTCACTGGAAGGACAACAACAGTTTTCCTGATATAGACGGTTTATCTTCGTTTCTGACGCTATAAATAGTACATGTAATATCCTCGAAACGATCAACAACACATCGTTATAGTTCCTTTACTTTGATGTGAAAAGGCTTTGTCTGTATTTATTTATGTAACAAGCACAGTTAAACTTTATTGAAACGATTTCAGTTTGTGTAGGACTATCAATGCTTTCTGAACATATTAACACACATTTAAAAAAAATACCGCGATAATACCGAAAACCGTGATAATTTTGGTCACAATAACCGTGAGGTAAAATTTTCATACCGTGACAGCCCTAGGGTAAAGTCAAACTGTAGAAAGCGCACTTGGTTAAGGCTGGGGATAAGAGCTTAAAACCACACGAGGGCCAAGCCGAAATGCCTGCTTCTCCGCCTCCACATGTAATTGTCATATAAGTAATATCTCCACTCGACATCTCAAAAGGCCATGTGTGTTTTTAGCGAGTTTCACACGTCTCCCAAAGCAGATTTAAGTCAGGAATTACCCCCGAAACATCAGCTTTGTGTCACATGGGTCTGGTCGGAGTTATGCTATTCCCAATTATATCCATACCCTCGGCTTCCTTGCTCTCACTACTGTTTTTACAAGCGTTTTTTTTTTTTTTTCTCATTCCCGGCAGCTGCTAGACAGATTGGTCAGGCAAATCTATGCGCGGCGAGGATCGAGCGGCAGCAGCAGGAGGAGGAGGACGAGGAGGAGGAGGAGGAGAGTGAAAAAGTGGAAACTGAAAATGAGATTGTCCAGATTAGATGGCCTGATTGGGCAATTAGCTATCGTCTCCATCAGCCGGCCCGGGGGCCTGGAGGCATCTGCCACTGTGGGATATGCAGACGGGGCTCGTGACGGCGCTTTTTCAAATATACACACATGGTATTTAGACACAGTTAACACGCGGGAGGGAGCGCGGAAGAAAGTGCACATGTGAGCTGCAGACGGCCGGGTGACCTGACGCTGACCAGAGAGTCCCATTGAAGACTTTGTAACACACATTTGTAGATGCGTATTCATCATTTATTAAAGATTCCCAAATCAGCAGGTCCATAGCACAAGTACGTTATTCAGTTAAAGGGGGGGTATTATGCAAAATGGACTTTTTCAAGCTTTAAATCATGTTATTATGTCACTCCCTCATTAAAAACATGCCTGAAGTGTTGCCATGGCACATTCACGTATTTTTTGAGTAATCTGTAAAAACTCTGATGGCGGCCATTTTAGGGATACACTGCAAAAAGTATTTAACTAGATTTATTATTTATTTTATTTATTTGAGCATACATTTTGCTCAAAAGGAGTAGGCTGAAGCAAAAGCTTATGAGCGCCTACCCCCAACTCAATATGATGAACTTTTCATTTCTCATAGTATAATCAGTGTAAACAAAACAACAACAAGGAACTATAGCAAAGAAAACAAAACAAAAAATGAAGAACTCGTTTCCTTTCAGTACAGCTTTTTGACTCACAACCATTGTCTGAACTATTCACATAATAACAGAACCAAACACTATTACACTATTACTATTTCCTGCAAGATCGCTACAAAGCAAGTAACAAAGCGACCGTTCATATATTTCTTTCAGTTTCCAATGCCAAATATCAGCCACGTTCACTAGTGTTCATGACATAAGGGCACATTAATACACTTATTATAGTCCGTGTTCTTGTTGCTCCAGTGTCATTACCAGGCTCAACACAATTTTAATCTATGTGCATTTTTAATGTATTATTATTATTTATATATATTTTATTATGTACAGTATGATGTGACCCCTACATGGAGTGGTGCGTTAAAAAGCCGGGTGTAGAGCGGGCCAGTTGAAGAGGGCAGTAGCTCCCCATCAACAAACCCGCCCCCAGCCGCCCTAACAGCTGATTTTGTAGATGATGTTCGTCTGCTGTAAAATGCATTAACCAATGGGGTTCTTGAGCTCGTTGGAGGGGCTCATTCTCATTTCACATTCATTATGTTTTGAGCAATAGAAATGACATCCATTACAAGCAATTCCAAACACTCTGCCATTAATGAATCAATGTAAATTGGTTGTATTGCTTCCTCTAATGGCAACTAATTTCTTCTTTTCTGTATTTTTCAAAAGTCTTTTGTTTGTATTTATATTTGAACAGGTTGATGTTTGGACATTGTTTCATTTCCATATCCAAATTATTCCACAATTGCACCCCTTTAATTGTAGGGCTGAAGCTTTTCAAAGTTGAGCTATGTTACTGAATCCTAAAGTTTAAATCTTCACGTAATTCATAAAAACCAGTGCGTTCTTGGAACCTTCTTTGTATTTGGCCTGGTAACAGTTTGTACCTTGCTCTGTATAGCATCTGTACAGTTTGGAACTCAACAATGTCACAAAACTTCATGATCCTTATAGATCAGTATAAACATCTCAATTTGAGCATAATAATCCAAATTTTAGTTGTTTTGACTTGTTAAGAAGTTCTTGGGCATTTGTCCTAGATTACTTCATTTGTTCTGAGATGTTTCTGACTCGTTTCAATACATTTCGTCCTTATTTCAGGTCATTTTCTTTGCCAATGGGGTAAGAAAATTGGTCTTATCTCATTGGCAATTTTACTTTCTTATTTCAAGCGAGATTTACCCTAGAACTGGTCTGAAATGTCCTCAAACAAGCAAAATAAACTTGGTCCGATCAGGAAAAGTGTCTAAATGAGTGAAAACCGCTCAAAACAAGATACATTTCCTCAATTCAAGTCATTTAAGCCAATGCTTGATATTTACTTTTTGTAGTGTAGGTTTGCCTGAGTCCTCCTAGGAACGCCCCCACCTCCTGGAGACGCCTCCGAGCTTTCGTCACCAGCCGAGTAACCAACCACTGCTCCTCAGCAGAACCCCCTCCCCACTGATGCCACAGACAGCGTGTGGAGGGGGCGTGTCTGAAAGGCTCAGAGGTTCTTAAAGAGACAGAGGCCTATTTCAAGACATTCACTACAGCCATTTTGAGAGAGCAATTTTATACAAGGCAGTTATTTTAATTTACTGCATTGACAGACCAACAGAAGGTTTGGTCATCATTGTAGTGTGCCATAGACTGGTGCTATGTGATTGAGCATTATACCCCCTCTTTAAAAGGTCCTATGGCAGATTTTTTTATTGTTTGTAAGGAATGAAGGCAGGAGTGCATTGTTTGTAGCAGTGCAAACACATTTCTAACTTTTCTAATGCATTTCGAACATCCAAAATACTTCACAGGGATGAGTTGGCGCTCGCACTTTTGACAACATTCAAGGAGCAATCATTTACTGTCATGGAAAAAAAGAAACCAGGCTCTGAATGGGAGCGACTGAAGGTGTTCAATGACGAGAGGATGAGAGGACACTTCAGCGAGCCAGAGGAAATAGAATCATGGCGGTCTGACAGATTCTCTCCAACTGGCGGTGGGATTGGAACTACAATCTACAAGGAAATACTATTTATAAAAATGCGGCGCATAAAGGGCTATTCTCATGAACGCTCGCTGTCTCAAAAGTAAAGTTTGTTTCACGACTGGACAAAAGTGCTACAAATCGGAGCTTCACTTCGTCGTCTCGTGATCGAAAGGTCGTGGATTTCGAATCCCAGCTCCCACAGATGCACACTGTCATTGTGTCCTTGGGCAAGACACTCCACCCGACTTGCCTCCAGCGTCTGCGTACATTGGTGTGTGAATGAGAGAGTGAACGGGTGGCTGGTTCCTTAAGCGCTTTGGGCCGGATAAAGGTAGAAAAGCGCTGTGTAAGTTGAGTCCATTTACCATGTAGTGGGAATGAATATTGTAGTGAATATTGCAGTGCTTTGGGCGGCGCAGCTAGAAGGTCCCGGGTTTGATTCCCGGACGTGGCCTTTCTGTGTGCATGTTCTCCCCGTGTCTGCGTAGGTTTCCTCCGGGTACTCCGATTTCCCTTTTCCACTAAAAACATGTACAATTAGCCTGGCAATGGGTCCCCTGACCAGCAGCTCCTAAGGTCATCGATACTGAGGATGGGTCAAATGTTGAGAATACATTTCCCTACAAGGACTAAAATGTATGTATTTTACCTTAAACATGGGGACGGCAAGTTTACTTTGTGCCAGGCCACAATTGGGGGGGTCGAACTACTGATTGTGGCCCAAAGTCGAACCACATTCATTTCTCTCTCTCTCAACTCTAGTAAGGGCTCCTTATCTTTATTTGATCTAATAATAATATCTTCCTTTAGCAATTTTAAATCAGCAGACATTTTTGCATATTTGGTCAAATTTAACCCCTTAACCCCCACCTAAACCGAGCACATTTTCTCCAGCTTGGCTTTACCCCAATCCAAAAGCTTCTGGAAAAAAAAGGTGTGAAAATAGCGACAGAACTGAGACAGAAACAATGACGAAGATGTGACAAAAAAGTGAGAAAACTTTGACGAAAAAGTGACGACAAAATGACAAAAATGTGACCAAAAAAAACAAAAAATGACAAAAATGTGACAAAAAATGACCAAAAAAGACAAAAAATGACAAAAATGTGACAAAAAATGACAAAAATGTGACAAATAAGACAAAAATGTGACAAAAAAAAACAAAAAATGACAAAAATGTGACAAAAAAAGACAAAAAAGACAAAAAAGACAAAAAATTACAAAAATGTGACAAAAAAAGACCAAAATGTGACAAAAAAAGACAAAAAATGACAAAAAATGTGACAAAAAGGACAAAAAAAGACCAAAAAATGTGTCAAAAAAAATGACAAAAATGTATTTTTAAAAATGACAAAAAAGTTCCAAAATGAGTTGAATACCCCCCAAAAAAAGATGGAAAAAAATTGATGAAGTGAGGAAAAAGATCCATTTAAATGAGTTTTGTAGATCTTTCTAGAGCTTTCAAATGAGGTGTAACACTGGCCTACAGGATTTGGGTAAAGCTCCCGTTTTGGCCGGGAAACGGGTGAGACGTGCTTGCAGCGGGCATTAGAAAGTGTCCCGTATGTCTTGGGGACCAGAGGTTACATGCTGGAGGTGTAAACCAACAAAGCGCTTCATAAAACCGATGCATTAGAACTGCCAGACATCAAACTTCAAATTATTCCTACAACTGCGAACCTGCTTCTGTAACCGCATCTCGAGATTTCATTGAACGTTTCAACGACAGGCTTCGACACAAGCTCACTTGCTCAGCACTGCAGCCGGGATCTTTTTAAAGTAAGCGGATTCTAAATTACAGTCTGTCATTACATCTCACAGCTCAGTCTTCAACCACTTAAACACCATTCTCTCCTCTGTCGAAATGTTGCATTAGTTGAATGAAAAGTGCCTCTCCACCAAACGCGTCCCATTCTCTTCTGATCCCACCGCGAGTGTCACTTTGCTCATGATTTAAGCGTCAAACACAGAATCTGTCAGACCAACATAATTCTATTTCCCTTTTGCATTGTTCCTCTCGCTCGCTGAAGTGTCCTCTCGTCACTGGGCCCGCCGCACTTCCTTCAACACCTTCCCATTCAGAGCCTGGTTTCTTTTTTGCTTTTCTGACATAGCGAGTGAGGAGAAAGGAGAATGAGTGAAAAAGACCTCCATCTCACCATATAAGAAATGACGGGGAAAAATCAATGCTCCTTTGGGTCAAAATTCCACCTAAGCCTATTGTTTTTTTTTCTTTTTTCCAAGCTACCAAGTATAATTTCTATATTTTGATTTAGTAAAACGTGTTTTTTTTAGTACGTGGGGGGATACGGAGCTTGAAACACCCTGTTCGCATACTTTCAGTCGGGAAAAAAAAAGTGGCAGCTTCTAATGAAATTTAAACAATGGTGCATAGCTCCGCCGTAACTCAGCTTTAGCACCTCAAGTTTTTCTGTCTCATTTCCAAAAACGTAGCTGCGCTGTGATGAATTGGTCTCCGCTGGCTCGCTCATGTTCTCACATAAAGAGGCTTCACGCTGTAAGAGAGACGGAGGAGGGAGATATGTAAAAAAAAAAAAAGAAAAAGAAAAAAGCTGAAGTGAAAGTGAAAAAAGCAAATGATTGCAAGTTATACAAGTTGAATTGACTGCTTTATAAACGCTGCTTCTCTGATACGTATATACAGGTGTTTTAGAGCTGGAGTGACCAAAGCGTGCCACATCACTCTTGCTGTAGATGAGAAATATTCTGGTTTTTTTTTGCTTTCCATCATCCGTACGTTTTTCTTTCTGGTCACTGCTCCTGCAGGCCGCCCCAGCAGCGTAGAGGATGGGTCAAATGCAGAGAACGAACTTCCCTACGGGGATTACCTTCTTAACCTGACTACTTTCCACACACTTTACACATGGCCTCCCTGCAGTTCTTCAGTAAAGTAAAGAAGCATGTAGTCCTCGCTCAGCCAATCAGAAGAGATCACCCGACATCACAGATCCCACTACTGTGGCATTTGACCAATCAGCAGAGACCGGTCAGGCTCTAAACTTCCTGTTTTCTCTGAAGACTGAAAAAGACCCAAGTCTGGCTAAGTTCATGGTACATTTCTTTGCATAACTTGAAAACTGACCATGGTAAGTTGATGAAACTCACACATTTTATTGGTGAATATTTGTGCTAAGTGATGATATATGTGTTGCTTTTGGAGAACGTAGTGAAATAAGTGAAATTGCAGCATGAAAAAGGCAGGCACCATATTTGATCATGCGCCCTGTTCACCTAAACCTAAAGTTTATTAGTTTTGTCCATATTTGGAAATGCCCGTTGCACCTCTTATTCATACTTACAGTATCTGCTTGTGAAAAGAACCAATAAACCCTAGGACTATGTTTTTATGTTGCCAAAGGTTACTTTCTATTGGAAGTGACCCCGCCCACTGCACGTAAAGCACAGTCACATTACAAAAGCTCTTGCCTATGACAGGTGATCGTTCAAACTTCAATATCACAAAACACAATGTCTCCTGAACACCAGCTTTCTTTCAGATGTGGCATTACACTGTTGCTCTCCAGTCCAGAAGCTTTTAGATTTGGGCAAAGTCGAAACTGAGGAATATGCTTTAGGTTAAGGCGGGTGGTAAGAGGTTCATAAAGCGTAACTTAAAGCAGTACTAAGTAACTCTTCCCCCCAGAGGCCATAAGCGCAACTGCAGGTGTAGTAGCAAGTTACGATTTTTTAACTTATTAATTGTCTTGGAGAGTAAATCCTACGCTGACAGGAAAGGCGAAGGGAGAGAGGGTTACTGTGCATCCAATTATACAATGGAAATATTTTTTTTCACTCAAACTTGGCTGTAAATACTGTTTAAAGTGACGTTAGCCCGCAGTTAGCTTTGCCTGTTAGCATGTTAGCTTTTTCTTCGTGATTCCATTAGCGTGTATTGCTTTCTCCGGACCGGTGGCAGTCAAGTTGCAAACATGGTTTTCTGGCCAGAGACACCAGGGGGGGATGAAAGACCCTCCAATCATCCCATAAACACTTGTATTACCCCCACAGGGACTACGGAAAGGATTTATTAAGGTAAACACGTTACTTAGTACTGCTTTAACTGACCTTAAAACATAAATAAATACTGCTTTAGTCACACCAAATCTATTTCTTTACATTTTACAGAAACATATACACTTAAGTTATAATATTTTAGAGTGGACATATGAGGCTTCAAAACAAACTTTCAGTTTCGATTAACACCGTGGTTTACACTTTCGGACACACTTTGAGCAGAACGAGTCAGAACCGTAATGAAGTTGGCTTATGGGCTTGAAAACAGTTTTGGGCTTCAATAATGACACATAACGGTTTCAGGAAGTACAGAACAAAACACGCCGCTGATACCATAGAAGAAGAAACGCCAAAATCGAATGACCTAAGGATTACACCAAACTGTTTGAATGGAGTGGAATATGACTCCAGGTATGTCTTCGACGAAAGAGCAACGTTACAACATGGTTTATCGATTTTGCATGTGGCAGTGTGCAGTAACAGTACCTGAGTCCAACTTTCGGCCCCCTGCACCCACCCCCGCGTCTTTATCCCACGCTTTGTGTCCGGCGTGTGGTCAGCGGGGAGAGAGGGAACGGCCCTTTTCGAATGACTGATGTCGGGCGGCGGCTTCAGACAGAGGAACGTTGACTGTCAGCGTGGGCTACCTGAAGATAAATGCACATCTGGCATCCATCTCTCCACAGCTGCGAGGGCCGGGACACGGAGAAAAAGCCCAATATTTACACACATGGAGCGGGACCGGCGTGTTCAAGAGCGCTCAGAAGAAGTGAGAGGGATGACAAGGGGGCAGGACTCGGTGTAAGAGGACGGGCATAAATCACAGGCCGCTCCCTTTCAGCACCAGGGTGGTTCTCATCGTGCGGTGAGCCTGCGATGGAGGAGTTTAGTTTAGGTCCTGTTTGATTTAGAGTTTTGTTTGTGGCTCAGCTCTGGGTTTGCGCAATCTAGAAGGTTTCAACTTTTAAATCCGTAGCCAAAGCTATGTTTTTGATAGTCTGAAGTCCTCAAAATGATCTTTAGTGGAGAATGTGTTGCCGATTGGATGAACTGCTCCTCGTTTTAGCCAATCACAGCCAAGTCTCAGAGTAAACTGTATATTAGTATGTATAGTAAGTGGCCTAATATGTTTAAGATGACGTGTGCCTCGCCTGGGTTCAAGGTGAGACTTGGAGGTGGCGGCCGAGGGCGGAGGAAGGCGCCTGGAATCAAGGCGGACACATCACTGCCCCGAGAACAGAGACACATCTTCTGCACTTTCTGTCAAATATGAAGCATTTCTGCAAATCAAGGTAGAGCTATGTGATGAGAAAAGAGGAGGCTGCAGATCGTCTTGGCAACACTTTTCTGATCAGAACACAATTCAGATCCAATCATCTGTCAGCACAACATGCTGACCACACTTCATTTCCCATCATCCCCCTTTGGCCTTTGTAGTTCAGGCGGTCGAGCCAGGCGGTGGATTGCGTCCGGGCCGGCATGCACCGCTCGCCTGTAGCCCCTGGCTCATCTTAAACACACCTAATGTCGGCAAATGTAAAGCCCGCCCACTAACGGCAACACTGTCACGCGATCGGTCCGAACCACCAGCGGATTTGAGGCAGACTTATCAGCGTAAGCCTTTCAAAATGTTTGTTTTCGTAAGACTGAAAAGTGACAGTTGGCGACCCTTCATCTCACAGCTCAAGCTAGTGCTAGTTCAGTTTTGCAGTACATATACATCCTCACAAGACATAAACAAAGACAAGACAATAACAATAAGAAACTGCAAGATTATGAGAATAGTGAAATCCTCCTACATCTTCCTATTCACACGCCATATGAAGGATGGAATAAATAAACTTTGGCGACCTGAACCTACGACCAGAAAGAATCATCTCAAACTCTGTGTTTGGCACATGGATCGAATCCTTTACAAATGTCGGAGCCTTTTCCAGAGAAGGCCAGAGACTTTTCATAGAAGAAGGTTAAGGCATAGACCGAAGGTTAAGGTTCTTTATTTGTCATTATACATCAACTGTACAACGAACCTGATGGTTTTCTTTGGGGGACTAATTAATATCGATAACGGGGGACAAAAACGCAAGAATTCACGTAGCAAACGTGAACCGATATGCAAGTAACAGGGGTCAGACAGTAGTGCTCCGCAAGCTCTAATTTTGGGTGTGGTTCGCGAGAGAAAATAATAAAAGTTGGCTCTGTGGCGCCCCCTCAAACAGGCAGTTAACATTGACTCGATGGACGACCGGTCGCAAAAAAACTGTCAACTGTCATCACAGAATGTCCAGTTCTTGGAGCTTCGCTTCTTGTCCAGATCCTGTAGGCGGGGTTCTTCTGTTCCCCCGTAGACAGGGCTGAAGACCACAACACCAACGTCCCACCATCTGAAACAGACACTCCCAAGAGGGAGTAGAACAGTGGACACCATGTGAATAGTAATGAACTGAACTAGAGGATAGCGCTCAGTGTACCGTACTTCCCACAGCAGTGTCCCTCCTAAGGCAGCTTTGCTTTAGGCTGTGGGTTATTTATTTATTTACTGACCTGATCATGAGCTAAATCGGAGAGGTACGTCTTAAATGTCGAGACTGTGTCTGCTTCTTACATAAAACGGAGCTTGGTAGATAAAGGCTCTACCTCCTACAGTGATTTTGGAGACTCGAGGAATCACTAGTAGCCCTGAGTTTTGGAGAAATATAAAAAAAACATATCGTGATCGGACTCACAAAAACACCAAAATGCCGTACATTCTGTACTATTGAGCGCACCTGAATATAAGACGCACAACAACATTTATTAGGATATTTTTCACACACCTTGGCTGAGCTGGTCTACAAGCCGCAGCTCTTCTAAGCGTTCCAATACTTCAAATCAGCCTTGCTGTAATCAATGTCAAATTGTGTATTTGACATTGATTTGATTTTTGATCAAAATCACTATTTCGAAGGCAAATCCAAGGCTCTGTGAGCTGCTTTTTCAATAAAGAGAGCGAGCGCGGGGCAGCGGGGCTCACTCAGCCTGGAGCTGGAGGCTCCTCTGGCTGAAGCCACGGGGAAATGGCATATTTGGCCTAAAGTGAACATTTTACAAGCCTCAGCCAGTGCAGATTATGCACACGGTAGACCCCCCCCTCCCCCCTCCCCAATCCCCTACTTTTTTTATTTTTATGTGAAGGCATTTGGAAACTAAAAGCATCAGAGCTTTTAGTTTCCAAGTGTTTTGTCTGCCATTTACTGCAGCCTCCATCCACCACTGGTAAAAAAAAAGATATTTAAACCTAAAATATTCTTAAAGGAACAGGCCACCGTTTTTACATACTGAGATATCTTCTTACCTTAGCTTAGACAAGTTCATGTGTACCTGTCTGATCTTCACATGTGCTTTCAGTCACGTAAACACAGCACAGGCAGTGTTAGCATTTAGCCTGTCCTCCTCTCCTCTATAGCTCCAAATGAGGTGAAGATAGAAGTTACCAAGCTCTTCCACGTTTTACCTATTTAAATGGTTACATGAAGTGTTACACTACAAAGTACAATCACACTAAATTAAACTATGTCAAAAAAAAGGGTGAACTATATTGCAAGCAATATCTTCACGCTTCGAAAAGAAACCCACATTGTTTAATTCAGTGTAATTATACCTTGTAGTGTAACACTTCATGTAACCACATTTAAATAGGGAAAACGTGGAAGAGCTCGATAGCTTCTATCTTCACATCATTTGGAGCTATAGAGGAGAGGAGGACAGGCTAAATGCTAACGCTGCCTGTGCTGTGTGTACGTGACTGAAAGCACGTGTGAAGATCAGACAGGTACACATGAACTTGTCTAAGCTAAGGTAAGAACATTTCTCAGTATGTAAAAACGGTGGCCTATTCCTTTAAACTTTGTTATTGATTAATAAAGCTCTACACTATTAATGTGTCTCTCATCCCGAGAGGTTTAGACCTCGGCCTCTAGGGTCTCTGAGGTAAAAATCCCCAGTTGGTCCAACATCTCGGCGGCTGCATTTTTGCTTGCCTCCTCTTTGGTCGACCCGGCCCCGTCCGCCCACAGCTTTCCCAGGGTGACCTTCATGACATAGTGCCATCCCGTTGGCCCGCGCCACTGCTGAACGAGGCTGTAGTCGGGGTATCCCACCCAACAAGCCACCAAGTCTGAAAGATACGAACAGGGCTCTGAGTCCACGGTAAATGGCTTCAGCCGCTCCTGTTCAGCCTGAAGGTTCTCAGGCAGGGTCAGATGTTTCTTCAGCTGGCGCAGAATGTATGAGGCCGCCCCAGCCATTGCCTCTTTTTTGCTCTGGCCTTGTCCAAATGCGAAGAACTGGCCCACACGAAGTTTTATCTTGAAGGTCCCACGACGAGCGTCCAGGTCCTCAGTCGACACTTTCATGTTATGTGTTTGGGCCAGTTTGGTCAGCTGTGAAGACAGACAAGAGACAAGGTTAGTTGAAAGAAGTACATTTTGAGCTATAGATTTGAATTGTACTAAACAGGGAGTTAACTAAACCCCTAAAATTGGTCTAAAGTTGAGCTACACCAGGCCTAAACAAAATGTAAACATGTAAACAGCAGTGTGATAGATGTAACAAAATGTCCAAGTATATAAGTTACATTTTACACAAAGGGATGTACATACCTGAGTTAAGTCGTCCTCAGCCTCTGGTTCTGGGGTCCTGGAGGTTTGAACCACTGGTTCTGGTGTCCTGGAGGTTTGAACCACCGCCTCTGGTTCTGGGGTCCTGGAGGTTTGAACCGCCGCCTCTGGTTCAGGGGTCTTGGACTGCATCGGGCTGCGCTCAGGGTACCTCATCGACTGGGCCTCCACCCGCTCAGAAAGGTATGAACAGGGGTCCGAGTGGACGGTACATGGTTGACGCCGCCCCTGTTTAGCCTGGGGACGGGTTGAGGTGTTGGCGAAGGCTGCTTTGTGAACTGTCAGGGTGGGAGACTGTCGATGGTTGTCTCCGAGGGGCAGATGACGTTTCAGTTCACGCAGCATGTATGTGGCGGCCTTATCCCATGCCTCTCTTTTGCTGCGGCCTTGTCCATACGCAAAGAACTGGCCCACGTGGAGTTTTACCTGGAATGTCCCGCGCCGAGAGTCCAGGTCCTCAAACCTCATTTTCAGTTTATGTTTTAGGGCCAGTTTGATCACCTGTGAAGAGAGACAAGATGGTTATTTGAAAGGAATACATTTTGAGCTGTACATTTTAATTCTATGAAACTGTGAGTTAACTAAACCCCTAAAATCAGTCGAAAGTTGAGCTACACCAGGCCAAAACAAAATATAAACATGTCTTAACCAGGTTTTATTTATGTTAATGTTAAATCTGTTAAATCTACAATAATGTGTGCCCATTTGCTGTGACTGCATAATATGAGATGTTCGATTACTGCCTTGAATGTTGCCTATTGATATACAGTATTACAAAGCCATTGCACCACAGTACAATCCCCCTTATCAAAGCAGAACTCATAAGCACTTCACTTTTTCATGAAATTGTGTCAAAACAGATTTAGAAATACTAAATCATTATTAAACTGAGGCCACAATGCAACTGAATTCAGGAAGTCAAGTGACCACACTTTTTTCTTTACGCTGTGCTAGGAAAAGTTTGCCAATTTGTGGATGAATTGTGCAGCCCTGTTTTTCAAATGATTGGGCCGGACTGTCTTTTGGAAAGTATTAAACAGTGGTGCTACAGATGTGTCAAACTCTTTAAGTAGTTTAGTTAAATTCAGTTGACACAAAGTTATATTTTGCACAAAGGGAAGTACATACCTGAGTTGTGTCGTCCTCAGCCACTGGTTCTGGGGTCTTGGAAGTTTGGACCATCGCCTCTGGTTCTGCCGTCCTGGACTGAATCGGGCTGTGCTGAGGGTACCTCATCCACCGGGCCTCCACCCCCTCAGAACGGTATGAACAGGGGTTCGAGTCGACGTTGCGTGGGGTACGCCGCCCCGGTTGAGCCCCTGTTGAGGCATTGGCGGTGTTTGCTTTGTGAACTGTCGGAGCCGGAGACTGTTGACTGTTCTCACAGGGCAGATGACGCTTCAGTTCACGCAGCACATATGTGGCCGCCTTAGCCCTGGCCTCTCTTTTGCTGTGGCCTTGTCCAAATGCGAAGAACTGGCCCACATGGACTTTTGTCCTAAAGGTCCCGCGGCGAGAGTCCTCCTTGTCCTCAAACATCATTTTCAAATTATGTTTTCCGGCCAAGGCGTTCACCTGTGGAGAGAGACAAGATGGTTATTTGAAAGACATACATTTTGAGCTCTTTGTTTTAATTGTACTAAACAGGGAGTAACTAAACCCCTAAACTTTGTCCAAAGTTGAGCCAAACCAGCTCTTAAACAGGTTTATCAATAGGATGGACTGTATTTTGAACTATTCTAAACAGTAGTGCGATGGATGTGTCAATGGTTTCAAGTGAAAGTGTTCAAGAGTTCATAACAGTTGACACAAAGTCTAATCTTATGCTGGGTTTACACAAAACAACGACACATCACGAATGCCGAGGCCGAGGATCACAAATGAGAGTGGAATTTGATGATTGTCTGTTAAATCCCATTAAGATACGTTAAGTCGTGTTATGAACATCACAAATGACGTAAAAATGCTTTTTGTATCACGTCGTGCCTTTGTGTAATCTCAGCATTACACAAACAGATACATACCTGAGTTAGGTCGTCCATGGTTGGCGTTTTGGTCGCAGACATCTTCAGAAATGTCAACGTTTGTCAAGTTTGCGGGAGCTTAACAAATGCGTGTGTTCTCTTGCGAAGGCAATGGAGAAATGAGTGTCTTTGCAGCGTCATTTACATATGCAACATTCTAAAACACACAGCATTCTGTTACCGAGGACGTCTACGGAATGTTGACATTATGTTCCTGTTTACATTCAAACGTGATGATGTCATCGGGCCCAGCGGGGGCCAGGAGCCAACAGCATTACACTTTCACAAGTCGTAGCTCAAAAGAAAATGTATGAATTAGAAAAATGATCATTAATATCATTCACTGAGTCCATGATCTCTCTGTACAAGACCAAACAAAATCATTTTTCCTCCATATAATAGTATTGGCCTTTAGAACGCTGTGATGTCACCTGCAATCCAGCAATTAGATGTGTGCTGCGTTCAAGGAAACTGGTAACTGGGGATTTTCCCACATATATATAGATGGATCTCCATCCATCCACATATATCCATATACTATGTATATTGTAATGGACTTGATGATAATTTAATTATTTTGAAGTACTTCCTGTTTGATGATGCAATATCCTGTGTGCTGAATAAGGATGTGTTTAAATTTGAGGGGAGAGAACATGGCACCTGATGGTTATGGTTTTTAGCTCCCAGTTGGAATGGGGAAAAAAGGTAATATTTGGATTCATTTTATGGAGTATTTCTACTATTTGTGTATGGATGTTTATATTGTAAATTGTTTTGCTTTAGCTCTTACGGTGGTCACTGTGTACTAAATGGAAATAAAGAAGGAAAAAGACACAAGATCCACTTGTACGCTTCATCATTACGACTGGGATGCTACATATATATATACATTTCTACTTGTGCTGCTTAGCTTAGTCCTTACTTTTCTCTTTAAATGAATAAATTGGTGGCAACTGGACAAGTTATCCGGGCAGATAATATTTTGATACGAATTAAAGAGTATCTTGTGTTTTCATCCGGCGTTTCCATCACTCATTACTCGGGGTGTGACGGTTCAGCTATCTCACGGTTCGGTGCATCACGGTGCAAGTACAATATAAAAAAAAGTTGGTTTTGAAAAAAAAAAAAAAATCAAATTAAAGCCACAAGCGGCGTCGTACAACAAGCTGGGGTGGTCACAAGGGCGGAGTGCGCCAGGGGCAAGGGCCTTTATCGCCCCCCGCGGCTTTAATTTCACTTCCTTTTGTCTTTACTTCAGGTTAATGTATTTGTCAGTGGGGTAAGAAAATAGCACTTGTCCCATTGGCAGTTTTACCTTATTATTTCAAGCGAGATTCCCCCAGAACCAGTGAAAAATGTCCTCAAACTGGCAAAGCAAAGAAAAAAAGTCTAGATGAGAGAAAACGACTCAAAAAGAGATTCATATTCTCAATTCAAGTAATTTAAACCCACGCCTGATATTTACTTTTTGTAGTGTTGACCTTGCTCGTGTGTTTAGACCTAGTTGAATACCAGTGGGCTGTGTATTACGCTGCAGGATTCATCCTGGTTTAGTTCATCCTTAGTCCAGATTTGATCATTGTTTAGTCCTTGGAACCAATTCTTTGTAAATGGTCCTTTTTAAAATCATAAAATCATTATTCAACCATTCAGAATCCCATTTCCATGGCAAACTGGGGCACTCCGAGGAAAGCTATGCTGACGCTGGGAGAATGTGCAAACTCCTTGCACATCTAACTTCGGATCAATCCCTGGAACCTTCTTGCTGTGAGACAAGCCGTCTGACCAAATTGCCACTGTGCCGCCCACTTGAAAACCTCAGAATATACTCCAAGGGACTGTTGAATCTTTAGAATAATCCCTGCTTTATTTGTGTTTCTTTCTCAAACACGCTGCCTTCTAATAAGTCCACATGAAGCCCCTCCTGTTGCCCTGGAACCCCCTGCTCTGGCGTGAGTGGGTGCTCGTCTGGCAGGTGCAGAGTAAGCTGAGCTGAGGGGAAAATTAAACAGCACTGATGCAGAGGAGGAGGAGGAGTACAAGGAGGGAGGAAGAGCGGCGTGACGAAGCGCTCCAGGAATGTAGATCACCTCGGGAAAGTCTGTCCAAACACGGGATGGGCTCTGATGGACGCGACTCATGTCAGACAATGTGATAGGGTTCACGTGTGGATCTAAAGCAGGGGTCCTCAGACTTTTTTCTCTGGGGGCCACATTACTGTTCCTGACTGTGATGGGGGGCCGGACCGGGTTGGCTATAACATAGAATTGTATGACCCAGACCAAAATGCCTCATTGTGAAGTAGAGATGACTCGCCTGCACAGTCGTCCCCACGACTATATCCACAAGATCAACACTTGATTCAGGCACATATTTGTTTCACTGTAGTGGTTTGCAAAAATAATAATCAAGTCTTCACACTTTGTTTTAATTTCCATTTATTTTTATTTTCAAATAAAACATCATTATGTAATGTGACCAAAGTAATAACTTCTTACACTTGTGCTTTACAAGCCTGTGTCACAAGTTTCTCAAAGTACTGTGGTCATTATTCATTCTCTCCACACTCTGTGGTGGTAAGCTTCATTTACCACGTGGCTATAATGTGTTTATATTCTGATCTCTTATGTGTGTGCCCTCTGCTGGACACCTGTGGAATTATTTTTTATTTATTCAAATTGCCCCCTAGTGGCTGGAATGAGTAAACTGGTTATTTAGTTAAAATATCCTAACTCCGCACAGGAATGGGCTAGAGACTTACTTTTTTGACATACTCAGGGATTTTTGCTCTACAAGTCGGGCACAGTAGTTTGAGGACCCCTGATCTAAAGGGAGGTTTATGACCTTCACACCTCCAGGAACGCAAGCTTTAGTTTTCTCTGGTCTATGTGAGTGGAATAAAATAGCACTTTATTCATACAAACGACTCATGTTTGCAGTCAGTTGTGTTTTGTCCAACTCAAAGACCTGCTGCTCCTTTCCGACTTTCACAGTGACCATCAATGCTCACTACTTTCCAAGGAGCATTGTGGGGAACACCTCAGGGTCATAGTAGCAAGGGCTTATATAGGAGTTTCTTGTGACCTATAGATCTGTGCAGGCGTTGACTTGTGCATGTGATTCAAGCGTGCAATCGAACAATGCAAACTTTTATCCACCTCTGTGCTGCGTGACCGAGCACCCGTCTGCTTTGTGCTTCACAGCTGCATTTCCTCCTCGAAATGCAGCAAGTTCGGATCTAAAATAGTGAAACTAAAACCGGAGCCCGGGTTGAACTGGACTCATTTGCTTCTTTTAGCATATTGTGTTGTCAGAGGTTGAAAAGATGTTGCTATATTATACATAAGTGATGTTTCTTACCATCAATGGCTATGTTTTTGCTCTCATTTTTCATGGGGTGAACTCAATGACCTACAACTTTTTTTCTATATTTATATTTTTTTCTTATGTCTGTAGACACAATAGACCAATTTCTTCCATTATTCCCCAATATTGTTCTCAAATCTGTCTAAATCTGTGTTAGTGAGCACTTCTCCTTCATCGAGAGAATCCATCCCACCTCACAGGTGTGGCATATCAAGATGCTGTTTAGACCTACGGCAGCTGTGCAATACTAATGCGCAATACTAATGTGCAATTCAACCTGAAAAGACTCAGAGACAGAATGCGTTAGGGATGTTTTATTGAACACGAATCATGATTTGGACTCAGACCCCTTCGGAAGATTACAGTAATGATATGGAATACATGGCACTGATGGATGAATCTTCCCCGGAGCCCGGACACTGGTGGTGGTACAGTAGGATAAGACCCGGGGCGGCCCGTTGATGATGACGAGCAGAACCAAGGAGAGACCAGGCAGAGGAGGGTTAAAGAGGGGGTATTATGTTTTTTTCAATCACATAGCACCAGTCTATAGCACACTACAATGTTGACAAAACCTTCTGTTGGTCTGTAAATGCAGTAAATTAAAATAACTGCCTTGTATAAAATTTCTCTCTCAAAATGGCTGTAGTGAACGTTTTGAAATAAGCCTCTGTCTCTTTAAGAACCTCTGACCCTTTTCTGACACGCCCCCTCCACATGCTGTCTGTGGCATCAGTGGGGAGGGGGTTCTGCTGAGGAGCAGTGGTTGGTTACTCGGCTGGTGACGAAAGCTCGGAGGCGTCTCCAGGAGGTGGGGGCGTTCCTAGGAGGACTCAGGCAAACCTATCCCTAAAATGGCCGCCATCAGAGTTTTTACAGATTACTCAAAAATACGTGAATGTGCCAAGGCAACACTTCAGGCATGTTTTTTAATGAGGGAATGACATAAAAACATGATGTAAAGCTTGAAAAAGTCGATTTTACATAATACCCCCCCCCCCCCTTTAAGAAGGGGATCCTTGGCGATCATTACTAATGCATTCAGAGTGTCTACAATAAAAGGACACTCTGAAATATTCGGTTTTGCTTCATTGGGGGCCATTGTGGTGCAGTTGGCAGAACGGGAATCGTCTCGTGATCGGAAGGTCATGAGTTTGAATCCCAGCTCCCGCAAATGAGATGGGTCCTTGGGCAAGACACTTCACCCTACTTGCCTCCAGTGTCTGCGTACATTGGTGTGTGAATGAGAGTGTGAATGGGTGGCTGGTTCCTTGATGTACTGTGTGGGCCTAATGAAGGTGGAAAAGTGCCAAATAAAGCACCTTTACATACAATTTAGTGCAAAACATCAGCGAATGGAGAGAAAGTAGAAAGTCAATGATGAAAAAGTCATTCCCGCTGGTGGCAAATGGGCCCGAGAGGCCGAGGAGGACGCTTGGTTTGGAAGCGAGGCGGCGGGCTGCAGTCGGAGAGCGGAGAGAGCGCATTTATTTGAATAGCTTGACAGATGGAGATGCGAACGTCCCGCAACTCGCTCGCAGACGCGCAGCTAAATCAATAAGTGAAACCTCAGCGCCGCCGCTAACACTGACAGACGGTCCCAGGACACCCACGAGTGCTAACGCTCTGATACCCAACACCCTCCGTAAGTCCAGCGCGGGTCCCTGGTCCACCCCTCCTCCTCCCTCACGCGCACACACACACACGGACGGACAGGGGGGGGAGGCGGGGAGGGGTTGTCCTGCCAGGTGGGCTGTGGACATCTGGACCAGCTGCTGAAAAAGTGCCACTGGGATTTGGGAAATTTGCACAAGAATGTTAACTTCCTCCCATTTCAACGAGGTCCTTGCTCAGCCCTTGCGCGCCGCGGCTACGTTCAATTTGGGCAGCGCTGGTTAAACTCGACAAGTTAATTCACGGCGATTTAACCGCGGCAAAATAAAATGTCCACACACACAAAAAAAAACTGCTTCAGAACGATTGGTTTCAAGGTTAGGCTTTACCAAAGATCTTTAATAGAACCCTAGATAGGACATGGCCATAGTAATACATTGGAATGGCCATCTTGTTGCTGTTTTTCAAATATTATTTTAATTTTATAACAACCAATCACACAACATGCTGCAACAATGAAAGTGTCTCACATTCTGCCGTTGAATCAATGAAAATTTTGCTTCCTGGTTGTGCATTGTTTGCTACAGGGGTTAGCCTTGCCGGCCCGGTCACAAGATGGCCGCCACATTTGCCACGTCAAGTCTGATCTAGCGTTTTATTAAATATTTTTGGGATTTGCCTACTGTACATATTTTGGGTGTAAATTCCCAGGTTGGATTGGAGGGGAAAACCTAACCAGACACGGAGAATGACTACATTGCTGTATATCACGGGTTCAATGTTTTCCAGCCTTGGACTGAACAATATTTGGAAGATTTTTTCAGAGGGATTTTTTATTATCTAATCCCTAGCCTGATTTATTGAGTTTTGAATGTCAAAAAAAAAAGGCGAATATTAAATTTGTACAAATTTTTCCACTATAAAAAAACAAGAAACAAGAAAACCAAAATCCCCTCTGAAAACGTCTTGGTAACTCATTCATCAATAAAATGAAACAATACATTTGAATGTAGCTCTATCCATTATTCAGATTTCGTCGCCGAAAAGATGGGAAATTTGGGGCATTTTTAGGCATAAAACACCTTGTTCTTATATGAAAAGATAAAATTACAGAAAACTTGCAATGTATTTTTTTTCTTACATTTATGCCAGTGATCGACAGCAAAAGTTTGAAATTGATATCTGTAAATATAAATTCCCTATTCACCTGCAGTGTCTCGCCTTAAGAAAAAACTTGTGCTTGTTCCATCGGCAAGGATAGGTTTTATCTGCTTTAAGGCCGGACCAAATCCTTAATTCAAGTAGATTTAAGTCATTTCTTAGTGTTCTTAGAGTATTCTTTTAGGATCATGGCCTAAAAGGGTGCTCTGCTAAGACATTTTAAGGAATTGACAGCATTTTTAACATTAGTGCTGGCTCACAATATTTCTCAAAATCATCTCGAGGGCCAGAGTTTGATTATGGAGGGCCGGTTTTGTTCCCCGGGCCTGACGTTGCCTACCCCTGCTGTATATGAACCAAAAGGCTCTGAAAGCTCTTTTCTTCAACCACCGAAACCGTCCCAAACATGCTAATTCACTTTGTCATAATCCGCTACGATGCACTTTGCGAAGTCGAGTACAACAATGAAAGGGCTTAAACCAGCTGACAGTTCACACTATATTACAAGTCCATGAACCCGAAGAGGGATTAGCTTGGTCAAAATCCCAATCGCCGCCCAACAACTGAAATTAACGTTGAAATGAACCTGTATGCGACGTTATTGGATTCTGCGTTGACCCCAATTAGGCTGGAGATGACCTAGAGGGCAGTTAGAAGAAGATTATCGGGGGGAAATGGCCGATGAATTATAGGCTTTGAGAGCTAGACAAACTGAGCTGTTGCAGAGGAGATGTCGGTGAGATGCACAGCCCCGAGGAGATGATCAAAAGTCAACTAGCCCTGAAGGAAAAAGCAAGCGAAACATTGGAAATCGTTAGCTATACCAACATGCTAATCTGCGTAGGGGAAGGGAGTCTGAACACGAGCGGCATCAGAAAAAGTTGGATGAAAGTGTCACTTCATGGATTTCTGTTTGGGCTCTCTGCGAGGGAAGGGAGAGATTAAGAGAGAGTAAATATGCAGGATTACTGAAACGTGCTCTGTGTGACGCCAGGGCACATCAGATCAAAGACAGGTAGTAAAAAATGTTACTGCAAAGTTATCGTTTTGTGGTTTTTCGTTGAACCAGGCCTGACATACTGTACGGCGAAAGCATCTCATGTACCATTTCATGCAAAGTTCCAACTCTTTTTTTTTTGTTCACTGACAGAAGCGAGGCTGTCCATCTGCGCTGTCCGCCACTTCAGCCGCCGCCACCACCCACTCTCTCGTGCACTACAGTTACACCAGGCAAGGTGAACGAAGCGTCTTTCCAAGGACACAATGACAGCATGCAGTTGGGAGTCGACGATTCCGACCAGTGGACAAATAAGTACCGCCAAGACTACAGTGCGCTAGGACAAAACCAGTCAAAAACAAGCCGAGGATAGACGGGAACCTTGACTAAATCATATTCCGGCACCACCAGAAGCGGCTCAAATACTCATGGGCGATGCCGATTCCTACGGATGATGCTTCTAAACTGTAAAATATGTCAGTGTTGCCTGTGACGACATGGGGCGCTTTATTAGAAGCATAGGGTTAATTTATTCAGGACATTCTGGGCCTAATCCTGGACTCCCATCTAACATTTGAAAGTCATGTCAAAAAGATCACAAGAACAGCCAAATCAAACCTGTACAGTTTCAGAATCATACGGGACTGTTTACCATTCCATGCAGCAAGTGTATTTATGCATGCAATGATTTTCTCTCAGTCTCTTAGTTACTGCATAACCTCTTGGTCACAGGCAACAGCCACAACAGTCAGGCCTTTCAGACTGATGTACAATAGAGCATTAAATGTTTTAGATAAAACATCTGTCAGGACGCACCATTGTGGAGGATTGCAGAGGTTAAACTTTCTTAACTTTGAAACTTTTATTAAATTCTGTAACTTACAATGAATGTACAAATGTCTGCACAGCCAAGCCCCTGATGTTCTCAGACGGCTTATAGTTCCACTTCGATCAGTGGCTCCATCACAATGTGAAAGTACCCGTTAGAAAAAAGACCTTTGGAGAGTCAGCTTTTACTGTCCAGGGTGCTAAACTTTGGAACTCTTTGCCTCCTGAGCTGAAACAGGACTTAGATCTTGGGGGCTTTTAAAAAATGAACTAAAAACGTATTTTAAAAAGAGATCAAGTATGCAATCATTTTTAGTCTGCACTCAATGCACTTCCTTTGTGTAATGTCAGAATGAATTCATTAATGTTACTGTAAATGTATTTTTTGTACTTTCTGTGTGAATTTGAAAAGCCCCTCTAGGGACGGACATTGCAAATTAGCCTTGGCTGTAAATGTTGTAGTGCGGTACATGTTTATTGTTCACACATGTCAAAATCAAATAAATGAATAAATAAATTCTTTAGGTTCTTCATCGGGGGCTTGTTGAAAGACAAAGATTAGCAGATCCCAGGAAAAAAGTCTGTAACACAAAAATACGATCCGAGGTTTACAAACTTGTGGCCGATTTACAATGTTTCTCACCTCCCCTGAGGACTACGAAGTTGTGGGAGGTCTCATTTTAAGACGCTAGCACTTTCGGTTCCGGATGCATTGGCCTTTAATTGACATAATATGTAAAAAATGCCACATATCGGCCTCATATGACCTCTACCAAACACTACAGTTTGAAGACCCAGTCCGACCCACCGAGCCCATGTTGTTGGAGCTTCACTCAGCCGTTTCCGTCACCTGCCAACCGTCTCCTAACTATACTGAGCACTCAAAAGGCCCTCATATTTTTCCCTCCTCTCCAACTCTCTCCTTTCATTTCTTTTAATCACATGAACAGCACTCCTCATCTCCTCCTGATTCAAACCGTCCGTAACTTCCCACTCGAGAATCACTCCTTCACTGCCTCTCTTCCTCTTCCAGCCCAAGTTCATTTTCGCTGAGGACAGGCCACTTCAGACCAGCCGTCGTCCACTCCACAGAGAGTAAAGAGATCATGGGAAAAATTGGGGCGGTGGACGAGAGTTTCAGAAGTGCGAGTCGAGTGTCCGGGGCTGCGGCTAATGAGGTCAAAGCATATATTTTTCAGCATGGATCTGCTCGTCTACATCTCCTTTGGGTGCAACTGTTACGGTAGTTTTAGAAGTACTTTGGGCAGATAACTGAGGATAATTTGTTGCGATGTTGGGCCGGACATACAGTAAAATTCAACACAGCCCCCGACACGCTATCCCAGCTTCTATTTTAATGCATCTCCATTCACGAGCTCACGCACATCCCTCCGGTCACGCGAGCCCCTCTCCCCTGGGTGCTGTGAGCCTGATTCCCCTGAGTGCTGCATCCCGCTATCTGCCTGCTCCACTCACGCAGTCACAGACAGCCTGTTCCTCTGAGGATCCTGCTACTTTCTCCGCGGCGGCCATTTTAACTCCACTGGGACCGTGCAGGAGCAGACTGTGACAGACACCAGAGACGAAGAGAGAGAGAGAGAGATGAGGATGTCTAAGAATATGTTGCACTGTCTTTACAATACCGGCAGACAGAGTGGCTTTGTCTTAATCGACATTGGTTCTTCGATAATTGTTTTTTTGTTTTGGAGTTCTCGGATTATTGAAGTGGCAATTGCATTTCTGTCTCACCGTTCAGTGGTTGACGTGCAAAAGGAACTGTGGAACTGACCCATCCTTCAAAGTCTCGCGGGGAAACATGGAGGAGAGTGTGTGTATGTAAGTGTGCAGCGTCTTCTCCAGAACTTGACCTACTGGTTCAAAAGGAGTCTTTCCATCGGAGCGGTGCAGGGCAGGGCTGAGCAGTCCGGGAGTGTTTCCACAGCCTTAACTGAATCGATCCATGGTCAGAGGGGATTGTAAAAGTGTCTCCAACCGGGGCCACTTTTGCGGTGGGAGTCTGGAGTGGTTCGCCTGAGATGATTCGATTGTAGACTTTATGCGTTATTAGGATGTGAGGGAACAACTCAACACAACTCAACATAAATGCATTTGCCCATCAGCAGACATATAAGTAAGTATATGTAACGAAATGGTCGAGAGTGCCGCACTGGATCGTTGCAGTGAAAGACATGATCTTCGTAGCTTACAAGTGAAGGTCCTCGGAGGGTGACAAATTGTAAATAAGCAGTAAGAAGCTGATGCACTCCGTATATGCTGAGGTATTTTACTGTGGATTGACGCGCTTCCACTCAAACATCCATCCGTCCATCCATCCATTTTCTTCCACTTGTCCATTGTCGGGTCATGGAAGCAGCTGTTGGAGCTGCCCAAATCACATGGCACCAGCCCCTATGGCTCCTCCTGCAGGTGGTGGGTCCACAGAAGGACGGCCTCACGATTAACCGGGCCCGTTGGTCTCTCATAAGGAGCTTCTGAACCGCTCTTTGTCTGACCCGTCACCTATAGGACCTGTTTGCCATGGGAGACCGTACCAGGGGCACGAAGCCCCCGACAACAGAGCTCCCAGGATCATTCGGGCGCTCAAACCCCTCAACCACGTTAAAGTGGCGGTTCTAGGAGGGGTTCACTCAAACAGTCTGGGGAGATTGATGGGTTGATTGTGTAAACCCTGATAAAGGTTGTTTGAGTTTAGGGGGCACTTTGATTAGAAATTAAGGACTTAAGGGGTACGTGAGAAAATGGTACGGAACCACTGGTCTAGAAGATGGTTAAGTTTTAAATCCTCTGACTTGGCCCCACCTGTTCAAACTGCTCTCAAGTTGACTCCCACTGACTCCCATTGACAGACACCTGCTATATACGTGCAGTTGTATGCAGGAAAAACTCAGTAACAACAGGCAAACCATAAATAAAAATGAAGGTCCATATGTATTCCTGACAACGATTTCAGACCTCCGTAACATTTTACCAGTTAGGAGTTTGTTTTGTTGCAGACTGTCTCTACATCCTCAGCTTCAGAAAACAGTGCTGCCATTGGGGAAATCCTCGTGATTCTCTCTCTTCCTGCTTCCTGTCAGATCCTGTCAGTCTTTGCTCTCCTCTGATCCAAACGCTTTACTTTTCTTTTCTTTTTTTTTTCCTGACATTGTTGGGAAACTTTGAGTACACTTTGCACCAAAGGGACTTGATGTTACTTTTCAGACCCATGACCACTGCTGCAGTTCAATGGGTTTTATGCACTTTCGGACTCTTTCCGCTGTTTCTACGATGTTTGTGAAAGCAATCATGGACGTGGAAGCTCCATTTCTCCATTTCAGCAAACTAAGGGTTGTAGATCCCAGAAAGAAAATACCTTGTTTTTGCTGCAGTAGTAACCAATCGGGATCCATAAGAAATATTTCCATGTGTCTAAATTACATAACAAAGCAGTCATGCATATGTCCTTCAGATAAAGCCAAACCCTTTGCCAAATATGACCATTGGGGGGCAACGTTAAGCCGCCCAGCCCCGTGCGGAGGTCACCGGGACGACATCCCAGAAGCCCCCCAGAGAGGACAGGAGGGGAGCGGTGCAACAGCAGATGGAGGGCAGAAATCACACTGCAATGACAAGACGCTAATATGACTGCGGCGCTATGGGGCTGTGTTCGACATGGTGTTACTGCGCGGGACGCTCGGCTAACGGCTTGTCTCAAAGCACTGAAGATATTAAAGGGGGAGAGCAAGTAAAGGAGAAATGATGTCAGGCGTGTTTTGTACATGTCAAATGTGTTGTAGTTGGTGATTTTCAAGGGGAACAAAGCTTTTTTTGAACACCAGTCGCCTGAAGTGTCAAGTCTGGCAATTTCTATCCACACAGAAAAACAGATCAAATAAACAAAAGACCCGCAAAGGAAGAGAGAGAGCAAGACAAGAGAAGTTAAGGGTTACAAGATGCAACAAAAGCATTCATTTCGATTAAAAAGTGGGCTTGCCTCTGCAATTTTGGAAATGGAACGTCACCAGCTCTTCTCCAAGGAGAAATTGCTGTATTGCTTTGTGATAGCCAAACATTTCATTTAAATCCTTCAGCAGATGCTTTATTTTGATAACCCACTGCAAAAATAGCATTTTCTGCCTCATAGCATAGTTGGTATTGCCGGCTTTTTCAACAGTTTAGGCCAGGGGTGCCCAAACTTTTTGTCTCCAAGGGCCAAAATGAAAAAGTGCCTGTGAGTCTCAGCGATGTCAAGCACGAAAAACACATATAACTGCAAATTATAAAGTTACTTTATTTTATTTACTTTTTATGTTTTCGATTTCACATTTGCATTTGTTTCTATCTATGCAAATAACATGCTATATTAAAACGAATGGTAACTATGGCAAAAGCCTAATTTTAGTAGAACAAAATCAACAATTGTAGCAATTTAGTGCAAAAAAAAAAAACACCTGTATCTACAGCACCTACAGTAACTTTACCTCATTCGTTCACTCAAAGAAAATGCCACATTAGATTATTTTAATATGTCAGTACAGCATCAATTATTTTATAAGTCAATTTTGAACATATACTGTTGTTGAGGTAACAACCTTTGCAATAAAAGTTGGAAAATTGTGAAAGTTGATGCTACAACGCTCTGTGATTGATAAACACCAAGACACCACAACAGTGTTTCCTTAACTTTGTGAAAGGAGTGAAACAGCGCCCCCAATTTGACGCTTGTGGTCAAAAAGTGTACTGCATCCATATTTACCATTGAGAATGAATGGAAAAGAGTTAGTATTAACCACAGGCAGTGCAAAAGTAGGTCACTCTCTGGGGCCAACAGAATTGTGTCCGCGGGCCCCACTTTGGGCACCCCTGGTTTAGGCGCTCCTATTACAAAGCAACATGTATCCGTAATGCCTGTAACATAATGTGATCATTTGATACCCTTTCTCCTGTTTATCACTTACCTTAGTTCTTGATTTCTGAATTCCACACCAGATAGTATTCTCTTCTAGTGGTGAGGTATTTAACATTCAGTCCGATTGTCCCGTGCAATATTGATTGCATTCCTTCAACAATCTGCTCGTCCACAGCTATCAAGGCCTTTCCCCCTGGTGGAAAGTCTCTACAATAACCTTCTAAATTCCCCCTCATAGTTTTCAATAAGTCTTGTATCAGTATTAATTGGCAGGAGTTGACTTCCACTCTTTGGCCCAGATTGGATTTTCTTTATCCAGCTCCAAGAAAACGTGAGCGGCCTCTGAATATCCAAGCTCTGGAACTGATTAATATCAGTGAGAGAGAGCGCGAAATCCATAAATCAACCATTTTCTTCTAATCAGCGGCTCGCACGGGAGAGGGCCAGGACTCACTCAGACTTATACTGGGGAGTTTTTTGGGAACGCTCCAACGGGATCTGTTTCGAGACAGAACGGAATCACATCGGTCATACCTGTCTTGTGCGATGGAATAGTTTGCGTTTAACAAATGATCACATCCCCAAATGTCCAGAAAGTCATGCAAAGTCTCAGTCATTCAATCTCCCATCGTAATCAAGGTGTTTTAAATGTGTAAACTCGACAGGGTTGTTTGAGTTGTTTCGCCTCTCAAACTACCTCTATTACCAGTGTGATCTCGATGAGCGTAATGAATAGGGTGACCAGATGTCCCAGTCTCGAGGCCTTTGTCCTGTGTGCCCTGGGATTTCTCCAAAACCATTGATTTGTCTTGGTTCTACATGGGATCGGTCCAAGGTATCCAACTTTCTGACCTGTGTGCTCTCCCAAGAAACAGACTTTGCTTGGAAATCAATGTCTTTGAGCCATGTGAATGTCAATTACAAAGTCAATTCAAATTCTCAAGTCATCTCGGTGCAGACTGGTGCATGTTATTACCATATGACATTGGCAGTTTTGCCATTCAGCCTGGTAAAAGACTGTCGAGATTGAACTCCCCTTGTGTTGAATCTCCAAATTGTGGCCTAGCTTTGAGGTTGGACTATCTGGTCACCCAGGTGAAGAAAGTTCTCAAACAAGAAGCGAAATATCCTCACTTGAAGAAACCCTGTTCAGTTGACGATTTTGGAAAGATCTCTTCATTTTCTGTTTCATTCTCGTCTCCCTTTTCACAAGAATAATACTGTAACTTCAAGAATGTTGTAATAGTAAAGTAAGTTGTTGTGGGACCAGTAATACAAGCAATAGTAAGAGTCGAAGTGTCAGTAATCATAGCAAGGACTGGTGCTGATTTATGGAGTTTGAAAGGAGACGAAACCGTAACAGCAACATTGTACAAAGTGAAATGTGTTTCTCTGTATGTTTTTGAACATTTCATTCCTCGAGAAAGTGGACTTTGCATATGTCCCCTTCAAAAAGCAGATTTCCAGAGACCCCAACTAAAACGATTCATCCCCGCACTCGTGTCATCTCTCTCCGCCAAGATCGCAGCGAGGTTATCCTTTCGAAATAAACGGGAAGAATAAATGACAGAGCGAGACAAAGGTTGATTAAATTGCTTTTCAATTCTGTCTGTCTGTGTGTAAGGGGAGAGCATTCATTTGCCCCGGTGCATATTTGCAAGCCAGAGAGTCTATTAAGAGCCGCCGTATTTCATATCACCGGCGGCCCGCTGCCAGACCTCGAGCTCGGCTACTCTCGGCTCCATTAAGTTACTCAGCGCATTCCTCCCATTCTTCATGAGATAGATGGGCTTTGTTCACCGTGTCTGTTGCTAGTCTGGTTTAGTTTGGTCTAGTGCTGCTTTGTCTCTTGTTCCAGCTATGTCGGGGTAATGTCAGCCCAGGTGTAGTCCTAGTTAAGACCTGAGTTTAGCCCTGGTTAAGCCGTGGTTTTGGTTTAGTCTGGCAAGACTCTGCACGTTGCTGCTCCCAACTCCATCAAGTTATTTGGCTCATTCCGATTATAAAAGACAAGCTTTGTTTATCTATACTAGTGATAAACCTGGTCAGGCCTTGTGGTTTAGACTTTCCAGACTCTAGACCAGGGGTAGGCAAGTTTGTGTCATCAAGGGCTGATTTTCTTCATTGCCAAAACACCAAGAGCCGAAACACACAATTGTAGCCCAAAGTAAAGCATCTTTTTTCTACAAATATAAGTTGTGCACATAATATATGATGTAATGGGTTGCTTTGCTGGGAACTATGAAAATACTGACAGCATTTTACAAATTTAGAGTCCTTTTCATGTATTTGGTCTCTGATTTATCAATAAATGTTTCTTCAAAATTCTCTTGGGGGCCAAAGGTTTTATGCTGGAGGGCCAAATTTGGCCCCCGGGCCTGACGTTGCCTACCCCTGCTCTAGCCCAAATGATGGAGTGACCACATTTTCTATCCTTCAAAGAGGAAGCATGCAGGTCATTCTCTTTTCTCCTGGTATAGTCCTTGGTTTAGTCAGTTGAGTTCCGTTGTAAAGCACATATAGGGACTCTAAATCTCACAAACTCTTAAATTACAGAGCGATATCAAAGACATACTGTATGTACACAATAAGGGGCAGCAGAGGGTTGTTGGGATAGCGTCCTTTAGTGTATTAGTAGTATTGCAGTGGTTCTCAGCTGGTGGGTCGGGACTTAAATGTGGGTCGCGTAAAACGTTCCCAGAAAACATTTCTTCTGATGTTTGTGTACAGAAAAAGTCATTCGAAATTTCAGGTTTTTTGGTTTGCTTATACAGGGGTGTCCAAAGTGCGGCTTGGGGGCCAAATGCGGCCCTCAGACCAATTTTTGGTGGCCTTCAGCCTTCTTGCTGAATCGACACACATCACTAGACATGGTTCTTTTTATTTCAAGTTTAATAATTATACACAATTCTAGCTCATTACATTTGAATGCATTTGACGAAAAAACAATATTTGACATTATATTTTACAAGTATTTGGGTCGGGGCTTGTCATCCCAGGGTGATTGTGGGTACCGACGTCAAACCAGTTTTGACATAACTTTACTCGGGGTCCGCCCATTAGTCCGACGACCCATTAGTCCGACGTCTCATTACTTCGAAAATGTATATGTAAAACAAAATTGTCCTTCCCAAAATTAGGTTCAGGCAAGGCAAGACCTTATTTTTTTACCTTAGCCAATGGTATGGCTCGCTAATCCACAACACAACTGGGTTAAAGAGGGGGTATTATGCTTTTTTCAATCACATAGCACCAGTCTATAGCACACTGCAATGATGGCCAAACCTTCTGTTGGTCTGTAAATGCAGTAAATTAGAATAACTGCCTTGTATAAAATTGCTCTCTCAAAATGGCTGTAGTGAATGTCTTGAAATAGGCCTCTGTCTCTTTAAGAACCTCTGACCCTTTCCGACACGCCCCCTCCACACGCTGTCTGTGGCATCAGTGGGGAGGGGGTTCTGCTGAGGAGCAGTGGTTGGTTACTCGGCTGGTGACGAAAGCTCGGAGGCGTCTCTGTAACGTGGATGACTCTGCGTTGTGTTATTTAGTAACGGTCAGGAGACGGGGTTGTTTTACAAGGGGGTCTTTATCTGTGCAACAGACAAAAACGGCTGGTCAGCCTTGAACCTGGGACACGAACACTCATAGCAGCTCGGCTGCGCATTGACAGAATGGTAAAATAAATACAATAAATGTAAAAATAAATAAATGTACCTGTGCAACAGACAAAAACGGCTGGTCAGCCTTGAACCTGGGACACGAACACTCATAGCAGCTAGTGGGGGGGGGTACACGTTATAAACCGTTAGTGGTGGTTTAACAAATAATCAAATAAAAATGTAGAAATTATATAACTAAAACATGTCCTTAATAATTCTACTATCATACGACACTCATACAAATGATAATTAAATGTAGAAATACAACTTAAACAGACACCCCAACAACCGTGACCTTACCTCGGCTGCGCATTGACAGAATGGTGCCGAGCTCACGTCGCCCCCACTATTTATAGAGTTTGCCGCCACTAGAGGGCGCTGCCCCACGATTAACACCAGTATCAAGTGGAATACAATAATTTTACTGTTACATTCCCCTCTGCTGAATTCCACTTGACCCATAACAAAAAAAACAAAATAGACCAGCACTGCACAGGGTACAAAAAAAAACAAAAAAAACAAACAGCGTGTAAAATCCATACTTATGTGTACAGGAAACATATAAGGCACTCTAGTTCCCAACCGTACTAGCGAGGTTATGTCGAGCACCTGACACAGCTACAAAACCCAGCGAAAAACTATCCCCGAGGGATCAGTGCGAGACCGGAATGGCCAAAACCCATCTACACACATAGGGTAAATAGAATATGCCCACTTACATATTCTGTTAATGTAACTGCAGGTACACCTCAAAGTACATAAAACAAAAATCACGCTTGTACAACAAACAGTACAAACTCAAAATGGCAACATCACCAAAATGTTGCAACACTCTCCCCAAAGAAATGGGTACTGAAGTCCGTAAAAAAATTTACAGGACTGAAACAGATTTTTGGTGCATCATCTGAATAAGTCGAGTCACTGGTCTCAGTAAACGTCCAGCTCTAGATCTATGGTCAGTTACTGCGTTAGCTGAAGTCACAGTGGGGACGATAGGCATGTCAGAGTCAGGGGTCACAGTAGTCTCTGGGTCAGGGTGTGGGACAGGGGTTTGTGCGAGGCTAGAGTCCACAGAACCACTCTCTGGCTCATTCAAAGGGACATTGTCCGGGACAGCATCCTCCACATTTGTCACACTGCCCATATTTGATGGTAACTCCGACACCCATGCTCTGGTTCTAAACTCTGCCGATTCTGAGGATGCCTCAGTGACTGTAGACCTACTGAGGTCCACTGAACTCGATACGGGGGACAATATTTGTTCCTCTTGGTTATTTAGTTCGGTTTCAGGTAAAGGCAAAAAGTTCACTGGCATTATCAGATTGCGATGTACGACTTTAATCTGTCCATTTGTTGGGTTTTGAATCTTAAATGTGTGGCTCTCATCATTTTTCTCCACCACCACATAGATTTTATTCTCCCAGCGATCAGCGAGCTTTCTTTTGCCACGTTCACCTTTGTTGGCCAATAACACACGATCATCCACTTCAACAGGAGCACCGCGCACTTTCTTATTGTACAGTTCAGTGTGGCGCTGCAGTTGTTTTGTTGCTGTCGACTGTGCTACTGCCATAGCCTCTCTCATGTTTTGACGCAAGGATTCAACGTAGCGGTCATAGTCCACAACCTCCGGATCCTTGAGCACAGAGCCAAACATAACGTCCACTGGAAGGCGCGGAACTCTCCCAAACATGAGCAGGAATGGGGCATAGCCAGTTGTCTCGTGTATAGTACAGTTGTATGCAAACGTCAGTGATTTTAGAGCTTGGGGCCAACGATGTTTTGCTCTTGGTGGAAGTGCTCGAATCATGTTGCCAATAGTACGGTTCATCCTTTCACACGAGCCGTTACCCATTGGATGATAGGGAGTAGTGTGCGATTTTTGCACGCCTGCAACATGTAGTAATTCCGCTATCAGAGCACTCTCGAAATTGGCTCCCTGATCAGAATGCAAACGTTTTGGAAATCCATAGACACTGAAGTAGTTGTTCCACAGCTGATGGGCGACTGCTTTGGCTGACTGGTTAGGACACAAGAAGGCGTGCGCCATTTTAGTGAAATGGTCTGTTGCAACAAGCACATCAAGGGACCTTTTAGCAGAATCTTCAGCTGTCCAGAAATCAATACTGACAAGTTCAAGGGGCTCAGAGGTTCTAATATTTTCTAAAGGCGCTCTGGCTTCAGGCTCAGGGGTTTTGCTTACTACACAGCGCCTGCAGTGTTTAACATAGTCCATAACATCCCGAGAGAGCCCTAGCCAGTGAAACCTCTGTCTTGTTAAGTACAAAGTCCTTTGCTGCCCCTGGTGGCCAGCCTCATCATGAACACCTTTTAGCACCTTGTGGCGTAATGAGAGGGGGACAACAAACAGGTATGTTTTTCTTTTATTGACTGGATCCTTTGTCACACGGTAGAGTACTCCATCTCTCATAGTTAGTTTCTCCCAGTCCCGCAATATTTTGTTTGCACCAGCAGATTCCTTTGCACGTTCCCTCCTTGATGGTCTCCTTCCTCTTTCCACATAGAAAATGACTTTGCTCAGATCTGTATCATTTCTCTGTTTGTCCTTTAATTCATTGTGGGAGAGAACCTGAGAGTCAATTTGTGGGGGCAACAGGACTGACTGCGTGAACTGGGGCAGGAGCAACGCGTGTGGGCACAAGTCTGAATCGCGGCTTTTAAGTTCATTAAGCACAGCAGCGACCTCTAGCGATGATAACGAGCCAGACCTAGCAACTGCCACACCTTGAACAACAGGTTGGCCACACTCGGATGTCATGTCAGGTGGGTTAGCAGACCACCGAAAAGCATCTTGAACGCCATTAGCACCGACAGCAGCAGCCTCAGCAAGTAACTCATTATACGGTACCCTTGTTAAACGGTGGGATGCACTGGACTGTACGAACGGCTCTCTGCTTAAGGCGTCAGCTACTACATTTCGGGGACCAGGGATGTATTTTATATCGAACTGGAAAGGCGCAAGTTTAGCAATCCACCGCTGCTCACACGCATCTAGACGAGCTTTGGACAAAATGTATGTCAATGGATTATTGTCTGTCCACACGGTAAACTTATGACCTCTCAGCCAGTGGTGGAATTTATCGCACACTGCCCACTTTAATGCGAAAAACTCTAATCTGTGCGCAGGATACTTTGACTGGGCGTAAGTGAGGGATTTACTTGCGAATGCGATTGGCCTTGCTGTTGTGCCACCAGGAGGAACTTGCGACAAGACAGCACCTAAACCATCTGTGGAGGCGTCAACTGAGAGCAAAAAGTGGTCGTTAAAGTTCGGATGCGCCAAAACGACTTGGTCTAATAAGGCCTGTTTCAGTTTGTGAAAAGCCAGCTTACATTCATCAGTCCAGTCGTCAGTTCTTAACTTTTGACGAGTCCGGTGGCGTTTTCTACCAGCTCCACGTGGACCTTTGGACCCTGACGTGAGTCGGAACAGCGGCTTGGCTATGGCTGAACAATTCTCAATAAACTGCTGGTAATATACAACCATACCAAGAAAGGAGCGGACTTTACGCTGTGAGGGGACTGAAGTGCCATCCTCCATAAGGTCTGACTCTTTTAAGGAGGTTATGGCAGCAACTTTATCATGGTCAGACTGGATACCATTGGCACTAATGATATGACCAAGGAACTTAACTGAGCGTCGCAGGAAGTTGCATTTCTTTGGTGCGAGTTTAAGGTTGTGGGACTGGAGCCTATCAAACACCATTTGCAAACGTTTGAGGGCCAGATCTTCATTTGGGGCGAACACTAAAACATCATCCAGATAGCATAAAAGACTCATAAAGTTCTGGTCGCCAAAGATGCTTAACATCATCCTCATGAACGTTGCCGGACTATTACAAAGGCCCTGCGGCATCCTATTGTACTCATACAATCCGAATGGTGATGAAAAAGCTGTATATTTCTTGTCCTCCTCATGCACTTCCACATTGTAGTATCCTGAGGTCAAGTCCATAGTTGAGAAGAAGGCATTACCACCTAGAGCGGCTAGGGCATCGGCGGGGTGAGGGAGCGGATGCGCATCCTTTACTGTGCGCGCATTGAGCCAGCGGAAATCATTGCATATTCTCAAGTCTCCTGATCTCTTTGAGACTAGCACGAGGGGTGACGCGAATTCACTGCTGGACTTTCTTATAATCTCACGCTCCTCCATTTCATCCAAGGCCTGTCTTAGTTTTTCATACTGCGTTGGTGGTATGCGCCTGCATGGGAGCCGAAAAGGCTTTTCATCTAGGACTCTGATACGATGCAGATAACCAGTAGCCTTGCCACAGTCTAGTTTGTCTCTGGAGAAAATGGACTCGTACTCCACAATGAGCTCAGCAAGCTTAGCTTTGTACTCGGGGGAAACTTGACATGACTCAACATCAATGTCTGACAGACCCAGCTCACTTAACTTAGACTGGAGAGAACTAGAGTCAGGACACGGCGACTTAAATTGGGGACAGTCCGGTAAAGTGGAGGTATCTGAAACAAGACTGGGCACATTTGATCTAGCACTTTGAATCTGTACCTGTTGCTGAACAGACTGAGCACCAAACTTCTCCACTGATTCACACAAAGAGACGTCAGCTATCTTAGCATTACGTTTGAGAGTGACATATTTGTGGGACGGGTTTATTACTTTGAGAGGCAGCCAGCCATCAGCTCTTAAAAGTGCAACAGCTCTACCGACTATGACTGTTCTCGGACTGGATTTAGCACTTGTTGGCTCAACAATAACTTCACTACCAGCCAACTGTTTGTCCACGTACTGCAGCTTTGCCCACACTAGGTGCTCTGTCATAGGCTCCAGAGTAACAGCTTTCCTGAGTTTGAGAGTTCCGATCACATCCGAGACATCCTCAGTTTCCACTCCTGCCATTAAACTCAACAGTCTCCGTTCTGCATCACTCCCGCAGGTGAGCACTGAAGGGCATTGGCTCTGGAAATCCCTTTTCAGTCTACTGATCACGTACCGTAACAGGTTACTGCCAACAATCAGATCTTCGCTCTGGCCATTGACAACGAGAGTCGGGACAATTACACTGCAGCCATAGATTTCCATTGTGAGATCACACACACCCACAGGTAGAGTTCTGGACCCGCCACATCCAATTAATACAGCGTCCGTTTCACCAAGGGTGGGGTCTATAACACCTTGCTGCAGCAACTGGGGGACTAGACTAGTACTTAGAGTACAGGCCATCGAACCGCTGTCTAGTAAAGCAGACACTTTTACTTTCCCGCTCAGTGTTACATTCTCATAGAATAGTTGATCATGCTGCTGAAGTCTCTGAACATTTTGAACTATGGGTGTGCGTCCCATTTCTCTTTCTTGGCAAATACTTTGATAGATAAACTCCTCTTCATCACTCACATTAACATTAGGGGAATCATTTTTAGGCCTAACACTTGCCCCTCCCACATGCAGGCCTGCTAGTTTTCCTGCTGCTGCGCTGTGGACTTAACAACACTGGGCTTACTGACAGCATTTGGGCACTCCGCGCGTGTGTGGTCAGGTGCAAAACAGGTGAAGCACAGACGTTCGGACCTGCAGTGATACTGAGTAGTGTGGCCATTATCACTGCACACGGCACAGGGCGCTAGGGGCTTGACTTTGGAGGGCTGGCCGCGTGCATTGTACTTACTGACATATCTGGGCTGCTGTGATTGTTGAGCAAGTACACGTTCGAGCAGGGCAAGTACTCTGTCCAGGCGGTCAGGTGAACCCTCTGCCTGCTGTACAGACGGCGGCGACACAACAGCAGCTTGTGATGGTTTTGCATTAGTGGGATTCGCACTCTGGGCAGGAGCAGCAATCTCCTGGCGCTGCGAACACAAGACAGTGTTTATTTTCTGCTTAGATGCCTGCTTATGGTCTCTGCAGTGCTCAACCAACTTATCATGAATATCAGCGACAGTCCATTCTTGCAGTGGTCTGCACTTGAAAATGAGTGACAGTTCAGTATCAGGACAGTTCTGAATGAACATGGCAGCCAAATCTCGTGATAAATAGTCACATGTTTTGCTTTGTCTTTTCAAAGAGTCCTCAGTCACCTCTAGGGCTCTGTTTAGTCTTAGCCAGTAGTCAAGGGGTTGTTCACCAGAGTGGGGTTTTGTTGCATAAAAGTCAGCTAGTGGTAAACTAGAGGTCAGTGTGTCACTGAAGTGCTGCTTTAACATCTCAAAAATGGGCTCTGGGCCGTCAGTCAGGGTCAACACACGCTTACAACGTATGCCCACTTTAACCACTTCACGCGCCCTCCCCGTGAGCTTTAACAGCACCTCATCAGCTTGATCAGACACAGGGATGCCCCTTTTCTTCATATATGACAGCATCATAACCTCCCACTCCTGAACAGAACATGTGTCATTACCATCCCCTTTAAAACTCACAGGCTCTTTAACGTCCTGGCGCACAATGACATTCAGTAGGGAAGGGTCATTTAACGATGCCCCGACTGCACTAGGTGCAGTGCTCAGACGTGACTCAATGCAGGATGCAATACTCTCACCAATTGAAAGCCCAATATGTGATGCTATATCATTTAGCAGTTGTTCATTTACACCCTCATTTCCCTGTGCATCAGGGCGCACATTACAGTTTGGGTTCACAGAAGAAACATTGCCAGGTTGTTTTAAACCATAGCTCAGCTTTGGTGTGGATGCTTCTGGATAAAATAAAAGAGCACCTCTGCCTAGACTAGCTAAAGGCTTAGAGGTGTAGACTGGAAGGCCCCTCCCTCTTCCAACAGGAGTACTCTCCATGATTCAATATAAAACTTCACAAAACAAAACTTGTGGTGAAACTAAAATAGTTGTCAAAATTGTCCCAAATCACACTCAGAATTGTAAGGGAGAAGGAAAAAAAAAAAAAAGTTCATTGCATCAAAGCAAATAGCAACCAAAACGCATCAGCCACATGTAAAATAAACTCATTCAGTATTAGCGCAAATACCATTTAACCTCATCAATGGTAAAACCTGAGAGCATCAAGGACCGATGCAGATCACTGCCACCTCTTCTGAGCTGCAACGAGTCCGTGCGTACTGCGTAGCTCCGTGGGCGCGCGCTCCAGTTGGCTCCAGTTGACGCGCTGCCCAGACGTTGGCCGAAGCGAGCAGCGCGAGCGGCACCGGGTTGATGCGTGGAGGGCGGGTGCGTACTGCGTAGCTCCGAGGGCGCGCGCTTCAGTTGACGCACGATCCAGACGTTGGCCGAAGCGAGCAGCCCGAGCGGCCCCGAGTTTGATGCGTGGAGGGCGGGCAGTTGGCGCTGGCAAGTCCCGCTGGATCCTGGATGTAACTGCCGGGCGGCTTTTGCGTCGCGGTGTCCACAGGCTAACCTCCGCTCGATGTTGTCACAGAAAACGGTCACGGCACCAGTGTAACGTGGATGACTCTGCGTTGTGTTATTTAGTAACGGTCAGGAGACGGGGTTGTTTTACAAGGGGGTCTTTATCTGTGCAACAGACAAAAACGGCTGGTCAGCCTTGAACCTGGGACACGAACACTCATAGCAGCTCGGCTGCGCATTGACAGAATGGTAAAATAAATACAATAAATGTAAAAATAAATAAATGTACCTGTGCAACAGACAAAAACGGCTGGTCAGCCTTGAACCTGGGACACGAACACTCATAGCAGCTAGTGGGGGGGGTACACGTTATAAACCGTTAGTGGTGGTTTAACAAATAATCAAATAAAAATGTAGAAATTATATAACTAAAACATGTCCTTAATAATTCTACTATCATACGACACTCATACAAATGATAATTAAATGTAGAAATACAACTTAAACAGACACCCCAACAACCGTGACCTTACCTCGGCTGCGCATTGACAGAATGGTGCCGAGCTCACGTCGCCCCCACTATTTATAGAGTTTGCCGCCACTAGAGGGCGCTGCCCCACGATTAACACCAGTATCAAGTGGAATACAATAATTTTACTGTTACATCTCCAGGAGGTGGGGGCGTTCCTAGGAGGACTCAGGCAAACCTATCCCTAAAATGGCCGCCATCAGAGTTTTTACAGATTACTCAAAAATACGTGAATGTGCCAAGGCAACACTTCAGGCATGTTTTTAATGAGGGAATGACATAATAACATGATGTAAAGCTTGAAAAAGTCGATTTTGCATAATACCCCCCCTTTAAACATTTCGGACTAATGGCACCTCTGCTCAATGGTAATTTTCGGAATAATGAGGTGTTGTACTTATGTCGGACCAATGACATGGCACCCTTTGCTCAGTCAGTCAAACAGGCCCTGTCCTGGTATAGACCTAGCTGATAAGTCCTTGGTTTATTACACGTCCTTATTTTTTTAAGGTTTTATTCATCAGGACAGTTCAAATTGTCGAAGCCGAGACTCAACCCAGTGTTCTGCTTATGTTCTTATATCCCCCTCATGTTTTCCCTGTCCGAGATTGCTTTGTTCCCCACTCTCTGCTGCCAGTATGAGCGCACAGTCATCTGAATCCCGTTTCTGGCCCGGCGCGGTTTTATGTGCTCGTACATTTATGAGTCTGAGTGAGTTTAGTGAAGGATTTATGGGTGCGATGAGGAAAAAGGTGTAGCGAAGATTTGGAGGATCAGGGGGAATCAGCGGCTACAGCTTTACAATCTGGCTGTAATCCATTGTCTGGGAATTCCGTCGCATACGCTTCTCGGTTCTCTCTTTATTTCAACACAGGAATACTGTAAGAAGACATTTATAGACATTTCCGATTGTTTCATTTACTGGAAAAAAATGAGCTTGATTGGGTCGGTGACTAGGCACAACAGCTTTGGAAGTAAAGAAGCAGAAAATAACTTGAGCTACATCCCGAGATAAAGATTTCGCCAGACAATGATAAGAAATAGCGCAGGGGAATCATAAATTAATATTAGACGGTATTGGCAGCCTTTCTCCAAATGCCGGCATTGATTAGTATTGGATTTCTCCTCCCTCAGACGGCCAAATCATTCCCCGACACTCATTGTTGATGCAGGGAATTACCGAGCGGCTCCCTAAATGCGCCGCTATAAAAACTCTATTATGGATTAACCTTAAATGGCTCCGCAAATGAGAAACTATTTTTAAAACTAACTGAGACAAATTAAAAGTAGAGATCTCTGCTCTCACTATATGACACGATGGAACTGTGGCGGGAGGAAAAAATGGTTCCCGTCCTGTGGCTCAGGCAGCAGTGGTAATGGTAAATGTGGGACCTATTGTAGGTGTTTGTCATGAAACCTTGTCAAACCTCATGGGTCGTTCATGTGTAGACTTTCCCTCCCCTCTGTTATGCTGTTTATCTCATGGATGCCCCCATGTCTGCCCCATCCCCGGCGCAGCTGTGGTTGATGATGGATGTACCCCGTGCGCAGGGAGTGTTGAAAAGTTGCGGGAAGACAAATACGGGTGATTAATCCAATCTTGGCGATAATCAGCCGTCTCAGTTTGCCCCGTGTCATTAGTTCTAATTAGAAGCATAAAGTAGTCCAGAAAAAGGTACCCAAAGAATCCAATTTTCGGCTGCCGTGCTTGACGTCAAGGGGAAGCAAAGCTGAAAGCAAAGGGTGCATCGGCGTGAGAGAGCCTCTAATCTATTACATTTGTAGACAGGTAACAATATGTTGAAGTCACTTCATACACAGTAAGAATGAAATGATTAACACGAGTCTGGGTTCAGATTGTCTCTTCCTGTTTTGGGATGTTACAGGGATTAAAGGGACAGGACACCATTTTTACATACTGAGATATGTTCTTGCCTGAGCTTAGATGAGCAAAACGACCAAAGATGTTGTTAGCATTTGGCCTCTCCCAATGTATTCCTATGGTTCCAAACAGGGTGACTTTAGAAGCGACCAAGCTCTTCCACAGGCACACAGACCAGACAGGTACGCATCAACTTGTCTAAGCTCAGGTAAGAACATATCATTGTATGGAAGAACTGTGTGCTCTCAGTCACGCAAAAAGACCAAAGATGTTGTTAGCATTTGGCCTCTCCCACTATGTTCCTATGGCTCCAAACAGGGTGAAGTTAGAAGCGACCAAGCTCTTCCACAGGCACACAGACCAGACAGGTACGTATCAACTTGTCTAAGCTCAGGTAAGAACATATCTGAGTATGGAAAAAAGGTGGCCTGTTCCTTTAAGTGCACAATGCTCTTGCCTTGAAAGACGGTCCTGGGTTCTGTGTGGAGTTTGCATGTTCTTCCAATTTAATTGTATTTATTCATTTATTGAAGATGGGTCAGTGCATATTAATTAACATGAGCCCTTAAAGTCCACATGCAAATATGCCAGAGTTAGCCACAATGGCTGATTTTCATCTGTATGTTGATGTTAACAGATAGGAAATTAAGGCCACCGAACAATAAGCACAATTCTACAGAGTAGTAGACAAAAAACAAGCAGGAAATTAACACAAAATAACAGACATGATAAACGAAACCCAAAGCAGTAAACACTATTGTTAAACATTGCCATGTCCACGCTGTGACTGCAGGTTTGAAAATCCAGGAGCCAGAGTTTTGCTGATCTAGTGAAGGTGCTCAGTGTTGTAATGTTCCTGATGTTAGTGGGAACTGTGTGGGTGGGTTTCTTCCGGGTGCTATTGTTTCTCCAATTTAACTCTGCTTCCAAACAAAAACATGTCCAGCAGGCGAAAAACTCCCTCTAGGCAGTCCTAACCAAACCAAGCTCATAATCTGGAGCTCTCTGGCCGTTACACAGACAAGTCGTCCCAGCCGCATAAAGAATGGGTCATTTGAAGGGGACAAAGCCTCCTGTAGCTCATAAGAACAGCCTGCTATTCAATGCTATCCTGTCCTTATTGTTTATTATGTTTTGATGTAAAGCCTATGTTTTGTCGCCGTCTCCCCGTGTGCTTTAAACAACATGACAGATACATGTATATATTACTCTGGCCCTTCTCTCTGACAGGAGGCATATTTCAGGTTAATGCCGTCCCTCTTCACACTGCGCCGGGGCCGCTGCAGGTGTAGATCATTCCGAGAGCTCTTATTACTTTTCATCAGGCTAATGTGACACGGAGGGGATTTACACCAGGGAGCGGAGCGCGGCATGCGGCGGCGTCTGCGCGGGCGCCGCTGGTTTGTGTGCGAAAGGTTGTGTTTGATTGCGGACCTGACAGCCTCCCCGTGTAGTAAAACGGCGCGGATCGACCCGGTAGTTTTTTGGGAATGCCGTTCAGTTTGATTCCATCAGGCATTGTATCCATCTTTGAAAATATTGTTGTGGCTTTGATTTTTAAACTCCAAGTTCATCATATTCCTAAATCTTTCATAACATTTTAATAATAATTGCATATTTTGTTGAAATTTTCAGTACATTTTCAGAATTTTTGCACATTTCTTTTAGCGTTGTTGTGTCCAATTCAGCCTCAACCTGGTTACAGCAGAGCCTGAGTCATACATCGGCCGGCCGATATATCTGGCCGATATTTGTGTATTTTACAATTAAAAAAATAAAAGGCTGATATCTCTCCCGTTTTTTTTTTTCAGTCAGAGCTTTAAAATGAGACTCCCACAAATTTCTTAAACACTGAAGAGCCCCCACACCTGCAGCACAGTGGAGGTGTCACAAGGGGAGCTATGGGAAACAAAAAGGGACAAACAAGGAGGTATCCGGGAAAGACTCACAAGCTTAGCCACACGAGTCTTCTATTGTTCTGGCTAATGGACATTCACTGGAGAATAAAACAGATCAACCGCTAAGCTCTTCCCTGAAGATGGTGAAAGACTGTTTGTGGAGCGGAGGGAGCTGCGCAGGAGGAAGAGGAAGGAGGAAGAGAAGCTGACCAGTGCAGGACACCATGCTCTGAAACAGGGACTAACCCAGGAGGCTCAGAAGATCATAGGAGCACTGAAGGCAGTTCTCTGGTTTCTCCACCTCCAAAAACCTGCTGGTCAGGTTGGCCTATGGTGGCAGCGCGGCTCAGTCGTAGCGGCTCAGGACTAACACCTGAACAATAAGGCACTTACTTAGTTTTATAATATACTATGTTGTAGATTTTTGCGTATAATTTCGGAAACACAAGAGATAGAATCTTACCCTTTGGAATTTTTATCTTTCAAACAAGCTCCTTCTGAAGTACCTAAACATCAATGTCCTGAATAAATCAGCCCTATGCCACTCATACAGCGCCCCCTGCGGTCACAGTTCAACACTGACACATTTAAAAGCTTCGTACACAAGATTATAGAGACATTTTTCAAAATTTGGCTATCATCCATGACCACCCCTTCATAACGTTATCAGTATTGGACCCCAAAAACCCACATCGGTCGGGCCTGAGTTTACAAAAGAAATGATGAATGCTCAGATTTATTCCAACTGCGGCGTGCAAATGATTGTCTCTGGGCTTTGAGAAGCGTTCAATCCGACTTGTTTCCAACATGCAGAAACCTTGATGAAAGATAATTTAGACCCCATTATCGCTGCATTCCTTCCAACGACGGCGACCAAAGCGGCAACATTTGTCACAGCCGCCGCCCTGTGGGGGAGAATCCAGCAACCTCCCCGTACAGCACAATTACGTGATTATTTCCCAAACAGACAATTTGCTCCGTGTTCCTGTGAGTAAACACGTAATCAGGTTTGTCACGCCGTGTGAGAAATCGCCTCCGACTTGTTGTTTTGTCTTCCCAAATGAAGTCATATTCAATTACTTGATTAATTATTCAGAGAGAGAGAGGCAGATGATTCATAGCGCCGTGTTGGAAAGGAGCTAATCCACTAAAACTGAAGGATCGCTCCCAGGGCAGCAGACTGCGGTGTAATCCAATAGTCTCCGATGTATCTGCAATTATAACAATGTCTGCAAAAGTTTGATTAGTTTAGTTGTACAGTTGGATTCACTGGAGACGAGCTGCCTGGTCCAATAGGCCACATTTATGACCACATTAAGCTGCTGCGGCTGGAGTCAGGGAAGATTGGACATTTGAGCGACAGTAGTGGATGGTTTTTGGTCTGGTCATATCTGAATATTTAGATCTATCCAGGCTTGGGGCCAACACTTCCACCCTCTTGTCACCAGTATGAGGAGACGAGAAGCTACACATTTTTGCTACTCTGCATAGTAAAAGTGGTCATATACGGACAGGGTGGCAATATAGAGGTAGGATTCTATCATTATCCAAGACTCTTCAAATCAGCGGAGGGATGCATTGGGCACGGTGGCGCAGTGGTTAGTGAGCTTCGCAGCTAGAAGGTCCCGGGTTCAATCCCAGCTAGACGAGGCCTTTCTGTGTGGAGTTTGCATGTTCACCTACCGTTATAAACATGTACATTAGGGTGTATGTGCGTGTGAGTGGTTGGTGATGGTGGGACTGATGGTGCAGATCGGCACGGGAGGACGGCCTCATGATTCTAAACAGGCCTCTCATAAGAGAGACCAACGTCACCTAGGACCTGTTTGCCATCGGAGACCCTACCAGGGCCTACTAGGATCATTCGGGTGCTCAAACCTCTCTACCACGTTAAGGTGGCGGTTCCAGGAGGGGTCAACAAACCTCACTGTAAAAAATCAAACAAAAAAAAAACCTGAAAAGTTATTGTGCAGTGTGTAACAAAGATTTTTAAACATCCACATTATTAAAGGTCCTATATCATGCATTTATTATTATGCATGATATGCATTTATTATTATGCTATTTCCTTATCAAAAAGAGTGGTTTGTGGCTTCATTCACGCAGTTCTCAGTAATCCTCCTGAATCCTGCTCTCTGAGCAGCTGCTCCGCCCTCTCCTGGTGAACGACTGAGTGTTCAGTTGTGTCGTAACAGCGGAACGGAAGTGCTCGACGTCTGTAATGTAATGTCTTAATTCTATGCTTGCGGCCTGATTTTAATTTGTAAAACACCCTTTTCATTATTTCTGTTGTAAGAAATGAATAAATAAAGGAAAAGGAAAAAAAAGAAAAAAAGAAAAAGAAGAAAATAAGAAAAAAGAAAGGATGTGCCCGAGGTGCTTCCAGGTCAGCTGTGGCTAAACAAACACATCCCTGAGCGTCTGAACAGATCAGTCATGTTTGCGCTGCAGCTGTGAAGATGGAGCTCGTTAAAACCTATTCTGGACACACCTGTTCTTAATCCTACCTGCGATAATGTCACGGACGGAGAAAAAGAAGCGCGTTTGGCTACGAGGACAGGACTATATACAGTCTATGATTCAACCTTCCTAAAGAAGAGGCCACTCCCGTCAGAAGTTGTTTTTTTCTCCGGGATTCAGCGACTTTCACCAAAATATTGTTTTTCTGTGACTGTCTCTGATGGATGTTTGGTGAACCTTCACCAGAATCAAAGTGGATTCACTTTTATAACCAACGCCCATATAACCAAGTCCCATAATGTAGACAGCAATGGAGCAGAGTGGTGAGTCAATCCAAACGTATGTTAGCATATTAGCATGTGTGTTAGCCATTTATGAAGCTGTGTTGCAGATGTCAACTCCTTATAACTGCATTGTGAAGTATCTTCACTTATTGCTGTTTATTTATATTACGGTGAAGTATGTGCGGAGAGAGGGGGCGGAGTTAACTGAATCGAAGTGTCTTCCGGGTTTGAAAAATACCTCCAGAAAACATATTCATCACAAAAATGAGTGCTCAATAGCGGTAGAGGTACAATCATTCATATAAATGCCTATACTTAACTTTGGAATGGCTAAAATAGCATGATGCAGATCCTTTAATACTAAAAGCGACTAAAATAATTCAAAACATCTTCTGAAAATAAGAATCGATTTTTCACCAAATACATTTTTTATTTCAATATTTTCTTTGCCCTGCCCTACTTTGTGACCATGTCTATGAAAGGCTATGCAAAATCAAGTCCTTTTCCCCCCCTTAAAGTTTATAATGTGTTCCAGTTTCCTATCAGCGCGTAGTTTTGGACTGAAAAAAAAAAAAAAAAAAAAAAAAAAACAATACCTGATGTTTTTTGCTGCAATGAAACATGGATCGCCGTTGATGCCATAAACCTTTCCCTTTCCAGCATTTTCATTCAAATATACTGCCGAACCAAAAACAAACAAACAAGTGTCCACCTGGATTGAGCCAAGTGTGGGTTGCTGCAGTTGATCAGGTCTGGGTTCAGAATGTCCAGGTATATTGGAGTTCTTCTTCCCTGATGGCACGGACATATTCCAAGATGACAAAGCCAGGGTTCCTCGGGGCTCCTCGTGTGAACCATTGTGAAAGAGTGGTTCGTCACTTACCCATATGGACTGGTCACCGTAGACTCCAGATCTGAACCCCCTTGAGAATCTTTGGGATGTGCTGGATCTGGAGCTTATCGAAAACAATGCCACTGCGAATGAGAGCATGTGACCTTTTTTTTTTTTTTTTCTGGCAACCTTTTTTTTGTTGGCCAGGCAGAATCTCTCTAGTATTCCCACACAACACTCCTTGTGCCTATGGGAAGGACGATCCCCTGCCCTCGCCTCCAGAAAACATGTAGGCCCGTCCTCCGAACAAGGACTCCTGGTTAGCGAGCAAAGAAAAAAAACCTAGCTCTGCTTTTAAGTCTATCTCCCCGTCCCTCATCTTCTCGTTGATGTCCAGACTTTCATTCAACACAAACATATCTTGGCTTTACTTTACACACAGACTTATCGCATTGGCAGCCCCCGCGTGTGTACTTTGAGCAAACTTTTTTTTCTTCTTCTTTTTTTTTTTGGGGGGGGCGATAGCGGCGCCGAGGGTAAATATATACAGGATGCTCGCTGTCTGTCTGGAAATGCAGAGTCACTCAGGCAGAGCTTATCTCCGTGTGCGCTCCACTGACGCTTTCTGCCCAATTCAAAGCCTATAGGCCCCTGTCAAAGCCACATCAGAGCTGACAGGCACGCGCCGCCATCTGATGCACCCCCCCCCCCCTTTCACGCGAAAGAAATGTACGCTTTTTCAAGGAATATGTGCCCTTTTGAACAGCAAGCGACTATAGAACACTATCTGCAACTTTGGCAGCAGGGGGGGGAGATGTTACAAGTTTCTCACGCAGCGGCGAGGATGTTGATTTCCTGGATCGGCTGTGGCATTTCGGATTGGAGTTTGTGCGCTTGTTTTGTGTTGTTGTTGAAAGAAGGGTTAAATGCAGAGGGTATAAATATGAATGTGCGTCGCAATCAACAATAGTTTTCTCAATAAAGTTGTCCAAATGGTGAGAAATAGCCGCCACGAACGGCTCAGGATGGAAACAAAAAGCAAATCGATAAAGTAATGTTGGGATAGCGCATTCAGCAACACGTCTGTGGTCAATAAAATGGACTACGGCGATCAGCCAATCAGAAGTGAGTTGATGCAGTGAGAGGGGGGGGGCATTTGGGCTCTTTCTTTGGGCCCGCTCTCCAACTCAGCCATGCCACTATGCCATGATCCAGCCCCCCACATTGTTCTAACTCTAACCAAATCCCTTTTCCTAATCCTAACCTTAACTTTAAACATTTATAAAACGACAATATTAAGTTAATACAGCCCACTGAAAAAGCTGCATTTGGAATGACATCCAATGAGGATCCCCGGGGGCGTGGCTTATGGCTTAACTCGGTTGGAAATCGGAATGAGGCCTCTCGGCTAAAAACATTAGCTCCTTCGAAGCTAAAGCGTGCGCACTGCTGTGTCAGCGTGGACTGGACTCTCTGTGTATTGATGGAGGGGTCTTTGTGCTACAGACTGGGCTCCGTTAGTAGTTTTGGAAGTTCGCCATGAGTCGCCTCCCGCTCGGGCACAGCAATGATGCGGTGAGAGGAGGCCATGCCCCCGCCATCAGGGCAGGGATTCAGGTGACACACACAAATCTTTCTTCAAACTTATTGCTTGTTACAACAATCTGGTTATTCCAGTTAAAGTCTATTATTGACCATCAAACTTTGGCTACGTTATAAGATGATCACTAAGCAAAGAACTAACCAGACGTCCTACAGCACATGTGTCAAGGTCAAGGCCCACAGGCCACATGGGAGATGATTTAATGTGGCCCTTTGAGGAGCATGAATTCCTGAGCATGTCAAAAAAAAAAGTAAGCCCATGCGGAGTTATGGATTTTTAAAGAAATAACCAGTTTGCTCACTCCAGCCACAAGGGGGCAGCTTAAATTAAAAAAAAAAGGAAAGTATTCCACACGTGTCCAGCAGAGGGCACCGACATAATAAGAGATCAGGATATGAACAGCATATTATAGCAACGTGGTAAATGGTCAGTCTGCCCCAGGCCTGTGGCTAAAATGGTAACTTACTGCAATTGAATGTGGAGTGAATGAATATTGACTTTATGTAGCACTTTGAGAAACATGTGACACAGGCTGATAAAGCACAACAAGTTTAAGCCGTTATTTATGAGGCCATTGTCCTTTACAATACATGCGGCCCACGACCTGCCATGGGGGCTGAATTTCGGCCCTCGACCCAAACGGGAGCAGTGTGTCTCTTTAGGCCTGTTTGGGTATGTTTCACATGAACAAACCTGTTCATGTTTCTGTCTCCTGAGGTCCACCTGAAGTACTGTGATACTGCAGCTTCTGGAAGTTTGGAAATCTCCTGATAATTTCTGTTTTGTTACAACAGCCTGATAGTAAAATAATACACAAGTTTTCTATTGGTACAAACTAGTCATTTCCCATCCATCCATCCATCCATCCATCCATCCATCCATCCATCCATCCATCCATCTTCTTCCACTTTATCCGGGGCCGAGTCTCAGCAGAGATGCCCAGACTTCCCGATCCACGCAAACCTCCTCCAGCTGTTCTGGGGGGACCCCGAGGTGACACCAGGCCAGCCCAGAGACATAGTCCCTCCAGCATGCCCTGGCCTTCCACGAGACCTCCTCCCAACAGGACATCCGGAACAGATGCCCTAGCCCCCTCAGCTAGTCATTTCCCTTCAATTATACACCTGTAAATGTGAACACCCATGAAACAGAACATTACAGCGTCTAGATAAGTTTAGATTTGATGGTATACTTCCTGAACCTATAGTTTTTGTAATGTTCCTCGGACTCTCAATGGTGCTCTAAAAATGCGCATTATTTCCTGATTCTAACACCTAAACTTTGTAGAAGAAAAGTTCACCTGCTTCGATATGTGTTTACTAACAGGTGCCATGTTTTCACTTCATCTCTCTGCCGTCATTATGTTGTTAAAGGCAAACGTTCTCTTTCCGCAGACCGTAAGCCACCATCAATCTCCCGTTTCCTATTCAGTGTCTTTGTTAGGAGCTGATAAACCGCACGCTCATTGATTTTGACAGCGCCGTTTTTGTAAAGTCTCCTCTCCTCAGTGACGCTGAAAAGACAGACGATGTCAGGAGAGTCGGAGAGCGAGGGGAAGAGAGTGAAAGATAGAGAGGGAGCGAGGAAGGGAAAGAGAAGAGAGAGAATGGGGTGATGGAGAAGGAGAAGAGAATGAAAGGGAAACGTGGAAGAAGAGTGGGATATTGAGGGTGACAGACGCAGTTATGTTTGCACTAGATTCATTCAAACGTCATGCAAAGTGTTGTCATGTTTTTGACAACATGGTAAAACATATAGTGAAATGCTAAATGAACAATGTGTCTCAGGATCTCATCTCTGCTGTTTTAAGACGATGTTGTTCTGTTGGCATCATCAAATCAGAACCTTCAGCTGCTCTGGGGCGGTTTGCAGCCGAGTGTGCCGGGATGAGGATCAGCCCCTCCAAATCCGAGGCCATGGTTCTCCACCGGAAAAAGGTGCTTCCCCTCTTCAGGTCGGTGGGGAGTCCTTACCTCAAGTGGAGGAGTTCAAGTATCTCGGGGTCTTGTTCACGAGTGAGGGACGGATGGAGCGTGAGATCGACAGACGGATCGGTGCGGCGTCAGCAGTGATGCGGTCGCTGTATCGATCTGTCGTGGTGAAGAGGGAGCTGAGTCGGGGCAAAGCTCTCGATTTACCGATCGATCTACGTTCCCACCCTCACCTATGGTCATGAGATTTGGGTAATGACCAAAAGGACAAGATCGCGGATACAAGCGGCCGAAATGAGCTTCCTTCACAGGGTGGCTGGGCGCACCCTTCGCGTCGAAAGGAGCCAGCTGAGGTGGCTCGGGCATCTGTTTCAGATGCGCCTTGGTCGCCTCTCGCGGGAGATGTTCCAAGCATGTCCTATTGGGGCAAGGCCTAGGCCTCGTGGAGAAGGTCCAGGACACGCTGGTGGGACTATGTCTCTGAGCTGGCCTGGTGGAGGCCCTGGAGGAGGTGTGTGTGGATCGGGAAGTCTGGGCATCTCTGCTGAGACTGCTGCCTTCGCGACACAGCCCCGGATAAAGTGTAAGTAGTTAAAAGTTAGTAGTACCTGTGTTGTTTATTCTAGCTTATGGCTTAAAATATAATACCTGCGAATCAGACCATTTATGTTTTTTTTTTTTTTTTTTACCTTTTGTATCTGAAGAAAGGGGTATTTAGCATAAGCGTTGTCTTCATCATGCTCCTTTTCAATCATGTATATAAAAAAATATTTAAAAAAATCATGTATAGTTGTTGAAATGTGAAAACATGTAACTAACATGACTGAAATAAATAAATAAATAAAGTGGAAGAAAATGGATGGATGGATGGATGGATGGATAGTTTATTTGTTTTGAACCATATAAAACACTGACAAAAGGAACAATCAATGCAACAGTACGATTCAAAAAGGAATGGGAAGTCATTTGAAACGTGTTAAATCCCACCCCTGCCCTCATATACAAATACACACTGCATAGCAACCAACATCACAAATAGCAAAGGAGAAGGAACATAAACATCTAAGATTTTACCTTCATGTCATCGTATGCTTTGTAAACAATTGCGTTTTATATTTACATTTGAATTTGAATTGTTTTATGCTATTGTGCATTTTTATCTCCTCGTGTACGCTACGAAAATACATGCTCAATATTTTCCTGTTTGTTTAAATGGCCGAATTATAAAGATATTTACTCCCCACAAGAAACATCCCTCACCTCTATCTCAAAAATGTTCTTTAAAGCCTGGTTCACATGGCAGGAAATTTTTGCCGGAAACCTGCAGGACCGATAATGACCTGACAAATTTACCGCAAACAGTGAAAGAAGAGAGAATGTGAGAGATTAGGAACGATATTCACAACAAAAATCTTGATCAGATAACATGATTCAAGTTAAGACCAAAAATACTTCCTCCAGTTAAAGCCACACCACGTAATATTTCACCCAATAAACACAACTGAAATACAAGCATTTATATTATGACAGATATTTTCATCATTGAAAAATACCTCATAAATGTAGTAAACATGTGCCTTTGCTGTGAGCGGCTCGGCTCTCCTAAGACATGACTGTAACTTTACCGGGAGAGGGGACGTCACCAGCTCGTCTCCATGGAGATGTGACTAAAGGCAGGAGGATTTCAGAGTTAGTCTGGGTAATTCCTCATCCATATCCATTCTTCGATTACCCACTGCAGAAATAACACTTTCTGTGTCGAGCATGTTTTGTCAGTATAATTAGCCCAAAATGTTACGCAGTGTGCCTTTAAAGGGGCTAGATGCAAGTTAGCCATTTTATGCTCACTACTGCCACCTCAGGCCATACGTGTAACTGCAGCTTCTATATTAAGCTCGTGCATGACGGCACTTCGGACCCGAATTAACACCTTTTTGTGCAGGATTTTAGAGGTAATTGTGGTGAGCAGGTCTGAGCTCATTCTACACATTAGGACATGGCTGGAACATGTAGGGCAGGGGTGGACAACGTAAGGCCCGGGGGCCAAATCCGGCCCTCCAGCACAGAACCTCTGGCCCCCAAGATGATTTTGAGAAATGTCATTATGCAAATAAGAGATCAAATACCTGTTAAAGTAAACTAAAAATGCGAGAAATAGTGCCCTTTTCTAGTGTATTTTTAAACATCATTGCAGAACATCCCACTTGGTCATATATAATGTAAAACAGTGATTCTCAACTGGTGGGTCAGGACTCAAAAGTCGGTCGCGAACCTATAGGGAACTTTTTTTTCAATATTTTCCATCTGAAACGGCACAGAAACACACTGGGGTCCGTTCAAATTAATGCTATTGGCTTGTTTTTATCATAATTTCAGTCTTAAAAGTAAATCTACGTCTTGAACATGAATGGTGAAAACAATATTTTATACGATATGTGATAAATTACAGTTTTATTTGGGTCGCAGCTTGTCATTAAAGCAGTACTAAGTAACGTGTTTACCTTAATAAATCCTTTTCGTAGTCCCTGTGGGGGTAATACAAGTGTTTATGGGATGATTGGGGGGTCTTTCATCTCCCCCTGGTGTCTCTGCACAGAAAACCATGTTTGCAACTTGACTGCCACCGGTCCGGAGAAAGCAATACACACTAATGGAATCACGAAGAAGAAGCTAGCATGCTAACGGGCAAAGCTAACTGCGGGCTAACGTCACTTTAAACAATATTTACAGCCAACTTTGAGTGAAAAAAATATTTCCATTGTATAATTGGATGCACAGTAACCCTCTCCCCCTTCGCCTTTCCTGTCAGCGTAGTATTTACTCTCCAAGACAATTAAGAAGTTAAAAAAATCGTAACTTGCTGCGACATCTGCAGTTGCGCTTATGGCCTCTAGGGGGAAGAGTTACTTAGTACTGCTTTAAGGTAATGGCGTCTCAGAGCCGGACCCCTTTAGAACCACTGAACTTTGGCATTTGCAGAAAATGGTCCTTAACTTTAGGCTACACTGGTGAGGTTCGGCCCTCGCTGTTTTGGCGATGATGAAAATCGGCCCTTCATGACGCAAACTTGCCTCCCACTGATATAGGGGGAGGCAAATCCATACTTTTTGAATTTTTAAACTCTGTATAGTCCCTTTAACTACACCAATTTTGCTGTGTGTTGAAAGGGAAGAGAGAGGAATAAAATAGAGGAAGAGAGCAGAGAGGGAGTGAGAGATAAAAACGAGAGAAATGAAGGAAGCGAGAAAATCAAGAGAAGAGAAAACGAAGTGAAAGAACAGCCAGAGAGAGCGAGGGAATGGCCGTTCTCGCTCTGGCCTCCCCTCCCCGGCAGCCGGCCTGTCTGGACGGACCTGGAGCGCTCACCTATCAAGCCTCCCGTAATGAATAGGCCTCTAATCCCCTCATTGAGATACAGAGGAGCGACTCTCGGCTAATGCTTTCAGACAGGCCGCGCCGTGCACACACACACATGCACACACACACACACACACACACACACACACCGTTTACGCAGAGAGGAACACACAATGGAGCGCACAATACATTCACATGCAAACACAGCCAATTTTTTTCTCCCCCCCCTCTTCTCTTCCTGTCATATCATGCAGGTGTTCTGGCCTTTCTCTCTCATCTCCCTCTCATCCACTCAGAGCGGGACAATGGAAGGCAACAGTGCTCGGGCTTTGTAGTGGAGCTGTAAGCTGTCTAATTATTCCCCCGGCTGAGTGGGGGCTTTCAAAAGAGACGAGACAAGAGGCGCGGTCGGAATGGAATCAGAGCGACGTTCGGGGAGCGCGGGATGAAGTCCACGCAGCGGAATATTCGGACTGCCATCTTGTAGTTCACAAAGCTCCGGTCACCTGTTCATGCATGAGCGTTTTCCCCTTCCAGCATCCCTTCTTTCTAAGTAAAGCTCAGCACAAACACATTTATCCATAAATAGTGCACCGTCTCTTGAGTTTGGTTGGTCTTTGTCGCACATTATTCCCGGGGTTACTGAACTTTTAGCAGACGTAGCGCTCTCATTCTGCTGGACACTGTGGCCGATGTGGTGAATGACGGGTTCAGGGACTAGGGTGGACATTCAGACATGGGCATAGCATGGAGCAGCCAGTGACAGAGTGAAACACACACAGAAAAACAACGTAGCTCCTTCCTTTTCATTTCTCTGACACAATGGCCTTAAAGATGTTCATGGTCGACCAAAAACATGCCTGAGCTGCGATTAGTCGAGTCAAAGGGGGCGTGGCATGACACTGGCAAAACGACAACTTTTCTGACCCAGACTGCACTCACAAGACATCAAATTTGGAAGCTGGTGCTGTAGCTGCTGTTTATACATATGTGGCCGCAGGGAGCGTAAAGCCGGCGGTTTTGGCGAGAAGTGTGCGGGCATCGGTGAGCTGAGAGTACGCAGGCTAGTCCGGGTAAATGTTGGTCAGAGCTAACAGGCGTGTGTCTTAGTGGCCTCGGCGTTGGACTCCTCGTGTGCGTGATGGGCGTTTGTGTACAAGGACCTGTGGCAGGCCAGCCCCGAAGTTTTGTAGCGAGTGCGCATGCGCGGCCCGTTCTCCAACTTTTCCGCACCAGCGTCTCGTAGGAGGAAAAACACCATATTCGGGTGAAAGCGTCATCACAGGGCCCCTTAGCAGGACATGTGGATGTAAAATCTGTCAATATTTATGAATGAATACCCGCGGGAAAGACGGCGTTTCTACGCAGCGCAGCAGCTACTTCCGGGTTGCCCCACCTCGCAGACGACAAAACATCATAAAATAAACATCATGCGGGGTGTGTTTTGTCATTTTTATACTCTGACATGAAAACTAAGATGTAAATAGATAAAAATCTCCACTTCGACCACTGTGTGAAAAATCAATACTTTCATCTGCTGTGTCTCGCCTTAATCTCCCCTTTAGTGTCAGACTCCAGCTCCCCGCCTCGCTCCTGCATCTGCTGCTGTACATGTGCCGTCCACCACGTCGACTAAACGACCAAAAGCGGCCAGCTGTGGTTTGGAGTCAAACTATTCAGCTACTTCTCTCCTCCAGCTTCTCTCCGCTGTCTCCACCATCCCTGGGCTGATGTCTGTCCACCTCTTTTTCTGATTTAATTCACTGAATTACGTCCCACTTCTTGGCACCGCTGACTTTTATCTCCACTTGACAGAACTGTAGACAAGTTGAAGGCTTGTAGCCTGCGGCACTGAACTGTGATGTTGTAACAGTGATCACATGACACTGTTGACCAATCGGGACGCGCACACGTTTCCCACACTCACCAACAGAAGCCTTGAAGCTGATCTGAGGTCAGTTTTTTCTCCTCCAAATAGAGATATGAAGCAGGAGAGCTGTCTTACGTGTGTGAACAACATAATAACTATAATCGCGCTTGATCCAGTCGTGTCCCCGTACCCCTGGTTGGGAAACACTGCTCTCACACTTAACTTTGAGACAAATACAATTGCGTTGATTGCTTTTCGCTCCCAGCCAAACTATTGTCCACATCGGGCTGACCTCTGTTAGGCACATCGAGGAGGAAGTTTAAACAGTTGTCACATTTTGTCAAACTCACCCAAATCCACACATATTTCAGCTTCTAGATAAATCAACTTTGAGGGCAAAATGTTTACCTGGCGCCTAATCCATCCCACCCACTAAGTCTCCATGAAGATATCGCTTCTTTTTCACCTGCCTGTGGCCATAACGTGTTTGCCCGAGAAGACAAGCCTCCTTTCAGCTCCAAAAATCATTCTTCTATTTTTGTTTTGACAGTCGGAGCGTCGCATATCCATCCCACTCCTTTCTTCCCCCACGTCCTCCATATTTGACTTCTTGCGTCCGCCATAAATCCCCGCGACGTTGAGTAAACACAAGCGTTTTCACCTTTCCCTGTCTCTCCGTTTGTCCTTTTCACGCGGGGGGTGTGCGCGCGTCAATAAAGCAAACAAACAGGTTGACAGAGCGGCCGCCGCGCACACGCACAAGGCAAAGACGCACCCCACACAGGAGGGAGTCAGTGGGTGAGCTCCACGTGGAAAATCTGGACGCGTTTGTGAGTATTAACACCTCATGGGTCTAAGTTGGAAAAAGTCTGTGGGAGAAATAAAGTTTGGATACAGCAACCAGGTGTGAAGTTGTGGACCGAGTGAAAGGGTCTTAACAGAAATAAATGTGTTTTTTATCATGGTGGCCAAACTCTCTGTGCATCTGCTTTATGTTATCCAATACAGTGCATTGTCTGAAAGTGGTTCTGTACCCTCAAGATGAACAAACTTACCTGCACTTGTCTTACTTTCTACATTTTCCAGAGAAAACCACACAGGGCAAGACTTAGAGCCAGATCTTGTGGCGGCGCACGGGGCGGCGCAGGCTCTTGGCGAATTATTTTCCGAGTGGCGGCGCTATATGTGCCATTCGCCTCCGCCACCTGTGAGGGGGCGTCACAAGAGGAGGTGACAGCACTGATGGACACACGGCTGACATTCACTTCCTCGTTTACATTGCACTGTCTTGCGTTCTTTCTTAAGCCTTAGGCTCTCACAGGTCAAACTAAAAACTTTATTTACCCCATCGTGAGCTAAACCATGTTCACGTCTCGAGAGAAAAAGAGCTACAGCGTCCGCTGTGGCGCGGATCGGCCCGCGCTTGGCGTGAACGCGAAGCAAAACAAAAGCACATGTTCACCCCCCACTCCCACACAACCACTCTCCTGGACCCGGAGTCGATCTGGTTGGAAGAAATTGTGTGTCTCCACCCACTTAAATGCACTAAGTCTGGAGTGGCAAGATCACAAAGTGCGCTCCGACTGAGTGTAAAATGTCACGCTATCGTCTCCGTTTTGAGACACAAGATCGGGCCCTTGATCTCTCTGAGGGTTTTCCAGAAAGTGGCATCATGCAACTTCAGATACTGGGATGGCCAGATCAATGGACTCAACTTATATAGTGCTTTTCGACCTTCATTAGGCCCAAAGCGCATCAGTCAACCATTAACACCAATGTATGCAGACACGGTAGGCGACGTGGGTGAAGTGTCTTGCCTAAGGACACAACAGTGTACATCTTCAGGAGCTGGGATTTGAACCCCAACTGCACTACTGTCGCCCCATGCCATCAATATATTGATACATTAGTACTCATACACCAAGTGACAAGTACTGTATCATTAACCTCCTAACCAGGCACAGCATGGCAGCAACTGTGGACAAAAGGTCGACATATTCCACTGAGTAGTATTACCATGAGGAAGATCATCAGAGCTAAATGAACAATTCTTAGAGTAGACTCTTTCTAACCTCAATTTCTACTGCGCATTTGCAAAGGGGGCGACCAGTTTCTGAACAGGCAGATTATTATTGTTATATGTAAGTGATTATGGAGTAACCAGGGGCAGATGCCATAAGATTGATATTTCTCTTCCTTTTCATTTGGATTGCATTGACTTTGATTTTGATTTGATTTCTGTACAGTATATTGGTTAAAACAATATTCTAACCGTTTCTTACTGTTTTTGAGGTGGTTCTGGTCTTCGTAGTTTGTTGAAGTTGTCTGTTGTCCTTCTTGCTCATCACACCTGTCTCTGGTTAGTGAGTGTGTGCCCACCCTGCTTTGCCAATGTCTTTTTAATCAAGCCCTGATGATTTCCTAGTACATTCGAAACATTTTGCAATATTGTTAATTGCAGTCTGTGTCACACTTGCGTGTGATTAGCCGAGTGTTCAAAGTAGGAGAGAGAAGCTGCCGGTAGCACAGTTTTGTTTTTATGGCATGTGATGAGACAAGACACCGAACAATATGAAGAAGTTGCTTGTAATTTCTATACAATATCATGGGAAAAAACAATTATTGTGTAAGTGTGGAGCACACACACTCTACAGACAGAACTGAAGCCTTCAAACAGCTGGTGTGTTCGGCGTTATAATGCTCAAAGCTGGTGTGTTTGGTGTTATAATGCTCAAAGCTGGTGTGTTTGGTGTTATAATAATTAAAGCTGGTGTGTTAAGCGTTATAATGCTCAAAGCTGGTGTGTTTGGTGTTATAATGATATAAAGCTGGTGTGTTTGGTGTTATAATACTCAAATATGGTGTGTTTGGTGTTATAATGCTCAAAGCTGGTGTGCTTGGTGTTATAATAATTAAATCTGGTGTGTTTGGTGTTATAATGCTCAAAGCTGGTGTGTTTGGTGTTATAATGCTCAAAGCTGGTGTGTTTGGTGTTATAATGCTCAAATCTGGTGTGTTTGGTGTTATAATGCTCAAAGCTGGTGTGTTTGGTGTTATAATGCACAAAGCTGGTGTGTTTGGTGTTATAATAATTAAAGCTGGTGTGTTTGGCGTTATAATGCTCAAAGCTGGTGTGTTTGGTGTTATAATGATATAAAGCTGGTGTGTTTGGTGTTATAATGCTCAAAGCTGGTGTGTTTGGTGTTATAATGCTCAAATCTGGTGTGTTTGGTGTTATAATAATTAAAGCTGGGTGTTTGGTGTTATAATGATATAAAGCTGGTGTGTTTGGTGTTATAATGCTCAAATCTGGTGTGTTTGGTGTTATAATGATATAAAGCTGGTGTGTTTGGTGTTATAATGCTCAAAGCTGGTGTGTTTGGTGTTATAATGATATAAAGCTGGTGTGTTTGGTGTTATAATGATATAAAGCTGGTGTGTTTGGTGTTATAATGATATAAAGCTGGTGCTTTTGGTGTTATAATGCTCAAATCTGGTGTGTTTGGTGTTATAATGCTCAAAGCTGGTGTGTTTGGTGTTATAATGATATAAAGCTGGTGCTTTTGGTGTTATAATGCTCAAATCTGGTGTGTTTGGTGTTATAATGCTCAAAGCTGGTGTGTTTGGTGTTATAATAATTAAAGCTGGTGTGTTCGGCGTTATAATGCTCAAAGCTGGTGTGTTCGGTGTTATAATGCTCAAAGCTGTTGTGTTTGGTGTTATAATAATTAAAGCTGGTGTGTTTGGTGTTATAATGCTCAAAGCTGGTGTGTTTGGTGTTATTATGATCAAAGCCGGTGTGTTTGGTGTTATAATAATTAAAGCTGGTGTGTTTGGTGTTATTATGATCAAATCTGGTGTGTTTGGTGTTATAATGCTCAAAGCTGGTGTGTTTGGTGTTATAATGATCAAAGCTGGTGTGTCCGGTGTTATCATGATATAAAGCTAGTGTGCTCAGTGTTACAATAATCAAAGCTCAGTGTGATGTGTGCTTCTGTATTTCTCTCAACTTTCATAGCAGATGCAGCATATATAGATACAGCAATAGTTCCCTCTCCCCTTGCAACTTTGTTAATTATTTCAATTCACATTAAGAATAATAGATTTTTAAAATGTTGATCTCACGTGTGAAAAGAGCCTAATCCTTATTGTTTTCTGTTTTGTATGCAGCTTTACACAAACATAACTGACTGAGCACAGGAAACCCCTCAAAGCAACATTTTATTTACACAACACATTTCCAAACGGTGGCAAAACAAAAGGTGTGCCTGTCATCAGAGTAGGTTTCAGACTGTCTGAGTGTCTGGCAGTCATGAGCCAGTCCAAAGACTCGGCTCCCATTAAAAAGCCATGAATCCCACCAACACTCACTCCAACCGCAAAATCCCCATCAGCGTTTAAAGTATTCAAACCACAGGCTTAATATTAAACAATACAAGCAGTTGAGTTGAATGTACATAAATAAAACACCCTGGGCCCTGTTAGTCACCGGAGGGGGGTCTGATGACGTGCCCCGTGTTTTCTCTGGCCCCTCTCGTCCGCATTATCATGTTGATGAATATTTATTTATATACCGAACACGTGTTGGATTTGTTCTGCTTGGAGGGGTCCGTGTTTGAATTGGACCCGCTCCCACCGGTCCATCTGGTCTTCCTTCGGGTCGGCTCCTCGGACGACGTCGAACCAGGACTCGAAAAGAAAAAACGAAAAGTCAGGTCCGGGGCTAGACCAAATCCACCTACACCCACTGGACCCTCTGATCCATAATTCATAAGTCCTGGGTTTGTGGGAGAGAAGGGCCTGGGAATGCGCTGTGAAGTCGGGGGTTAGCTGCATGGCTGCGGGCGAGTGACAATGCAGTGAAATAATGTCTTAAGGGACGGCCTGTGAAATAGTTTTATTCCATATCTGACAGGTTGTACATGGAATTTGCAAACTCTGACTTTGTTTACTTATTTTACATATAGGGATAGGGGCGACAAGTTGTGTTTCATTCACACAGATCTTAAATGTCCTATATCATGCAAAATCGACTTTTTAGAGCTTTTAGTCATGTTGTTATGCTATTTCCTTATCAAAAAGAAGAGGCCACTTGAAGTTGTTTTTTTCTCCGGGATTCAGCGACTATCACCAAAATATTGTTTTTCTGTGACTGTCTCTGATGGATGTTTGGTGAACCTTCGCCAGAATCAAAGTGGATTAACTTTTATAACCAACGTGAGATATCATGACACAAATTGAGGTTAGGGCCAGGGAAATGGTTAATCTCTTAACTCCCGCCTGAACCGAGAGGATCTTTTTCCTCACGTATCAGATTTTTTTTCCAACATTTTTTTGTTGGGTGTTCAACTCATTTTTGTAACTTTTTTGTAATTTTTTATCACATTTTTGTCATTTTTTCGTAAATTTTTTCGTCAATTTTTAATAAATTTTTTGTCACTTTTTTGTCATATTTTTGTAATTTTTTGGTCATATTTTGGTCATATTTTTGTCATTTTTTCGTCAATTTTTCGTCAATTTTTCGTCAATTTTTCGTCAATTTCTTGTGACATTTTTGCCACTTTTTCATAAATTTTTCGTCACTTTTTTGTCAATGTTTTCCCACTTTTTTGTCACATTTCCATCATTGTTTTTTTTTCCATCACTTTTTTCCAGAAGCTTTTGGACTGGGGTAAAGCCAAACTGGAGAAAATGTGCTCGGTTGAGGTGGGAGTTAAGGGGTTAACTTTAAGGATTAGGGTTAGGATTAGGATTATTTGTATTTTTAGACAAACCAACTCATAGATCTATACAAACTCACAGCAGACCGTCCCTCCGGAGCATACGATCTAGCACTAACCTTTATGAAGCTGTGTTGCACATGTCAACTCCTTATAACTGCATTGTGATCTTCACTTATTGCTGTTTATTTATATTACGGTACAGTATGTGCGGAGAGAGGGGGCGGAGTTAACTGAATCGAAGCGTTGTGTCTTCCGGGTTTGAAAAATACCTCCAGAAAACACTTATATTTATCACAAAAAATTAGTGCTCAATAGCGGTAGAGGTACAATCATTCATATAAATGCCTATACTTAACTTTGGAATGGCTAAAATAGCATGATACAGATCCTTTAAATATTTTTAGAAACTGGAAGGTCTTGGCTGTGGGTAGTCATAAAAAAAAAACAACCTCATTGCCCATCATTCAAGTTGATAATGCACCGACCACTCAATACCACTCGTTGTGTAGCAAGTTGTTACGGCACCTCAGCAATTTTTAGAGCCGCACATTTTCATGTCGCGTTGTTTCTCACTCCATTACCCGCACCTTCGCTGGGTCCACTTAAAACCAAGGCAACATCTGGCTTTGTTGGGGTTTTGCGGTTGTAATCTTTTAGCTAAATGACGCGTGAAAATGCAAGCGTTAAACTTTACATCCATCATGCTGGGGAAAAGAGGAAGCGCTGGGTTTTACTGGACCATCAGACAGACTTGGCCAAACTACCAGCTCAGTAAACGCAATCATGTAGTAATCGTTGTATAATAAGTATACTTGGAAGATTTGATTTATTTTCGGCATCATTATGATTAAGTAAGGGAAGATTTGCAGCATTAAGGAAAGTTGATTTTGTTCCACTACTAGAAAGCAAATCAGGTCTTTGAAATGATTTACTTTAGCACACATATTTAGTTACTTTTGAAGATCAATTGTGTGATTGAGTGAATATTGGAATAAAAACTGCTGAACTAACACAAGAATCATGTGCACTTCATGTTTGTCATAGTTTAAATCACAAACTTAGCAAGTTTTATATAAATAAATGTGTACATTTTTACACATTTTTATTTTTTTAATTAAAGAAACTAGATACAAGTGTGTCATTTTATACTCACTACTGCCACCTCAGGTCTTACGCGTAACTGCAGCTTCTATATTAAGCTCCTGCTTGACGGCACTTCGGACCCGAAGTAACACCGTTTTGAGCGACAGTGCAGGATTTTAGAGGCAGTTGTGGTGAACAGGTCTGGGCTCATTCTACACATTAGGACATGGCTGGAACATGTAGGGGGAGGAAAATACTTGGTTTTAAAGCAGGGGTGTCAAACGTACGGCCCGCCCTGCCCTGTAGACCATAAATTCCAGAGTATGTAGGGAAAAAAAGTGAGTCTCTAGCCCATTCCTGTGCGGAGTTATGATTTTTTTTTTTTTTTTAAAGAAAAAACAGAATACTCATTCTAGCCACTCGGGGGCATTAAATGTAAAAAAAAAGTAAGAGTTCCACACGTGTCCAGCAGAGGGCACTGACATAATAAGAGCTCAGGATATGACCAACACATTATGTAGCCACGTGGTAAATGGACAGTCTGCCCCAGGGCGGCTGTGGCTTCAATAACAGTACCGAGTATGGAGTGATTGAATAATGACTAAGAAGTACTTTGAGGAACTTGTGACACAGGCTTGTAAAGTGCAATACAAGTGTAAGCAGTTATTCATAAAGTTACAGTCACGTTTGGGCTTTGACCAAATCACAGCTTATTATTATTCATTTATTGGAAAAATGTTCTCTATTATATGCAGCCCGCGACCCGCCGTGGGAGCTGAATTTTGGCCCACGACCTAAAATGAGTTTGACACCTCTGCTTTAAAGGGATGTTTCAGGATTTTTGAATTAGGGCCTCATTTTCTAGTTATCCAGAGTGTTGTTGATTACTGGAGATTTTTTGTGTAATTCACGCGGTCCATATCTTTGAAGCGTTACGTGGTGCTAGGCTAGTGCAAGGCTAGCGCATTTCTACGGTATCAGCTAGCCTGCACTAAAAACAGTCTGACCCGCTCCACAGAGCACCTGAGGCAAATCACTGATAACACCAGACTGACCATTTAAATGTCTGTGTCGATAGAATAACCATTTAACCATTTTGCATTTAAAAGAACTTATATTTAAACAGCATCAGCTTCGTGGTTGTATAAACTACGCAGCGGCGGAGTGATCTGCTAGAAAATAGTCCCTCAAAATGCGATCATTCATGTGATGCTAGGTCAGTTATATTCCAAAAAACGATCTCCTCCCGACCAATGAGACAAGCTTTTCCTGTGAACCAGCCTGTCAGGTCCAATCAGGAGGAGGGGGAGGAGCTTGATTGTTCACTTTTGAAACCTCTGTTCCTCCTCTCCTCATTTTGCAAACTAACAAGGGCTTTCTGGGTAAAGAGGTGAGGATTGTTCACTTCAACCACACATTTAAACATGGCTCTATCCATTGGTTACATTTTGCAGCCGGAAATATAGTCATTTATGTATAATGATATGAGTCCCTTCTTTAAAATTTAAACATAAAATGGCCTTTTTTTTCCCTTCTCGTATTTATGTCAGTAATCTACAGTACAGCAAAAGTCTCCAAGTGGTATCTCTATATTATTATCATTATCTCTATTCAGCTGCAGTGCCTCTCCTTAACTTGTTGTCGGTTATATGTCTTACGGAGAGTTACAAATGAGAACCATGTTGAGTGTCTGGAGCCCCCGGATGGAGATAATGGGCCCGAGCCGCCGTCTCTCTCTGTCGTTGCCGTGGTTGAAGGTGATGATCGATCGGGTGAACGCGCCTCTCCCTTATCGCGCCGCGGCGTCTCCTCTGTAATCACCGCGCAGAGGTCAGAGCGGGGGTCAGTGTTAACACGGTGATCAATGCTAATCACTGCGGGACGATCGATGGCACACGGGCCGAAAGAGAGAGCGGTCAGGTGCAAAAAAAAAAAACACGCGAGAGACACGAGGGGAATCTTCACCCGTCGATTACCCAAGGAGGAGTCGTTATACTGTACGGTTACTATAGTGACAACAGTGGTGGAGCCAGTGCTGACGACATGCACTTGGGCAAGACACTCCACCTACTTTGGTGTGAATACAATGTGTGAGATTGGGATTTGTGCTGGTTGCAGGGTCCACGTTTTTTTTTCATTTACATTACATTTAACCCCTTAACTCCCGCCTGAACCGAGCACATTTTCTCCAGTTTGGCTTTACCCCAGTCCAAAAGCTTCTGGGAAAAAAGCTGGGAAAATAGCAACAAAACTGAGACGAAAACAATGATGGAAATGTGGCAAAAAAGTACGAAAACATTGACAAAAAAGTGACGAAAAATTGATGAAAAAGTGGCAAAAATGTCACAAAAATGTCACAAGAAATGGACAAAAAATTGACGAAAAAATGACAAAAATGTGACAAAAATGTGATAAAAATTTGACAAAAAATGACACAAAAAAATGACAAAAATGTGACAAAAAAATGACAAAAAAGTTACAAGAATGAGTTGAATACCCAACAAAAAAATCTGATGACGTGAGGAAAAAGATCCTCTCGGTTCAGGCGGGAGTTAAGAGGTTAAAGGTGCAAAGCAATCTCTCAATTTCTACCCCCTTACAGTGCTACTATAACTACTATAATACTACACATTATATTTAAGATTTTGCCAAAATATGTACCCACTTTCTTTAGTTTGAGCATTTGTGTGATGTTTATAGTTTCACTTCCTAATTGGACACTGCCACTGACAGGAAGTGACATAGATAGAGGCAAACAGTTTTAAACTGTTGCCGTGCCAACCATGTAATGTCACTGGGAAATTACTGAGTCAAACTGCTTTGAAACTTTATCTATGTCGCTTCCTGTCAGTAGCTTAACAAATCAATAAAATAACTGTTCTGCCCAACATTCCTTCATTAAAGGGACTATAAAGAGCTCAGACCTGTTCACCACAACTGCCTCTAAAATCCTGCACTGTCACTCAAAAAGGTGTTCATTCAGGTCCGAAGTGCCGTCATGCACGAGCTTAAAGGAACAGTCCACCGTTTTTCCACACTGAGATATGTTCTTACCTGAGCTGAGTTGATGTGTACCTGCCTAGTCTTTGTGCCCGTGGAAGAGCTTGGTCGCTTCCAACTTCACCCCCGTTTGGAGCCATAGGAATACATTGGGAGAGGCCAAATGCTAACAACATCTTTGGTCATTTTGCTTGACTGAGGGCACGGACAAAGACCAGACAGGTACGCATCAACTCGTCTAAGCTCAGGCAAGAACATATCTCAGTGTGGAAAAACGGTGGCCTGTTCCTTTAACAACTCAATAAAATGACTTTTCTGCCCAACACTCCTTCGTTAAAATGACTGCTTCACTAAAATAAAATCATAAGTATTAAGTTTTTTATTTGATTTCACCTTTATTTAATGAGGAAAGTCCCGCTGAAATTAACAATCTGTTTTTCAGGGGAGTTCTGGCCCCTGTAACCTATTGTACATGTTTTCTATCCATCAAAATAAGTCATCTTTTCAAAAGCATTAAAACCTGTCACATGCACTTTCAAGGCCCTATACCTGATTTGTTTTGAATGTACAAACAATGACAAAGGAAGCCCCCACTAAATTTGAAAGTTAGTTGTGGTCCAAACTCATTCCTGACCTTCCTGACATATTTGTAGCATCTGAATACTTCACAGGGCCGACTTTATTAACACATTTCACAACTTCACAGAAATGCTACAAAACCACCTTGCAAGTGTTCCCTCCACAAGTTCACCACACACTGGAGGAGGACAAGACACATTCCACTGCATTACCAGAAAAAGGCTAATTTCAGCATGTTTTTTTTTTTGATGAAGTCACTATTTTGAGCGATGGAAATCTCAGCTTGAAGGCCATGTGCGCCGCGTCTTCAGCGAGCGAGCGAGAAAGAGGCCGGTCCCGCGTCACCGGAGGAACACTGCGGCTCCAGAATCCATTGGAATTCCAGCCTCGCCGCACGTCCACGGGTTTAGGGGCGGTTTGAGCGGGTTTGCCTGGCAACGCCGTCCGGCTGGCGCTTCAGCAACCTGGAAGTTCTGACGGTTTGCCTGAACGTCTCTTACAACACCTCATATTGTGAACGTCACTATAAGGGGGTGGATGGGGGGGGGGGGGGGGGTGCATGTTTCTTCGTCCTAAAACAGCATCAGAATTCCACAAACACATTTCAGATAGACAGCATTTTGGCACACACGCACGTCTCTCAGCATCATCAGCTTTTTTTGCTCAAGTTTAACAGCGTTGACTGAAGCCTGCTGCGTTATAAGTGCTCTCCTCTCCCTCCCCCCCCCCCTAAAAAAAACACACACACACACACACAGCCCTACAGCGCCATGCACCAACCAGGACGGGGCCCGTGACATCACCGCTGACCCACTTCTGCGCTCCATACCCCGCGAGCCGCCTGCGCACGGCGTATCTGCATATTTAACGCAGAGGGAGGGGAGGGGAGGGGAGGGGGGGGACGCTGAGAAGGAACCCAATGCCCCCCGATTCAAAGCTTTTTAAGATGTAGCTACTGCCTTTGCTTTTGCTTTGGCTTTTTTTTGTGCTGTGGTGTTTTTTTTTTTAACTCACATAAATTAAGAGGAAATGGGGAACCTTCAAAGTGCGCCGCCTGTACATCCAAGCGCTCGGTCCGAGTTTCTTCAAATGGCACGCTCGGGAGGAGGATCTTCAGTTGTGTCCGATAAAAGACAGAAAAAAAAACATGTCTAAAGCCGTGTCTCTTCTTGGAGAAACAAAGTAATGTTCTATCGTGAGCCGCCAAGCTGGGATCAAACCAAATTGAGTCATCAAAAAGGCAAGGCAAGTTTATTTGTAGAGCACAATTCATACACAAGGCAATTCAAAGTGCTTCACAGTTGCATAAATATAAGAAAACAAATACAATCAACAAAAACATCAACATATAATTAATCAATTACAGTAAGAGGCAAGAGTGTAGATAAAATACTTTCAGTTATATGCATTTTTAAGTCTTGTTTTGACTCGCTCTGTCTTGAGCACTATTTCACTCTGTCTTGACACTATTTTTAAGTCTTGTTTTGACTCACTCTGTCTTGAGCACTATTTTTAAGTCTTGTTTTGACTCGCTCTGTCTTGAGCACTATTTTTAAGTCTTGTTTTGACTCGCTCTGTCTTGAGCACTATTTTAAGTCTTGTTTTGACTCGCTCTGTCTTGAGAACTATTTTAAGTCTTGTTTTGACTCGCTCTGTCTTGAGCACTATTTCGCTCTGTCTTGAGCACTATTTTTAAGTCTTGTTTTGACTCGCTCTGTCTTGAGCACTATTTTTAAGTCTTGTTTTGACTCGCTCTGTCTTGAGCACTATTTCGCTCTGTCTTGAGCACTATTTTAAGTCTTGTTTTGACTCGCTCTGTCTTGAGCACTATTTCGCTCTGTCTTGAGCACTATTTTAAGTCTTGTTTTGACTCGCTCTGTCTTGAGAACTATTTTAAGTCTTGTTTTGACTCGCTCTGTCTTGAGAACTATTTTAAGTCTAGTTTTGACTCGCTCTGTCTTGAGCACTATTTCGCTCTGTCTTGAGCACTACTTTTAAGTCTTGTTTTGACTCGCTCTGTCTTGAGAACTATTTTAAGTCTTGTTTTGACTCGCTCTGTCTTGAGCACTATTTCGCTCTGTCTTGAGCACTATTTCGCTCTGTCTTGAGCACTATTTTTAAGTCTTGTTTTGACTCGCTCTGTCTTGAGCACTATTTCGCTCTGTCTTGAGCACTATTTTAAGTCTTGTTTTGACTCGCTCTGTCTTGAGCACTATTTCGCTCTGTCTTGAGCACTATTTTAAGTCTTGTTTTGACTCGCTCTGTCTTGAGCACTATTTCGCTCTGTCTTGAGCACTATTTTAAGTCTTGTTTTGACTCGCTCTGTCTTGAGAACTATTTTAAGTCTTGTTTTGACTCGCTCTGTCTTGAGAACTATTTTAAGTCTTGTTTGGACTTGCTCTGTCTTGAGCACTATTTCGCTCTGTCTTGAGCACTATTTTTTCTTGCTCGTTCGCACAAAGTTACCTAACCTCTGTTTTGTCACTCCTCCTCTGGACGTCAACATAAAATTAATCAATTACAGTAAAAGGCAAGAGTGTAGATAAAATACTTTCAGTCATATGCACAGGCAAAAAGAACTGTTTTCAGCCTGGATTTGAACATTGTCAGAGTTGAGGTCTGTCTCACATCCTCGTGAAGACTGTTCCAGATTTGAGCAGGTCTTGTGAGCAATGCCTTATTGAAGACTCTGTGGTCTATAACGCTATTCAGTAAACAAAGAATGGGCGATAGTTTAGCTTAAGCAATGTGAAAGAGAGAAATGACTCGTGCCCTCGACTTACATGAAGGATCCCATGCCACGTGCTAATAGCTTCAAACCCCACTCACAGATTTAAGGCGAGACTGAAATACAGCCGCAGTGCTACCCTGTGGGAGGATCTCTGGTCTCCATTATCCAGCTCTCTCCGCTCTTTCATTTGAACAAAACAGAAAACAATGCAAGAAAATATAACTAACGTCTGGACCACCTGCGTTGTACGAGCCCGGAAAAAAAACTCCTGGGTTTTGTTTTGACAGAGCGACAGCGGTGGTTCTGAAACTCGGTTCAGGATCTTCATTTTAGACTTGGATGAGTTTGTTTTGAAATGTAATTCTGCTCAGGCATTAATGGCAGTTATCGTATCAGTTAAAGGAGGATTTCAACCCAGTCTGAAAATAATCCTCTGGGTGTTCCGGTTTTCTTGTATCACTAAAAATGTCAAATGGGGTTCTCTCTGGGGCCAGGATGAATGAGTGTCTGTGGGTACAAATTAAGAATGGAAGATTAGTCAATTACTTACGTTTTCCTTTTAAGTAGAACTAAACACTAAGCCATGTTTCTTCCCCCTCCCCCCTTCCCCCCTCTTTATTGTTTTGAAAATGCCATATTAATCTAAAAGAGCTGAAACAAAAAAAAATTGGTAGTTTCACATCCTAATTTTCACGTGATCTCACCATAAGCTCCACCCAACCCCCCACCCCTCCTCTTGCTCCAAGTTGACGTGTTTTTTTTCTTCTCCTTGCAATGAAAAAATTAAGCTTAGCTAGAGATAGAGGCCCTGTACATACGAAGTCAGGCTACGGACCAAACGCAAAGATGTTTTATCAATCCAGTGTATCGTCCATACGAGCTCGGTGTTTTGGGGGTCTGAAAACGAACATTTTCCAAACTAGGTCCCTGAGAGGAAAGATCTCAAAACTCCATTTACGTGGCTCCGTTGTTACAAAGTCTCTGCAACTTTTACTAAAACAATGACATCACAGCTCCAGAGTGGTGTCTGTTATCCATAATCTACTGACCTTATAATGAGTTTTCCTCATGGATCTGTGATGGTTTTACTCCGCTCCTCTTTGCTCCACTGCAGTCCACAAGCCACAGGTGACAAGTAGAACAACAAGACCGAGTCAGTCTGTGTTTTTGGACTGACAGTAAAAGTCACTGACAGGTTTTTCTGCTTTAGTCTCGTTACGTCAGAAGAATAAACTCTTCTCCTCATCTCTTCTGTAGATCGTAAATCCTTGAATCAGTTTCATTTTCACTGTTTACATTCCACAAAAGTTTACTGCACATGCCCCTCTACATCTTGTTCTATTATCTGTGTTAGCGTCACAGCGCCTCACACAGGCCTGGAAGATGAATTGCGCCGTTTTCACAGACCTGAGTCGACCCATGTGGACGCTCACATTTACTGAGCTGGGTCTGTGCTTACAAACAAAGTTTCTGAAAATATAAGCGTTTTGTCTTTGTGTGGATATAGCCAGAGATGTGAGGATAAGTAGGACCTCAGGAGGAGCGTTTTGGTGAAAGGAGATTCATAGATAAGACCGCGAGTGGGTCAAAACACAGGTATGTTTTTGAGGAGAGGACAACTTTCTGAAAGGTTGATTTTGCCCTGTTAAGTTCCCTTTTCCTTTACTGAAATCCTGGTGATATCGGGGCAGGAGTATCTCTGTGGTTCATGGGCGAGACAAGCCTTGTTTACCTCCAGGTGGTAGTTGAAGGGTTCGAAAGATTGAATGAATATGGATGCAATGAAGCATTTTTTGGACTCTCAAGCTTCTTATCGTGAAGTAAAGGCAGTAAAGCCATGTATTCAATAAAAAAATGTGCCAGCAAAAATGTTCCTGTCCAAAATGGCTGTAGCTACTGCTGTGCACCACTATCGCAGTCCAGCGGAAGATCGATTACACTTCAGCCGGCGGTTAGAATTACGCTCACGGATGAGGTAGCGCATTTGTGTCGGCAGCCAAAAAATGAGCTCAAAATGGTGACCAACTCCGCGACGCGTCTCAGATGAAAAACTTCTCCAGCGCTTGTACCTTTTCTTGGCTGAAGGGGTGGAAATCCATCACTCTGCCTCCGCGCCGCTGCGGAGGTTTTTTTTTTACCGGCGGTTTTCAGTTTGCGATGCATTAGGGAGTCCGTTGTGCTGTGGAACCAAACCAAGTCTCGGCTCTGAGAATCGGGCGGTATTTGGGGCTAAGTGGGTGTGACAGAGAATGTTAATCAGCTGAAGACTTTTTCAGGAACTCTCAGGGAGTGCTAGAAGGTGAAACTGGCTACAATACTGGGATAACTTGAATTGTGTAAAGTGCTAAAAAAAACAATGGTGTGATACAATTTCATGCATCGATGTGATTGGTTTTACCACTTGGGTTGAGGGTAAGGTATTCTATATGGTCCCGTGGGCCCCACCACCTTGAACAAAGTTTTGGTCAGGGATACCCAACAGGATTAGCCTGTTGTGCATATTTCAAGTTGATTTCTGGAAGAATCCCATCAGCCAAAGGAGTTGGATTTGCTTGATTTGAAGTCAAAGTATTGCTATTAATGCAGCGACGTCAAGGCTGAATCTGAATGACTTGTGGTGAAATATTGGCTTTGAATCAGAAGAATCCAGATGGTTTTGACTGAGGAAACGGTTTATTAGTCAGCATACGATGGTACAACGAAATTGCCAATATCAGATCGAGGGTTTGACCTTTTGACCTTAGCCGTTGACGCCTCCATTATGGGCCAACCGGAGGAAAAAACCTTCACAGACACGGGGAAAACAAGCAAACTCCACAACAAAACAGTGCCGTCGCTTCCAACAAAGCGTATTGTACTGATGCCATTGCCGTTGTCTCTTCTTTCTACGTTCCTAAACTAATTGGGACTGGAATCGGTTCCTGGTTCGGTCTCTCTCTCTCTTGGGACAAGGCGTGTTAAAGACATATGAGGTTTAAAAACTGCACATTCAGGTAAAATACACAAACTGTTCAGGGGCAGGTTCTGGTCTATTTGTTCATTGATCCTACAGCTGTAAAACGTCTTCATTTAACAAACAAACGGCCTCGAATTCACTGAGAATGATGTAGGAAAAGAGTCTAAGAAATTTGTACCAATGTGGAAAATGTGCAAAGATATGCAAAGAAAGGTTTCTGCCCAGTCTAGGATTTGCATCCGTGACCTTTTGTGCTGTGAGGCCAGAGCTATAAGTGAAAGACACTTCTTTCACTGAAAATATTGTGTCAGCATGTCTGGTCAACATTATCAGAGAGAAAAAGTACCTTGTGGAGCAACAAAAAAGAAATACCTAAGCACGATCTATGTATATCAAAACTTTAACCCTCCTTAGAGTTGTCTAACCAGTCTGAACTAGATCTAAAGAGGGACTAATCCCGGACTAAACCCCAGACTAAATGATTCCATGATCTATGATAAAACCATGTTTGAACCTGAGTCTTCACATCACAAACAGTCCCACCCCGTTTTTAATAACCCTCTGACCCGGACCGCAGTCATTCCATTGGGGACCGGCTCTTACCGTAAGTGCAGCTCCAGTCTATGTCACTGGGGGAAAAAGAGGGAGAAAAGTCTGGAAGCAATCCCAGATTCAAACGCTGCTGTAGGGTTTTAATAGGGCCACAGTGAGAGAGTTTGTGTTTCTGATTAAAGGAAGGGGACCAGAGTCGTACTGGGGAGTCAAATAGTCCCATTACCAGAAAAGGAGGAAAAATGCAACGGCTACAAAATGAAAGTCTGCCAACAAAAGACCAAACTATATTGAGCATTGAACAACTAATTGCAACGAGTGTCGGTCAGAAAAGCGTTTTTTTTTTTTCTTCCCCCAAGTCTCCAAGTCACTCAAGCACTTATTTAGACTTTGCTTTGACACTCCACTACTTTGTGTTGCTTTTGAGGAGTGTTGTTCGCTCAGCTTTCCTTCGCAATCTGTCTAGACCAGACACACACTCTCACTTAAGGAGACCATTAGCTCAGTCTGGTGCTTCACTCAAAAAGAAGAGCTGGATGCAAGAGGGGACAATGATGTTTTGAAGAGGGGATAGAGTGACCGGGCTTACGACAAACAAAGCCAATTCTAAACCAGATACTGTATCAACTATAAACCCTTGAGGAAACTGCCTCAAAAGTCATGTGAACAGCAATGACTGAATGAATGAATGTATCAAGTTCTGGGTGTGAGATTGGACTGTGACTTTAAACTCGACACTCAGGGGAACACAGTTGTAAAAACTAGTTTCTTCCAGATTTGGCAACTACAGATTTGACTAAAGTGAAACCTGGTCTTTCCCGGCACCACTTTGAGATTGTTATCCATGCCTTTATCACTAGTCGCCGAGACAATTGCATTGCATTGTACGTTAGGCTCAACCACTCTTTGCTAACCTGACTTCAGCTTGTCCAAAATACCGCTCCACGCTTCCTATCTGGCACAGAAAAGTTGCAGCACATAACGCCTGTCCTTAAATAGGCTCCCTGTCTGTCGCCAAATTGTCTTTCAAATTTACCGCCTTGCATCTAAGTATCTGTCTGATAGTAGTAGTAGTACTTAGTTAGTAGTGCCAAACTGAGAGGCTGTTCTTTTTCAGTTGCAGGCCCAACATTGTGGAGGTCACTGCCCTTGCATGTTAGGCAGGCAGAGTCACTTTCTGTCTTTAAGTCAGCTCTTAAAACTTATCTGTTTACTGTCACTTTTGATTAAGTCGGGAATTTTTTTTTAATGGTTTTATCTTGTTGTGTAAAAAGTAATAAAGCCTGATCAGCTTGTGGGGGAAAAAGCATTTGTGCTGCATTTAAAGGCGTGATTTTGCATGCTGTCCCCAGGTCTATAGGTGATTTTCCAGTTCCCTTTATCAAACTTAAACAAGGAGCTTAAATTTCAGCTGGATACTCCGGATCCACAAGTGGGCAGCGACGGCTCAGCGGGTTAGAGCATTTGTATATACCAAGGTCAGTGGTTAAATTCCGCTTGTCCTTTGGCACTTTACCCATATAAGCCATTATTGTTATATTACACACCAGTTGAGAACCAGTGTCTTCAGTAGTGCCACCTCTTGAGTTGCACGGGCCCGGTTTTTCATAATTCAAAGTCCCATGTATGTCACTGGCTCTCTTGTATACATTGCCTCACATGTAAACATAAGAAACTCGAGACGCTTGCATTTCAGTCAACAAAGAAACACTTTTTTCCCCCTCTCCCAAGCCTTAACTATATAGTGCTTTCTTGTTTGGACTGCAGTGGAGCGAAGTCGAATTTGCACTAAAATAAACTTCAAAGGCTCTGAAGGAGGAGCCACTCAAAGCATTGTGGGTAATTAGAGAGCGAGAAGAGACGGGGAGAGAGCGAAGGGTGAAGCATGTTTTAAGACACAATAGATGAATAGGAAGAGTGCAAAAGAAAGTGAAGATAAGTGAGTGAAAGCAAGATGTTTCAGCAGGAGCTTTGTGAAAGTGGACGGCAAAGTTGTACTATGTTTGTGGGTTTATTCATTTATTTGGAAATATTGCATATTGATGAACATCTGCATACATCTGCGTATGCCATATCCCAGCGAAAAAGGCTTGTTTCCATCTGTTGTCGCTCAGCAGGCAACACTGATGCAGAACAATAGAAAAACATTTCTCAATAACACAATGAGAGGCTGTAAAGCAACTTTAAGATGTGTTTAAGGGTTCGAGTGTTTGTGATTCTCTAGTGAGTGAGATGCTACTGTATATCAATGCTTATTAATGGCTGTCAGAACACCCTGTCCAAAAGTGGTCTGCCCGTACGGAGCCTCACAGTGAGTGTCTTTCCATGCGCTCAAAGTTTTTAAAGAGACTAGATGCAAGTTGGTCATTTAATACTCACTACTGCCACCTCAGGTCTTACACGTAACTGCAGTTTCTATGTTAAACTCGTGCATGACGGCACATCGGACCCGAAGTAACAACTTTTTGAGTGACAGTGCAGGATTTTAGAGGCAGTTGTGGTGAACAGGTCTGGGCTCAAGGTCAGCACACACTACACGACTTTTCTAGTCGTAAACGATTTTATATAGAATGGGGGGTCCACACTACACGACTGGATTCAGTGCGTTTTTCGAACGTCTGGGGGTTCACACATAACAACTGAGACTCGTAAGAGCGAACACACTACACGATTCTGACAAACAGCTGATGTTTTATAACACAGCGTGGCTGTCCTCTCTACGGCTTTGAAAACTGACCCCAAATCCGCAAAGATAGGTCAACAATGTCACAACACCGCAGCGCTAGCTTACTGCTACTACGAAGCCTTCAGCTTGGCTATAGTTCTGTCAAATGGAGATAAAAGTTGGCGACATGAATAAGCGGGACGTATTTCAGTGGATTTAATAAGAAAAGGAGACGGGCGTCAATGTCGGGACGGAGGAGACAGCGGAGAAAGCGGGGAGAGGCGAGCGGAGAAAGCGAAGTGAAGCTGAACAGTTCGTCTCCAAACACAGTAAGTGCCGCTAAACTCTGTTCGTGGTTGAAATGTAGCTGGAAAGGGTGGCTGTCGTGAACTTTTGGTGATATAAAGTTGTGCTGTTTCGTGTGTGGGTCTGAGGCCATGAAATGAGTTGTTTGTGCCACTGGTGAAGTGAAAAAAGGAGGCGCGGCGGTGTTTTTCTGTCTTTATATCACTCTGTCATTCACATTTGGGATGGTAAAATCACCCACGTTTCTCCTGTGCGTCCAAAAATCAAACATGTTTGATTTCTGGAGTCTAGTCGCGTCTTTCTACCGCCCACACTACACGATTCGAACGCCAGTCCAGTCGTGACCCCCCCACACTACACGACCCGACTCTGTGTGACTGCCTTCGACTAGACGCGACTCGAGAAGACTCGGCACGACTGAGAATTAGAGCAAAATCGGGCATAAAAGTCGTGTAGTGTGTGCTGACCTTCATTCTACACATTAGGACATGGCTGGAACATGTAGGGGGAGGAAATTACTTAGTTTCAACATTTTTAAACTCTGTATAGCCCCTTTAAGTCTTTAGTATTACGGTTTTGTCGTTGATTATATAAACATAGTTTCCTGTTGATCGAAACCCCCTCCAAAAAAGCAGTTTCCCAGAAATGAGAAACCTGGATTCTCCAAACAGTAACCGGGATATACCAGCATGTACACACTATTTCCCCTGTTGTACACAGCCTCCGAATTCTTGTGCATGCGTTGTTTATCGTAAACAAGCCTGGCGGCAGCAAGATGGATAGCGTTGCAATGCTGATCGATGTAAAACTGTCGCCGATTGTTTGAACAGGTTTGTTGACGATGGAAAACCTTGATAAAAAAGAAAACCCAAAACAAAACCAAGAGGCTATCGGTGAACTCCATCAGCTCCACTCTCTCCCACCATTTCAGACTTCGAACCTTCCCCCAGTGGTCCATGTCAAGACAGAAGACCCAGGACAGAGTAAAGGGAACGGATTACCCACAATCTGCAAAAACTCAGGATGTAGTGGATTCAAAAGAATACGCCACAGTGGTCGCATGTTTTTGCTTTCAATATTTTCGCAGTATTGTGCTCAAAAAATATTGTTTAAATGCGCCTGCACCGATGTAGCCTCAGTACGAGAAGCCTGGATCCTTTACTGGACCATGGAAACAGGTGCTTATTAGAGACTCCCTATCCCCAAAACTGCCACAACCGGAATATGTTTAACCACTGCATGTAAACACACTCAATGTCCTTGAGCTGCAGCCTTGGTGCACGTCCCCCACTGTTAAATCAGAAGTGCTCAAGTCCTGGTTTAGACTTGGCTTTAGTGCAGTTCGAGTTCCAAGTTTGCAGCGGTCAGTATCAGAAAGCGCTTCTACGCTTTTTTTTCCGTGTCATAAGATGTTCAGATATCACATTGCAAGACGTGAATGAAAGAAGAAAGGTGGCTACGAACAAAGTTTGTCGTGGCGGGTTTTCGGACTCCAGCCGGTGTGTGTTTAGCTGAGGCGGCGAGGCAGCCTTTCATGCCGGGGCTCTGCTGGCTGCGACTCTGGCTGGTGCTGTACTTTGTCGAAACAGAAATCCTAGCTCCAATGAGAGGATGGCCCACTCTGTGACTATCGTTCCAAAACATCAGACATTGCCGTACTATCTGTCGCAACTCGTCTTTGATCGTGCAACGGTTCTATTTTTAATGTTTGTCCCTGTTTCACTGCATTTTTTGAGCTTCGACGAGAGTGATGTGGTGTACAGACCTGGCTTACTCCTGGGTTAGCCCTAGTTTGGTTTTCCCATTCTGCAGTGGTCACTACCAAAAGCCATCCAGAGAAGCCACACAGAATAAATGACTTCTGTCGCTGATAGAGACGTCCAGAACAGAAATGATCATCAATAGCTGGTCAGACACTTCTGGGCAGTCACGCAGCCAAGCTATTTCTTATGTCCACCTAGATAGCCAGACTTTGAACGCTCTTGTCACTGTTGTGCTTCCACTCACAGATCCGGGGGAGCTTTGAGCCTGCAGGAGTGTACCAAAAAAAAAAGAAAAGAAAAGAAAGACAATATCCGAGCTAAAAACAGGAATCGGGAGAAAATAGTTTGAAAGGAGAAGCCAGGGAGGAGGGGATTTTGTTTGCGGTTGAAAGAGCTTATAGAGACAGAGGGGGCAGACAGAGGGGTGAGAGTGCCCTCTATTGGTGGAGATGGGGTTGACATGACTGCCGGCTAGAAGGTGACTGGATAAGTAAAGTCATACATGCTGATGATGTGAGTGAACAGCAGCATCTTTTTTATCGTGTTAATGGTCACAATAAGGTTAAAGTTCAGGAAGGAAGAAAATAAACGTACTCTTACTTTCATGCTCTCGTAGCAAATTAACAACTAATGGCTCTTGTCCTACTGCAAAACAGACGTACAGTGTGTTCCTCAGGTGTCATCTGTACTGGGATGATTCAGTGCTGAGGATCTTCTGCCTCTCAACAGCAGGAGGGGTTTACCTTGTTATTGGGAAGGAAAGGTACTGTGATATCACGATAATGGAAATGATTGATTTTCTCAAATCCTCTACAGTACTGTCTGAATATTCACAAAAAGAAACGAGAAACTGCATGTTTATGTTCATTTAAGGGTTGTGGAAAAGTAACCTTCAACCTTTGTTATCCATGCTTCATACCTAAAAACTAATCATAATACCAGTGATTTTTAAGTAATGAATAGGCACTAGAATATGATTATTAGCCATATATAAAGGAAGCAAATTAGTGTGAATGTTATCAAAAGACATGCAATGATAAGATATTCCATTTGTGATCTGTTTTCACATAAATTCACTATAATTACAAAAGAGTTCCTAAACAACTGATCTAACCTCAGCAGCTGACGTCCATGCTTTGTCACTTTTGTTTTTTTTACCCTGTCAAAACAAATGTAGCGCTTCACGTGGTTCTTTTGGGACTCTTCTTCTGGCAACATTATGCAATTATCAGGAAAATGGATACGATTTTCTCTCTGCACACTGTTCTTTTGGGACTCTTCTTCTGGCAACATTATGCAATTATCATGAAAATGGATACGATTTTCTCTCTGCACATTGCTCTTTTGGGACTCTTCTTCTGGCAACATTATGCAATTATCATGAAAATGGATACGATTTAGTCTCCGCACATCGGATTACCGAACAGGCTTCATGTGTTTTGGGGTGGATTTAACACTGGGCACTGTTTCTTCAGCCTTTACCGTTGAGTGTGCACTGTTTGGCACACAGATACACATGCGCTACGGCTCATTAACGTTTATGATCATACGATTCGCAATTCATCTTGACATCCCTACTTTATCATTGGTACTTCCCATCTTCCAAAAAGAAGCTCATTTCAACTTGTTCAATAGCTTCATCATTTGCCGTTAAAATGTATTTGAAGTAATAGTATAAATAATGTCATTCCCCGCTCCCCTCTCCTGATACTTTCGTGTGTTTCGCCCTCTCTGATTTGGACTTAGCTCCGGTTTAGGCCCCTCTCGCGTCCAGTGTATTAGTCAGTGCCGTGTAGATCCGGCTCCCCGCTGGGCTGCAGCTGCTTGAGTGACATGTGTTGCCCAAAAAGCCCCAGAGCCCGGGGCACTCAAATCGCTCATCATCCCCCCCGACACGCATTTACAGAGCCATACAGCGGATACAGATGTACAGACGAGAATTACACACGAGCTGTTTGTATCCACGTTTGAACAGCATCCTGCCGCTTCCTGTCGGAGCTGAGAGTGTTTTGTAGGCGTGATGTCAGCAGCCTGTCGGCAGCCTCACACGTGCGCTGTGGTGGTGGGGCGAGCGCGACGCTGCTGGAAGATTTAGTCTTGGGAATGAAAAACAACATCTCATTGGGATTTCAGGTTTTGAGTTTGAGATTAGATTTGCGAATTCTGTTTGTATAATGCAACGATTCAGTCCACAGTGAACATTTTAAACATGTTTAGGACCAGAGAGAACAGACTGAGATGTGAAATGCCCAACAAATACAAGAATGACATTTCAAAACATGTAAAAAAAGAAATTGTGTTTAGATGGGTTAGTTGGGTGAGTCCTGAGTCGCTGCGACTGAGCGTGCTGCCATTGTGGGCCAACCTGCCTTCAGTCTCCTCTGATCTTCTGAAATGGTGCACCGCCTCCTGGGTTTGTCCCTGTTTCAGAGCGTGTTGTCCTGCACTGATCAGCTCCTCCATCGCCTTCCTCCTGTGCAGCTCCCTCTGCTTCACAACAGTCTTTCACCATCTCCTCATTTGCCTAAATGTTAGGATTTTAGTACATTCATTTCATAAATCTGTTTATTTCCTTTGTGTGTATTGGAACGACACGAAAAAACGGAGGCCCTGTCCATACGAAGCCAAGATGAGGACCAAAAGTAAAGATATTTTATCAATCCAGTGCATCGTCCATACGAGCCCGGCGTTTTGAGGGTCTGTAAACAAACATTTTCAAAACTAGGTCCCAGAGTGGAAAGATCTCAAAACGCTGTTTACATGGCGCCGTTGATACAACATCTCCGCAACTTTTACTAAAACGAGGACATCACAGCTCCAGAGTGGTGTCTGTGATCCATAATCTACTGACCTTATAATGAGTTTTCCTCATGGATCTATGATGGTTTTACTCCGCTCCTCTTTAACCACTGCAGTCCACAAGCCACAGGTGACAAGAAGAAAAACATGATCGAGTCAGTCTGTGTTTTTGAACTGATAGTAAAAGTCACTGACAGGTTTTTCTGCTTTAGTCCCGTTACGTCTGAAGAATAAACTCTCATCTCTTCTGTAGATCGTAAATCCTTGAATCAGTTTAATTTTCACTGTTTACATTCCACAAAAGTTTACTGCACACGTTCTCTACATCTTGTTCTATTATCTGTGTTAGCGTCACAGCGCCTCACACAGGCCTGGAAGATGACTTGCGCCGTTTTCACAGACCTGAGTCGACCCATGTGGACGCACACATTTACTGAGCTGGCTCTGTGCTTACAAACAAAGTTTCTGAAAACATAAGTGTTTTGTCTTCGTGTCTATATAGCCTAAAAGAACCACAATGTGGGCACCCTCTCAAAATTGTGGGTAATTAACTTTGTTTCAAGCATGTGATGCTCGTTTAAACTCACCCCTGACAGTAACAGACGTGGGAATGTAACAAAAGAGAAAAATTACACCAATAATCAGATAAAAAGGAAAGCATTGTGTGTCAGTGCCTGCCATACTAAGCATGGAGAACAGAAAGAGGAGAAGAGAATCGTCAGAACCGTCACTTGAGAACACGAATTGTGGAGAAACATCAACAGCCTCAAGATTCCAAATCTATATCCAGACACCTTGAAGTTCCTTTGTCCACAATGCAGAACATAATTAAAAAGTTAATAACAAAAGACCTCCCTAGACGTGGATGGAAGAAAAACAACTTAGAGAAAAGAAAAAGAAATTCAAACTGTCCTGCAGGCTCATTGTACATCGGTTTCCGTGCAAATTGTCCGTCAACATTTGAATGAGATTTAATGGAAAGACCTTAGGGGTGCCCATGACTGTATATTTTGCCACACGGAGAATAGTTTTTCCCACAACAAACTTGTAAGTAACACTTCCAAGTACTCTTACTTTAACGGTACACTTACGTAACATTTTGGATTCTACTGTTGCGAAAGAAGCTGTAGCCAACAGCACGTCCCAAGCCCTTCACTTCTGTGGGACCTGCTGAAGCATACATAAGCAACATAAAGAAAGACAACAGCCTTCAGACACACACATCTACTTTTACCACAGTGGAGGAAGAGCATTAGGATTCAAGAGGAGTGAGGCCTGTGTCAGTTCTACACAAACATCAAGCAGAGACGGCGGAGAGGGAGTAAGTGAGAGAGCAAAGAAACGGGAGGATAAAATGAAGGTAAACATGGAGGAGGCCTTGAAAGTTTAAGTGTCGCACCTGAAGGTAAGCAATAGCCGACTTTAGCAACAATGAGCCCAGCCCCATGTTCTCTGGGTTTTCTGGTAAGGACGCTTCTCGAGGCACTGCATTGTGGGTCAAAGGCCAAGGTGAACAAGTTTGTCTTCAGAAGGGATTGTAAAAGTTGCAATGTCCAATTTTTCGCGTCGGTCAAAGTACTAAAGCAACACAATTATTTAGACCAGAAGTCCTCAAAAGGTGAAACATCCTGGGCGTGTGAAACAGTTCTGAGGAGGAGAAGATGAGGGGGCTTATTCAGACGCATGTTGTGTCATTCCTGTGCGTCAGGGATCACGGCGCTGTCTCTCCGGTCGCAGACAGACAAGTGTTTTATGTAACAGCCCAAACCTGAGTCACTGTCTTTGACTCTGAGTGACGCCGCGGCCTGTCGAGCTGTCTGGATAAACAGTTCCAATTGTTTTTTTATGTCAGCGTCTACTCCTGATGATGTTAGGCTCCTCAATCAATGTTGGATCGTGGACAATGGAGAACCTAGATGGAGGATTAGCCTACGCGGTTCAGCACATACAGACATTTGAAAGTGGGCTACTCTCAAAGCCTTGGTTCACGAGAAAACAATTCATGGAATAAGGGGAGGGTGCAGCTTCCTGACAGTTCTGAGTCAGTGTGTTGGATCAAGAGCTTATCAAGAGCTTACGTTGGGGAGCCATCATGTGCGGATCATGCGTTATTTCTTTTTCATTCCAGCGTACTGACAACTTTGAATAACTGTCGTTTCGGTCAGTTGGATCTGGCGTGGATTGAGAATCCTCCCAATGGCAGGACTGACGAGGCCGTGAGACGGGTGCAGTCTTCTCCAACACAAGGCAAACACATCCTAAAAACATCCTGAGGCATAGGAATGATAGCCTGTCCAGCCAGAATACATACTTTTCCGATTCTTTACAAAGACATGTAGTCTGGGGTCAGGGGGGATTTCTTGGAGTTCCTGATGGGCATGATTGACAAGAACATCAATCAAAGAAAAGACAGATTTGACGCAAAGGACGTGGGGTGTAACAAGGAAGTGAGTGATTTTATGAAGCATCGGCCAAACAAAGACAGACAAATGTGAACAATCTCTGCTGTTTTTGCCACAAAAACTTAAGCATACAAGGAGTCATTAACAACTCAACTCCAATTTTAAACTTTGGACAATTCAACACAAACACATAACGGCTTCTTCAATCACTGTACGTTTGGAACGGGACAAAAAATGCTTTTGATAAACAGCAACACGAATATAATCCTCTTAGAGAAGATGAAGCATCAACATCTACGCAGGTGCATTCTTGTTGAGTATTGCTTTTGAACAGACACAAAAAAGCAGGAGTGGACAGCTAGCTAGACAATAAAAATGTAGCAATTCTCACAACAAAACCAAACAAACAGACACTTACAAGCCGTATTTCACATCCAAGCGCATGCGGCTTGTGTTTTTTTGCGTGTTGTGCAATTCAAGACTGCCCTAAGTGTTTTCACAGCCTGCAAAAAATGTGACAGACAATTTTTTTCAGATTGTGATAGGGGATACAATTTAAGAAAATTATGTCCCGCACTGGAACACATTAAAAGAAGATTTGACAGTCTGTTCAGCTGTAGTGCAGTTTACAAGAATGTACAGAGAGTATGCACTGGAAAATGCAGAACTCTTGTAAACTAATAATCTACTGCTGTTCTGTTATGTGTCTGCGTACATTGGTGTATGAATGAGAGTGTGAATGGGTGACTGGATGCTTGCTGTTGAGTGCCTAATGTAGGTGGAAAAGTGCTATATAAGTTGAGACCATTTACCATTTATGACCTTTGAACTGATTATGTGAAGTATGTGATGAGTTTGGACAAGAATGTTATGAACTAAGTTACTTTATTAATACTGTCTTGTTCCCAAGGTCACCTTACAGACAGCATGCAAAAAAAACTGTGTAAAGCACACATTCAAAAATACAATACAAGGCCCAGAAGGTGTGATAAAGTTGAGCAGTGGAATGGCAGAAGTTCAATCATATGGTAGGAGAAATACAGAGGACTATGTGGGATAGGCACGTCTGAATAGAGTCTTTAGTCGAGATTTGAATGTGGTGATGGAGTCTATTGTCCGAATGTCAAGGAGAGATGGTTCCAGAGTCTGGGGCAGAGTAGCTGAAGGCCCTGAGGCCCATGGTGGACACATGGTGATTTGGTGTATTGAATTGAGGGGCAGGGCCTTAAAAGTTATAATTAACTTCCCCCTGCTCCCTTTGAGCAGCACCACATTAAATATTTCTGCTGTTGTGAATATCTTCTGTTATTGATATATATTATACCTGTGTGCGTCTTTTAACGTTGCTCAAATAAAAACTTAACTACACAACGGTGAAACAGAGACATGTGGCACACGGAGAAAGCAGTCGTCTGACCCTGGGGGATGTTGGAGATCATGGACGATGATGGAAGTAAGTAAGTGCTTTATTTGTCATTGTACAACCGTATAACGAAATTGTGTTCAGGTGTTAGTCCTGAGCCGCTGCAACTGAACTGTGGGCCAACCTGACCAGCATGTTTTTGGAGGTAGAGGAAACCGTAGCACCCGGAGGAAGGAAGGCTGGCTGCCTTCAGGGCTCCTCTGATCCTCTGAAACGGTGCAGCTCCTCCTGGGTTTGTCCCTGTTTTAGAGCGTGGTGTCCTGCACTGGTCAGAGCGTGGTGTCCTGCACTGGTCAAGCTTATGTGGCTGTATGAGGACAGCACATGTACAGTAGCATAGGCTGGAGTGAGCTGGAGCACTTCGACTTTACTATGTGGCTGTCGAAGTGCTCCTAAGGTGTTATTACGCCTCACAATATAGTGCCCCTTTTTATCCGCTTAGAAAATCCACATGTGTCATTTTGTGTAACTCGACTTAGATCGTGTAACTTTTCACGTAACTGTATTTAAATAAGGAAAACATGGAAGTGCTTGGTAGCTTCTAAAGTCACGTCAGTTTGGAGTTATAGGAATATGCTGGGAGAGGCTAAATGCTAACGTTTTTGGTCTATTTGTGTGACTGAGCGCACGCACAAAGACCAGACAGTTACGCATCAACTTGTCTAAACTAAAGAACATATCTCAGTATGTAAAAACAGTGGCCTATTCCTTTAATGCTGTCTTTTTACTCATAAATGTGCTGTTTACTTGAACTTCTACATTTAAATGGTTGTTACAGCATGAGCCCGTGTATTTATTTATTTGTTGCATGATGAGTGCAGTTTGGGTAAGATAAGTCAATGTTTTTGTCAGCACCATGCCCCCTCTAAGTCAACTTATCACTGCTCAGGGCATGTGTAGTATCGACAAAGGCGTTCTTAGGTCAAGGACAGCCTTACAAACACATCTTTGGTTTGGAAAAGAGAAGCCTCTGCAAAATCATCCCATGTGTCGTTTCTTTGTCGCCAAACACCATTAACCCTTTGCCTGCCAGCCCTTTCGTCAGAGGCCAAGCCTGCCAGGATGTCTGCTCATTTTCAACAATCTCTGCTGTCCCACAGAAAATGTTGTACAACTCTGATAACCCCATACAAATGAGTCTCTACTTTTATAATAGGTTTATTTGCTTTTTAATTGGCAAATGAACAACGGCAGTATCCCAAAAACTAATTGCAACTTCTCACTTCATAAATGTAACTGTGAAATGCATTTAACAACTTAAAAAAAAAAACATCTGAAAGAATATTTTATAGCTACAAAGGCCCCATTGTTCATTTTAGTTTTTTACTTTGCATTGTGTTTTCAGGCATTTCTCTGTCCTATTCTGTTGACTTTTCCTTATTGTGATGCATTTTCTCACTTGCAATGGCATGCATATCATTGACAGTCTCTCAAGCCAACCCCTTTTTTGAAACGTACCCGGTGTTTCCTGCATTATCGTCCGGGTATAGTCCGTGTGGTCCTCAAACGGATCTGCCTCTGATCCTTATCTCACCAGTCTTTGTTTTGGGTCTGCTCTCGGGCTATGTTTTGGTTCAATGAGATCTCACAGAGACTCCATACGACTCGATAGTGTTTGCAACTTTGCCACAACAATTTGAGACCACACCTCTCTGAGACCTCTTGGAAACCATGCAAAGACTCAGCTGGTTCGTTTTCACCGTACCTGGAGAGTCGCCTTATTGCCTTAGAGACATCTTAGTGACTAGCGGCGACTCTAGTCTCGAAATAGACTCTAGGCTAGTGTACCTTTTGAATGTGCACAATCAGTCAGAGTGTCTCCGGTGAGAAAGGCCCTTAAAGGAACAGGCCACCGTTTTTCCCAAACTGTTATATATTCTTATCTGAGCTTAGACGAGTTGATAGGTACCTGTCTGGTCTTTGTGCGTGCCTGTGGAAGAGTGTGGTAGCTTTTAACTTCACCCCCGTTTGGAGCTGTAGGAATACATTGGGAGATGCCAAACGCTAACAACATCTTTGGTCGTTGTGCGTGACTGAGGGCATGCACAACGACCAGACGGGTACGCATCAACTCGTCTAAGCTCAGGCAAGAACATATCTCAGCATGTAAATATGGTGGCCTGTTCCTTTAAATGACAAGAATTACCATCAAAGCCGGTTGGCATTTTAATGACAGTGATTTTGTCGGTCTTAAAGTTAACAACTGTGCAAGTTTGAAGTGAATGGGGCAAACCCGAGGACCCAGGAAACCAACTCCGACGCGGGCAGAGCGACCGCACTTCCACCGAGTCTCCCTTGCTCACATTCATTTGCATGTCGCACTGTCACTGTGCGAAAACGTGGCTTTGCAAAGCGAAACGCGCGCACATACGGACGTGTCCTTAATCTCTATTCTCCACACTGTTAATTCCGACCCGCAGCCACCGCCACTGTCGGCTGCAGCTTAAAATTTCAATCTGGAATGAGGTGGTTTTTGGGCATAACAGAGACGCAGCCCGCAGCCCTGTGCAACTTAAGAGCGGATGAGTTTTTAATGGATAAACCCTGGATCTGGGTCATGTGCAGCGCTCCACGGCACGTTCACTCCCACTGACGCGGAGTTAATTACAACGCCATTGTTTAGCACGCCGCTGGGAAGGACTGACGGAGATGACAAAATTGGGGGAATTTTTGTCGCGAAAGTCCATGGGAGTTTGCTGTCTAATTTAAAGAATGCGGGCAGCAGTGCATGTTTGAGAGCAGGGGTAGGCAAGTTTGCGTCGTGGAGGGCCGACTTTCATCATTGCCACAACACCCAAGGGCCGAACCTCTACATTGTAGCCTAAAAGTAAAGAACTATTTTCTGCAAATGCCAATGTTTTACATCAGTGGTTCCCAAGTGGCAGGGCTTTGGGACCAACCATTACCCTCGGATGACAAGCAGAGGACCCAAATAAAACAAAATATTGTCATATATCGTAACGTATTTTCCACACGCGTTTTTGTTGAACAAGCAGTAGATATCCCAGTAAGACTGAAATTAAGATCAAAACAACCCATTAACATTCATTTTAACAGAGTACACAAGTTCCCTCGCGACCCACTGAAAATGGTTGAGAATCACTGTTTAAAGGAACAGGCCACCGTTTCTACATACTGAGATATGTTCTTACCTTATCTTTGACGAGTTTTTTAGGACCTGTCTGGTCTTCACCCGTGCCTTCAGTCACGTAAACACAGCACAGACGGCGTTAGCATTTAGCCTCTCTCCTCTATAGCTCCAAAACTGGTCAAGATAGAAGCTACCAAGCTCTTCCACGTTTTCCCTATTTAAATATGGTTACGTGAAGTGTTACACTACAAAGTAGAATTACACAAAATTAAACAATGTGGATTTTCTAAGCGTATAAAAGTGGGGACTATATTGTAAGGCGTAATAATACCAGGAGTAATTTGGCATCCGCACAGTAAAGTGAAGATTACTGCGCGGATTTCGAATTACTCCTTGGAAGGCACGGGTGAAGACCAGACAGGTCCTAAAGAACTCGCCAAAGCTAAGGTAAGAACATATCTCAGTATGTAAAAACGGTGGCCTATTCCTTTAACATTATATATGACCAAGCAGGAAATTTTAAAACACTGACACTATTTATCGCATTTTTAGACTACTAACAGGTATTTGATCTCTTATTTGCATTATAATATTTCACATAATCATCTTGGGGCCACAGGTTCTGTGCTGGAGGGCCGGATTTGGCCCCCGGGCCTGACGTTGCCTACCCCTGTTTTAGAGCATGGGTTCATACTTTTTACTTTTTACCCACAGACGTAAACAAAAATGACAGAAAAACATTCTCGCAATAATAACACAATAAAAAAGGGAGGTTTACTGAGAACCGAGTGTCAAACCTTGCAATGGTTGTGCTCAGAAGGAGAAAAAAAAGTCATCTGTGAAAGATTTGATGCAAAATGTACCATTTCCCGACTGCTTTCTGCTTTAAGAGAGAGACTGCCCAGGGACAGAATCACTCTGAGGTAAGGGCTAACGTTTCCAAGCAAAGTCCGACCAAATGCAACAAAACAGAAAGAGAACAGTTATTTTGGCCGACGCTGACGTTTGTGAAGGATTTATGTCCCGCGTGAAGCCAAAGCCGAGCAGAAGGGGGGAGGCAGGGCTTCGGTGCCACCATAAATCACCACCTGGAGGAGATGGTGACGAGTGCGGGCGCGGTGCCACCGACCCGTCAGGTGTTTGTGAAAGAGAGACAGTGATCAGCAGATTTCATCCAGCAGTGGTTTCTCAGCTTCTCTCACAAAGTGGCATTAGCTGTTCATTACGAGCGCAAAAATTAAAGGCACTGCGCCCAACTTTTACGCTTTGTCGTAAAATCATTGCCACCTTCTTAATGAACATTATTAAAGCAGCCATGAAGTGAAATAAAGTACAATAATATTTGGCTCAAGGGTAGAAGTGAACTATGACTTATAGTGATAGTCTGTAAGTTTGCTAAGTGAGGAGAGTGAAATTGTAAAGTAAACAATCAAATTCCTCCCATAAAGCCCTTCTTAGTTTGCTAAATAAATGACTAAGCTCCCTCCCCCTCTCTCCTGATTGGACCTTACAGGTTAACAGGAAAGCTCGCCTCATTGGTCAAAGTGGTATCCCGGGGGTTTGTGATTTCTGCCTGTTGTTGTTTTTCGCATAATGTACCTTTAAAGGATGTGCGACCATGTTTTAACCCCTTCACTCCCACCTGAACCGAGCACCTTTTTCTCCAGTTTGGCTTTACCCCAGTCCAAAAGCTTCTGTAAAAAAAGCTGTGAAAATAGCAACAAAACTGAGACGAAAGCAATGATGGAAATGTGACAAAAAAGTGAGAAAACATTGATGAAAAAGTGGCAAAAAGTCACAAGAAATTGACAAAAAATGGACGAAAAAATGATTTTGTCATTTTTTCGTCCATTTTTTGTCAATTTCCAAAAAATTGACCAAAAAATTACCAAAACGTGACAAAAATGTGACAAAATGTGACCAAAAAAAATACCAAAATGTGACAAAACAATACAAAAATGTGATACAAATTTGACCAAAAAATGACAAAAATTTGACAAAAAAATGACAAAAATGTGACAAAAAAATGGGGAAAAAATGACAGAAATCTGACAAAATGTGACAAAAAAATGACAAAAATGTGAGAAAAAAATGGGGGAAAAATGACAGAAATCTGACAAAATGTGACAAAAAAATGACAAAAATGTGAGAAAAAATGACAAAAAAGTTACAAAAATGTGATTAAAATTTGATCAAAAAAACTACAAAAATTTGACAAAAAACTGAAAAAAAAAATGACACAAATGTGTGAAAAAATGACCAAAAAGTTACAAAAATTAGTTGAATACCCAACAAAAAAATGATGGAAAAAAATCTGATAACGTGAGGAAAAAGATCCTCTCGGTTCAGGCGGGAGTTAAGAGGTTAATGACCCTTTTATATCTCCACTAGAATAGTTAAAGCTCAGCGACTGAAGTGGAACTGTGGAATGTTGAGCCCACATGTGGTGAAACATTCGATTGTGTCCTCCATCCGCAGCTTTAAACACTCAGATGTAGTGCCATTTGTCATGAAACCGCCAAGAGCACATCCAGCGTTATCTTTAATTTTCCAAATTAGAGAACTCCGATCGCCTGACAGATCGCCAACCACCGTGAACACGACCGAAAGAGCTGGAATGTTTATGAGTGGTCTGAGTATATGGCGTGGACCGTTTGCTCTGGCCTCCTGCGCTGATGCGGAGGGAGGAAGTGTTGCAAGTGTGGATTAAGTGTGCTCTGTTGTCCCAAGTCTTTCTACCTTCAGAGGATTGAGACTTGGACCAAAACCTGGACATGTGTAAAGTTGCTCAGTTTCAACAAGATTTGCCAAAGAAACAGAAAATGAAAAAAAAGTGAATACTGTGTGTTTCGATGAGGAAAGTGACTTATATGAAAGTGAATTCTGATCTGATCTCAGGGGAGTCTTCACGGAGAGGTGCTATCATAGTAGTTGTAAGTATTGGGAGGTAATGAGGACGATGATGATTTACTTGAGCATCTCACTAACTCGTAAGAAACTTTTGTATTATTCAGTTTGTTGCCTCACATACTCACACCACTCATCATCGGTTAATTCTAAACAGACAAAAAAAAAAACTACGAGACAATGACTACGATAGAAATCATAAACTCTGTTAGCTATCTGAGCCTGTTCCTACAAATGTGTACGTCTGTTAGTAAACGGCTTGGGCTACTGGACATTTTTTGAATGAAGCGTTCTATCCCCATACAAATGAATTGAGCCCGTCCCAAAGTGGCAAATGGCATTTATAACATTTCTGTGGTTTATCCATCATTGACACATTTTAAGAAGAGGTTTAGTGGTCTTTAGATGTGCATCTAACCCCACAAGAAGCAGAAACCTAACAGAGTATGATCTAGCATTTAGCTAAAAGGGACTATCCTACCAGACGAGTTGGAGACTTGAGTTGCTGCTGGTCACGGAGATGTCTCTGAAACATCCCCTAGAGATAAGGCCAGCCTCCAGGTAGTCTCGGTGAAAACTAACAGGTTTGATTTCAGCGGAGACTGCACAGAGACATTTTCAAGTCTCTGCGACATTGCAGGGGCATCACAGAAACACTCCACAAGTTGAGGACAAGAAATAGTGTTTGTGACATTTGCCACAACTGAAATTGAACATCTACGTTTCCACCGCGACTATTGAGATAGGCCTTTTATAGAGACGCAGTCAGTCTGAGTTGAGGAGGGGCGTTCTGGTGAGATCGGCCCTTTAGAGGGCGCTTTTATGCTATTTCCTATTTAAAGTAACATATTATAAAGATCTGTACATTCATAAGTGATTTCTAACTAAGCTTTGAAGCCACTTACAAATGTAGTCAATGGATTGTTCATGGCTAAATGTTAACGGCTATAGGAAAAATTAAGCCTTGGCATAAATTTAGCCTGAGAAACAAATGTCAGCATCACTTACCTCCAGCTAATGATCGCGTCTGTGAGGGTCACACCTCCACCTCAGCCTATCAGGGCAGAGCCGCACCTCCGTAGCAGCCAATCATTGCCCGTGGTCCTGTGTGTAAGCTCAAGTGCTCATGGCTCATCAGCTTCCCAACTGTGCTGCGACCCACCTCCACCCCTTCTCCCATACCACCACCAGTGTCCAGGCTCCAGGGGAAGACATTCATAACTCTACTGCCGGGGTCTGATCGCCAAAATTGGGAAATGTTGAAATACATTGAGCAGGCTAACAAATACTGTAAAGTTTCCTGGAGTAGCCGGCTTGCTAGCTGTCCGCATAGGTGAGGATTGAACTCCACTTCTCCTTTCTATTTCTTTGATGAGAACCATTGTCTTGCTGTTACCATTCTGGGACATCATCTGTGACCTCTTTGATCATTGAGTGGATAGACATTTTCTTTTTGTCAATGCAAAGACTTTCTACAAGGTCCATAAATTAGAAATAATACTTTTAATGTTGAATAATGCGTTGGATTAACTAAATCTTTGCTAATTCCGACAGAATGCACGGTGTGGTCTGCATTACTCTCTTCCTATTGTCTTCTCACACTCCCGGCATCTGCCTTTGGGACAGATAAATCTACAACAACAAAAAAAAACATTCATTTGGAACCAGCGCCGGTGCTTAAGTGAATTTCCATGGTCTTTTATAGTTCATGTGCAGACATCTTAGACATTTGAGAGATTTACTCGTTATTTTATTGCTCAATATAAACCACACATAAATCTGAAACAGGCCAGAGCGAAAGGCACAAAGGCCCGGATACAAGGAGGATTTTCACTTTTGAATTCATTTTCCGCCGCCTGAGATTGCTCCTTACATTCTTCTCGATATCCTTCATTAAAGAAAGGTAATTTTGATTTGCTGCTGGCCACATACATCGAGACCGAGTGAGACCTCCCATACACCTACCGTCTTTGTCATATGAACTATGCATATTATTTTACGGGAAAAGTCAAACTCGCTCTTTACCAGTATCTCAGAGGCATGTTTTGATGCATTGTCAATACAAAAAAACACCCCTCCATATGACTAAGACTGTGCAACATATTATTGAGAACATGAAATTCGATTATGAGTTCATACACCATGAGACCTCATGCACATCTACCATCTCTGGCCTTGACTTTTGTCTTTCTGTCTGTAACTCGCGCCAACAAAAGTGGAGGTCCTTTCCATCAAAAAAGTCTTTGTTGCTGATCTGAAACACATTTGGGGCCTGGCTACAAACAACCATAGCATCCAAGAAGATTTTGGACGGCACAGTGTCAAGATTCTCAGCCAAAAGCATAAAACCCTGAATGCAAGATATATTGTAGCATTTTACCTTAAGTTTCCCTTTCACCTTTTCCTTGAGACCTGCGTAAAGATGGTTTATGACTCAATTTAGGATGATATTTTGAGCAGTAATTCTAAAATTAAGTGTCGGGAAATCAGTCAGAGACATGCATTTTCATGCAATGGTCAATGTGGGGAGTTTCCTGCCTTAACATCTTGGGCCAGATCTTGTGACTGGCGCAGTCCGTGCGCGATCTTGCATGTGGCACAGGTTTTGCGCTAAAGGCTGCTACACAAGGGAGAGGGCGTTATTTAAGAAAAAGAGGCCGAGGCGTGGTTCATTACAAGCAGCACAATTGAAAACAAAAGCGAAATTGCCTTGAAATGTCTGTCTGAGCGTTGGTTACGGGCTTACTTTGATAGATCAACGCGCACACCCCTGACACCAAAACAACAACAGTTTTCCATAAATAAACCACACATGCCTTCAAGAGCCACAACACCAGGTCTGATCTGTGTTTTAAGAAGACATTTCCATTGTGTGTCAGTCTTTACCTCCTGATGATGCTCCTTGTTTAGCCACAGCTCAGTCCAAAAGAAAGAAGCACATTTTACAGGGAGCAGAGCAACTTTATTCCTTTTTTTCAATTCAGCCCCTCCAAGAATCCTGCAGCTGTGGCACAAATGTTCCAATACGCTACAGTTTTCTTGCAACTGCTCCATAACTCTGCAACTCCTCCGCAGCCGATATGACAGTTTCTGATAAATTTAATCCTGTACATTTCGTAACTTTGCGCATTCGAACGGTGTCCAACGCAAGACTGCTGCCTCTCTGTCCCCGCCCGCTCACCTTGGATCTGCAGCGAGTGGCTGCAGTAGCGGAGGGACAGTTTGATTACTTTAATCTTTATTAAACATTGCGCATTGCATCACGCATGTTACGCATGTACAAGAGAACCCCCCCTTGCAAACCACCGCCTTCCTCAGGTCTGGGGAAAGCATGGGGAGGGGGTGGCACCACAACATCTTAATGCGAGTCTGTCCCCCCCTCTTGTCCTGCCCACTTTTTGCGCCAGGTATGACACTGAAGATCTGGCCCCTTAAGTTTTAATGTCAATGAGTGTAAAGAAGATGAAACTTACCCCATAGGACGCTTATTTTATGACGATTTGTTTGCGAGGGAGCTGGATTTATGACGAAGTAACTCAAACGTTGCACTGCAAAAGGCCGCAAATATTGACGTATTTTATATCCTGTGAAAGGTACAGGAACCAAGACCTGGCCAACTGCAGCCTCCCCAGATCAGAACAGCTGGTTAAACCCAGGTAATGACATTTTTTCATTGGTCAGGCAGTGTATCACAACCTGCTCCAGCGCTCGTCACTCGTCAGTATTTACTTGAACACATTTGCAACTGAAGAGCATCCCCCTCTTCAGGTCGAGGTCTTGTTCTCGAGTGAGGGACGGGTGGAGCGTGAGATCGATAGATGGATCGGTGCGGCGTCAGCAGTGATGCGGTTGCTGTATCGGACTGTTGTGGTGAAGAGGGAGCTGAGTCCAGGGACAAAGCTCTTGATTTACCGATTGATCTACGTTCCCGCCCTCACCTATCGGGATCGGAGCTCAGTTACCTGGGAGGAGCTCAAAGTAGAGTCGCTGCTCCTTCACGTCAAAAGGACGTGAAGAAGGACATGTCTTATTCGGAGGAGGCCTCATGGAAGGCCCAGGACGCGCTGGAGGAGGTGTGCGTGGATCAGGAAGGAAGGAAGGAAGAATGGATGGATGGATGGATGGATGGATGGACATTTGCAACTGGCCAGTTCTCATTCACAAATACTTATTTCACGCTCGGCTTACGATGTGGGGCAGAGATGGGTTTCATATTGTGATCAAAACAAAGTTATGAATAGAACAGCTATTGATCTGTGCAGCGGGCGCCCGTATATCTCTCCACAAATACACATACACCAGGCCCATTCAATATGGGAGCCATCGATTTTCCTACAGCAGACCAGCGCTCGTTTGTTACATGCGATTTACTCGTTCAGCAGCAAATGTTTATGCGCGTGCTGGTAAAGTCTGACACACAACATACAGTACTTGGGTGTTTTGTGGCTTTTTTTTCTTTTTCATTTCTTTTTGAACTGTGGATTTTCTCTGCGCCGGAAACGCTGTGCTGTGCGGCTTTAAGCTCCATTTTGCTCCACAAACATGTGTGATTTATAGCTGTCGTGGATCACAGCTGATGTGCCGCACAACACTTATCACAGAGGCAGCTTCGTCAAACGGCACCACATGCTCAGACTGCTGTCACTGACTCGCTTTCTATTTCTGTCCAATCTAAACCCGATGCAAAAATGCTGCTGAAAGATGTTCTTGCGAAGACATTAATTCAAAGCTAAATCTGATAACACTAGCTGACAGGCGTTGAGACAAAAACATACTGATTTTATCTTGTGAATATTCTACACATTTTGGCGGCAGCATTAATCCCATGTGTATAGCCGTCAAGGAAAGCTACAAACTGGACAAGGCACCAGACTAAAATGAGTTACTATTCACACACGTATTAAAGGTCCTGCATAGTATTGTAGCTTCCAAGCATAATTGCAAAGGGTTGCAGCTGCCATTCTGAATAATGTAATTTGGCCAAAGAAAATGACTTGGGAAATGATTATATGCTTTAGGACCCTCTAACCTTGATATTGTTTCTAACATAAGCAATGGGCCAGGAAAGCACTTCTCTTTGGTCCTCATGGCAGAGAGCTGACATTGTTGCCAGGGGTGACTCCAGAAGGAACGTGATATGGAAATCTATTGATCTATCTCTAGTCACTCTACCACAGACCGTCAATAGCGATGGACTAATTATAGGACACAGATGTCCACTGCTTTAAGTCATTATTCAACACAGACTTGTCATTTTGACCTCCAAGTGTTTGTCTTCAGCATCGTCCTATATTTTTCCTTCAAATTACTAGCATGAATTAGTTAGCCTGAACGCTATGGGGCGCCTCAGCAAACTATGGACTTTACATCTCCCAAAAACAGCTTAAAAGGTTGGCTCAAGTTTTTCCATCCATTTTCTTCCACTTGTCTGTTTGCCGGGTCGTGGGGGCACCCAAATCACATTTCACCAGCCCCTATGGCTCCTCCTGCAGGTGGTGGGTCCACAATTCTCAGGCCTGTTGGAGCTTCTTTGTCTGACCCATCACCTAGGACCTGTTTGCCAAGGGAGACCCTACCAGGGGCACGAAGCCCCCGACAACAGAGCTCCCAGGATCATTCGGGTGCTCAAACCCCTCCACCACGTTAAGGTGGCGGTTCCAGGAGGGGGTTTTACTTTATTGCAGAAATAAAACTTTTTCACTTTGCTGCGTTTTAAACTTTGATTGACAGGCCCTGCAGAGGCAAGAGGTCTGTTATATACAGTATTATGTCTATGAGTATATGTAGTATAACAAAACATGCATGTCTATAAAAAATACTAACATGTTGATGCTATAAAGTGAAGTTATACATCAGCAGGCTCAAATGGAAGACACACAGTAGCAATGATAGAGATTGTCAAACATGCTAAAATCTGCAGAGTAAAGATTTTGACACTGGACAGGATCAGATCAAGTGTTTGGTGAAAGTGTCCAGAATACCTTAAAACTTGGATTATTCTGTGTGACATGTGGGCATGCGCTTAGAAGGCTGGGCTCTCGAGTTTTGATCCGTGCTTTGCGTGAGACAATTGGTAATGTGATTAACAACCATGGTGGCTTAGGTGTAGGTTTAGCTCACTGGGAGAGTCACTTGACTTTTGATACATGGGTTGTCATTTCGAAACTGCACTGCACACTTCACTTTTCCGTGATGGTCAAAGGCTTTTACATCTTCAGCAGTGAGCAGACCTCGATGTAAATATAACAAAATGTGTCTCCTGCTTTATCTCGATTGTAGAGGAAATTTGCATGTGTCACAACCAGTGTGTGAGATTTGAAAGCTGTGTACCAACAAAAGTGTAAGTGATAAAAAATAAATATAGATTTTATTTGTTTGCCGCCTTCCTAAGCACTCAAGGTTGCCTTACATCAAGGAAGCATATTAAAAGTACAATGCACCAACATTGAAAACAATAAACAAGAAAATGTAAAGTTCAGGCGAATGAAGTATCCAGGAAAACATAATGTCCAAATAAACATTGGCAGCAGGTGGTGACGAGCCGCGTTGGTGTCCCCTGTCCTGAGACCCTCCGACACGGCGAGGAAAAACTCAAAAACCCAGGGGGAGAAAAAGAAACCACGGGGAGAACCACAGAAGGAGAGATCCACTCCCATGGATGGACAGGCAATGGAAACCCAGGGCGAAAGGGTCCCTCGGTAGACGGGCCAAGATCGCAGAATGTCCAGTTCTTGTTGGAGCTTCAGTTTTCAGTTTTCCTTCAAATTTCTAGCTTGAATGCACATAGTTAGCCTGAGCGCTATGGGGCGCCTCAGCAAACGATGGACTTTACATCCCCCAAAATCAGCTTAAAAGGTTGGCTGCAGTTTTACTTTTTTCCATCCATCCATCCATCCATCCATCCATCCATCCATCCATCCATCCGGGTCGTGGGGGCAGCTGTTGGAGCTACCCAACACAGTACACCAGCCCCTATGTCTTCTCCTGCAGGTGGTGGATCCACAGAAGGACGGCCTCACAATTCTTAGGCCTGTTGGGGCTTCTGAACCGTTCTTTGTCTCACCCGTCACCTAGGACCTGTTTGCCATGGGAGACTCTACCAGGGGCACGAAGCCCCCGACAACAGAGCTCCCTGGATCATTTGGATGCTCAAACCCCTCCACCACGTTAAGGTGGCGGTTCCAGGAGGGGGTTTTACTTCTTTGCAGAAATAAAACCTTTTCCTGCGACAACTCCACTTTGCTGCGTTCTAAACTTGCTTGTTGGAGCTTCAGTTCTTCTTGTCCAATCCTTGTGGTCGGGGTTCCTCCGTTGACAAGGCGGAAGACTGACAACTCACCGTCACAGGGGCACTACCAAGGTAGAGCGGGACAGGGACACCATGTGAATTGTGTTGAACAGACTTCAGATACAAGAATGCAGTAAGAAGAGAATCAGATACATGTTTAAGGACAGTGAAGTTATGGTCATAGTGAGAGAAGGCCTTTCTAAACAGATGTGGATTTGAAGTGTGGCAGTGAGTCGGCGTTGCAGAGGTCAGGAGGGAGAGAGTTCCATAGCTGGGGAGGAGTCGAGCGGCGGAAGGCTCATCGTGACGAGAACACACTTTTAAACATAGCTACACGGTTTCATTTAGTAGCTTCATCGATTTACAGTGGCGTATCAAATATGGGTTAGCACTTTGCTCCCTGCTCTGAGAGGCATTGAACGCACTTCCAGCTACCGCGCTAATTTATAGCTAGCCCGCTAATTTGTGTATTGATTCATCTGCTGCTAATTGTGTCTGCCGCGCGCTAATGACCAGTCTGCACCAGTTAGCCGCTAGCTCAATTACACCCTCGAGTTGTTAGCCGTGAAACACTTACCGTGCGCGGAGGAGGCGGTTATCCGACACCAAAACGCTCTTTAGGAGGCGTAATGGCGCTCGCTGCAAGAGAGAAGCTAGCATGTCAATTAAAGAACCGTGTATTTTCAAAACTTCATTATGAAGCTATGTTTTTAAGTGGATTTTTCCCCCCCCGTCTTGCCCAGTAGTTTTATAACGGTAAAGCTCTCCCTAAGGTTCTGGTTTAATTTATCGGCCTTCCTTTCTCTCCTCGGGGTGCACTTTTGCAATATCTGCTAACTCAGCTCTTTTAGACCTACTGCAGCAGCCATCCTATAGCTAATCATAATTTAAGTTAGTTACTGCGGGTTCAGAAAGTTTCCAGACCACTTTACCCTCTGCAGTTGTGATCATATGTAGAGTAAGGAACACAATTTTGGTCATTTTGACACTTTGAATGCCTTATTTCTATTGGAAATACAATATTGAATGAAAGAAAACTTGCCATACAATTGTTTCTTTCAACAAATTCCAGTGTTGCACATCATCCACTGGACAAAATGAGTGCTTGAGTTAGCGGACTTTGTGCTGATTTTTAGTTGATTTGGACTATTTTATTGCCAATGGAACAAGAATGATTTTCTTAGAAAAACAGAAAAAAAGTGAGCGCTACAATAGGTCCAAAAAAGTAGGCGCAGGTGCTCTTCAGAGATCAGGTATAAAACTTGATAAACAAGGGAGCAAAAAGAGATCTGACCCAGAGGAAAAAATTGCTGCTCAAATGTGGCTATTTTTAAGCTCAAGAGACAAAAAATGAGATTCTCCTCTATTGCTACTAGTGCATTTTTGGAGAAACAAAGGAGACTAGAGGTGAGACCCACTTGAGACACCAGGGAGAAACAGTTTTTATGGCTCCTAAAGCTTCTAAACAAGCCATAATGGAGAAATAAAGATTCAATCTCACTTAAATAGCAAAATATACATTTATTTAATGTATGCGACACAACAAATAGTATTAGCATAAATAAAAACTTTTTCATCGAAGGCCACCTATTGAAGTGTGAACAGCTACAGCATATGGTCAATGCAGTAAAACAGTCCCTCCAGGATTTTTCCAAAAGTTGCAATGAATCTAACTTTTCTTCGCTGTTTTAACCCAAGAGTGGAAAAAAATATTATTGGCACATGCCACTTGAGACAAAGTGAAGACACCAATGTGGAGAGTGAGATCTCTTTCAAATCTACACTGGAGTCTGACCTGAGCTTTTGCCCAGCCTGTTGCTCAAGAGACAAAAACAAGAAACAGGAGCAATAAGCCATGAGCTCACTTTTCTTAAACACTGCTCAAAATAGTCTAGGAGAAAGAGCTGAGACAATATTAAGATCTCAAATTGGGATTTTCTTTCCTCTGGGGAGGCACTCTGACTTAACCAAAAGTCCTTTTTTGAACGGACATGTGACAAGAATGATTTTCTTGTTGACCTTTTTGTCTCATTTCAAGTGTTTTTTGTCTTATTTTAAGCAAATGAATGCTTGTTCCATTGGCAATCTTATTTCAAGACAGTCCGACCTCACTCAAAAACGTTTATTGTCTTAATTCAATCACATTTCGAGAATTTTTTGAAGATAAGATGGATTTTTTCCCAGTGTATATGACTTCACTGGGTGCTATGGTGTGTTCGGGAACTCGGACGAACGCCTTCCCCAGTTGGAGAATTCCCGTGAACGCTCGCTCAACTGGAGAAAACGACTAGAAAACACGGGTCAAACTGTCAAAACTGACAGCGGAAATCAGCTGATTTGTTCTTTTATCGTTTAATGTGGAGCTTTTTAGTTAAACACTGCCACTTTTTAAGTTTCTTAAGAGTTAAGTGTGAGCTGTTGTCATTCTCGTAGGAACAAAATTTGCGAGTGATATTCCTGATGTCAACGTTAGCAAAAATTGAGTTCACGTGATATATTTTAAAACTAACAACCTAAAGTTTAGCTTTTGAGATGCTAACTACGCATTTAAATGATTAGCTCAGTTAAGCGCTAATCAACGATAAACAACCTTTTTATTTGATGATTTTTCACATTTTTGAGTACTTTGAAAGGTATTTGATCTCTGATTTGTGTAAAGTTGTTTCTCAAAATCATCAATCATTCTATGCTGGAGGCCCGGATTTGGCACCTGGGCCTGATGTTACCTACCAATGATTAGACTGGCTTCTTTGAAATATACAATAATAGATTTAAACCATTTTTAAAAATCTGTCTCCAATGAAAGAGCACCTGAAGTCAGAGGAAAGGTCATTGGTGTGATACACTGAATAACCATTTCTCTCGTCACTGTGGTCGTAGGTGCACGTTATGGGGTGGTCTTGTGTGGACACTGGTGCAGAGTGGAGACAGCTGGGGCGGGCTGGAAACGGGGTCAATAGGGCTCCGTAAGTGAGGGCAAAAATAACACACGTTTCAATGGGGCTTTGAGAGAATAAAGAGTGTTTAGTGACAGGTCTGAACAGTTCGCCTCCACAAGAAAAGGTGTTTGTTTAACCAGAGAGTAAATGTGAGGGTTTAGAGGCCCACTGCAGCAAAGTCGCTTCAGATAACTTGCATTTAGGATATTCTTGTTGCTATATCGTGTGGTTGGGATGAAGCATGTCAACGGACAAACACAACATGTATGCATAAAAACACACCACGCTGGTTTGTAGCCATCACATCATTTACATCATGTTGTGCTGAATATACAGAGTGTGGATGTGCCACCACCCCTCATCTGAACGCTCAGAGGCTAAATGTAGAGTCCTGCGCTGGCACTTATGAGGACCTGATAGGAAACAGGTGGGATACTGGACGTGAGAGAGAGTTCTTTTAGGTTTAAGGTGCGTTCCAGGCAACTGGTAGGTAGGTAGGTATTTTTCCTCGAAGTGGGAATTCAAACACGTAAAGATCAGAGATGACTGCTCCAAATTCAGATACAAGATGAAGACAGCAATGGCGGCCCCCAGAGGAGAGGTGCAGCTAACGATAATAAACTTTAACAAAACTGGTCATGTGACATCACAACATTCTAAAGAGCCTACAGTTTAAAACTGAGGCGGTGAAAATCCCATAGTGGTAAATGTCATTACTGCATTATAGAACTTCTTTATGCGATTTTTGTTTTTTGATATACTAGTGCTTCATATTTGACCTTTTAGAAACTCAGCGACTGTTTAAGTGGTTAGCAGGTTGCCAGTACCTTTAAAGGAACTGGCAACCTGAGAGGGTCTGCTTTCTTATCTTATAGTCAGTACAACAACCAAAAACAAAACTTTTACATCATGTCAATTCTTTTGTTTGTCACACCATACCTAGGCCTATGTGTTTGTGCCTTTTTCTATTGTGTACATCCCCAACAATTGTAATGTGACTTGGATGTGTATTGTATTTACTTTATGTTTTTATGGGAAGCGCTTTGTGACCCTGGTCTGTGAAAGGCGCTATATAAATACATTTTACTTACTTACTTACTTACTTACTTACAATTCATTATGATGGTGCCCTGCATAATATAACATAATGAAGTTTTAGTTAGTGTAATAAACAATATTTAACCATAAATTGGTTAATTTGCCAAGTGGAGAAAATAACATGAGCAAACTGAATTATTATTATTATTCTTGCACTAAAAATAAGAAAGTAATAGGTATATATTTTAAGTGCTATACTATATCATTTAAGTTCAACAATGTGACATTTACAGGTAGTTTTACTCACTGACTAAAATTAAAGGGTAAATATACCTCAAGAACAGTTTGCTCATTTTTATATTACATTTTGCAGTGTAAAAACATTGTTACAATTGTTCTATATTCAATCTATTTTCAAACAGGGCCATACAGCTGTGTATCATGCCTCCAGATGTTGTCACAACTGACAACAAATGTTAAAGGTCCTATATCATGCAAAATTGACTTTTTAGAGCTTTTAGCCATGTTGTTATGCTATTTCCTTATCAAAAACACCCCCAGAGTGGTTTGTGGCTTCATTCACGCAGCTCTCAGTAATCCTCCTGAATCCTGCTCTCTGAGCAGCTGCTCCTCCCTCTCCTGGTGAATGACTGAGTGTTCAGTTGTGTCGTAACAGCGGAACGGAAGTGCTCGACGTCTGTAATGCAATGTCTTAATTCTATGCTTACGGGCGGATTTTAATTTGTAAAACAGCGTTTTCATTATTTCTGTCGTAAGAGAGAAACAAAGAGAAAAAAAAATAAAAAAGGCTGTGGCCAAAACAAACACATCCCTGAGCGTCTGAACATATCAGTCATGTTTGCGCTGCAGCTGAAGATGGAGCTCGTCATCTATTCTGGACACACCTGTTCTTTATTCTTAACTAACGATAATGTGACAGGCGGAGAAAAAGAAGCGTGTTTGGCTACTAGGACGAGGAGTTTATTCAACCTTTTTCAGGAAGAGGCCACTCAGCTGTTTTTTTTCTTCGGGATTCAGCGACTATCAGCCAAAATATTGTTTTTCTGTGACTGTCACTGATGGATGTTTGGTGAACCTTCGCCAGAATCAAAGTGGATTAACTTTAATAACCAACGCGAGTCCCACAATGTAAACAGCGATGGAGCAGAGCGGTGAGTCAATCCAAACGCGGGTTAGCTTGTGTGTTAGCATATTAGCTTGTGTGTGTTAGCCATTTATGAAGCTGTGTTGCAGATGTCAACTCCGTATAACTGCATCGTGAAGTAACTTCACTAATTGCTGTTTATTTATATTACGGTAAAGTTGTATGTGCGGAGAGAGGGGGCGGAGTTAACTGAATCGAAGCGTTGTGTCTTCCGGGTTCGAAAAATACCTCCAGAAAACACTTATATTTATCACAAAAATGAGTGCTCCATAATGGTAGAGGTACAATATATCATATAAATGCCTATACTTAACTTTGGAATGGCTAAAATAGCATGATATAGCCCCTTTAAAGGGACTGGATGCATGTTGGCCATTTTATACTCACTACTGCCACCTCAGGTCATACGTGTAACTGCACCTTCTGTATTAAGCACATGCATGACGGCACTTCAGACCTGAATTAACACCTTTTTGAGTGACAGGGCAGGATTTTAGAGGCAGTTGTGGTGAACAGGTCTGAGCTCATTCTACACATTTGGACATTGTTGGAACATGTCGGGGGAGGAAAATACTTAATTTTAACATTTTGAAACTCTGTATAGTCCCTTGAACAGTTCTTAAAAGAGTAGTCTTTATGATGTAAACTGGTATTTATGTGGATTTGTGATTTGTGACAAGCAGTCACACGTGTGGAAGCTCCTGGGGATCCTCAATAGTCAAGCCATTAACAATGAGAAATATTAGTAAATAAAAAAGTATTCTGACGACATGGCTGCAGCCCTGGGAGAGCTGACTGTTTGTTTAACCAAAGCAAAGTGAAGGGGATTAGCGGCACATGGAGAAGACCACATCGGACCCCACCTCCCACTGTCCTCGGCCCGTCCCGTCCGACCGCTCCTGTCAGCGAGGACGCCCTGACGACACCCAGGGGTGCTCGGCGGACTGAGGGCTCTTTGTTACCAACGCAGACCGCACACAAGAGCCGCCGCGTGAATCATTTTGAGAAGAAACTCTCGCGCAATCTGTTTTACATATGAGACTGGCGTAATGTCTGCAGCTTTAGGCTTCGGAAAGTTCGCTCGCTTTTGGAAGAATGTGTTGTTCCAGCTTCTATGCTGTAAAAAAGATGCCCTTCCTGTAGAAACCAGCCATATCACTGAGACCGGAGTGGGCAAACCTTTTTGTCTTTTCCATTTTTAGGGAAATTATGTTCGGTTTCACACGGAAAGTTCAGACAATCTCTAAATTGTTCTTTTTATGGACAATTTGATCTGCAGCTTTCTCAATCTTCATATTGGCCCATTTAACATCTGGGTATACGTACAGTTTGAGTTTAGGTCAGTCAGTTGACCAGGGGTGTCACAATGGGACGGTAAAGAGTACCATTCGCCCCAAAGTCAGATAGTTTGGTAGAGCTCTGTAGTGACCTGTTATTGTTCCACAAACAGGATGTCTGGGGACAGCTGGAGATTACTTACCTCTATTTCAGAGAATGAAGCACAGTAGCAAGAAACAATCCAATGCAACCGCCATGAGCCTGCTGCATCTCTGCAAAAGCTGTGATCGGTGCAGCCACATTAGGCCAAAGGGAAATCCAATCTCTGAGGAGCAGTCCCGTACTGTCTTAAATCTGTAGGTATGAAAGGAGTGATTCAGGCAGGCTTCTACCCATCTTGTCTTTGGAAAACATCAGGGGAATCCGTGAGTGCTCGGGGGTAAAGGTTTTGCGGAGGACACACAGGAGGAGGTGAGCGCACATCTGGATCAGACATCAGACCCCCGCTGACCTGCCACCGGAGCACAGCGGGAGAGGCATCCGAGCCCAAACACACATGGAGTCCAGAAGAAGGCAGGACCATGACAAACACAGAGTACAGCGTCAGATAAACTTGGAGATTTTGTCGTTGACACTTGTAGCCTGATGCTGGGTGGATGTTTGCTGGACACTCGCAATGACCTTCTGCGGCAGGAAGCGAGGTCGGAGTGTGGTTATTAATGACCTGCTTTTCAAATTGCTGTTTTGTCATGACGTCGGATGCCGCTTTACAGAGAATCCCGACGCAAAAACAAAAGAAAAAACTGTTCTGTGGCTCATGTGCTCAAGCCCTGATTGCGAAAACAATTTCCGTCTCGTCAGCGGAAACTCGTAAACATCTCATGTTTGAGTCAACAAAGAGCAAAATTGTGCTCATCGCCATTACCTTATTGTCCTGAATGCACTGTGATCCAAATTATTATGCAAATTGTATTTCAGTGTCAAACAGGTAAAAAATGTATTAATTAATTAAACTCAGGGATGGTATTTGTATCACTGACATCAATCTCAGAGACCTGGAATGAGTAGTTTTCAGGTTAAGCCCAGTTAAAGGGGCTAGATGCAAGTTAGTCATTATATACTCACTACTGCCACCTCTGGTTTTATTCGTAACTGCACCTTCTGTATTAAGCTCGTGCATGACGGCACTTTGGACCCCAATTAACACCTTTTTGAGTGACAGTGCAGGATTTTAAAGGCAGTTTTTAAGAAAAACTTCTGAAAAAGGACATTCTACATTATTAAGCAGATCATCATGTCTGTCTGTCTGTCTGTTCATTGAATGCACATGAACAGAAATGGCTGCAGTGGGCTTAGGAATACATGGTTTTCAAACAGTCTTGTTCACTGATGAGGCCGTGTAACGCTGGATGGTCAGATCGATGGAGTAGTGGATGGTTGGTGAATGGCCACCATGTCCCAACAAGGCTGTGACATCAGCATGGAGGGGGCGGAGTCATGTTTTGGGGCAGAACCATGATGATAGAGCTGGTCGGCCCCTTTAGGCCCTTTTAGGCTCCCTGAAGGTGTGAAAATGACCTCTGAAAATTATGTGGAGTTCTGACTGACCACTGTCTTCTATGGTACAAAAAGAAGAGCCGTGCTTTCAACAAGATCATCTTCATGCATGACAAGGCACCATGTCATACTGTAAAGAATACCTCTGCATCAGTGGCTGCTATGGGCATAAAAGGAGAGAAACTCATGATGTGGACCCCCTCCTCCCCTGACCTCAACCCTATTGAGAACCTTTGGAGCATCAACAAGCAAAACTTCTATGAGGGTGGGAGGCAGTTTTCATCCAAACAGCAGCTCTGGGAGGCTGACATCCTGTAAAGAAATCCAAGCAGAAACTCTCCAAAATCTCAATATTTGGAACGTAGTCTAAAGGTGTACGTCGACGGTAGTTCTCACCGATGGCAGTTAAAGCGTTAAATTCCTTCACTGTTGCCACACACTGTATGGGACGATCTGGTGTATTTGCCCCCCCATAACCTGACATTCACCTCAGCAAAACCAACAGCCCATTTTATAAGTATTCCTCCAGTCTGTTACATCTGTTTCCATGCGTTTAGGGCCGCGCTTGTTTTGCAGTTCCAGTCCTGCGCTGTGAAAACAAGATCCAGCAAAACCATCCATCACCCCCCCCCCCGGGCTCCCTCCGAACTCTCCACGCGTCCGTTTGGATTGGAACGAACCAGCACAAGTCAAATGTCTGACAGCGGGGAGTGTAAGCTCAACGACGACGCGCTTCCGGCAACCTCTCGCTCTCACCGGGGGGAAAGTTGAACCGGATGGACAGAAGTGAAGAAAGTCTGGAGGGTTTTTGAATGCACGAGCAACGTTTTGTAATTTGATTTATTCACAGTGATAACATCTGCAGACTTGCTCACAGCGTCAGGCGAGGTTTTATAGCACAGCGCGTCAATCATGTTCAGTATACAAGGACGGAGGTGGATTGTGTGAAAAGTTTTGGATGGATTTGGACAAAAAGCAGCCTTGGTAGACGATTTTCAAATAGCTTCTCTCTTGGTTGTGTTGCTGTAGGTTGCTTCAGTAACTTATCCGCAGATCTGCCTGTCCTCTCCACCTAAAATCTGGTAATTCATTTAGTGCTATTTCTTTGTTTGACAGACTGATTTATAGTCATGGACTTCTAGGCTTAGAAAACTGTGGCTCATTTTGATGTTTATTTCCAAAAATTGCACTTATTTCTGCAGATTCTCAGAGGGTATGAAATATTTCCTCTTCCTCGGATGCAGCATAACAATTAATTGTTGGCATATTGTTTACGGATTATGCACATGGTGGCAAATAAACGATTCAAAGATGAATCATGAACACGGTGGAGAAGCACCGGGGGAGTATATGTTTTTTCATTCCAAATCTGTTGGAGCAGAAAGGCCTGGCAGTTGCAGTAGCATGCGTGGGACCCTCTGCAGATTTAGTCTTTGGATAATTTGTAGTCAATTTGTTTAATTTGTTGTCAATTTCAGACAATGGCGTCTTGGGTAATCGGGAGAGTCGGGAGGTTTCCCGATGGGCCCCTGCATTTTTGGGCTGGCAGAAATTTTAAATAACAGACTCTCCCAGTTGTGTTGTTATAGGCCTTTATAAGCTTTCACTGGGCTGCAGCAGGAGCCATGGCTGCTGTTTGAATAAAGTTACACAAGGCATTATTTGATATAGATATATCAAATAATGAGATAACTGAGATATTAAAATTATATTTTTCGTACAGCCCAATCATCTTACAGAGAGAGGAGGATATGCGCCAGAGCAATAAAGTGATAAAAGTGATAAAAGACAGATAAATAGGCACATGGGGCTGAAAAACAAAGGCATTACCGCCTTTGCTCTGCCCAATCCCGTCAGACCTTGGAAGCTAAACAGGGAAGGGCCTGGTCGGTACTTGGATGGGAGACCGTTTGGTAACACCAGGAAGCCTAGCAAATGTAGTGAGTGAGTGAGTGGTTGGTGGTGGTCGGAGGGGCCGATGGCGCAGACTGGTTGCCTCGCTTCCGTCAGTCTACCCCAGGGCAGCTGTGGCTACAATAGTAGCTTACCACCACCGAGTATGGAGTGAACGAATAGTGCACTGTAAAGCGTCTTTGAGTGTCCAGAAAAGCGCTGTATAAAACCGATGCAATATTATTATTATTATTAGCAACCCATGTGTTCAAAACATTGACTGTAAAAAATAATAGACAGCCCGTCCTCACTCCTCCCTGTTTGCCATAATAACTACGTTCGAGGGGGGACATCATGGCAGATCTACAGAGTCCCCAGCTCTGACGTAGCATGTTCCTAAAAAGGGCATAAAGGAGAGACTCGGCCCTCACGTGATGCGTAGTTCGGTCGTAGCCGCGCCATTAGCTCTCATGCTAACGGCCTGTCAATCAAAGTCCGGCCCTCATTAGTATACGAGATTTCTAAAAGGTTTCTTACGGAAACCAGCCCGGTCCCTGTAACTGTGCCTAACCCAGCGCTGTCACAGGAGGAATATCCAGCTGCAGAAAGTTTAGGAAAATTAGAAACCAGTGCAATGGTAGCTAATGGAGAACTAGCTTGTTCTGCCGCCCCTATAAGGAGGTACTGCAGCAATGTCAGTCTTAAAGCAGTGCAACCAGCGGCCATCGGTTAAAAAGTAGACGAATAATAAAAAAAAGAGGAAGTGTCATCTACTGGGAGCGATGAACTCCCAGGCCAAAATGAGGTCCCAGCACGGCCCCGACTTCAGGAGATTATTTTTTTTACCTTGTAGTTAAAACTATTCATGGTTTAGTCTGTAGGCCTGGTTTAGTCCCCCTTTAAAGTGATAGTTTGGGAGTTTAAGTGTTTTACAAATTTAATACATTGCATTTAATTGAGCCTGCAATTTGTCGTAATGCAAGTAATACTGTATATACTTTTTTCTTCTTTCTAAAGTCCCTCCCTTTGCTGATCTCAAACCAATCACAATCCCCTGTGCCATAACTTTAACCAATGAGAGGGGACTCCCTGTGAACTGGCCTGTCAGGAGGAAGGGGGAGGGAGCTTGATTGTTTTCTGTGGAAATTTTCCGTCTCTCTCGCTACTAACTTTGCAAACTAGGAGTGGCTTTCAGGTCCAGTCATGAAAGAAGGAAGGGAGGACATGTCACTGTCTCTTTCTCCTCATTTTGCAACCTTACCGACGATCACTTTAAGGCAAGTAAATGTGTTTTGTGTTTTTTTTTTAACTTCCATTGTAACTTCACAACGAGAGCGAGCAAGGCTTTGACGTCGAACAAAACGGAAAATATCCAAATGGCGGCCGCCCGAGATGATCGACAGGTGAAAGTTATGAGACAGCTGCACGGATGTGTATAAGTCGCGGTCAAGCTCATGTCGTCGGTCTTACTGATTCCGTAGGTTTACAATGAAACAACAGACCCCCACGTTATTAATAGCTTTAACGGGGAACGACCAGCTTTGTGCAAAACAATGGCTACAGACGACCCCTAATCTGAAAGTCCTCTTCAGTGACCGCTGCGCGCTGGACCGGATTGATTTTATGGCAGTCCCGTTCCGACAGACGCTGACCGCGGAGGATATCTCGTGGCACATACCAAAGTGTCAATGCACGTACGTCAAGCCAATATATAGACATATAGGTAACGAAGAAACGATTACGCGTGAAACTTTATACAAAAATAGCAAGGAGTGGCTAACCTCCGGTGCCAAGCGATCGCCCGCGCACGGCTACGCACAATCAGGGCAGACCGCAAACGTCTCTCCGCCGGCCCGTAATGGTCCCGCTTTGTCAGATTTATTTCATCGTGGGTGATTTTTCTGACAGCAGCGGGAGGCGAGTTACATAGTGGTGCCAATGGGTGGGGGGGGGACACTGGGAAACATGCTCTCGCCCCAATACTGAACGACTCGCTGACCTGAAAGTTTGGACTATGCTGCATATTTGAGGAGGGAAAAGTGTTCAAATACTATGAGGAAAAAATTAGATTATTACCTCCTGAGCTGCAGGGACAGGCCGGATCCACATCATGGCGCTGTTTTCTTTCAGCTAAACATTTCTAAACACGATGACAAAGTGGAAGTACTAAATACGTCAAAGATCTTTACTCAGTCTGTCACTAATCATTTATGTTTGGTACAAATATAGTTCCAAGTACAAACTGATGTTACAAGCGTTAAAGAGGGGGTATTATGTTTTTTTCAATCACATAGCACCAGTCTATAGCACACTACAATGATGACCAAACCTTCTGTTGGTTTGTAAATGCAGTAAATTAGAAGAACTGCCTTGTATAAAATGTCTCTCTCAAAAAGGCTGTAGTGAATGTCTTGAAATAGGCCTCTGTCTCTTTAAGAACCTCTGACCCTTTCCGACACGCCCCTTCCACACGCTGTCTGTGGCATCAGTGGGGAGGGGGTTCTGCTGAGGAGCAGTGGTTGGTTACTCGGCTGGTGACAAAAGCTCGGAGGCGTCTCCAGGAGGTGGGGGCGTTCCTAGGAGGACTCAGGCAAACCTATCCCTAAAATGGCCGCCATCAGAGTTTTTACAGATGACTCAAAAATACGTGAATGTGCCAAGGCAACACTTCAGGCATGTTTTTAATGATAATGACATAACAACATAAAGCTTGCAAAAGTCAATTTTGCATAATACCCCCCCCCCCCCTTTAAAACGTGTGCATTCACTCAATAAAACAACAGTCGGGAGCTACTTTTTTAAAGGATCTGCACACGCGCAAGTTGCTTTTTTTAGACTCACTGCGGGTCATATATTGACGTCTGAAGTAAAAAGTACCAAATCTAAGTACCGAAATGATTTAGTAGGTACCGTTGTGCACATCACAGAGAACCTCTCCTGGACCATGCACACTACATCACTGGTCAAGAAAAGTCCCAGCCTCTGTTATGTGCAACTTCTACAGAGGGACTATAGAGAGCATCCTGAAGATCTGTGGAGCCCCTCTTCCTTCCATTAAGGACATGTACTCCACCCGTCTCACCCACAAAGTGGACCTTACGCACCCATCACAGTCTCTTCAAGGTAATGCCTTCAGGAAGGAGACTGTGGAATCCACGGGCCAGGTGGACTGAAGAACAGCTTCATACACAGGAGGCTAAACTCCCTCCCCTCCCTGCCCTCTCTGTGCTCCCAACCCTCACTCCCCACCCCTTGCTCCACAACAAGGACGAGAGAACAATCATTTCAATTCATTGACAAATGAATCGACTAGTAAAAAATCTTTGAATAGTGCCCAGCCCTACTGGGGCACAAGAGAACTTAAAAGCATTAGTCCAGGACGTGATGATTGATGATAGTTAAGCTTTATTTCCATCTTGAACCTCAATTACAAGGATACATTTACTTGCTTTTTTGGCACCATTATTCACCTTATTCCAGAAGTTCCCGTGGGCGCCGCCATGAATTGTGCCCCCTCTTCCACTTGTATTAGTTTACACAGGCCTGCAGACGTTGAAAGAGAATCAGGGCTCTACACTCCCCGTGTCGGTCCAACGGGAGTGCCGATCCGTGGCAAAAAAAAAGGCAAAAGTGGACGGGGGAAATGAGAAGAATATTACCTCGGAAAGACATTTATAACGGATTTTGAAGTCATGTGTTTGGACGCAAAGGGTCCCTGACTTTCCCCAACTTACTAAGTCAGAAAGAAGGTCCTAGTACTTAACGTAGCCATTGCTCTAACAGATGCAGAACACAAACCGCTTTACTTACATGGGACTGGCACAAAGATTTCATGTTGTGTTTTACTTAATTGGCCCTTTATTAACCGAGGTCAAGGCTCTAGAAAGGACCCTATTGAGAGGGGAAACAAGGGCACCTGAATGGAACAGGTACAGGGAGGCCATGTACACTCTGAACCCATCCACTGAGCCACTGAGCCGCCTTTGACCCCGTTTCAACATTTCTCTGGGAAAACTAGCGCGCGGAGTTCTCACCCTACGTATTTCTTCGGGATATTTAAAACCATGAGCCGCAAAATACATCCAATTGAGCTTTTTTTTTTTTAACGATATCTAATGTTTGGCAGAGAGGTTCGGTGTCATATTCCACGGAGTAAATCCCAAAGTGAAAGTTCACGACCGTAGAAAAAAAAGCGCGCACGTCCAGCCAAGTGCGCGGGGATGGAATACGAAAACAAAAAGAACACTCGGCGACTGAGAGGCATTCCTTGTTAAATCACATACGCTTTGGGCATTTCTCGCCCAGCGCTGCGCCCCATACATATATTCCATCAGCTCCGTGACCAGGAGAGAGGATCGAGCGAGCGTGCGGCGCATCGCTCATGCCGTACCGAACACACTCCACTTTGAGGACGTCGGGTATATTTTTGCTCCGGGGCTGCCAGGGCAATGTTTTCTGCCGTTTTAAACTTTACATAAGACAGTGTGAAACATCTAGAGACGTTTTTTGTCACGTCTTTGTGAACTGGAGAGCATGGTATAGAGATTTCAAACACTTGGGTTGAAGGCATTTCGTTTTCTATCTTCTCGGTTCTCGCCCCCTTCTCGAGGAGCGTCTTCTGAAAATGGAATTCTATGTCTTCAACCAAGTTTTTGGTTTCAGGCAGGGGTCACCAACCTTTTTTTTTTTACCCAGTGAGCAGCTACTTTCACACAACAAAACCATCAAAGAGCTCCTTGTGCTCCAAAGACACTTAGGAGGAGTTCACCCTGGAGAGCAAGTAGATATTTCAATAAAAATGTAATAAAATGACATGAATTTTGTCCTTATACCATACTTTGTTTACCAAAAAGAGCTGCTGGTTGAGCCCTCAAAACACCTCATAATGGCAATGTTTGGCCACAATGTAAGTAGTGTGTTATTGTGTAAGTTTGACCAATGGGATCAATTAAGAGAGAGTCATTTATTTTCCCTCCACCTTTTTCGTGAATCTTAAGCATGTTTGGACAAGGGGCTGAGTGAGACGAACGTCTACGACTCAGAATACGGTAATAAATTAAAGATTTAACAAACAACGGTGGTTTAATGAGTGAGGCAATTGGCTCGCAGGAAGAAAATATATGACTGGAACAGAGGGTAAAACTATCGTCCTAAAGGGGTATGGAGGGAAATATGCTGCAGCACTGCCAAATGCCTGGGTTAAGAAAATGGATTGTAAAATGGCAAACCACTGTTTAGGATTCATCAAACGTTGACGAGTCAAAGTGTAACTCGTGCCAAAGTTCGGGCCAAGGTCGAAGTTTGAAAAGTCCCAGAGAGTTTATTGTGAACATGAGGACTCAACCCTTACTAAAACCAAGACTAAATCTGGTCTAAACAAGGGGAAGCTGAAGATCAGACCAGGACTTAAGAAACTAAAAGAGTTTACCGGCCCAAACTATGGTCTTGGTTGAGAAACTACCATTAGTAGTTATGTATTTGTACCTAATGCCAGCAGGGGGTGCACATATTTCCTCTTTTGACCGGAGCAGCAGAGCAAAAATGAAACTTTTGAAATGGTTAAGGAGCGGCTAAAATGCTAACCAGTGCAGTGAAGAGACTTTGAGCATTGACAGGATCAGAAAAGGCTTGGTCCAGGTGTTTGGACAAAGGAACTTCATGGATTCCTCCGTGTGATGTATTGTGTGAGTGTGGGCTGGCGTTTTGAGTAGGATTCAGACAGAATATGGAGGATACAGGTATGTTTTTGATGAGCATGAAACATTACAGTATATTATGGTTAAACCCGTAAAAAAGGTGCCCAGGCGCTATAAGTTACTAATGTAGCTTCCCTAGAGTAAAATGACACCCAACCCTCGCACAGTGGAGCACAAAATTATACATCAAATACTTTAAGTTTCAATATTAAAAAGCACCAGAAGCAATATCGCAATTACAGGGTTGTCGCAACTATTAACCCCATGATGGGAAGACAAAAGTCCAAAGTGTTGTATGTGACCAGGTCAGTGAAATTGATCTGAAAGCAAATAAACACAATGAATAAACAAGTGTGGTATTATTATTATTATTTTAATCTATGAGTTAATTTGCTTCAAGAACTTAAAGGTGCATTATGCAACTTTTTAATTGGAAATAAAGTTCATACCTGTGCATATTTGCCCTTTCAGTGACCCAGTGGTTGTATGAGTGGTCAGCTTGGTGCTTTTACGTTCCATCCCAGTGGTCTCTAGGATTCTCCAGGGTTTCTGGCAGGTTTCCACTGCTGATGTAACCATCTCTACGGTTACGTATACGTTCCATCTAGAAAACCTACCAGAAACCCAAACAAACCTGAAAGAAAATTGGTCCTGGAGCGTCCTAGAGACCACCGAGAAGGAAAGCAAAGGCGCCATGCTAACCACCCTCACAGCCGCTGGGTCAGTGAGAGGTCAAAAAAGCACTGATATCAACTTTTTTTCTGCCTAAAAAGTTATGTAGTGCACCTTTAATTCTTCCTGTTATCAATTGGAGTGTAATATTCCAGAACCTTGTGTTATTGCGACATCTATATCCGTTTTATAACTAATATATCCTGTCAACCCCAGTCACCTCCAGTATTCCCGAAGCATGTACGAAAGTCTGCAGTAGCTGAGTGCTCGAACGTCCCCCAGTGGAGATGAGAGTAGACAGATACAGCCAACGTCAGGCTAAATAAACAAGCTCCTCTCGCTCCCTCCCCGGCAGCTGCGATCTTAGCCGGTGACCGGGGCGAGTGTAGCGCACGTCTGAAAACAAACAGTCTGACAGACGTCGAGGGGAGACCCCGGCGGCTGGACAGTGTTAAACTCCGCTCTAATGAATTTGCCAGAGTGGGTCATTTTCAAAAGCATCGTTTTCCATGGAGAAATAGCATTTTTTTCCGATGTGTCCACAAACAAAAGAATCTGGAGTGGTCTCATGTCGTCGTTTTTCAAAGACAGTAGTCATTGTTCGGTTGTATCTGGTTTATGTTACAAACAACAAAGAACAATAGAAGATTGCGCGTCAGCAGTTTGAGAATTGCTCAGGGACTTTCCACGAGACACTGGTCCACGGTGAGATGTTTGGCAAACTCTTGCTTTCACATTAGCGCCAAATCTCTCTAGTCTTTTTATTTTTATCTATTTGGTCATGAGTTTGGAAATGATTCATTTTTCATTCAAATCCAAGACAACGTGTGTGCAGAAAAGATATCAATCGACATGCAGTGTGTTGGTAAGCAGAAACTACTCCAGGACAAGTTTCTGATGATGCAATGATTTATTACACAGCTTCTGAAACTGCGGGATGGGGGGTCTTCTGCAATTATTGATTTTTCTAGAGATCAATTCATTTATGCTTTGGTAATGCATTTAGGTTGGCTGTTTTTCTGGTTTACACCCAATTCAGACACAATCCCTCCTGAATTATATACTTAATCATATACTTAAAGGAACAGGTCACCGTTTTTCCATACTGAGATATGTTCTTACTTGAGCTTAGACGAATTGATGCATAACTGTCTGGTCTTTGTCCGTGCCCTCAGTCACGCACAACGCCCAAAGATGTTTTTATAGCATCTTGGCCTCTCCCAAAGTTTTCCTGTAGCTCCAAATGGGGGTGAAGTTGGAAGCGACAAAGCTCTTCCACGGGCACAAAGACCAGACAGGTACTTATCATCTCGTCTAAGTTCAAGTAAGAACATGTCTCAGTGTGTAAAAACGGTGGCCTGTTCCTTTAACCAGGGTTTCTGCAAGGACATTGAATAGCCTTAAAAGTCATTCAATAAACTGTGCCACCATCAAGGCCTTAAATGTCATTAAAAATGATTCAAATGGATTGAAATTGGCGTTCAATCTAAATGTATTGAAAAATGATGACGTTCAACAAGGCGCCATCACTGTGGGCCAACCTGACCAGCATGTTTTTGGAGGTCGGGGAAACCGTAGCAGCCGGAGGAAACCCGGCTGCATTCAGTCTCCTGGCGTGGTGTCCTGCACTGGTCAGCTCCTGTCCCTTCCTCTTCCTCCTGCGCAGCTCCCTCCGCTCCACAACAGTCTTTTACTATCTTCTGGTAGGATCTTAGCAGTCAATCTATTATGTTCTCCAGGGAACGTCCATTAATTAGAGCAATAGTAGGGACAGAAGGCATGTGTGGCTTAGCTGTAAGTCTTGCCCGGGTACCTCCTCTTTTATTCCTTGCTTGTTTCCTGTAGCTCCTGTTGTGACGCCTCCTCTGTGCTGCCGGTGTGGGGGCCCTTGGTGCCTCTTCAGTGTTTCAGAAGAAATGTATACGTTTGTTAAGTGGTGATGTCACAGCTCTACTTCCAGGGTCGTAGATGTGTGAGAAACTACAAAAAACTCTTTAATACCAGTATTAATATTTCTGAAACTCAACAGAGAGTTACTGAAGACACTTATTGATCAGGCCCATTAGCCAAAAATGCTGTACCTACTGCTATAAAAGCAATATTTACCAAAATCGGTACTTCCGGTTTAGCAGAGATAAATGCTAACGGCGCAGCAGCTACGCTAACCCTGGAAGTACCGGCTTTGGGAAATAGTACTTTTTTAGCAGTAGGTGCAGCATTTTTGGCAAATGAGTCTGAGAAATAAGTAGGTTCAGGTTGAGTTTCAGAGATATTGATTGTTGTAAAGAGTTTTCAATGTTTTTTTTTCTCGCATATTAGCCGGTATGCCAGGACCCGGAAGCGGAAGTCGTGACGTCACACTTAACAAATGTATCGGTCTCAGATGTCTTTAGCTCATTAGCTATCTGTTTATTTACTTTTAAAAAGCTGTACAAAGACGTACAAAAGTATCTAGTAAAACAATGTGGAACACAGAAACCGCAAATGCAGTTCACAGAAAAAAGTTTCACTTCCTGGTTACATTTGGGACAGGAGGCGCTTTCTGGGAGCTGCTCTGCAAAGAATAGCCTCTGGGAAAGATTTAAAGATAACTCAAAGATGCGCGACTGGCTTAAAACACAGCTCTAGGTATGTTTTTTTTTACACAAGAACAACCTTATGGTAAAAAGCTCTAAAAAGGCGATTTTTGCATAAGGCCTCCCCCTTTAAAAGCTGAAGAAGTTGATATTGCTTGATACAGTGTGTACTTTAACAGAACTATCTTCTCTCCCATACTCTTTTAAACCAACATGCCGGAAATATTCCATGTCAAAACGCTTCATACACCACCTTGAGTTTACGCAGAGGAGCAAGCCAGAGAGAGAGATGATGGGGGCTCCAAAGGAAAACATATCCCTGCCCTGAGTGCGTCTATAAGACTAATGATATTACAGCATGTGGGAGAATGTCATATTCGGTCAATGCTATAGCTTTAAATGTGCGTCTTATCAGCACGTTATCAGTCTCGGCCATTCTTCTGGTCACAGAGGTCCAAACTTTCTTACGTTACTCCCACTATCCCGGCTCTGTTCAACGTCTCCGGGAGAAAGCATAAAAAAGATTTAAAATGAAGGAGTGTGAGGTATTTATTTTCGACCCAACAGTTTTATTGGGAGAGTGGAATCAACTCTGAGGGAAATAGGTCACGCTAGACTTCACCAAGAATGTTTTTGTTGTTGTTGATTGCAGCTGTTTGTATCAACGAAATAACCAGCCGTTTGCACAATTATTATTCTTTATACTTTACAATATGTTTTCTAAAAGTCCCAATCATTTGGTGCACAAAGTGAGAATGCGTCGGTGTGGATGAGTTCAATTGAGATGACAAACTTGGCTCATCATCAAGTTTATGTAAAAATGTTAAAAGCCTTATTGGGAGCTGCTTGGAAAGAGGCGCATCCGTACCTCTATAGGCTGAAACTCCAGCGAGGTCAGAGGTGCCCACACTTTTTTTGGCTTGCGAGCTACATTCAAAGCCAGCAAAGCCCAGAGACTTACTTCTAGATTTCTCATAAGGTCACAAGGGGTTTTTAATCTGGGTTGCCTTCAACAAAATGTAACTATAATGTATAATACTGCAGAATAAAAACAACGATTACTTGTGACACAAATCAACACAATGTTATAGTCTGTCATCACTTATCATTTATGCAGCCGATTGTTGGACCTGGATAAAACGTCAGACGGGTCATATTGCTCAAAATAGTTATTCCAAAAATAAATGCAAATTGAGACTTGTGGTTTTGGTGAGTAACAGGAGCTCCATGGTAACGCTCAGGGTTCAGCTGTTTTGGGGTTGACCCATTATTCCGACGCCCCATTAGTCCGACGTCTCATTGGTCCGAAAATGTCCCATTGAGTAGGGGTTGAAAAATAAAATTAGGTTTAGGCAGGAGTCCTCTGACCTTAAGGTGAGGGCCAGTGGTTGTTATGCTCTCTAATCCACAACACAACTGGGTTAGAGAGATTTGGGACTAATTTGGGACTAATGTCACAATGGTACATTTTCGGACCAATGAGACGTCGGACTAATGTCATGGCACCAGCTGTTTTGGCTCACGTCTAACAACAACAAACTACAGGAAGGACAGAACATGAGTGATCAGGTCTAAGTGATGCATTGTTTGGGTCTTCATTTGTCCTTCTCTTCATCTCTGTTCTTTTCCTCCCTTGGGTGCATGTACAGTGCTGTGGCAGCTCAGCATATAGGCCTCCTGGGTTTGTCCCTGTTTCAGAGCGTGGTGTCCTGCACAGATCAGCTCCTCCACCTCCTCCTTCTTCCTCTTCCTCCTGCGCATCTCCCTCCGCTCCACAAAAGTCTTTCATCACCCTCTGGCAGGAGCTTAGGAGTTAGCCAGAACACTATAGGGATAGGAGGCATGTGTGTCTTTGTTTGAGTCTTGCCCGGTTACCTCCTTGCTTGTCCCTTTTGTGCTTCCTGTAGAGTGTAGTGTTTCAGAAGAAGACATTTCTAGGTCTCAAATGTCTTTAGCCCATAAGCTAGCTGATTACTTTAAAAAAGCTGCTTTCTTCAGGACTATTACGGACTCTCTGCAGTAAAAAAAAATAATCTGCTGAACCTCAGAAAAACATGGCAGAGACGGCTGTGCAACACAGAAACCACAAAGGCAGTTTGCAGGAAAAAAAAAGAAAGAAATGAAGCTGTACCAAAAGAGAGGGAGGTTGCTGCTTGTTTACACGTCGTCATGACTCCTGACCTCAGCGCCGGTGTTCTGCTGAAATGTGCACCCTTGTCGAAACATGCACCCCCTCACACAAAACAACTGACTGCAGCAAATTGAAGGAATGTGTTCAAAATGCCACCGGTGTTTTGCCGGTGACAGTATTCTTTGCAGCTCGTGCTTGTGTGCGTTCCTGTGTGTAAACAGAATCAGACGGTCATTCCGTGTGTCCATCCAGTACCAAATGCAAGCGAGACGGTTTTGGTGTGACAGGACTCGGCGATCAACCCGGTTTGCGTGATCGATGTAATGGGTACTCCTGAGCTAGGTACTCCTGGAACTTTTGACTATCTTCACCACAGATAACACATGAAGCCTTGGTTATTCTCAGAAAAAAAGCCAATGCTGATTCAAAGTTTGTTGTGAGCCTGTAAGCATCATGTTATAGCTCTGGACGTGTTTCAACTGAGTAGTTGAGCTGTCTGCACCAGGTCTGTATCATCTGTGCCTCCTCAGACTGTGTGAGTGCAGTTTGTGTTCACACCCAGAGCCCTGGCATTACGAGAGGATGAGAGCTGATACAGCTAATGCCTGTTTATGTCCTGTCAGGAGAGAGAGAGAGAGAGAGAGAGAGAAGGAGAAGGGGGCAAGCATCACAGATAATAACGCTTTTATAGGCAGTTTTCCAATTCGGATTTGAGAGATTTTGCCCTTTCGTCAACTACAAAAGTTATCCAGACCTAAGATATTACTGGACAGTCTTTCTGCTCTTTGGAGGTCCATCCACGGCAACACCTTCAGACGACACCTCTTGATGCAATTCATCGTGGATTTTTAAAATTATGACCCATTTGTAGAAGCCTTTTGCATTTTAACTTCAGCTTGTTCACAGATGGCGTTAAGTGTTTCTCGAGATTTTGTTGCTATTTCATTGAATGATATTGTTGGTCTACCTATGAAATGTTTCCTGCCTCAGGGGCGTCCCCCATCCTTAGATTTTCCTACACATAAAGGAAAAACTCAAAAACCCATTGGGAGAAAAAAGAAACCTCAGAGAGATCCACTCCCATGGACGGACAGGCTCAGGTTAGACTCAGGGCCGATAGGAGTCCCTCAGGAGAAGGGGCCAAGACCGCGGAAGGACGTCCAGTCCTTGTAGGAGCTTCAGTTCTCGTCCAGTCCCTCTACCAATGTTCTTTTTAAGAAATTCTGTGCCCTTCCTTCTCCAAACTGACCACTGCTTTTGGCTGAAAAGTTAGACAATGGTGTGCAAAAGTTTAGGCATTTAGACACGTCTCCTGCATCTTGGAAACAAAAAGCAGAGATTAAAGGTGAACTTTAAAAAAAGGCGCCTTTTCCTTGTTATGTCATTTTGTAAATGTTATGGGAATGTCTCATTTGTAATGCAATGATGCCTTTTGAAGATAATTTCATCTTTTGTTGCATACATTTTGATCCAAGGTGCCTAAACTTTCGCACCTAGATAGATAGATAGATAGATAGATAGATAGATATAGATAGATAGATAGATAGATAGATAGATAGATAGATAGAGAGATAGAGAGATAGATAGATAGATAGATAGAGAGAGAGAGAGAGAGAGAGAGAGATAGATAGATAGATAGATAGATAGATAGAGATAGATAGATAGATAGATAGATAGAGATAGATAGATAGATAGATAGATAGATAGATAGATAGATAGATAGAGAGAGAGAGAGAGAGAGAGAGAGAGAGAGAGAGAGAGAGAGAGAGAGAGAGAGAGAGAGAGAGAGAGAGAGATAGATAGATAGATAGATAGATAGATACTGTAGATACTGTAGATAGATAGAGACATAGCTGTAGAGAGACAAAGATGTAGTAGAGATTGTGACAAAGAGTGAGGAAGACAAGAGAGAAGAGAAGTTGAGAGTGGAAGAGCGATAGAAGGAGTAAGACTTGAGGGGGAGTGAAAGAGCAGAAAAAGGAGAAGAGAAAGGAACGTGGGAGAAAAACAAGTGTGAAAGAAAGACGGACGGAGGATGAGAGAGAGAACGTAAGGAGGTGACTGCAAAAGATTGAGGAAGGCGAGAGAGAATTTGTAGGAGTGAAACTTGGAGAGGGGTAAAAGTGGAGGGAGGGAGAGAGAGAGAGAGAGAGAGAGATGGATGGTGTTGTGAAAGTGCTCCGTCCAAACTATGACAGGAATTCCCTTCTGTTGCTGTCGGAGACGGGACATCTGTCAAACAGGACTTCAGCTGTGCCCCGTCTCAGATTCTCCCCCTCCCTTTGAGAAGCATTAGGCGGACAACACCACAGCGGGGAGCGCAGGGATACTCACAAAGACTAATGACTTTAGATTAAACCTTAGAATTATTCATAAACGAAATGCTAGTTTGGCAAAATCTGTCGCTGGACTTGGAGTCAGACTGGTTCAAACTGAAATCTGAACTTGGACATTTCTAAACCGTGGTTTTCTATAGGACAGGAGTTCCCCAAAATTGCTCAACACCCCCTTCTGTTCTGTCGTTATTAAACGGCATTGTACAGTATTTGTGCCGCTGTTTAATTAATGCACAAAAAACACATTCAAAGCCACAGAAATGTGACCAATGCGACTGATGGATGTAGGAATCTCTGTGCCACACATGGAGGCTGTAGGGGCCAAACACACTGGCCGTGATTGGCACAATGCTTAATGCACGCATGGAAAATAGGATTAGTTCTATTTTGAGGAATGTGTCTTGTGCGTGGCCCTCGGCTCATGTTATGCACAGCTCAGTGTGGCCGCTCCAATTCACCTTCAACGGAATCTACTGTATGTCAAAACGCGGCAAAAGGACAATGTGTTCATGCAGAGCAGGGTCATGAACACAGAGTACACGTGACCGGAGTGCACGGCCCGCTCATACAAATGTAGTAAATCTGCTGCAAAATTAAAATTCAGATCCTGACAAAACGTTTGCGTCGTGTAGTGTTCTCTGATGCCTGCGCTCACAGCGGCAAGTGAGAAAGGAAAGAAGGGAAGACAATCTCTGAGTTGAATGGCTAAAATGACTTGGAACAGCAAAGTTAGGTCTCTCTTAACACATTGAGTGCCAAAAACGGAAAAAAGAAAAAAAATGCATGTTTTGTTCTGTTTTTTCTTACGAAACTAGACATTCTAATACAATGTTCTAATACTTATGTGTGATTTTGGTAGCTCTGTGATGAACAGAAGTGAAATAAATGACGATCAAAAACTTGTGAAAAGTCATGATCTGGACATTTTATATATATTATTGCTTTTCTTCTTTTGTTTTTAGTCTGAGGGGGCGTGGTGTTGCGTAGCAAATAGCTGTAAAGCCATCACTTCTCTCCCGGTCTCTGGAGCACGTTTGACAAAGCAGAGCGGCTTCCCAAAGATCGTAACAGTTAAGATTTTAACATTTCTCTGAGTTTTTAAATGGTCGAAACTGATCCAAAGACGTCTGAGAAACATCCTGTTAAAGTCTTCAATCCGAGAACCAGGCTGTTTAAAAGCGATCGACAACACGCGGTGTTTCAAAACGTGTCAACATTGTTGTCTTTCAAAATAGACTTGAAACTGAGATATTTAGGCATTTGCCTCTTCCCATAACGTTAATGTGACTCCAGTGAGGAGAGAGGAGGAGAGATTTAATCAGAACGGAGAGTGTTGCATAAAACCCTCTGTTTGTAGAAAAAAAATCAGTGATTTTGATCAAACTAGCCTCTGTTTAGCTTAGATTTCTCAGGCACCGAATTAAACTGTTTTCAGTTTAATTCGCTTAGAGTCCCACCTTTCAAACGAGCCATAGCCTGTGTCCATAGCTATAACACAGAATACGCTGTGGTGCAACAAATATCATGAAAAATGGTCTGGATTGTTGGCACTCAACGGCTAAATCCCATGAACAGCGCGGCACTCAATGTGTTAAGACCAAACTTTGCTGGGAGCGGAACGTTCCCTGCTGGAGATGTTGACTAAAGGCAGCCAAATATGAGATTTGAATAGGTTATATGTGTATGTGTTGTATCGCTGGCAACAGTATAATCCAAAATGTTTCACAGTGTGCCTTTAATTTGAGTAATTCTGACTTACCAAGTAGCCTCCCAACTTAAATCCATGATTCACTGTTTCCCATTCCGTCATGAAGGTCCTATACTTTTGTTTAAGTCGTCTTCTTGGAGCTCGTCCATTTCCGTCGGTGTGGTTTACATTAGGACTAAGCCGTGCCGTGTTTCTGAGTGGGGGGAACATGAGCAGCTTTATCTCCTGCTGTTTGGACGTTCACGTTCTCCGTCACCTCTGATCCCCGAAACCAAAGCCGAAACACTTCCAGAAGAGTGAGAGTTCAAGCAGTACTAAGTAACTCTTGCCCCTAGAGGCCATGAGCGCAACTGCAAGTGTGGCAGCAAGTTACGATTTGTTTACGCATTAATTGTCTTGGAGAGTAAATACTACGCTGACAGAAAAGGCGAAGGGAGAGAGGGATATTGTACATCCAATTATACAATGGAAATAATTTGTTTCACTCAAACTTGGCTGTAAATACTGTTTAAAGTGACGTTAGCCCGCAGTTAGCTTTGCCCGTTAGCATGCTAGCTTCTTCTTCGTGATTTCCTTAGAGTGTATTGGTTGCTCCGGTCCCGTGGCAGTCAAGTTGCAAACATGGTTTTCTGTCCAGAGACACCAGGGGGAGATGAAAGACCCTCCAATCATCCCATAAACACTTGTATTACCCCCACAGGGACTACGGAAAGGATTTATTAAGCTAAACACGTTACATAGTACTGCTTTAACCGTGCAGACGCGAGATGTTTGATGGAGGCTACGGGATTATATACGAGAAAGCAAATTATTACATTCACTCATATATTCAAAACTGTAAACAAAACACTTTTGATTTTGTTCTCATTATCCATGGGGTGAACTCAAAGACATAAAGCTTTTTCTATAAACACTATGGAGTAATTCCTCCCAAATATGGTTCACAAATGTGTCGGTGTTAGTGAGCACTTCTGCTTTAGCTTTGGCATATCAAGATGCTGATGTGACCACATTAATATGACAACATATTACCTCAAGTGGAGGAGTTCAAGTATCTCGGGGTCTTGTTCACGAGTGAGGGACGGATGGAGCGTGAGATCGACAGACGGATCGGTGCGGCGTCAGCAGTGATGCGGTCGCTGTATCGGTCTGTCGTGTTGAAGAGGGAGCTGAGTCGGGGCAAAGCTCTCGATTTACCGATCGATCTACGTTCCCACCCTCACCTATGGTCATGAGATTTGGGTCATGACCGAAAGGACAAGATCGCGAATACAAGCGGCCGAAATGAGTTTCCTTCGCAGGGTGGCTGGCGCACCCTTCGAGATCAGGTGAAGAGCTCAGTTACCCGGGAGGAGCTCGAAGTAGAGTCGCTGCTCCTTCACGTCGAAAGGAGCAGCTGAGGTGGCTCGGGCATCTGTTCTGGATGCCTCCTGGTCGCCTCCCGCGGGAGGTGTTCCAGGCATGTCCTAGTGGGACAAGGCCTCGTGGAAGGCCCAGGACACGGTGGTGGGACTATGTCTCCGAGCTGGCCTGGTGTCGCCTCGGGGTCCCCCCAGAACAGCTGGAGGAGGTGTGTGTGGATCGGGAAGTTTGGGCATCTCTGCTGAGACTGCTGCCCCCGCGACCCGGCCCCGGATAAAGCGGAAGAAAATGGATGGATGGAATATGACAACAAAAGGACACTCAGAAGTTTTTGTTGTTGATGTTTTGAAGTCTCCTTCCTCCTTATCTGAAATGCTTGACTTTGTACTCTCCGGCCAGAGCGCTGAGGTCCTCTGACCAGCTGCTCTTACACTGTCCCAGGTCTACATTAAACACTAAAGGAGACAGAGCTGATGCTCAGTGACCGGCCCCAGACTGTAGAACTCTCTCCCATTAAAACATCCGAGCGGCTGCTTCAGGGGAGAGTTTCGAGTCGCAGCTTTAAACCCACTGGCCTTTAATTCAAGTGGAGCGAGACATTTTAGCAACATTAACCTGGAGCGCAGACAGAGAGGGAAAGCTGGTCCTAGTGTCGTCAACTTTGCCACAGATTTAGCCACTTTTCAAACCTCCTGTGACTATTTTTGGAAACAGGGTAACAAATGACTGTGTTAGACTCCAGGATTTTGATAAAATGGTAAATGGACTCAACTTATACAGTGCTTTTCTACCTTTACAGCAAGGAACCAGTCACCCACTCACTCACTCATACATTCATACACCAATGTACGCAGACATCACCATCATGTCCTGGAAGTTTTCTCAAATCTGCTCTCTTCGTCTTCTCTCGGGTCTGTTTCATGACAGATCACACAACAACAAATGATCCAAGTCTGCGGGAAAGCAAAAGTTCAGAGGTTTTACTGTGAAAGAGTCAGACAGGAGAATATCACGACGGCAGGAACAGCAGGTTTAGTCTCATTACAGAGGATTGACCACCACTCAGACATGACTAACTTTAGTAAATCAGTGATTTTAATCGATTATAATGATATCATGTCGTCATATCGTGATACATACAAACAAATATTGTGATACATGTTTAGGTCCATCTCGCCAAACCCTAGTGTGTACAGCACTTTGGGTCAGTTTAGCTGTTTGTAAAGATGCTATATAAATAACCTTGAACATTTCAAATTGTCCTTTTATTGTAGACAGCCCCTGTGCAATATTCTTGATATGCCACAGCTTTGAGTGGGGATGAAGTGCTCACTAACACCGTGTTTCTTTTTTGTTTTTTGACAGATTTGAGAGCGGCATTTGGGGAAATTGGGTCTTTTGCGAACATAGAAAGTGTGACATGTCTGTGAGTTCACCCTTTGAAAAATTTGAGAAAAAAAAAACAAACAATTTCCCCTCTAAAGTCCAGGGACATGATAAACTGCAATGGGGCAAAATGGATTTTATTTTCTAGTACTTCTATAAAGCATTTTGCAGCATTTTTTGTTGTTTCATCGAAGGAGACCGATGCAAAATCAACTTTTCACTTCACTTCATTCAAGCAGTTTTGTTACTTCTTCTACTACTTTTTACTACTTTCATTAACCTCTTAAACCCCACCGTAACCGAGCACATTTTCTCCAGTTCAACACTACTCAAATCTTAACCCTTTCTAAGGCAAGTGACAATTTTGGGTCATTTCCCCTCACTTTACACATGGCCTCCCTGCTGCACATCAGTAAAGTAAAGAAGCATGTGGTCCTCGCTCAGCCAATCGGAAGAGCTCACCCTACATCACAGATCCCACTACTGTGGCATTCGACCAATCAGCAGAGACCGGTCGCACTCTCAACTTCCTGTTTTCTCTGAAGTCTGAAAAAGACCCAAGTCTGGCTAAATTCATGCTACATTTCTTTACATAACTTGAAAACTGACCATGGTAAGTTGATGAAAAAGGCAGGCACCATATCTGATCATCATCAGCGATGAGGGCACACAGGTCCTGCTCGAGGGCAAGGAGACAACAGGCGAGAGAGGAGGTCTGCGGATGTGAAACCAGATGGTTTTCAGGAGAGAAGAAGGAGGACTGAGGGAGAGAGGAGAGTACAGGGGGAGAGGATGTAGGAGAGGGAGAGGAGAAAGGGAAGACAGGAATGGAGAGAGGAGAGGAGAGGACAGAGAGGAGAGGGACAATGAAAAGAGGAGAGAAGACTGAGAAAGAGAGAGAAAAGAGATGTTCCCTTCAGACATTGTGAGAGAGAGATGTTCCACTCAGACCTCAAGAGAGATGTTCCCCTCAGACCTCGTGAGAGAGAGATGTTCCCCTCAGACCTCAAGAGAGATGTTCCCCTCAGACCTCAAGAGAGATGTTCCCCTCAGACCTCGAGAGAGATGTTCCCCTCAGACCTCAAGAGAGAGAGATGTTCCCCTCAGACCTCAAGAGAGATGTTCCCCTCAGAGCTCGAGAGAGATGTTCCCCTCAGACCTCAAGAGAGATGTTCCCCTCAGACCTCGAGAGAGATGTTCCCCTCAGACCTCGAGAGAGATGTTCCCCTCAGACCTCAAGAGAGAGAGATGTTCCCCTCAGACCTCAAGAGAGATGTTCCCCTCAGAGCTCGAGAGAGATGTTCCCCTCAGACCTCAAGAGAGATGTTCCCCTCAGACCTCGAGAGAGATGTTCCCCTCAGACCTGAAGAGAGATGTTCCCCTCAGACCTCAAGAGAGATGTTCCCCTCAGACTTCGTGAGAGAGAAATGTTCCCCTCAGACCTCGTGAGAGAGATGTTCCCCTCAGACCTCAAGAGAGATGTTCCCCTCAGACCTCAAGAGAGATGTTCCCCTCAGACCTCGTGAGAGAGAGATGTTCCCCTCAGACCTCAAGAGAGATGTTCCCCTCAGACCTCAAGAGAGATGTTCCCCTCAGACCTCGAGAGAGATGTTCCCCTCAGACCTCAAGAGAGAGAGATGTTCCCCTCAGACCTCAAGAGAGATGTTCCCCTCAGAGCTCGAGAGAGATGTTCCCCTCAGACCTCAAGAGAGATGTTCCCCTCAGACCTCGAGAGAGATGTTCCCCTCAGACCTGAAGAGAGATGTTCCCCTCAGACCTCAAGAGAGATGTTCCCCTCAGACTTCGTGAGAGAGAAATGTTCCCCTCAGACCTCGTGAGAGAGATGTTCCCCTCAGACCTCAAGAGAGATGTTCCCCTCAGACCTCAAGAGAGATGTTCCCCTCAGACCTCGTGAGAGAGAGATGTTCCCCTCAGACCTCAAGAGAGATGTTCCCCTCAGACCTCAAGAGAGATGTTCCCCTCAGACCTCGTGAGAGAGAGATGTTCCCCTCAGACCTCAAGAGAGATGTTCCCCTCAGACCTCAAGAGAGATGTTCCCCTCAGACCTCGTGAGAGATGTTCCCCTCAGACCTCGTGAGAGAGAGATGTTCCCCTCAGACCTCGTGAGAGAGAGATGTTCCCCTCAGACCTCAAGAGAGATGTTCCCCTCAGACCTGAAGAGAGATTTTCCCCTCAGACCTCGTGAGAGAGATGTTCCCCTCAGACCTCGTGAGAGAGATGTTCCCCTCAGACCTCAAGAGAGATGTTCCCCTCAGACCTGAAGAGAGATGTTCCCCTCAGACCTCGTGAGAGAGATGTTCCCCTCAGACCTCGTGAGAGAGAGATGTTCCCCTCAGACCTCAAGAGAGAGAGATGTTCCCCTCAGACCTCGTGAGAGAGAGATGTTCCCCTCAGACCTCAAGAGAGAGAGATGTTCCCCTCAGACCTCGTGAGAGAGAGATGTTCCCCTCAGACCTCGTGAGAGATGTTCCCCGCAGACCTCGTGAGAGAGAGATGTTCCCCTCAGACCTCGTGAGAGAGATATGTTCCTCTCAGACCTCGTGAGAGAGATCTGTTGTATGGTTATTCCCACATCTTTTGTCATGTTTTGTTGCATTTCCGTCACATTTTTTTCCGCATTTTTTAAAAGAAGCTTTCAGATTTTGCAAAGCCAAACTAGAGAAAATGTGCTCGGATGGATCAGGTGGGGGCTAAGAGGTTTAAATATTTACTCACAGCACACTTGCAAACGCTGCTTTCCTCAAGCTTCAACCGATCCAAATACTGATTGATTTTCTATCTGACCTTTTTTGCGATCATTTCCAGCGCGTCTTAATATATTTTACAGCAAAGAAACGTGAAGTGCGTGTCCCTAAATAACTCGTCCTCCTCCTCCACGGGGACCTGGGTCGATGAGTCTCAGGTCTGCATTCAGCTTCATGCACCAGATCTATGTTTCCTGCTTTGAATTATTATGACTAATCCATGGCTGCCGTTGTTCCCTGTTGTGGTAAAAGGCGGGGCGGCTGTTAAAAACAATGAGAGAAAATCGATCGGAGAGAAAACAAAGGGCGCCCTGGAGAGACCCGGAGAACGTCTTTACAAGAAAGGCGCACACGGACGAGTGAGAAAAGTTTATACCTTGAAGATTAAAAGTGGAATCTGAGCAATGTTTGTCAAAGTAAACAACAATTATTGACAGCCGGACAAAACTACATTCTACACCACTCCACCGGATTGGTTTATTGGAAAACGCGAGCCACGGACATGGCGGCGATGTATGAGAGGCTATTTGTAAATTTCCCGTTCTCCTCTCCACAAGTTTATTTGTAGAGCACAATTCATGCACAAGGCAATACAAAGTGCTTCAGTTATGTATAATTACAAGAAAGCAGATACAATTAATCCATAAAACAACAACGTTAATCAATTATAAAAGCAAAGAGTGCAGATAAAATACTTTCAGTGCCATGTGCACGAGTAAAAAGAACTGTTTTCAGCCTGGATTTGAACATTGTCAGGGTTGAGGCCTGTCTCACATCCTCATGAAGACTGTTCCAGTTTTTAGCTGCATGAAACTGAAGCGCAGCCTCACCGTGTTTAGTCCTGACTCTGGGAACCACCAGGAGACCCCTCCCGGAAGTTCTCAGGGCCCGAGATGGTTCATACGGCTGTAACATGTCAGAGATGGACTTTGGTGCTAAACCATGAAAAGACTTGTAACAAGCAGAGCTGTTTTAAAGTCTGTTCTCTGAGTGACAGGAAGCCAGTTCAGAGACCGGAGCACTGGACTGATATGGTCGTATTTCCTGGTTCTGGATGTACTACAGCTGTAACAGTGAGCAGCCGTAACAGGAGTCTAACCTGCTGGAGACAAACGCATGGATAAGACATTTTCAGAAACTTTGTTTGTAAGCACAGACCCAGCTCAGTAAATGTGTGCGTCCACATGGGTCGACTCAGGTCTGTGAAAACGGCGCAATTCATCTTCCAGGCCTGTGTGAGGCGCTGTGATGCTAACACAGATAATAGAACAAGATGTAGAGGGGCATGTGCAGTAAACTTTTGTGGAATGTAAACAGTGAAAGTGAAACTGATTCAAGGATTTAGGATCTACAGAAGAGATGAGGAGGAGAGTTTATTCTTCAGACGTAACGGGACTAAAGCAGAAAAACCTGTCAGTGACTTTTACTGTCAGTGCAAAAACACAGACTGACTCGTGTTTTTCTACTTGTCACCTGTGGTTTGTGGACTGCAGTGGAGCAAAGTGGAGCGGAGTAAAACCATCATAGATCCATGAGGAAAACTCATTATAAGGTCAGTAGATTATGGATAACAGACGCCACTTTGGAGCTGTGATGTCATCGTTTTAGTGAAAGTTGCAGAGATGTCATAATAACGGCCCCATGTAAACAGCATTTTGAGATCTTTCCTGGGACCTAGTTTGGAAAATGTTTGTTTACAGACCCCAAAACATCGGGCTCGTATGGACGATGCACTGGATTGATAAAACATCTTTGCGTTTGGTCCTCAGCTTGACTTCGTATGGACAGGGCCTTAGTCTGGTTTTGACACCTTAGTCTGGTTTTTCAGATGGTAAAAAGCTGATGATGTTATTGCTTTGATGTGGCTGTTTAAGTTCAGGTCAGGTCAATGATATTCCCTGTAATGTGTATACTGTATGGTGTCTTGTGAAGAATTTAGGCAAATATTTTTCTCTACACAAGACAACTTCAAAATTTAAACATTCAAATGAATCTCATCACAATGTGGATTTTCTAAGCGGATAAAAAGGGGAACTATATTGTAAGGCGTAATAATACCAGTAGTTCGAAATCCATGCAGTAATATCTTCACTTTACTGTGCGGACACCGAAATACTGTAAGTACTATATACTACTGGGGGTGAAAACAAAACAACAAGCACCTGGAGGAAATCTATGCAAAGTAGTTAGTTTGTTTAAATGGTTAACAGTGAGAGGTGCCCTGGACTGGTATAGAAACACAAACTTTCCAACTTTGTGGCGCGTCACTTTGGCACGGTTCATCACGTCTCCGTCATTCACCCTTCTCCCTGTGACTGCTGAACAGTCTCTCTGGTGCTCACTCCTCCACAGTGAACTTTGTCTCCTCCTGTGGCTGACGCCAGTGACTGGGCCGGGACCATCTGTGCTGAGGAAAGTTCCACACAGAGTATGGGAGTTACTGTGACAGTGCCGGGGGCGAGATATCGTGGAGCAAAGTATAGAAACTGAATAAACAATGTCTGCGAACTGGAACTGCAAAACTGGAAATGGATCTGTGTAGGCTCTCAGTCATACAGGAGTTGTCCATCTTCAATTAAGATGCTTGAGTCATCACCTGTACTCTGTAGTCGGAGTGTTGAATGTTTTGCCTCTCATCCAAAAGGCTTTGTCAGCTGAGATGAAACTTCAGTGCGCTGACAAAGCCTTTTGGATGAGAGGCGAAACGTTCGACACTTCAACTACAGAGTACAGGTGATAACTCAAGACCCTTCATTGAAGTGTGACTGATATTTAAGCGTGTTTGTGAATAAAACCTTGTGCCAGAACGTATAAAAAGAGGCTGGACTGTCTGTCAAATCATTTTTAGTGCATTTAGCTTTGGCTTTAGCGCAAAACGCTTTCACTCCTGTGGCCTGCTCCATTGTTGGGCTGATTCTTGTGTCCGTTCTGGGGAGTTCTGGGTAATAATGACTGAAAAAAGATCCGGCTCTTTTCACAACTGCGATCTGGTTCAAGCCGTTCATGAGTAGGGCTGGGTACCGTTAAACGGTACCTACTTGGTACCGATCGAAAAGGTCCGGTAGGAGGCGGTATCGAAAAACTTTTTTTCTGTGCTAATTTTTGGTGCCTTTTCTCTCCAAACGTCAATAAATGATCTGCAGTGAGTCTAAAAAAGCCTGAACTCATGAACAGCTTCAGATATTTTCTTAAAGCAAAGCAAAGCGATAACTTACTAACACTTTAGTCATTATTAGAGATGGCAGAGGCGCGGTCTGAGCCAGGACTAAACCAGGACTTACAGTAAAAAGGTTAAAAAACCAGGACTAAATAAGAAACTAGAGCTCTTAGACAAAGAGAAAAGCAGTGACAACATAACAGTGACAACAAGAAACACATGGGCTTTACCTTTAGCGAAAGCTCCAGGCGCAGAGCCTGAAATTACGTGCTGTTGCAGAAGTTACGTGCAAAGATTGTTTGTGGATAAAGTGAATGTTCACTCTGCACTAGACATTTTTGGTGTCGGTAAATTATTAGTGACAGAGTGAGCACTCTCACTATGTAACAGATCTTTAACGTGTGGAGTGCTCGAACAGCACAGTGTGTTTAGAAAAGTTTATCTGAAGTAAAACGGTGTCCTGATCTGGTCTGTTCCTTCAGCTCAGGAGGTAAGAATGTCTTTTCTCTCTTTTTATCGCTGTTTAAGTGGGAATTCTGCTCCAAAAATTAAGTTACAGGTGACACTGTTGTGCTGTTTTAGGACATTGTATACACATTATTTTAACTCAAATAAAATAACATAGGTATCGGAAAAAGTACCGTTAAGGCACCGGTACCGAAAAGCAGGCATTGTTTAAGTAGTGGTATCGAAAAAAAAAACTCAGCTCAGTCATAGGTTTAATCATCTTTCACAGCTTTTTATCTAGTTTGGAAAACAAAAGCACATTTCCCACATGCCCGTGCACACTCCCCACAATGACAATTGGAAGCTGCATTGTACACAAACATAACACCGGCAGATGTTCGAAAACTTCCTCTCTCCTCAGACGCCGCTCTGTCTGTGCCAGAAACGAGAATGACTTCAACGCGGCTCGATTGTTTTTTTGGGAAAGCGGCCCTGCCTCGACGCGGGACGGGCACCTCCAGCAGACGGAGATCCAATCTGAAATATGTGTCGCGCCCAACAAGTGTAATCCTCCGCAAACGTGAGCCGTGTGAGCGAGGAGGCTGGAATACCAATCTGTGTGTGCCAGAGAGATGCTCTAACAGTAATGGATATCGAACTCTGACACCGTCTATGGTAAATGGCAATATGTCTTTCCAGATAGGGGTTCATTCATAATAGATCGCCCAGGTACATGTTTAAGTGACAGTTAAAGGGCATGTACCCATATTTTTCCCATTCTCAATCAGCGACAGAGAAAGCTGCAGGTTTTCATGGTGGTCCTTCCTAACACATTACTAACATCGCATTTCTTGGAAGGGATGAGTTTCTCAAGAACATTTGAATACTTCCAGGGAGCAACGCGGAGCTGTGCCGGCACAATAACCAGCAAGCATCCATCTAATGTTGGAAATAGATGAATAGAAATACACAGTTTAGAGTTTATTGCAACATTCCCAAACGGCCTTAAGGTGAACATATCATACAAAATTGACTTTTTTTGAGGCTTAAACACATTGTTCCCTCGTCTAAGACATACCTGGAGTAGTATTTCAACCTGAAAAGGCTCACAGAGACAGAAAGGCATTGAGAACGTTTTATTGAACGACCACGAATCATGATTTAATGGATTTAATGAACAAAAGAGTTGCACGGCGTTGATGAACGATAGCCTGAATCTTCCCCGGAGCCTGGACCCTGGTGGTGGTGGAAGAGGAGACCAGTCGAAGACGAGCAGAGGAGCTGAGGAGAGGCCGGACGGAGAAAGGGGTGGAGGAGGGTCGTAGCACGGCTGGGAAACGCTGAGTGCGGTGATTGGCTGACGGTGAAGGTTTTGAGCAGGGTCTGTGATTGGATGATTGGAAAGTGCAGGCCGTGCTGAGGCGGTAAACCGTGCCATAAATTGAAAGTGAAAGTTACATTTTGAAGTTTTTCCTGCAGCTGCCAGCAGGAGGAGCCCCAGTCAAAGTCTTCACCAGCTCTAGTGCCTGGATGTCATTGTTATATTCTTACAGAGACATCATTTCAAAGCCAGTTGAAACTGAGGGTCAAAATGTATGTGTACGAAATGACCCGCTCCCTCCTGTCAGTTACATTTACATTTTAGAGACAGCACCCTTCTATTACAGTTGTTCTTTAGCACATTGTACTAATTAACTATACACAAAATGGTAAAAAAAAAAACATATATGTTTTATCAGTAGTCATTTAATGTGGAAAAAAGATAAACATAGAATGGGCAAATTAGGTAGGCTAATGAACAGTGTTTTTTTGCTAACTTCCTGTTGGCCAGCGTAGGCTAAAAACAACTTCCTGTCCACATCGTAACGTATATTAATAATAAAACAATTAACATGTTTTTAGCTGTGCGCTTTTACACCTGCCACAAACTCTTAAAATGCATATTAATTTCAACAAGCTACGAGATACAACTCTTCATATAAGACACAGACAGGAAATAGTCGTTACCCTATACAACAGTCCACGCACAAAGCCTATTGGAGGTCACAAGCAGTGTTTTGTAATAAATGAAAAACAACACATACATTACTCCCACGTTCCCACAGCAGGACCTGGAGTGGCGCCATCCGGAGGCGAGGCGCAGCAGGTACGTGCCGCTCCGGGGGCCTACGGGGGAGGCTCCCCCCCTGAGCCAGGAACCCGCCACAAAGACAGGAAGTGGAAGGAAGTACAAGACCTGAATCCACAGCGCTAACGGCAGACACATTACTCAGATTAGCCGCTTTAGTGCTGAAACGTGCCCACCTCAGAGAAAGGAGAGAGGCAGAGGTTTGCAACTTGTTGTGCGTGGACACATTTAGGGTTGTAATGAGGATGGGATTTATCGCTCTTTTTGGGGGGGGTTGAATCTTTTGGAAGCCAGTCAGATAATAAATCACACCGTCTGATAATGACATGGATTATTTCTGTTTTCTTGATAACGGCACCTGGGATGCAGAATACCAAATCTCCAAACTTCGTGATTTGACTTACGTACACCATTTTTATTCATCGGAATTCCAACCGAGTTTAGACCAATTTAGACCAGGCGGCACGGTAGCGCAGTGGTTAGTGTCCCGGGTTCGATTCCCACCTGGACGGGGTCTTTCTTTGTGGAGTTTGGATGTTTCCCGCGTGTCTGTGCAGGTTTCCTCCCGGTACTCTGGTTTCCCCTACCACTAAAAACATGTACAATAGGTGAATCCTCCAGCCAGGTGATTCTGACCACCAACCTGGCTCCACATCATGGAGATGGGTCCCTGGGTCACCCACTGCTCCTTACAGGTTGCCCCAGCGGCTTCGAAGGATGGGTAAAATTTTGAGGACAAATTTCCCGACGGACACAATAAAGTACACAAACAATTTAAGACTTGGTTTGTCTTAGCTGTGACATTGTTTATTCCTTGTTTTGTCCTGGTTTTGTGCCTCATTTAGCTTTGGTTTACTCCTCATTAAGGAACAGGCCCGCGTTTTTTCCATACTGAGATATGTTCTTACCTGAGCTTAGACGAGTTGATGCGGACCTGTCTGGTCTTTGTGCGTGCCCTCAGTCACGAAAAACGACCAAAGATGTTGTTAGCATTTGGCCTCTCCCAATGTGTTCCTATAGCTCCAAAGGGGGTTGAAGTTAGAAGCGACCACGCTCTTCCACGGGCACAAAGACCAGACAAGTACGTATTAACTCGTCTAAGCTCAGGTAAGAACATATCTCAGTATAAAAAAAAAACGGTGGCCTGTTCCTTTAAGACATGCTAGTGTTTTTATTCAAATCTGGTTTCAAGGGGGTACAGTCATGGCTTTTGGTTAAGACTTTGTTTAGGTTTTAGGTAGTAGTTTTTCAAAATCTGTGTTTCCATTGTTTTAATTTTGATTTACTCACAGTGACAAAATCATCAGGTAAAAGGTCTGCTTTTTTTTTTTCTTTTTATTCTTTCTTTTTTACAGTTATTTGATTAACGTCAAACACATCGTTATCCTCATCTTACACTTTGTTGGTTAGAAAATGCCACATTGATCCAAAACGCCCAAAACTAAACATTTTGTAGTTCCTCTCCCCGACTTTCAAGCAATCTCTCCATCTCCTGTGTGGGTGTAACGAAGCTATGGCGAGTATTTTTTTCTACAGCGCGATGTTTTTGGCTTAAAACATCATTCCATATGCCTTCTGTGAGAACCTACAATATAAACAGTCTTTTGACGTTTTTGATGAGAACAACATTGCAAGCACTGAGCTTTCAAATGAGCTATGACAACCGCTCACATACACCAAATTAAGACCAAAGACAATGTAGGTGGGTTTGGGATTGTAATGCCTTTTTTTAAACTGTAAAAAAGCAATGCTACATCCCCTACTTTGAAGCCCAGAGTTAGCATACGTCAGGCCTAAGTAAGTCTAGCATTATTAACACTTTAGTCCAGATACGAGTTCATTAAGTCCTTCAAAGATGGTCTCTTAAAAGCCAAGAATTTGTGGTCGGCGTCTCGGCTGTTTTGCGGTGGCCGTGCTTGAACGCTTCGACAACCAAAGTTACAAGCGTGAACAGAGGAGTCAGTGGGCGTCCGCAGGCCCATTACTCATTGTTGTGTGTTGTCAGAAGAGATTAACCCTTTCAAAGGCGGTCTTCAAACCAGCTCCGCTCCACACCCAGGTTCCTTTGGCTCACTTCTTATGTCTTTGACGCCTTTCCAGTCCAGCAAACAGTCAAACAAACACAGTCTCTCTCTCTCTCTCTCTCTCTCTCGTTCTTTCTTTCGACATCCAAAGAAACAGAGCCTTCAAAAAAGTACCTGCAGTCAGTCGGGGGCCCTGTTTGAGAGGAGCGGGTCCGTCCGGTGGGATGGTCTAGATCCAGCAAGACCTGCCACTGCGCAAATTGAGTCTATTGCCACAACAAAGGCGAAGGCGTTTGAAGCTCGCGTTGAGGAAAACAAATTGCGCAGACCTGATAAGCGTTAAGTACTTGTTGAAGAGCCTTCTCAAATGAGGCCCAAAAACATCATGAGAAAAAACATATAAAAAGCATTAAAGATTGACATTGAGACGCTCAAAGAACGGCATTGGTGATTTGCTACAAAAACGTGACAAAGGGGAGACAAAAAAACCTCAGAAAACATGACAAAAACATGAAAAAGTTTTGTAGGTCTTATACTTCAAATGTGGCATTACATTGTTGCTCTCCAGTCGAGAAGTTTTTAGATTTGGTTCAGGTGGGGGTTAAAGGGATATTTCAGGATTTTTTGCATAGGGCCTCATTTCTTTGTAATCCAGTGTTATACAGTATTTGAAGAGTTTAGTGGTGCTAGGCTAGTGCTAGGCTACTGCATGTCTATGGTAACTAGTAGCCTGCATTAAAAACCTCTTCAAAATCATGGGGTCGTCCTCCAAACGTTGTCATATCTGATTTGTAGAAAGCTCCTTTGTGAATTCCAGGTGTAGTAATGCCGGCCGCAGGTAAACAAACTACTGTAGATCCGGTAACCGAGCAGATCACTCCGCCGCTGCGTAGCTTACAACCAGGAAGCTGATGCTGCTCATATTTATGTTCTTGTTCTTTAATGGTTTTCTTTAATGGTTATATTTCAAACTTTGTTCAGTCAACACAGACATTTATTTGGGTAGTCTGGTGTTGTAAGTGATTTGCCGCAGGTGCACTGTGCTTGGGTCAGACTGTTTTTAATGCAGAGCTACTAGTTACCATTGACATGCACTAGCCTAGCACTAGCCTAGCATCACTAAACTCTTCAAATAAGGACAGCATGAATTAAAAAAGAAATCTCCAGAAATCAACAACACTCTGGATAACTAAATGAGGCCCTATGTCAAACATACTGAAATATCCCTTTAAGAGGTTAAGGATAGCGTTCTTATTTTTTTTACAAGGTCAAATACACACAAACCTTTTTTTTTTCCACATAAAAAGTTGCATAATGCATCTTTAGGATCTGGGGGGATTACGTGAAAAAGCGGGATTACGTGGTTGAAACCTTAGCTAAATACAAACACTTGAATATTACATAGAAATTGACCAGAGTCCATGGCCTTTCACGATTCAATATATACGACCCAAGGTGGAAACAGTTCTCTCCACTGTGACCGGCTCCAGAGAACACTACAGGCTGCTAACTTTCTGTTAGGGCATCTGAACTAATATTTGCTTATGATCGTTTTACGTTTGAATGAACAGAGACGTCATGCGCGATGCCTGTGCCTGAGCTCTCCCCCGGTCGCTGTTTCCTTTGCTCCTCTCATTGAATATAGGTTGTTTTCTGGTCAGCTTCTTTAACCTCTTAACCCACACCTGAATTGAGCAAATTTTCTCCAGTTTGGCTTTACCCAAATCTAAAAGCCTTGTAAAAAAAAAAAAAGCGTCAACATAGCAACAGAAATGAAGATGAAAACAAAAATGTGACAAAAGGGCGACAAAAAGTGAGTAAAGAAAACTATAGAAAAGCAACTAAAAAAAAGGCCAAAACCATGACAAAAATGTGCCAAAAACGCTCCAGAAAAGCAACAATAATAAAACAGAAAAGTGAATAAAGGGCAACAAAAAGGTGACAACCATGTGACAAAAACTCAACAAAAAAGTGACAACAATGTGACAAAAACTCAACAAAAAAGTGACAAAAACGTGGCGAAACCATGACAAAGAAGGCAACGGAAAAAAATCTACAAAAACACCACAAGAAAAAAAAACTGGAAAAACCCCACGACAAAAACGCTTAAAAAATTTGACAAAAACACAACATCATCAACAAAATTACGATCCGTTTTGTAGGCCTAAGCTTTCAAATGAGGCATTTACACTGTTGCTCTCTAGTCGAGAAGCTTTTAAATTTGGGCAAAGGCAAACAAAGAAAATGTGCTGGGTTAGAAAAGTAAACAGCAACAATGATCCTCAAGATGAGTCGCCAGACACAAAATAACTCTAGTCCAGTAGAAATAAAAAAGTACTGAGGGGTTCGAAGTATAATCTGTACTGATATGGAGCCCCAGACGCCTCATGATGACTGAGCGGCGGAGGTTGTGCCGGGCTTATCCATTACAGCTCCTCCTCACATTTCCTTCAGCTCGTCTCCAGTGATCTAACGTCTTCATCACTTACATACCGTCTATCTTTAGTTGTTGTGTCGGTCTGGGGAGGGATGGCGGGCTGTCTGCGCTCTCGTAGATCCGTACTGCAGAAGTCTCGAAAAAAGTAGACGGGTCGGGACGTTAGGCGAGACTCGCGCGCCGATGACAGCGGAGGAGCGTTGGTTTAGAGCCGGGCGATAGACGCTTGGGGCCGGAGGAGGGATGAAAGCGCTGCTCGCTAACTGGGTCAGGCCTATCCGCTGCCAAAATACCTCAGAGACGCAGACTGTACGAGCTGAGAGGAGGGATGACGTGAGGAAAACGGTGCGAGAGATTGAGGCCCAATGTGTGATTCATGAGGTTTATTTTTGTCACGAGGCAAAAGTCGATGCTGGATTTTGAATTGGCTGATCAGGATGAAAAGTCTTACAGGGAAGATGGTGGTTTGATAGGTTTAGTGTTTGATCACCAACATGGAGGTAGCCCATTCAAACCGTGCCTGAGCGTGTCCATGAGGAAACTAGTGATGCAACTGTGACATGAAGACTTTGGTTATAAGGTAGCAAATGTAAACGTTTCAAGCAATAATGGCTTTGATTTTTGGATATTGTGTCATGGCACACCAGTTGAGAACCACTGGTCTGTACACCAGTCACAATTTGTACGGGAGACTAGGGCTGGCTGTCACACGTTTTGTTCTAGAGTCCAATATTCATCAACACAACATCCCACAAGAGTAACACAAACTGTACATTAAATGAAAGCTCAAACCCTTGACTTGAAGTAGGCATTAAAGGGACTATACGAAGTTTAAAAATGTTAAAACTAAGTATTTTCATCCCCCTACATGTTCCAGCCATGTCTTAATGCAGTGTTTTTCAACCACTGTGCCGTGGCACACTAGTGTGCCGGGAGATTTTGTCTGGTGTCCCTTCTCACCTAGTTGTTTTTTTAAAAACAAATGCATTACTATCCACAAATAATTTACCGTTTTTGAGTGTCTATGCTGTCTCGGCAGAACCATATTATACTCTTCCATATCAGGTAGTCAATTTCTTTGAGACAAGAGAATTAGTGATGTATTGAGGCATTGTGGCTAGTGAGACTATATGGTGTTCCTGGGCAAGACACTTTGATGAAAACATTTTCTGCTGGTGGTGTGCCTTGTGATTGTTTCAATGAAAAAAATGTGCCTTGGCTCAACAAAGGTTGAAAAACACTGTCCTAATATGTAGAATGAGCCCAGACCTCTTCACCACAACTGCCTCTAAAATCCTGCACTGTCACTCAAAAAGTTATTACTTTGGGTCCGAAGTGCCGTCATGCACAAGCTTAATATAGAGACTACAGTTACACGTAAGATCAGAGGTGGCAGTAGTGAGCATAAAATGACCAGCTTGCATCTCTAGCTGCACAACATGTCGCGAACAATATCGTATTGCGATATTAGGTGATGCAATAACCGTAACGCAAGAAGCCACAATATATCGCAGCATCACTCAAGTCTTCATCTGATTGAGATCGACACATTTTTTCAAAACATCAGCCAAAACAATTTTACCCTTGTTCTTGATTTGACGTCTTTTTGTTGACTTCCACCTGCTGAAAAACTTTATTGGTGTTTAAATAGAATGCAACATGTCGTGTTGAAATAGTTACGTGCAATCCATCCATCCATCCTTCCATCCATCCATCCCATGCCCTGGGAGACCCTACCAGGGGCACAAAGCCCCCGACAACAGAGCTCCCAGGATCATTTGGACGCTCAAACCCCTCCAGAAAGGTTAAGGTGGCGGTTCTGGGAAGGGTGAAATATCTTAATAATATCGTTATCGCAATATTGCACCGCGTTATCGCATATCACAAGTAACTTCAACATTGTCTTCTTGATATCTTCTTGCATTAAATAGTTCATATTATTATTAGTGGTGGGCCGTTAACGGCGTTAACGTGTTGAGTTAACGCGAGACTCTTATCGCGCGATAAAAAAAATATCGCCGTTAATCTATTCTCAAAGCTGGGTTGGGAGCTGGGTCTATACTCTGCAAGCTATGATGACTTTCACCGTGATATTTTATGCAGGGCTTAAAGTATTCCGGCCTGAGGCCTCTGGCGCAAGCAAAGTGTATCAGACGGCAAATTATTTGTCCGTTTTTTAATTTTACCTCCCATTAGTGTTTGCACATATTGGGAATACATTAGGTCCAAATGCAGAGTAAATGTGTAATAAAAAAGTTTAATAAAAAATATTGGCCTAGGCTACATTGCCTATATACAGTAGCCTCTATCTAACATTTTTCTTTTTTCTTTTAAAGCACCGATAAGAGCACCATTAAAGTCCCGGATCTTTTTTCTGTAGCAGGTCATAGTTGCAGAAGAGAAGATTTAGTTTGTCACCAGAAAATTGATTGACACAAAGCTACTGACTGTACACAGTTCATCAGGGCCTCTAATGTCGACCTACAGTTCAAAATTAATGTTTAACTGAATGCACAGTTAGTAAACACAAGTGCATCTTCTTGAACATGAATTATTTTCATCACCAATTATCATAGTAGAACGTTCTCAAGCAGTTTGTGATGCATTTTGGAAACAGGAGATGAGCCCCTGGTCTAACGCACCGCCTGACTTGAGAAACTCGTTCTCAAAGACTTACTTTAGTCATTATTTGGGTAGCACACATATTCTGAATGGCTTCGGCAGAATTCAAGCGAGACATTTTAATCTAGATTAATCTAGATTAATTTCAGAATTAATCTAGATTAATCTAGATTAAAAAAATTAATCTATGCCCACCTCTAATTATTATTATTAATAAAAATGTATAAATCGACTGTGACAATGTGCCCCATATTTGGGGAAGGTTGTCTCCATGTGTGGGGTTGGTCGTTCCTTTAATTTATTGCGTTTTTTGTTTGACATAAATTTCGAAAAGAAATGTATAACTTTGTGTGTTGTGTGTTTCTTTCCTACTGCATTGATGAAATTGTTTATTATTGTTGTTTATTTTTGTGCAAATTTAATAAAAGTATAAAGTCACAGTGCCCCTGAGTGAGGCTATAACAAGCAATGCGGCAACCAACCCATGTGACAACCTGCCCCGGTCTCCCCTACAGTCGGTTTGGTTGGTTGGGAAAGTAAGGTCATCGAGTACAAACAAAAAGAGAAATAGCGAATACAATTGTTCTCCTGTTTGTGTAGTATGTGCTTCACTTATGACAGAAAATTGAAAAAAATAAGTGATCATTTGTTATAAGGCTCCCTTTTCTGGGCTACGTTCACTGCAAAACCGTGGCTTTGGTGCACTTGGCGTGATCCGAGCATATCCCCGCTCCTGCAGCGTAATCCTGACCTTTTTAAATTTCAAACAACTTTCCAAAAAAACCTTGGCTATTTCCTTGAGTGGCCACTTGTGAGTTTCTCGAGGACATCCACTTTTCCGTGCGGAATTTTGGCCAATGACACGCCTACGATTTAAGCGGTGATCTAATGGCCACACATCTTCAAAAGTGCTGCTCAGAGACGCAGTTAAAAAGTGGCCTGATAGTTTTTCCATTGAGTGTGTTGGGATTGGGGGCGGCCGTGATGGATGGGGGGGTGAATAGGCGCTTGATAGAAGACGGGAGACAGTAATGACCAAACTCAATTAGCCCGACTGTGGCCCATCGCGCACACCGCCGGGACTGCCATAAATCCTGATTATTTTAGCTAACGAGAGCGCACTCCCATCTGGATAAATGACTAACAGGTATAAGTGCGGGCGTCGAGCTCAAGCCAAAAAAAGTTCAGCTCTAGTTCTTATCCCGGCCTGGTCTAGTCCATGTTTAGTCTGTGTTCTGTCCATGTTTGGTCCCAGGTTACTCCAGTGCCTGATTAGTCCTGGGTTCTGCACGTTAGACTAGAGCTAGTTTTGCATGTCCACAGTTACGCCATTAGTTTGGTTTATATCCTCTATCTAGAAAAGCCAGCTGTTCAAATTAACAGTGTAAAGTAGCCTATTCACCTTGTTTAGCTTCTAGTCTGTTTGCTTTAGTCTAGCACAGTGGTTAAGTCTTTTTTGTTTTCTACAGTGCCTCTCGAAAGTATTCATACATCTTGAACTTTTGCACATTTTGTCATGTTTATAACCCTAAACATAAAGATTTTATTTTTTTACTGAACGTTCACACACAAGTAACCGACAACTGTGAAGTGAAAGCAAAATGATAAATGATTCTGTTATTTTTCAAAAAATAGAAAAGTGAAAAGTGGGACTTGCATAAGTATTCATACAGATGAATGAATACTTTGTGGAACCCCCTTTTGCTACAATAACAGCAGAAAGTCTTTTGAGGTATGACTCTACAAGGTTTGGACATGAAGAGACTGACATTTTAGCCCATTCCTCTTTACAAAACAACTCAAGCTCTGTCACATTAGAAGGAGAGCGTTTGTGAACAGCAGTTTTCAGATTATTCCACAGATTTTCAATAGGATTTAGGTCAGGACTTTGACTGGGCCATTCTAACACATTAATATGCTTTTATTGAACCATTCCATTGTAGATTTATCTTTGTGTTTAGGGTCATTGCTCCTTGGCCTTCATGATGTTGTTTAGTGACCAATACACTCTGACCACAGCTCTGAGGGCCTAAAAGAACAGCTGAAATTATACTGAGAGTAGATTACACACAGGTGGCCTCTATTTAATGGTTAGGCCAAGGTGTGAACATTCTGGAGTCATGAGGAATGTTATAAAGGCAATTTAATGCACTCAGAAAATGCTGTATGAATACTTATGCACGCCCCACTTTTCACTTTTCTATTTTTTGAAAAATAACGGAATCATGTAACATTTTGCTTTCACTTCCCAGTCGTCTGTTACTTGTGTGTGAAAGTTCAGTAAAAAAATCAAAATCAAATCTTTATGTTTAGGGTTGTAAATGACAAAATGCAAAAGTCCAAGGTGTATAAATACTTTCGAGAGGCACTGTATCTCAATGACATGGAGAAAAAAAAAGCCTTCTATAGGATCTGGTAACCCCTCGAAATGATCTCCTGACCCCCAGATTGGGAACCAATGGTCTAGGGCAGTGGTCCCAAAGTGGGATCCTGGTCCCCGGGGGTCCTCACAGGCACTACAGGGGCCCAAAGCTTGTCTACAAAAGCGTGTCAAACAACAACAACAATGATTTTAAAAGGAAGCGTTCATTTATCTGCTAAAATGTAGCTTAACCCTCACCTGAACGGACCACATTTTCTCAGCGTCTTCAGCGTTACCCAAATCTAAAAGCTTCTTGGGAAAAGCGTTGAAATAGCGACAAAAAACCCAACAGAAGAAATTGTCCAAAAAAAGCCACAAAAATGGGATGAAAAGCAATAAAAGTGCAACAGTACAAGTGTTTGTTTTTTTATTATTATTTTTTCTTAATTAACATTTTATTGAATTAGCCAAAATAAAAGACAAAACAGGAAAGACTAGACATCAGACCGGGCATACTACATGGACAAAAAGACAGACGAGACATACAAAACCCCATATAAGGCAGAACAAGACTAAAACCAGGGGATTCACAAGACATCGCCATAAGGGGAGGGGTTACAGCACTAACTTTCACCAATCACGGACATCCAAACTAAAGACAGCAAATACAAATACAGCTTACAGCTATACGACACATATAAATGACCTTCCAGACGTTGCATTATTTGCCCTTTGCAATCCCTGCTATATGCTAATGCAAATATGCTCAAAATCCAAATTCAAATCACCATTGCAGTCAATAATTGGCTCCATAGCAAGTAGATCCATAAATTCTTGTAACCACTTTTCTATTGCAAAACAGTTGAATTAATGTTTTTTTTTTTCACTTTTTATTATTATTTTTTGCACCAATGAAACCCAAGTTCTCTACTTTATAGTTGTGTTGATTGCCAATTGAGCATCTCTGTATCCCACTAAACAGGCAGCTGGACAAAGGGACATGTTGACGTTCAAGAACTTAGATATTGCACTAACTATTTGCGTCCAAAAATGACTGATCTCAGGACAATACCGTAGCATGAGGATTAATGTTCCCCTTTGACCCCAACCTCCCCAGCATAAATGAGTAACCTGCGGATCTATTAGTTTGAGTTTGGCTGGTGTTACATCAGCTCTATGCAGTGTTTTAAACTGTATCATCCTTTTGTTACTGTAGGCTATGTACCGCCAAATTGGTTTCCATTCTGACACGGGTATTATTTGGCCTACATTATGCTCCCACTGGTATGATTTTTTCTTTATTGGAGCATACATGACAAACTCTCCGGAAAGACCAATGTGTTCATCTTTAGCAAACTATCGCCTGCTCCATTGCTTGATTGATACTGTGGACTGTTGCTGCAGTTTCTCAATATAAATCCATAGTAAGTAAGGAGTAACTAAGTAAGTATCCAAGCTTATTTATCGTGATATTATTATTGCATTTACTAATATCCAGCTGTTGTTTGGTTTGTGGTTCGGTTTGTGAAACGGAGCTTTCAGCATCAGAAAACAAAATCAGCAAATAAAGCCAGATAACATACAGGAGATGTTTATTTTTTAGTAACGTAGGCGTCTCTTAACACTTTACTTTCATAAAAAGTACTGCAGTAACCGAACAAGTTACTTTTCCACAGATGTAACAAGATAACTGAACGCTGCTTAACCCTGGTCCTGGTTTAGTCCACGCTGAGTCTTGATTTATTTCATTTTTGGTCCTGGTCATGGCTAAATTATACTTAGAAAAGATTAAATACAGTCGTGGCACTATAATAACGCAGTAAAATTAACTTAACTTTTATTTTCTAAGCCACTTTCCCGTATTTGCTGAAAGCCAAGCAAATCACCGGCGAACGAAGTTGCAATAACACCGTCTGTTAGCATAAGCGGCTAAGTGCTAATAAAAGCTCCCACATGAGCAAACAGAGCGGCGGCAGCGGGCCACTCTGTAGACAGTGACAGACAGGACACACACGTACGCAAGCGGGGGCCAATTATCTGACCTGTGGCTTAACTCGCTCTTGGCCTCCCACGTCTCGCACCTCGTCCTCTAAAAATGTCCCCGTCTGTGCGCTGGATATCATATAGCGCGCAGGGTTAGCACTTATGGAGAGCGGAGCCGCTACTATGTTGTTCGTCCCCACTTTGGAGGAGTCGTTTAGAGCTTCTGAATAAAGCTGCCCTTTCACGTTCGCCCCTTTTGACTTCAGATAATTATGCTTTTACTTTGAAAAGATAAACACTGCTGCTGGAGAAGGAAACAAAGTGAAGAGATCCACTTTGAAATGACTAGTTGGTGTATTCATTCTTGGTGACTCTCATTTCTGTAGGTACAGCTGTCCTGGGTTGAACTACTGGGAACACGGCAACCATTTTTGCACCTACAACTCCATCAACATTCAATAACTCTTGTATTCATGGAAAGTGGATGAAGTGTCTCGCACCAGAACACAACTGCAATGTGGAACCGAACCTGCAACAAGATTTGACACCCGGTGATCCAACATTTCCAGACTACAAATCCGAATCTCGGTCAAGAATGCGTAAGGTTTGAATGAGCTTGAGGTTTGGAAGTAGTGTTAATTTCGTCTGCTAAAATATTTAGTCTTAATTTTAGTCAAAGTGATATTTTTCACGACTAAAATTGGACTAAAACTAAATTTTAAGTTTTTCTTTTTTTTTTATTACTTTATTTTTAAAGAAGTTTTCCAAATAAAAAAGAACAAAGAACACAACTCTTACACTCGGCAGAAATCTACATTGAATATTCTTTGTTTACAGATTCAACAGGGGTAGAATTTGCATATTAAACATTTTGAAAATATTTTGTCCATTTGTCCCACCTCGAGAAATAAAGTTTAGCCTGTAGCCTCAGCATAAAAGTCAATCTTTCCATTTGGTGGGTCTCCTCAATCACCTTCAGCCTGTTTTCGACCGTTGGTGAAGCATCTTGAAGCCATTTCCTTGTAATTGCCTTTTTCGCTGTGACAATTAAAATTTGTATTAAATATTTATCCTTGGTTGTCAAGTCAATCGGAAGATCTCCAAAGTATAATATAAATTTTAAGTTTTTCTTGAGACTAAAACTATGACTAAAATGAAAAAGAGAGACTAAAACCATCCAAACTTCCACTGACATCTGAGTGAAGCAGAGGAGCTGATTAAATATGATTATAATAAATATTATAAATTCAAAGTCGACTAGAACTAGACTAAAATTTAATCAAATTGAATTACATTTTGTCAAAAAAAAAATGGCTAAAAAAGCATAAATAAAAATATGCTGTCAAAATTAACACTGTTTGGAAGTACCTCGGAAGAGTCGGATCATCATCTGCGTGATTTCTGTCCGTCGACCAGTTTCGCGAAGCCATAGCAAGGGATCTGTGGGACACTACTGCACTCTGCTAGCCTGGTTTTACCGGATCTGGAACTTCTCAATTGAGCTCCGTTATCAGGTGGGAGTGTTGAGCTGCTTTGAAACAATTGGATCTGATTTTCGCTAGCGTTTTAGTCGTGACGTATGTGATGCGCCCGAGCAAGTGAAGCAGCCATCATAACTCTTGGGGGCATTCCTTGCACATTCCAAGGCTTAAATGTTAATTTCTGGATATTTGGGAGCCGAGCCGGGACGGGTTGAAGATTTCTTTCGTATCTGCCGCCATTGCCAAACTACAACCAGCAAATCGGCGCAAATGCTTGACGTCACCGACAACACCCGCCTCCCCCGCTCGCTGAATAGTAGGTAGAAAGTCAACCGACGTAACTCGGCCACTGAGATCAAGACCAGACATATGTAGGGAAATGATAATTGACCAGAGTTTACAGATGGCGAAGGCCAGGCTAGCACTCTGCTAAACGCTGTGAAACTTTAATAGAGTGAGTCGGCAAACAAAGCGTAGCCACTGTCACCTCATTTGTGTTTAGTATTGTACAATAATTGGTGTGAAAAAAATGTTTGTGGTGTATAAACCATCGTAGGCGTAGCCATAATTTTTTCTATGACGACCCCTTCTGTTTTCTCTCGGGGCTTTGAGTGAGCGCGCTTTGGTGAAGAAAGTTGTAAGAGAAGAAAAAACAATGATGTCCGAGAGGATAGATGAAGAATAGGAAGGGATGCCTTGTGCAGGAGAAGCTTATTTACCATCGGTGCGGGACATCGCGCTATAGGCTATAACCATTCAAGTCAAGGCTATGCTTCCACATGAAGGGGGATGAATAACATAAGTTGTGCGTCACACTGATATGCAAGCCTAAAGATACGTTGCCTGCGTAAATGGGCCTTAAGTCTGCGAGAAAATCAACCCAAATTCGGAGACCTTCTTGCTCTGTTGAGAGAATCCAAGATGTACAATCACTAATAACAACATCAAAAAAGTCAGCTCAAACGACATCATCCGGAAGAACAATCCGTTGGAGAAGTTGGGACCCTTTCGTTTGACAGCTTTAGCCACTAAGAACCGCCTGCCTTTGCCATTGGGTTAAACTTCCCCATCTTCCAAGCGAAAACCTCTTTGCAACCTGAAATCCGATCTGCGCTTTAATTCCTCTGACCTGCTGCGGGGCTGTGGTTTTTTCGGAGACGCCGCGGTCCGTGGGGTTAATGCTGAACTCCCCGCCACAGTCTCTGCATCATGTTCCTCCTATGACAGCCCAATTCATTATCTCTGTCCCATACGCGCAGACCGCAGGCCTCCTCTCGTCCCGTCTCCGCTGTCAATCAACCTGTCTTCCCGTCATAACCCCACTGGAGCGGACGTGATGTGCAATCGTGTCGGCTGTGAGCGTTGGTGGGCTGTTTTAGACTGCACAAGATTCTATAGGCAGACGTTGTTAACTGGATTTATTCGACTGCTATAAAATATGTAATGGTGTGTGGTCTGTGACTGGTGTGGCCAATGGGAGTTAAAGGAAGGACGTGATGAAGGAGATACATCATGCAAAATTGACTTGAGCTTGTTATAACACTGTTCCCCCGTCGAAAGCATACCTGGAGCAGTATTTCACTTTGTTCACACAGTTTTTAACATTCACTTTGGTAAGTTATCCTTCTTCTGCTGCACTGCTGAAGCGCCATCACAGATGAAACAAAACACTGGCCTCCACATTTTTAAAGCCCCTAATCCAAAGTTGGATCGGCTCGGAGCAGTTCTGCGCATGGAGTTTCTTACCACGCTGTGAGCTCCCACTGCTGCCTGCAGATAAAATATTAAAATGAGGAACACAGAATCATGGCCCCAATCGTGCAAAACATGTCCACTTTAGCCTGTTATCTGCCACCTTAGGGTTAGGTTAAAGGTTAGAGTTATTTTCTCCAATAATGCATATCCAAATCTTGAAGCGTATTGATAGCAGAGGTTACAGCCAGTGTGATACTTCATTAGAAAGCCAAGACCTTCTCGTTTCTTAAAATATGTGTAAGGCGCCGTTTAGTCTCGAAGAAAACGCAGCAGTCTTGTCCTTGAGGAAAACACTGAAACTGCAGTGCACGCCTTTGTCCAGCAAACGGCGCTGTGTCCCTAACACACGCTTTTTGGGTTAGTGCTAGACCGTCTGCTCCGGAGGAACAGTCTGCTGTGAAAACATGAGATATCAGGACACAAATTAAGGTTAGGGCCAGGGAAATTGTTAATCTTGAGGTTAGGGTTAGGGTTACTTGTATTTTTAGACAAATCAACTCATAGATTTATACAAAATCACAACAGACCGTCACTCCCGAGCCGACGATCTAGCGCTAACCCTTTTATATATGGCGACTCTGGAGCTTTCCAAAGTAAAAGTAAGCAAGTAATGCTAACTATTTACAGCCCGTTATTTGACTAAATATCAATGTGAGAAGCTTCACAATATAATGAGATACTGAGATTAGCCAATCACCGTTCAGACAGGGCTGTGAGGTGACTGCTCTGAGGTCGTACTCGTATTCTACTGTTCACATGAAGCAGAGTGGCTGAGAACAGCTTCCCCTGAGACACAAAACTACCTCCTCCAAAGTTTTCAGTGAGGCCGGGTGTCAGACAATGCATTGTTGTGTAAAAGAATCGCGCATCGGATACCAACATACCGCCGCGAACTGTGAAACACAACTTGCCTCTAAACCTAACCCTAACTCCCTGATCAGAGGGGCGGCAAGTAACAGGTTGACCACGTTGTGCCGGAGTCTGCTGCTTTACTGAAATATTGATCTTATGAAGTATGCAGAGCAGGTTGTTGATTTACAAGGCAACTGTTTTTGTGTTTGTATTTGTAGACTTTAATGTCCATCCATCCATCCATCCATCCATCCATCCATCCATCCATCCATCCATCCGTTTTCTTCCGCTTTATCCAGGGTCGGGTCGCAGAGGCAGTAGTCTCAGCAGAGATGCCCAAACTTCCACGCACGCACACCTCCTCCAGCTGTTCTGGGGGGACCCCGAGGTGACACCAGGCCAGCTCGGAGACCTAGTCCCACCGGCGTGTGGGGCCTTCTTCTGGGTCTTCTCCACGAGGCTTTGTCCCACTAGGACATGCTCCTTACCCGATCTCGAAGGGTGCGCCCAGCCACCTTGCGAAGGAAGCTCATTTCGGCCGTTTGTATCCGCGATCTTGTCCTTTCGGTCATTACCCAAATCTCATGACCATAGGTGAGGGTGGGAATGTAGATCGATCGGTCAATCGAGAGCTTTGCCCCCTGACTCTATTGTCCACGTAGAAAAAATTGTCTTAAGGTATTCGTTGTCAGGAGGAGTTAACTGGAGCTTAGATTGATGGGGAACACTCACCCATGGGAGAACATGCAGACTTCTCACTCCACCCAACCGGGCTAATAAATGACAACACTAGCTGTGCCATCGTGCCGCCAAAGTGGTCGGAAGCTTCATGGCGTCTCAAATTCAGAGGAAAACATAGTATGACTGACAAATGTTTTTGTAATTGTGAATGAAATATATTAGGTATGCTAGTATCTGCTGTTAGGGAAGTCCATCTTTGAACATGTTTCCATATAGTATCCACGACCATTGATGTTGGTGAAATTCTAAACAAAATCCTACACACTCTTGTAGTATTTTATCATGCTCTGGTTCACGACGGTGTGTCCTAGTCACCCCATTTAAAAGGTTTGTTAGTAAGTTCAAGATTCTTCTCCTTGAATTGAAGAAACTAGCCGCTGAAATAATTGCTCCAAGCAGTCTAAAAAGCAACACAAACACTTAAAAAACAATTAAACCGCACAAGTTTAGGGATAGGAAAAGAGGCAATAGACCAATTCCCATCAGTAAGAAAAGCATTTGGTCCCGAGGATGACATTTATGAGCCTCTATCGCATCAATTTGGCCTGTCGTTCCACTTAAAGACAGCGCTACAGGGTAAATAAATTGAACATCTATATACAGCAAATATGATTTAGTCGTCTCTGTTGTTATTGCATTTTTTCCAGTCAATAGCCTCGTGATACAGAGGCAGGAGGAGTCGTTTACTGTAGACCGGAGCACTTTTGAAAATGATCCGCACAATTGAAATGCTGTCAGCGTTTTGTTATGTCGCCGTGATGAAGATGACACACGTTTTAGCGGAGGACGGGCCACTTAGGGAGCCCACATTTATAAGCATTTTATCGACTTTGTGCTCGGCCCGCGGCTCTGTTGACAAAGTGGGTGACCGATGGAGGCAGATGGCCGAGGAGGGAGTCGGGAAGGTGGAGCAAGTGTGCCATCTAGTGGAGACGACAGGGAATACAAATCTGACACGGATCATACAGAGCCAAATAATTTAAGTTAAAGGGACACTGCGTAACATTTTGGACTATACTGTTGCCATCAGTGCAAAACATGCTCTTATTGACCAGCTCGACACAGAAAATTATATTACTGCAGAGAATAATCAAAGAATGGATTTGGACGAGGACCATAGCTATTTAAATCTCAAATTCTACTGACTTTAGTCAACATCTCCATGGAAACAAGCTGGAGACGTGCCCACTCTCGGTAAAGTTACAGTCATGTCTTAGAAGAGCTGAGCCGCTCACAGCAAAAACACACGTTTGTTGGTACATTTATGAGGTATTTTTTCCAATGATGAAATGATCTATCATAAAAATAAATGTTAGTATTTCAATTTTATTTATAAGTGAAAATCTTACACGGTGTGGCTTTAAGGCCCTGTTATGCTGATATCATGAGGTGAGTTGTTGTGATAAAACAAAAGCTAAGGACTGTGTTCGGCTAGTCAAAATGAATTAAAATTTGCAATATGAACAACAACCTCTTAACCCCGACATAAACTGAGCACATTTTCCCCAGTTTGGCATTACCTAAATCTAAAAGCAAAAAAAAAAAATAAAGGCAAAAGGGCGACAAAAATGTGCTGGAAAAAGCAACAAAAACACAAAACTAAAGAGTGATGAAAGTTGAGATATTTTCCAATTTACTACTTTCATAAATTGATTGATCCAAATGAAAAAAAAAAAAAAGATAAGAAATTGCTTTAGTGTAGTTTTTATGTCTTACCTATCCTGAGGTGTTCAAAAAGGCAGACAAAAATAGTTGTGATGTTTTTGCTTTTTTTCTTACATGAGGAAGCACAAATCTGTTTTGAGGCTTAAGACCGTAATATCAATGAGTATTGGCGGCGTAACCTGCAAAAAGACCACTAGAGGGAACCAAATATGACTGAAGATACAAAAAAAAAATGAAAACACCAAATAGAGTGTTGATAAAAATGTACTTTATTTATTATAGTGTGCTTTTCAATGCGACAGTTCTTGTTCCACTCAGGACCAAGCAGTTTTTCTCATTATGTATAACAACAGGTCTTTATCAAACAGAGTGGAATGTTTAAAAAAAATACTTGGAAGAAGACTAACAAGTGGAAATACAAAACATTTGATCTTGTCAGTTCATTGTACCACATGCAAATACAGCTGGATCTCTCGAGTCCAAGAGGCACAGGATTATTCAGTTCGGAAGTATTTTGTTCAAGCTTTAAAATCTCCTTTTGTTCAATTATCAAAAGTGAAAAAAGGAATGTGAGCAATAAAGTGGTCAAGTGCCTTACAGCTTCCCTTCAACTCGAAGTTAAACTCTAAAGAAAACATGTTTTGTGAAGAAATAAAACAGTCGTGTTACAAATATAGGAATAGTTAATGATTGTAAAGTGTATAAAGTGCATTATACCCAGGCCGTGGTTTTGCTATTTGTCAGGTTTAACATTACAGTTTACTTTTAGATACTTGTTATGAAAATATATAATTGGTGCAGGAACGCTTTGAAAGTGGGAAGTAATCACATTTTAGAACTTGAAAAGAGAACAGGGGTCGCCAACGTTTTTTCTCCCATGAACTACTTTTACATATTATAAAACTTCTAACCATGCTATGGTTTGCTTTAATATTATTCATGAAGGCTTTGTTAATCCTGGTGAATGTGATTGTTTCCTTTCACTTTTACTGATGAAGTGTTTCGTTACGTGGATCTGGATTTTGTCAGAAGTGTCCTCTGCGTTTTAAAGTGGACATGTCATACATATGTGGCTGAAGAACAGGCTTTAAAATGTTATTTTGGGGGCTTCAACTTTGAGATTTTATATTTTCATCATTTGAAATTATGTCTCTGCCCGAATTAATAGTAACAATTGCTCAAGCTGATGAAGACTTTGACTGGGGCTCCTCCTGCTGGCAGCTGTAGGAATGACTCATCAAAAAAGTAACTTTTTAAAAAGTAACAGTTTATACAGCAGGGGTAGGCATCAGGCCCGGAATCCAAAACCGGACCTCCGTCAGAGAACCTCTGGCCAAGAGGATATTGAAGAATACTGTTACAAAAATCAGAGATCAAATGCCTGTTTAAGTACTCTACAAAGGCAATAAAATACTGTCAATTCCTTGAAAATGTCTTTGCAAAACACCCGGTTAGGCCATTAATGATCTCGAACACTGGCATTTGTAGAAAGTGAGACACTTTGCCCTATGATTGGAGGGTCCGCCCCTTGATCTTTTGACAATTTTGACAAAATTGGGCCTAGATCAAGCAAACCTGCCAATCCCTGCTTTACAGTTGCAGCACAGCCTGATGAACAGAATGATATAATGTTGAATAATGGGTGTTTAAAATGTGGAAGACAATTTTGGATTACCAGGATCCAGGAAGAACAGAACAAAGTGCTGATTAAGTAGAGGAAGAAGCAGCTAAATTTAACAGCTTTGTCTGTTAAAGTTTTAGTTACTCAAAACTCTTTGTTGTTCTATCATCAAAGACAAAGAGGATTGTTTTTATATACTTTAAAAGCCTTTAAACCATCAGAGGGCATATTCTGAGCCATTCTGCACTCAAATTGCCTTTATTATGGTGCTATTGCTTCGTTATATTAGCATGCTGAAGGTAAACGTACGGCTTGCACAATCTAACCCTTCGTTTAATATAATTTATTCCCACCGCTGCCCGCAGATAGTGCTCCAATTGCAAACTGACAGCATAACTAACAGAGCTTCAAGTTTCTCAGCCATAACAAAGCATGACATGTCCACTTTGAGGATCATTGAGTTAACTATGGGAATTAGGCGGGGTACACTTTGGACGGTTATTTGCCAAGATGATTTCAACAAAGAAAAAAATGTATTTATTTTTTTCCCGTTATGATCTATTTACCAAAATGATTGTGTCCAAAGTGAAAATGTGACTAAGTTAATCATTTTCTAGGACCGTGACTAATTTAGCCTCTCGTAGCAATTGATACAGACGGCATCTCGTCATAGAAGGGGGCGTGGCTTCGCTGAGGGGGAAAATAGAATCTTTTGGGAAACACAATTTTCCCTCTTTTTAGCCTTTTTGTGGTGGAATATGAACTTCTTTATCACACATAAATAAAGTCAAGTGTAAATTGGGCCCATATGGATATTTTCTCACAGCAGATTGTTCAATAGAAGTGAAAAAACGACAGTTGTAGCTAGCGCTAGCTAACCGTTAGCATTAGCCCGATGCTAACATGAAGCATTCTGTTAGCATTCTCCATTATTTATGTATTTATGGGCTGTTGAACCACTTTGCTCCTCCCCATGTCTTTGTATCTTTATTTAGTAGAAAACTACAGTATATTCATAGTTCAGCATTTGTTAAAGAAGTTTTTGAATAGTTAGAGAAAGTTTACATTTTTCAAAATTGTTTTCCCCCGTAACTGTTTTCAAACATGACCATACATGGGCGATTCCAGAGATGCCGTCTGTATCTATGCGGGGAGCCTTTGGGGAGCAACCACTCGCCCTAAGGTGCTTGGTTGGGGACCCCGGTCTTATCGTGTCGCCGTTAAAACCTCCCTCCATCAGCCCGGGCGTCTGTAGCAAGCCTCCTGGTACGACGTAGCATTGACCAGGCTGAACATATCCCTGCGCACGAACGACAGGAAGTTGCCAAGCGGGCAGAGGGGTTGGCTGCCGTGGCGGTTGTGCGTGCGGCAGAAAGTGGTATGAAACGTCACGTCCTCCCCGTTGTACAGCACCCTGATGAAAGCCTCCCCGTCCCTCGCCTTCTCCCCTCCTTTACCCCCTTTCGCGCCTTTCCTTTTGGGCTGCGCCGGCGGGGGGCTCTTCCACAGTTCGAAAACCACCCTCGCGGCGAACCTCGGGAAGCTGAGCCGCTCCAATCCCAGAGCGCTGAGCAGAGGGGCCACGGTGACGTCGTGCGCCGAGGACAGCGAGAACACCTCCTCCCCGCCCGGTCGCGCCGGACGTCCCGTCTCGCTCGCTCTCGCCACCCTCTCCATTTTGGAGGCGGTCCGGTTGAGGTACGGGTACATGGCCAACACGGCGTACTTACGATACAAACCGACTCTCCTCCTGTCCACCTCGTCGTCCAGTTGCTGCTTCCGGATGACCGCGAACTGGGTCATGGTCAAGCAACCCCCGGTGCCCACGTCGCTCGGTGGGACGCAGGGGAAAGGAATCCCGTGGCATAAGTGGCACAGCAAAGAGTCGATGGGGTTGGCGGCGCGGAGTTGGCGCGTGGGCAGGCCTAGAGTCCGTGCCATCTCGGCGTACGTCCTCTCTAGTTCATTATTGGCTACTCTCAGCCGATATTGTCTCCTCTGCTCCTCGTCTAAGTATTTATTCCTCGCGGGACAGTCGCACGCCCCGCTGCAAAACAAAGTGCTCCACTGGTGGCGTACGGAGAGCTTGGTCCAGTCGAAGTCGGGGAGGAGGCCGTAGAGGAAGGCCAGTCCGCTCTGCAGGGTGCGGCTTTTGCCAGTGGTCTCCACCCACACCTGACGGGGCGACCAGTCGGGAGGCAGGAGGTTGTGGTGCCTGTAGGCCTCGCGGAGGAGCTGGCCGTTGCGGAGATGCTGCACAACACCTGCACGAGATCAGCCAATATCGAGAAATCGTGTCAACCGACAAGTTTGCGTCACTCTTGAGGTCGAGGCGAGCGTGTCTTACAGAGGTGGGAGGAAGTCACTAAATGTACGTCTCGAGTCAAGTCCAAGTAAGTCAATTGGTCATGGTGTCAAGTCAAGTCACACTATACTCTATATATTATAAATATCTTTAATCTGCTTGGAAATATGCCTCCTTGAAATGTTGCACTTTTGAAAATTTAGGTTGATATCAAACTTTACCTTCCTAACAAGATTGAATGTATATGAATTTTAAGTTTAGCCGATATTGAATAGTCACAAATAAAATAAAATGTGTTTTGAAGGCCCGAGTCCGTACCAATGTTGTTAATATAAGTCGCTCCGGAGTGTAAGACGCACTAGCCATAAAATGCGTAATGAGAAGAAAAAAAAACAGGCTGAATAGGCGTATGCTATGCTGACGTCACATGAACAGTTCAGATAACTAAAGCAGAAGGAAAATACCACTGCACCGTTGACCAGCCTCTCCCAACAGCATGTTTTTAATCTCTAATTTGCAAAGTCGTCCCTCTAGCTGTGGCTCTAGCTTTTAGCCCGTGATTAGCTTGTTTTCTTCTAGGTGTAGCCTCCCCTAACCTTCTTCACATATTAGTCGCTCTGGAGTATCCCTGCCAAACTATGAAAAAAGTGTGACTTATAGTCCGGAAAATACAGTACTAGGACAGTATTTTCATTCTTTTCCATGTAGTCTTGAACATAAATATTCTTCTTCTGACTGTTTCTGAGTCAGGGGTTCCCCATAATGCCCCAGCCCCTTTATGCTCGGAATCGCCCCTGCTCAAAGTGGATTCTGCGCAGTCTTCAGTCCTGCTGTAACAGGCTGTAAAGCTTGTGTGAACGTCTGCACGTGTGTTTGTGCTCAGCGAAGAGAGAAAAGAGATTTGCATTTGCTCCTCACCTGGGCATGTTTATTACGCCATAGCTACGAACATTTTCCTGTCCTCAATAAGCTTCTCTTAAGTCTATGAATCTCAAGTCACAAAAGACAAGTCCTAAGTCAAGTCAAGTCTTTCTGGAGCATTGACCAAGTCTCAAGTCGTGAACATTGTGACCTCTGGCGTCTTACCGGTCTGGGTGAGCTCTCCGATCTCGCAGGAGCTGTGGTTGGGCAGGCGAGGCACGGAGCTCAGGGGGGAGTCCCAGTGGCCACGGCCCCCTCGCCCCATGTGACCGATGAAGCCGGTCAGCAGCGGGTGAGAGAGCTGCCTGCGGGTGAGAGAAATGGTCAAATAAAGGTTAGACCGGTCGACAGTTTAGGGGTCGGTGGCATTTTGCCCAAAAAGCCAGTTCTTCCCTAAACCACTAAGGGCTTGTCTGTCAAAAGGAGCAACCGGTTTTCATTAGTAGGTTCACTGTGGATGTAAGGACTGTCAAATACCCACAGCAGATGGAAGTTTGGGCAACAGCTGGAGCATAGTGAAAGACAACAAGTGTTAAGCTCTTTTCTAAAGTTAATCCCTACTTTGCTGGACGCACAAACAAATTCAATTTGTGCGGGAAAGGAATGTACATTGCTGACACATTCCATTAAGGACAACAATGCTTTATCTCCAACAAGGCAGAAATAGAAATCCGAAGCGTCCGAGCTGTCGTGTTTCAGCAGAAACGTTACAGACATTAACAAGTCGATATGCAGCAGAGCAACTTTACAAATGTGGGTATGTAATTATGTGAACAGTGAACTCTTTACTTATATTAGTATTTGGTCTTACTACTGTCTATAAACCAATGCACCTGTTACTTGGATTTAAATAGGTAAGAAAGGTAGGTAGGTAGAATGTGTTTAACCACTTAATCCCCACCTGAACCAAACACATTTTAGCATTACCCAAATCTAAAAGCTTTTTGAAAAAAGGGTGAACATAGTGGCAAAAACGAGGATGACGATACAAAAAAAAAAGGGACAAAAAAAATGAACAAAGGAGAAATAAAAACATGATAAAAAAGTGAATTAAATGCACAAAAGAGCCACAAAAGAGTGACAAAAAAGCAACAGGAAAGCGACAAAGAAGCAACACAAAAACTTGCCGGAAAAGCAACAATAACACAACTAAAAAGCAACAAAAACACAACTAAAAAAGACAAACACGTGACGAATACACGAAAAGAAAGCATAAAAAAAGCAAAGGGAAGAAGGCAAAAACTAATTGACAAAAACAAGACAAAAATGTGACAAAAAGGCAATGACAACGCAGCAAAAAAAGTCACAATTAGTTTTGTGGGTCTTAGCTTTCAAACCAGGCGTTTCTCTGGCATAAAGGCTCCAGTCGAGAGGCTTTTAGCTTTGGGTAAAGCTGAACTCTTAACCCCCACTTGAGTCACAGTGGCTGCAGGACCTGGGCCTGGTTTGGAAGAACAGCCTCTGGAGAAAAGGCTCTGTCTGTGAAGGTCTGTTATGGAACAGTCACACACATTTCTTATATTCAAAACTCAAAGTGTGTGTCTTAAAGCAAACCAGTCTGTGACTGTTAAGTGACTTTTTGAAATTTCTGTGTGTTGTTTATTGTACTTTCTTCTGTCATCTGCCGGGGGAAAACAGATGTAAATGAGCCTTCTGGCTATAATCCGGCATGTTTACGTCTGTACAATTATATTATTTTGACAAAAACAAGTATGAAATGTAGAAAATAGATCTTAAACATATCTTAACCAGAGTACACCATGGACAATTAGTAGTCAAAATGACTATGCTACACAAATGAATCTAGTTTCCCCAATAATAACAGGTCAATGGGGAAGATTTTTGTTGCCGCACTCCTCATTCCCACCACCAGATGTCACTCTCACACCGCACAGCCTTAGTACCTTAGGGCCTTGGGAAATGTGCGTGGGCGGGAATATGGGGAATTTATCTAAAAGCATCAAAGAGTTTGTTGCCTCCGGAAGCACACGTTTATCGTCTTCATCGAGCATAAACCTAACCCTGAACACACAGGCCGAGTGCTGAGACTGAATCAGAAAGGGGAGGAAAAAAAGGAAAAAAAGCACATTCACAATCCGATAGATTAGAGATGATTGGAGATTACAGTTCAATATGACAACTCTGCGAGGCTCTGCTGGATCAGATTAAAAAAAAAAAAAGGAGGGAGGGAGGGAGGGAGGTTGGGAGGGAGGGAACACTGTTTCCATAGCGATAAGAGACTGGTTTCTACTATGAGAATATGAGCCATCATATCTGTAACAGGGAAAAGACTGAGATTGAGAAATTCTTTGAGAGCAGAGAACTTAGGCTCTAGGGCTGCACATTATATCACATAAATCTTGACTGATTTTGCAATATACGTGACGCAATAAACCACAATATGAACTTGCAAAATCACTGAGGTCTTCCATCTGACTGAGATGCACAAAAACAAAATCATGCTTTGTGAGCTGTTCAGTTGTAGTCAGGATTTCCTAGTCTAGTTCTGCTTAAGTCTTGATTGTTGTTGTCATGATTTCGATGTTTTTGAGCCCTGTTTTGATAATTGTTTTTTATTCAAATGTAATGGAAGGTACTGTGTTGAAATCAGGGTTCGGCAACATTTTTTATTATTTCATAATTAAAATTGAGTTGGTAAGTCAAATCGATTCATATTCTCAGAAAAATTGATTAAAACAAATCTTTGTTTAAAACTGCACAGTGACTTTTCAGGTTGTTGTTGTTTTTTTACCGTGACTGCCTTTGCTATAGGTTTGGTTAGGAGGACTACCTAGGTTGTTGTCACTGAATCAATGTTTTCGGTTGATGGGGGAAAGGGTGCACCAAGAGGAAATATCCCACCCATACACAGTAAAAACAGACACAATCAGTGAATAGAACCTGTAATCCTCTTGCTGTGGGACGAAAATTAACCTCCATATCCCTGGCAGATCGAAACACAGCCTCGTGCTGCTTCTTCCTTCATAAAGTCTTGTATCTTTTGTCTTTTCCCTTTCATTTCCATCCCGCCTGACTTGACTACCCGCCTCCTGGACAATAACCCCGCTGCAGCGTCGTCACCATCAGCAGATTACTTTGCGCTGGAGACATTTTGGCCGAAGATCCCAGATTGAATTGGCTACAAACGGGAGCCTGGATGTCGGCGGAACGGACCTAAAGCCAGCCTGTCTGTCTCTATATTAGGCAGATTGTCTCTAACCAAAGACTTCAGCGCCCAATTACATTAAGCAGAGGATTATACCACACTGGGGATTGGTAATGACGAGAGCTGAGTCGCTCGCTCGCTGCTGCTGGTGGTGGTGGTGGTGGTGGTGGTGGGCTCGGCAATGAGAGCAGGGATCAAGAATTGGGTGAAAAGTCAAGGGCAGGGTGAGAAAGGCCATTGTTTCAGACAAGGTTGCACTAAAACAGGAAGAATTTTGGCTACTGGCCCTATCTTGCAATGGTGCAGACAGTGAGCAGACACAGCAGCTCTTTGTACATCACATAATGGTAAAGAGTCGACTAAAACGGAGGCAATGTCTTTGTGTTGACCCTAGTGTGCATGTTTTGTAAAATGTTAAAGAGAGGGGTATTAATGTATGCATCTCAAACACATCTTTATCACTATTTCACTTCCTCTTACTCCCCTTCACTGCACGGCTGTTTCAATAAAGACAAAAAAAATAGGCTTGTCTTGGCTCATGTTGTTGTGAAGCTATGGTGAGTGTTTTTGCTTCACCATGGAAGGATTGAGCTAAGCAAGGGATCGCGAGGAGGACGCCAGGTATGTTTTTTGATGAGAGAACAACATTTTAACATTGTGAAAAGTTCTAAAAAACCTTTTTTCTTCCCTTTAAAATGTTTGATCTGTGCATCAATCACATCTTATATTAATTACTAGGGTTGTGCAATATATTGGCAACTTACATGATACAAGTTGACTTAAAATGTGCAAAAGTTCTTCTACAAATGCCTAAAATTGCGGGATTTAATTGCAGAAAAATAACTATTTGATCTCCTTAAAGGTCCCATCCTCCAATATTTTTTTTTATTTCAGTGATTAAAAGAGCAAAAATACTCCAACAGGAAGACACAGAGACTGCCTTAGACATTAAGGGAAAAGGGGAATTGGAAATGAAGATAATAATCAAGGATGAGGACTGGGAACACTGCGGAAGGGACATAAAATGACAAATAGTCCAGTCCTTTGAGAGTTTCAGTGGAAAACTAAAATTAGATTTTTTTTGGAACTCCTTTCCAAGTTTGGAAAAACTCCAGACCAGTGCTGGAGGGGCTGTGGTCAGGTGAGAGACCACACTTTTTGTGTGTGTGTGTATTGAATGGAACATACTGTGTTGAAACAGATACAATAATTGCCATAAAACAGTTGTATTTGTTTTCCAATAGATAAAGTCAGTGTAGAATCTTTCATCTGAGCTCAAAACATTACCAACTTTTACGGCGTTGTTAATAAGGTTTAAGTGAAACGCGAGGAAGAGGCAGATGTTCCCTCCCCGCTGAAAAAGGGCTCAGTTGACCACAGACGGAGACAGTGGGTCGAGGAACTGGTGCCAGTGCGCACAAACACACACATTATACCCTCGGCGAAAGACAGTAAAAACTACACACTCCTGAACACTCCCGAACACACACAAACACACACACACACAAACACACACACACACACACACACACACACACAGACACACGCTCACACACAGTAAAACAGAGGGGAAGAGCTGCGGGACATGTGCTGCTTCAGATGCCTGTAATTACATCCAGGTCTGAGCTGACATAAGGCTATAGACAAAGATGGCATCTTTACAAATGCCCATATATGGTCATGTTCGAAGCAGCCAGAGGGGGCCGACGAAGAAGAGAAAAAAAAATAGTAACACTTAAGATTTTACAGCCCGCCAGTTCCATGTGTAGGTACAGGGAACAAGCACATTTAAGTACAGGTAATTAGACTTTAAAGTAGGTTTTACCTCATAACCCCCGCCTTAACCGACCACATTTTCTCCAGTTCGGCTTTACCCAAATCTAAAGCGTCTGGAAAAAAGCGACAAAAACGAGACGGAAATGCGACAAAAGACGCAATAAAAAAGTGACCAAAAAAAAGGCGATGAAAATGTGACTAAAGAGTGACAAATAAAGGCAACAAAAGAGCGACAAAAGACCAATGAGAATGTGACAAAAATGTGAAGAAAAAGTCATGAAAAAGTGACCAAAAATGTGACGAAAACACAAGAAAATGACAAATAAGTGATGATTAATAAAAAATAAAAATAAATAACAGCAACACTGCAACAACATGAGGAGAAAAGATCAGTTTAGATCAATTGTGTAGCTTTCAAATGAGGCGTTACACTGGCCTAATAGTCAAGATGTGTTTAGATTTGGGTAATGCTGAATTGGAGAAAATGCACTCAGTTAAGGCGGGGGTTAACAGTTAACAGGTTAATAAAGATGTCCAAACTGTAATACAATGTGCATAACTAGTGCGCAAATACACCGCACTAATGCAGGGTTTATACAGGCTTTTTAATGAGCAAAGTGATTCAACAGCCCATAAACACTTATAAATGGACAATGCTAACCAGGAAGCTATGCTATCTTCATGCTATATGCTAATGTTAGCGAAGTGATGATAACACATAAACTAAAATAATAAAAACTTGGCCACTACTTTCAGTGATCCAATCATAGTTTATGTCCCAGCTTTGATTAGCTTCCGTTAGCATTAGCATACTTCCCGTTAGCACTAGCATACTGTTGCTTGCCTCAGCATTTTGTGCAGCTATAAAAAATACAATTGCGGAAGTTAAAACTAACTAATTTTCATTGTGATATTTCTCAGTTCCCCTGAGGCCTGGGGGGGGGGGAGTGAGTGGACTCATTTTAAAGCCCTGACTTGGCTCTATCACTTTCGGTGCCTGAGCTATTGGCTTTTATCGGTGTTAGATCGGCACGATGTATTGGCCAGCTGATATATCGGTCAATCTATAATACATTTGTCAATTAATATGTTAAAGGAATAGGCCACCGTTTTTACATACTGAGATATGTTCTTACCTTAGCTTTGACGAGTTCTATAGGACCTGTCTGGTCTTCCCCCGTGCCTTCAATCACGTAAACACAGCGCAGACGGCGTTAGCATTTAGCCTCTCCCCCTCTCCACTATAGCTCCAAAACAGGTCAAGATAGAAGCTACCAAGCTCTTCCACGTTTTCCCTATTTAAATATGGTTACGTGAAGTGTTACTCTACAAAGTATAGTTACACAAAATTAAACAATGTGGAATTTCTAAGCGGATAAAAGGGGGAACTATATTGTAAGGCGTAATAATACCAGGAGTAGTTCGAAATCCGCTCAGTAATCTTCACTTTACTGTGCGGATGCCAAGCTACTCCTGGTATTATTACGTAACCATATTTAAATAGGGAAAACGTGGAAGAGCTTGGTAGCTTCTATCTTGACCTGTTTTGGAGCTATAGAGGAGAAGGGGAGAGGCTAAATGCTAACGCCGTCTGTGCTGTGTTTACGTGACTGAAGGCACGAGGGAAGACCAGACAGGTCCTAAAGAACTCGTCAAAGCTAAGGTAAGAACATATCTCAGCATGTAAAAACGGTGGCCTATTCCTTTAATAGTTCGCCAGTAAACAAGAATGGAAATAATGTGATTCCCTTGAGAGGTTTTCTTCCCACTCGGCGAGGCCACGTATGACATGTTGCCGTCTGCATCTATTTCTTCTTAAGAGAAGTCAACAGAATATTGACCTTTTTTTGCAAGTTTAAGTACTATACTGGAAAATGTGGTGTTTGTAGGTGCTGATGTCGTTGCCAGAATGCATTTAGCTCCACTGATGTAAACAAAAACCCATCATGTGCAGATTAGTCTCAAAACCGCCTAACAAAAAAAAAGAAGCTGCAGTCTCACACCTTCAGAGTGCGGCTTTATCAGTGCACCTCAAATTGCACTTGCAAGGACGGCTGCCAATGCTGTGGATTAGTGATAGCTGTAGGAGGGGGCTGAGAGAAACAGGCACATTTAATGAGCTCAGTATTTGTCCTGAAACCATTTTGAACTCATGCTTCCTGCAGTTGATGAGTGCATTGTCCTTATCTCGTTTTATATCCAGTAAGTAGCATCCTGCTGTAAGAGACAATGTTGTGAGCAAGTTTGTGTCTTAAATACAATACTAAAAGCCAGGAGAAAGTTTTACCCACACTATCAGCCTTGAAGTTATAAGAGTGACCTTGTTTCAGTATCCCAGTCCACAGTTTTTCCAGGAGTTCTGCTCGTAAAGTCTAAAGTCTTATCTTACACAGAGCAGAGAATCAAATCGTGTTTTAGAGGCCGATCTAAATCCTGGTGACATTCTGTGCCCTTTTCTCCGAGATAGCTTTATTACAACGCGCGGCCCAAAGCCTTTATCTGGTCATTCTAAAATAAAAAATGGATAGGGAACGTAACAGGGCACAGATAAAGGAAAATAGACAATGGAAAAGGAGGATGGACTTTTGGAGCTGGTTGATGGGGTCAGTAGTGGATGAGTTTCCGAGCTTTTGCAAATCCGAAAGGTTAGCGGTGTGGTCCAAGCTCTGAGCAGTGGAAACTGTTGTTCTTATTATTATCATTACTGCAATATCAGGGCGAATTTAATGCTTTTTAATGCCCAAATACTACATTTTAATGACACAAACGCAGGGGGAAAAAAGCGTGCATATTTCTTAAGATTTGGCAAAGATTTAATCAAACAGAGAGAAGAGAACTGGACAAAACGGGATTTTTAGCCAAAACAATTTTACCATAATGTTGGTGTTTTCAGTTAACTTTTACAGTAAAACTCAGTTATAATTTGCAAATAAATGTAGATTTAATGCCAGTTTGAATCCAATGTAATGCTTTTGTAATGCCCCACAGAAACCCTGTACAAGTAACTCGGGTCATTTGGGCACTCACACCCATATACAGGCAGAAAGGTTTGACTGAAATAATATTGATATAATGTTTTTATGATTGGGGCAGCTCTACAATGAGTGTGTCTTTGTGCATGTGGAACAACAGATACACAGCGGCCCATTACCTGTTGACAGACAGAGTGCAGTCGATGTTGGGGCGTTTGGTTTTGGGGATAGAATAGAGCGGGTAGCGGTCTCCATGACGGATCATCACCTGCACAGACAGCAGCTTGTAGTCCACCGGACTGTGACCTAGAAACCAAGATAGAATCAAATCATGAACAAAAGCACACGTGATTTGCACGTAGTACAACTACAGAGTACAGATGATGACTCACTTTTACAAGGGGTGTAACAATGTAAAGTGACGATGCAAGTTTTAGTCTATATTTAATAATATTTAAGCTCCATGGCACATGTCATGCGTGTGTATGTGCACCCAAACAGAGCGCATGTGTGTCATCATCACTTACTGCTAAACTGAAGGCTGCAGAGACACTCTGCAAAGTCCTACACAACACATGAAATCCATGTGGCTAAGCCTGCCACGATAATTACTATATCGACTTATCGCTCGATAAGTAAAATGAAGGACAATAACATTTTTAGTCTCAATAAATGCACAATAAATGCACGTGTTGTATGTCTTAAAATAAACAGAAGAATGAATGCTATCACAGCGTTGACTGAACCGTCCTCCTGTGCGTAAAGACAGCATTGAGCACATCAGCCGTATCCCGCATGTATCCAGATCATTTAGATCTGTGCTGCTTTTGGAGAGAGGCGGGGTGTAAACAAAGTGCTGTGCTACTATGGAGCTTTGCTGATTCCAACACTTCCTGATCGCAGAGCAAGAGTGACTCATGTGAAAACACTTGGAATTCCAGCCAAAAGAACTCATCACGGAGAGAATAACAACATGAATGCAACTGCAGGTATGTCCACCGTGAGAATGAAGCGAAACCACCGCCCAGTAAGTGTATTAAAGCTAATCAGAGTTACTGTTAGCGAGAGGAACACGACCGCTTTAGCCTCTATCCAAATACAAGCACCATAGTCCTGATGACTTTACTCCGTACTTAGGTCTACAGATTACTGTTCCGCACTGTTCAAAAGCCAGAGAAATGCTGCAGTGGTTTGACAAAGAGTCAACAAGCTGCTTCACTCCGACAGCCATGTGTACAGGAGGATATATATGAAATGAAAAGGAATTACAAAACATATGGCTAGTCTAGTAATACACTCAGAAGTGAGTTGTAAGGAAATATTTAACTAGAATAATGTAGATGAAATAGCAATATTAGTGTTATTGACTATTTAAAAAATCGTGACAGGCCTAGTTCAAGCACAGAACCTGGTGAGAGTGATGAGTGATAGGAATAGAATATTTTGGCCCTTCTAGTTTGCACTTTGTTTGGTATAAGGTGTTAAGATTGAATACCAAAAGTTCAATACATTTCAATTAAAATAGTTGCTTACAGTTTTCTTTTTATTGCATACAGTATTTGCATTATACTCAATATTATAATTTATCGCGATATATTGTATTGTGGCAGGCCTACATACACAGCACCAAAAGATACAGTTGGTGTTATTAGCGTGCATGGTTCGCTGGCCAGACACTGAGCCAGAGCCACAGCCCACAGTGGCCCCTCTCTCTCCTCATGAGAAATGTGAGGTGTGGCGTGTGAGTGTGTGGTAGAGGTGAAATCATCCACTCGCACAGCCAAAGCGTGAGTTTTATGAACCCTATGTGCCTCTGCAGAGGAAAAGAACACTTGCTGGTTAAACTTCTCGAAGTTTGTCAGCAGAATGCAAATGGCCTGAGGCTTCATTTAAATGATGGAAAATCGCAGTCTTTATGCAGTGGAGCCTGAGGGAAGGAGCACAGCAGTTTCGTGGATGATGTAACCACTTTTAATGAGCAGATCCCATAAGTCCTGGTACAGTGCAGTGGATTGTTGCTGCCAGTCTATTTACTACAGGGAACCTTCGTCACATTTCTACCTAAACCATCAGCGTCATGTCTGTAGTTTTATGGTCTGTAGTATTGGTGTATTCAAACGTTATTGAATAATTCAGTGCATGTTAGTGTGTGACTCGCCTTCCCATGCCTGCTCGGAGCGGTTGGGCATGTTGCAGTACCCGTAAGCCTCCGACACAGGCTCCGGTTCTTCCGTGTGGGGGCGAAGGACAGGGAACACCCTCTTCCTGCTCTTCCCCAGGGCGGGGCCTCCCTCCACGGGCTGGTACAGCCGGTCGTCCAGCCCCGGGACACTGGGCATCAAGTTGACTGGAAAACAGAATTGAAATACATCACGGGCTGACGTAACGGTGAGAGAGATTTTGAAAATAAATTCATCATTGAGCCAGAAATACAGCGTGCAATGAGCGAGTTTAGGGACTTTATACAGAAACAATGATTCACAGAGTTATATTGCTTCATGTCATGATGCAAACCAAAGAGGAGCTCCACACATTCAAGATTAAAGGTCCTATATCATGCAAAATCGACTTTTTAGAGCTTTTAGCCATGTTGTTATGCTATTTCCTTATCAAAAACACCCCCAGAGTGGTTTGTGGCTTCATTCACGCAGCTCTCAGTAATCCTCCTGAATCCTGCTCTCTCAGCAGCTGCTCCTCCCTCTCCTGGTGAACGACTGAGTGTTCAGTTGTGTCGTCACAGCGGAACGGAAGTGCTCGACTTCTGTAATGTAATGTCTTAATTCTATGCTTACGGCCTGATTTTAATTTGTAAAACAGCTTTTTCATTATTTCTGTCGTAAGAGAGAAACAAAGAGTAAAAAATGAATTAAAAAAAAAAAAAAAAAAAAAAGAAAAAGGATGTGCCCGAGGTGCTTCCAGGTCAGCTGAGGCCAAAACAAACACATCGCGTCTGAACAGATCAGTCATGTTTGCGCTGCAGCTGTGAAGATGGAGCTCGTTACCTACTCTGGACACCTGTTTTTTTATTCTTAACTAACGATAATGTCACGGACGGAGAAAAAGAAGCGCGTTTGGCTACGAGGACGAGGAGTTTATATTCAACCCTTTTCAGGAAGAGGCCACTCAGCTGTTTTTTTCTCCGGGATTCAGTGACTATCACCAAAATATTGTTTTTCTGTGACTGTCACTGATGGATGTTTGGGGAACCTTCACCAGAACCAAAGTGGATTAACTTTTATAACCAACGCGAGTCCCACTATGTAAACAACGATGGACCAGAGCGGTGAGTCAATCCAAACGCGGGTTAGCTTGTGTGTTAGCATATTAGCTTGTGTGTTAGCCATTTATGAAGCTGTGTTGCAGATGTCAACTCCGTATAACTGCATCGTGAAGTGACTTCACTTATTGTTGTTTATTTATATTACGGTAAAGTTGTATGCGCGGAGAGAGGGGGCGGAGTTAACTGAATCGAAGCGTTGTGTCTTCCGGTTTTGAAAAATACCTCCAGAAAACACTTATATTTATCACAAAAATGAGTGCTCCATAATGGTAGAGGTACAATATATCATATAAATGCCTATACTTAACTTTGGAATGGCTAAAATAGCATGATATAGCTCCTTTAAGGTGGGTGAGTCTGACTGGCTTGAAATTAGCAGCTAGATTTTCAGTTATTTAATAAATCCTTATTCTCATGTATTTGCCTTACATGTCATGTATCTCTTGCTACGTAACCAGGTCACCAAAGAGTCTGAAAAAGTCTGAAAAAGAAGCGGCCCAGTACCCCAATTCTTCTACGTCGGAAAGCAAGATCCAAGGTTTTCTGGAACCTTGTCTTATCTTCACAAGTTCCATTCATAATGACTGACAATTGGCCAAATAATTAATCAGAGAAATACCTATCAAAAACATGATAGTTTATGCAGCTGCACCCACACACCAACCACTAAACAAAGTTTATCAGAGGTGAGAAGTTATGAAGTTCATTCCGATGAATAGGACTTTTGGAAGGATTTGGAAAGGATTGGACATTTGCATGACCAAATCATACATACACAATAGATATCGCATTCCTCTAGCGCACACTTGTAAGCCGGAAATGACCCAAAAAAAAGAAGTTTCTCTTAACTCATCTCCATGTCAACAGCTCTGAACCCTCAAACCTGCACCGCTCTGTGCGTGTGTTGCCTGGACACCGGCAAACTTTGACCTCTCCGAGAAAACGGCAATGCATTGTGGGAATTCTAATCTAAGGAGGGGACTAGATTGTAAAACTGGCAGACTGAACTGAGCAAATAGTCCTGCAGCAGCAATCTAAAGAGACGATCCCATTTACCCGAGACGAGGTATTGGTTTTAGCTGCAAGAGTCTGCGTCCGTCTGCAGTCAAATACAATTGAACAACATAATGAACGACTGCTAGAAAAAGCGGTTAGAAGCTTCATTCTAACCCTACAATAGAGCAAAACAGTTACAATCAAATCCAAATCGCAAAGAGAGAAATTGCAAAAGCAGCAAACAATATTGTGTTGCCTAAATAACAACAAAATAGTTGTCACTAATGGGTCGAATGGATAAAAGAAGCTAGCCCTAGACATCTATAAACCTTAACACTACATAAGGGCCATGGGTCACAGATGATTCCTTTTCCTTCTTTTAATGTCATTTAGTTTTAGAAAAGAATCAACCATATTTCTCTCAAAATTGTCAAATGACTTCACGAAACTACTGCAAAAACTACCACATCTACTTCACAGAATGTTCTCAAAGCTGCACGTATGCCATGAACTCACCAAGGACGAAGACTGCAGTCATTTGCTTGGCCACTGCGGAGACCATTTTGGTGACTGCCTGGTGCTCAAGCTGCTGACACTATGGTCCTTTCATCGGCAGGACCTGTCCCCCTATGTGGGCTCCGGCCCTCTCCCCCGAAAAACGCCTCCCCCCCCCCCTCTCTCTCTCCATACAAGCACACTCCACTGCCGGGACTATCCAAACTGAGGAGGCCCGCTTCTCGCACAGGCACAAAGAGGCTTTTGTAACCCAGCTACCGAATTTACCAAGTGCATGCATTAGGCGCAGCAATAGATGGGCAATCTATTTCTCGGAGGAATCAAAGCCGAATGATGAGGAGTTGGTGAAATGTATTATTAGTCTGTTTGATGGGGCAGCCTTCAGATTAGTTCAACGACTGAGCCACTGCCAGTCAAAGTAAACGGCTATTAACACATTGAGTGCCAGTGTTCTTTTTTTTTCTATTGCGAAACTTGACACTCTAATACACCTTATGTGTGGTTTTGGTAGCTCTGTGACGAACAGAAGTGAAATAAATGACGATCAAAACCTGGTGAAAAGTCACGATCTGGACATTTCATACATATTATTGCGTTTCTTTTCTTTTCTGTTTTTCGTCCCAGGGGGCGTGGTGTTGAGCAGCGAATCTGTAGAGTCGTCATTTCTCTCTCACTCTCTGGAGCATGTTGGACAAAGCAGAGCAGCTTCCCCTGGTCTAAACAGTTGAGGTCTTAACATTTGTTGCATGAGTTTTTAAACACAATCGGTCCTAGGACGGCTGAGAAACATCCTGTTAAAGTCTTCAATCCGAGAACTAGGCTGTTTAAATGCATTAAATGCGATTAATCTGCAGCAACACGCTGTGATTCAAAACGTGTCAACAATGTTGTCCTTGAAAATGTACTCGAAACAAAGATATTTTGGCATTACCTCCTCCCAAAACGTTAGTGCCTGAGAGGAGGGAGGAGAAGTTAATCAGAAAGGAGAGTGTTTAATAAAACATGCAATATTTCCATTTCTGGAAAAAAAAAAGCGATTAAAACTAGCCCGTTTCTCAGGAACCGAGGCACGCAACTGTTTAAACCGTTTTCACCTACAGAGAGCTTAGAGTCTCCCCTTTCAAACGAGCCACTGCATGTGTCCATAGCTATAACATAAAATATGCTGGGGTGCTACAAATATCATGAAAAATTGTCTGGATTGTTGGCACTCTACAGCTAAATCCCCCAAACAACGCGGCGCTCGATGTGTTAATATGCTGCACATGATGAGTTAAGAATTTGTCACAGCTTTGCTCAGTGAGGAAAAGGTTACATTACTCAAAGAAAAACTTGGTCGGCCAATAGTTAGGTCATCTATGCCAATTCCGTGATCGTGGAGAGCGAAGGTTCGTTTCTCACTGCAAGTTTTTGGATTGAGAAATTTTTGAGAAATGTTTTTGATATCAGATCTATGATTTGGCCTTCAAATCCAAAATGGCAGCCATTTTTTAAAATGATCAATTACCACAACTATCCAGGCAATCCCAAAATGTAGGCTTTTACTAACGCCTTTGGTTTGAAGGATCTTTTACTTACAGATACATTATTGATATGATCTGTTTTTGACTGTTAAAAAACAGTCAGGCATTCTTAAAAGTTGTTTACGTTACATTCTACACATGAATAGTTTAGGGTTTTGGAACTTTTTTTTCAAATAGTATTTAATGCTTGATCCTTTATTTCTTAACCAACAACAAATAGATGACAAATCCACTGAGAAACAAACCACGGTCATAGATGACCCAACTACAATTGTTTTTGTCGTTGAGTCATCAATTTTCCATTTTAAAACCGTGAAAAGTCAGTCCATCATCATGAAAAACAAGGATGCTCTCCGGATCTGTCTAAAAAAACGTATTCTTTTCTACTGCAAAATATGCCATTCGTGTGAGTACATGTACCAAGAATGTGATATTTCCGATTGATTAGATCGGAGATTCCTTCAGGGCTCCGATTTTGCCCAGACATTCTGTGCTGCTAATTCCACACTGAAACAAAGCAGCTTTGTCGTTGTGGGCAATTAAATGTTTTTTTTTTATTTTATTTTATTTATTTATTTTGCAGCATAACACAAAACATGATGATCTCAGTTTTATGTATGATTACAAAATGAAAAAAATAAAATAAAGTGAACAATTAAAAATTTAAAAAATTCTAATTACACAGATTCTAATGCCGTTATATATGCTGACCATTTGTCCCATTTTTCTATAAATTCAGCTTCTTTCAATCTTAAAACAAAGGTCATTCTGGTGAATATTTCCTGCACAATGTCCATCCACTGGGTATGGCTGGGTGGCTTAGGTTTAAGCCATCTTCTTGCTATTGCTTTCCTGCCTGCAGACAATAATATCTTAACCAAATATTGATCATCTTTCTTCACATTAGACAAAAGGCCCAGATACATTGTGGCAAAAGATAATGGTACAGAATACTTCAGTACTTTGCATAAAGTAAGGTGGACAGACATCCAGAAAGGTTTTATCGCTATGCAGACCCAGAAGACGTGCGTCTGGTTAGCGTCGACAGTGCCACATTGCCTCAAACACATTTGTTGGGTGGACAGTTGTTTACTTTTAATAGATGATGTGATAAGGAATCGAGGCAATTTAAATTTTATCCATTTTAACAACAAAAAAAACGATGCCATCTGCGTACACCGGTGAGTGACTGAGCGTGAATTGGGAGATTGGTTCCTGGAGGAAAAGAAAACGCTTCGTCTGCCAAATGTAGGTGGAAAATTGAGACCAGTTTAGCGCATAAAACACATTGGAAGAATCGGGTTGAGTTGAATTCTGTCCCGTCCTGCACCTGTCCCAGCGCAGCACTCAGCCCCGACGCCGCTCCGGGCCTCCGAGCCGCCTGGAGCCAGGAAGACTTGTTTACTCCTGCATCCATCTCCATCTGCCACTCACTCTCTTATGTCTCTGCTGGTAATGGACGGTGAACAATCATAAATACAAGGGTGGCCGTACTGGAGCTGGCTGAGTCCAGGAGAGGGTAATATTGACAACCTAAACAAACCTTTGCAATATATTCCACGGTATACACTGTGTTTTATGTTAATTATAGAATAGTGCATTCAAATGGTTCAGGTGTTATCTAACAAGAGAACTGGCTTGATAGATTACACAACATTTTCCATCATAATTCTTTTACAACCTTTAAAAGCTTTGTTAGGGGTTCTTTTTTGGACATATCATGCATTAGGACTGGGCAATGAATCGAATTTTAATCGAGATTTGAACCCCCCGCCTGAACGGATTTCCTCCGGTTTGGCTTTAACCATAATCTAAAAGCTTTTTGAAAATAGTGTGAAATAGTGGCGAAACACGAAAACAGAGATGAAAGCGCAACGCAACGAAAGAGTGACAAAGAAGCGGTTTGTGGATTTTTGAGGCTGCAGCTGAAAGCACAGTGGCTAAGATGGACTTCTGACAGTGAATCGTATTTTTGAGCCGTCTTTCATACTTACACTAGGGGTGGGAGATATTGACGAAAATGGATATCTCTATATTTTTTTCCAATATCTCGATATTGATATTCAGACGATATTTTTGCAATCTTTCAAATAAATGTGTGCAAAGTGGCATTGAAGGTCCAGTTGGTCTTTTTTGACTTGCTGTATCTGACCGATTATTGTATAGAATTACTAGTACAAAAAGATATGAGACATTATTGATTTAAAGAGGGGGTATTATGGTTTTTTCAGCCACATAGCACCAGTCTATATCACACTACAATGATGACGAAACCTTCTGTTGGTCTGTAAATGCAGTAAATTAGAATAACTGCCTTGTATAAAATTGCTCTTTCAAAATGGCGGTAGCGAATGACTTGAAATAGGCCCCTGTCTCTTTAAGAACCTCTGACCCTTTCCGACACGCCCCCTCCACACGCTGTCTGTGGCATCACAACAACACTCCGCTTGTCTCAACAGTATTGAAACTACGATCGGTGCATTTTAAAGAGGGGGTATTATGCTTTTTTCAGCCACATAGCACCAGTCTATAGCACACTACAATGATGACCAAACCTTCTGTTGGTCTGTAAATGCAGTAAATTAGAATAACTGCCTTGTATAAAATTGCTCTTTCAAAATGGTGGTAGCAAATGACTTGAAATAGGCCCCTGTCTCTTTAAGAACCTCTGACCCTTTCCGACACGCCCCCTCCACACGCTGTCTGTGGCATCACAACAACACTTCGTTGTCTCAACAGTATTGAAACTACGATCGGTGAATTTTAATTTTTATTGTTGGAAAGGACCTACTGTTTATCACTTTGTGAACAATGGCCACACAGGATATTATTTGGAAACGAACCTTCCACACCGGACGCTTGGAAGGGGCTCTTGCCTGAAAAATAACTGCTGTTTGGAGGCTCTCTCTTTGCATCTGCCATGCCCTATGGATCTCTAACTATACCCCCATGGACGACACCAGGATCTGCAGGAGCCCATACGATTCAAAGACGGACATTATCTGTGCAGGTGGACAGTGGTTTTTCGAGGTTACCCGTTAGCTTGTTATAATCGACTACAGCTCATTGTTGATGAAAAGTCTGCAATAAACCACAAATGTGTAAAGCCAGGCTCATTGTGTGATCATCGTAAAGGCTGCTTCGAGTAGTTGCTGCTTTATTGACGTTATTTGTGCATAATATGCTGCCTGTTTTCAATGAATGTTGTGAAGGTGAAGGTTGTTAGCTTGTCGCGGCTAATAGTGCCTTAGCTCCGGGAGAAACCACTCGGCTACGACTCACTGCAGATGAAATGTGAGCAATAAACTACGAAATCAACAAGCCAGGCTCCGTGTGTGATCGTCATAAAGGCTGCTTCAAGCAGTTGCCTGTTTTAGTGACGTTTTCAATGCATAATATGCTGCGTGTATTCAGTGAATTTTCCCGTTAGCTTATCGCGGCTAGCTTGTTAGCTCCGGGAGAAAACCACTCGGCTACGACTCACTGTAGATGAAATGTGAGCAATAAACTACACAATCAACAAGCCAGGCTCCGTGTGTGATCATCATAAAGGCTGCTTCAAGCAGATGCCTGTTTAGTGACGTTTTCAATGCATAATATGCTGCTTGTATTCAGTGAATTTTCCCGTTAGCTTGTCGCGGCTAGCTTGTTAGCTCCGGGAGAAAACCACTCGGCTATGACCCATTGCAGATGAAATGTGAGCAATAAACTTCCAAATCAACAAGCCAGGCTCCGTGTGTGATCATTGTTAAACGGTTCTTTGTGTGTGTGGTGGTTTTATTGACTTTATGTGTGCATATTTCTCGTTTTCACGTGATGACTCGAGGTTTAGCTTAGCATTAGCTTTCTCCGGAGGCTCTGTGCATCATCACGGCCCAGCGCAGAACCAGACACTGAAATAAGTGTTCTTGTCACCGGTTTTAATCCTGGGTGTTTCGGTAACAGAAACACTGATGTATGTCTTTGTAAAAGTCTGCTGTAACTCCGGTTCACAACACATGAAGCTAATCCTCCATGATGACTCTGTTTACGTCTTAGGGCTAGACACTGCGGGGAGGGGGTTCTGCTGAGGGGCAGTGGTTGGTTACTCGGCTGGTGACGAAAGGTCGGAGGCGTATCCTGGAGGTCGAGGGCGTTTCCTGAAGGAATCAGGCGTTTTATCCCTAAAATGGCCGCCATCAGAGTTTCTACAGATTACTCGAAAATACGTGAATGTGCTAAGGCAACACTTCAGGCATGTTTTTAATGAGGGAATGACTTAATAACATGATGTAAAGCTTGAAAAAGTCCATTTTGCATAATACCCCCCCTTTAATTTTTATTGTTGGAAAGGAGCTACTGTTTATCACTTTGTGAACAATGGCCACCCAGGATATTATTTGGAGACGAACCTTCCACACCGGACGCTTGGAAGGGGCTCTTGCCTGAAAAATAACTGCTGTTTGGAGGCTCTCTCTTTGCATCTGCCATGCCCTATGGATCTCTAACTATACCCCCATGGACGACACCAGGATCTGCAGGAGCCCATACGATGCAAAAGACGGACATTATCTGTGCAGGTGGACAATGGTTGTTCGAGGTTACCCCGTTAGCTTGTTATAATCGACTACAGCTCATTGTTGATGAAAAGTCTGCAATAAACCACAAATGTGTAAAGCCAGGCTCATTGTGTGATCATCGTAAAGGCTGCTTCGAGTAGTTGCTGCTTTATTGACGTTATTTGTGCATAATATGCTGCCTGTTTTCAATGAATGTTGTGAAGGTGAAGGTTGTTAGCTTGTCGCGGCTAATAGTGCCTTAGCTCCGGGAGAAACCACTCGGCTACGACTCACTGTAGATGAAATGTGAGCAATAAACTACACAATCAACAAGCCAGGCTCCGTGTGTGATCATCATAAAGGCTGCTTCAAGCAGTTGCCTGTTTAGTGACGTTTTCAATGCATAATATGCTGCTTATATTCAGTGAATTTTCCCGTTAGCTTGTCGCGGCTAGCTTGTTAGCTCCGGGAGAAAGCCACTCGGCTATGACCCATTGTAGATGAAATGTGAGCAATAAACTTCCAAATCAACAAGCCAGGCTCCGTGTGTGATCATTGTTAAACGGTTCTTTATGTGTGTGGTGGTTTTATTGGGTGAAGGCACGCACATCCACAGTTCTAAATAAGTGTGCAGGATCAAAAAATGGAAAGTGTAACAGAAACAAATAAATAAAAGATCCGCACAACTTCGTCGCTCCAAAGCTTATTTTAATGCTCACCAGACAGTGACGTTTCGGGCCTTAGCCCTTCTTCAGACAATATTGTCTGAAGAAGGGCTAAGGCCCGAAACGTCACTGTCTGGTGAGCATTAAAATAAGCTTTGGAGCGACGAAGTTGTGCGGATCTTTTATTTATTTGTTTCTGTGGTGGTTTTATTGACTTTATGTGTGCATATTTCTCGTTTTCACGTGATGACTCGAGGTTTAGCTTAGCATTAGCTTTCTCCGGAGGCTCTGTGCATCATCACGGCCCAGCGCAGAACCAGACACTGAAATAAGTGTTCTTGTCACGGGTTTTAATCCTGGGTGTTTCGGTAACAGAAACACTGATGTGTGTCTTTGTAAAAGTCTGCTGTAACTCCGGTTCACAACACATGAAGCTAATCCTCCACGATGACTCTGTTTACATCTTAGGGCTAGACACTGCGGGGAGGGGGTTCTGCTGAGGAGCAGTGGTTGGTTACTCGGCTGGTGACGAAAGGTCGGAGGCGTATCCTGGAGGTCGAGGGCGTTTCCTGAAGGAATCAGGCGTTTTATCCCTAAAATGGCTGCCATCAGAGTTTCTACAGATTACTCGAAAATACGTGAATGTGCTAAGGCAACACTTCAGGCATGTTTTTAATGAGGGAATGACTTAATAACATGATGTAAAGCTTGAAAAAGTCCATTTTGCATAATACCCCCCCTTTAAACATTAGGGCAGGGCGATATGAACAAAAATGTATATAACGGTATGAAAAAGAAATATCACAATAACAATGTATTTGGCGATATCATTTACACCAAACAAAATACTTAAAGAACAACTAACCCCCAAATCAACTTTTTTTTCTAGCTAAGTTGTATAAATGGGTATCTTATAGTGTTATCTACGTGTATATGTCACTATTTTAACAATTTAGTGCAAATTTGTTGAAATCCTGTCTTTGTGTCCCAAACCGTCTGTGTGGCGCCATCTGCAGCGAACTGTCGGTACTGCATTTGATTTTTTTAATTCGGCACCCAATTAGCGGAGGGGATAGAGATGATGTCAGGAGGTTTGAGATGATGTCACGGGCCCTGCCGCTCTGGGCTATAAAAGGGCTCAGTCTCGCTCACGCCCCCACAGCGAGTTGGTGTTGGAATAACGAGAGAATATTATCATCGATTGTCAGGTTTGCGATTAGTTGTCATAGCATTTAGGTAGATTTTATTAGGATAGCTTTTTTATTATAAATAAGTGTATAGTTTTAGTAGTGTTAGTTGTTGAATATTGTAGTTGTAGTCACTAGTTGCTTTTATTGTTAGATTAGTTAGCTCAGTTTAGCTTAGGGCGTTTGTTAGTATTGCTTTTAGTGGTCTATCGTGTATAATTTAATTGTTAGTTGTTAATTGTACTGTGTTAGGATGGGGAGGAAGTGTAGCGTAGTGGGGCTGGAGTTTGCAAAGACCATTTTACGTGCTGATTCCTTCGCCAACTTCACCGAGGTTGAACTGGGCTATGCTAGTCTTCTCCTTTGAAGAGCGAGGCCGTCCCCACCGACACTCCTGCCCCGCCAACAATGTGAGGTGTGTGAGAAAAATAATGATTTACCCATTTTGGATTTGGTAGTAATTGCATTGATTGTAGCTGCTGTAAAAAGAGGCACTTGGTTCACTCTGTCCCGGTCATTCCTGTCAGTAGAAGCTACTTTGCTCACAGATTGAGTCATGTACAGTATATAGAATTTTTATGTGCACGTCAGAATAGATCGTTATTGTAGTGTCTCAAACAAATTCGCCGTTTTGGCCTCTGATAATACCAATCACATGAGTCGTGTAGATCTGTTGAAAAAATATGGCGTGTAAATAGACACTGCAGCCTCAGCTCCAGGCGACGTGTCCCGCACTCGCTCACTGTGGCTGAGGAACAGCAGCCACCGGTTATAAGCGCGTCTACTCGCTGCCCGGGGCAGCCTGCTAATGCATCAGTCTGCAAAGTTACGCCAACACTGTGCGCAAATGTGCATGAGTCTGAGCACCAAACTAATCGAAGTTTGACATGACTGTAGCTTTTGACAGTAGCTACAAGCTAGCCTGTAAAGCTAACGTATAGCTAGAACGTACTGTGTGTCGGAGGCTAAACTGACCGGCTCCGTGCGCGCTCTGCTCCCGTTTGATGCTCGAATGCGGTCAGTGAGGAGAGGGCTGACCACTCCAGGTGGACCGTGCGGTTAGTGAGGAGAGGGCTGACCACTCCAGGTGGACCGTGCGGTTAGTGAGGAGAGGGCTGACCACTCCAGGTGGACCGTGTGGTCAGTGAGGAGAGGGCTGACCACTCCAGGTGGACCGTGCGGTTAGTGAGGAGAGGGCTGACCACTCCAGGTGGACCGTGTGGTCAGTGAGGAGAGGGCTGACCACTCCAGGTGGACCGTGTGGTCAGTGAGGAGAGGGCTGACCACTCCAGGTGGACCGTGTGGTCATTGGGCGCTCACAGATGTGAGCTGTTCTTACGTGGTTTCAGAATCAGTATAGTTGTTATTGCCATTGTTGTTGAACAGGTTCACAAAGTAGGATAAATTCTGATAATTATGTTCATGTTGACAAGTTTTCTGAAGTGAACCAAAGTTTACACCTATTTGGACGCAGCTTTTCAAAATGCCAAACCATTTGGAAGTTTTTAGTAGCCGACTGTAGCCAGAATTAACCTGATACAAATATTTGGTTGATCTGCTATAGGGTGGCATATTCTGAAGTATATCCTAGGTTGTATTCCTATAAATCATCAATACAAACAATGTGTTTGCATGTCACTTGTGTGTGCACTTTATAAATATTATTTATTGTTATGTTTTCAGCCAAAAGTGAGCAGAGAGAAATGTCCAGACTGATCCAGTCATTACAAGGCATGCAAGTGTCCAGGCCAATGTGAAGCCGAGCAGGCGACGCAAAGGTGAAATCTATTTATCCTTTATACAGCACTGTCATTTTATGTATAAAACAGTCTACACTTTTGTTTTTTTATATACTGTAGTTAGACACAAGTTGTGTAATTACTGCCATTTTAAACGTGTTTTTTTTGTTTGTGTTTTGTACAGCTACTCAAGCCCGGACCGCTTACACAAGCGTCGGTTGTGGGACTGAGGACCTGATGGAAATCCCTCTTCCTGACAGTCCCAGAGCAGCCTCTACATCTTTAAAAAGGAGAAGGTGTGAGGTGTCAGCGTCTGACCCCAGCTTCCACATCGATGACAGTGCCAGCACTGTGAACTGTTCAAGGTACAAAGGAAATCTAGAGTTTTAATTGAAAAAATATATACAGCGTCCTGGTTTTTTGAGGGATGAAATATCCTTTATTTTATATAGCATTCCTGCTGAAGTCCCTCCACACAAGGACAAAGAACATATTGTTCTTGAGGACCAACTGCTGGAGCTGTTTAGGCGATGTCCTGTCTGGGTCACTCAACAGTGTCCTCGCTGTGAGTTCTCCAGTCAGTGGTCCAGTCAGCCCATGGTGAACAACATCCCAGCTGGAAACCTACAGCTCTGTGCTGCTGTGCTGTTCACCGGCTCATCCTTTAGCCAGATTTCAAAGGTACTACAAAAACATTTTATTTTTCCATATATTATCCGATGATAACAGATGTTTTAATTTTATAGTTCTTGGGGGCCTTCAATATTCAGGGACTGTCAGAGCAATGCTTCTATAGGCATCAGGCAAAGCTCCTCATCCCTACGGTCAACTGGCAGTGGAAGCTGGAGCAGGATGACCTCATCAGGGAGGCTCTTGAAAGCGGCTCTGTTACACTGGGCGGGGACATGCGGGCAGATTCACCTGGTAAATACATTTAATAAACATTTATCTGAAGTATTAAAAGTCAGCTAATGTATAACTTGCATTCATGTAGGACATTCAGCCAAGTATGGCAGTTACACCATGATGAATCTAACGAGTAACAAAGTCATTGACATCGAGCTAGTCCAGGTAAAACATTACAATACAAACATAAATATGTAACTTTGGATAACTGTGCATTATGATAGAACTCATATTCTTATTTTTTTGTCTTATTAGAGCAATGAGGTTGGAAACAGCGTGCGCATGGAGAAGGAGGGGTTTGTGTTTTGTGTCCCAGAGATTGGAAAAAAATGATGCGCTGGGCCAGAAAAGGTGAACGGAGGAAATGACGAGATGGAAGAAAAGCATTGTGAACCATCTATATGAACCATCTCTACTGGTCACCATCAAAGGCTGTGGCTGAGTGGACATCTGGGCAACTACATTCAGAATGTCCACGGTAAACCCCCTGTTCCCTCGCTGTCTTCACAGGCCTTTGGTTGGGGATGATGCAAGAGTGTGGCCAAAATCAAGTATGTGTAATTACAACTACTCCTCCCAATATCTAATTTATATTGATGTATTTACACTTCACATATCAATTTATTATTCTTTGTAATTCTTTATAATTCTTTGTAGGCACAGCAGCATGCGAGAGACTCTTACTCTTTTGTTAACACCACGTTTTTTGAAAGATTAAGCTAAAATAAGCCCACAATACTACACTTCAAATATTGAGGAATCCATAGTCTGATTCTCACAATAGTCTGGGCCTCTTATTCAAAGGAAGGCTGGCCAGGTAATGATTCCTAAAGGTTCAACAAATATTCACTAGTTATTTTATCACTTTGAAATGTTTAGAAAATAGATACTGCATATTAATGTTTATTTGTGAAATTTTAGGGTGCAGTTTGGTGCCTTGAATTATGATTAAAAAAGGCAAATCGTCATAGTGTATCCAAAATTCAAGCGTGGAGACTACACAGTGCGAGCCATGAAGACCAGAGCTATCTCAGGTATGTCACATTAAAAACAACACAACCAATGCTTTTACAAGGACAAATGTTTTGTGCTTTGTTTACAGTCTACTTTGACCAACTAATGGCCCTGCTGTTTGAAAGTGTGGTCGAGGATCCTCTCCCATATCAGGAGCACACAAAGGACCTGTGCCTGAACCATTCTGTGCCCATTGGACAACGTAATAGATTAAAATCAATGTTTCATGCAAGATTTAATTGTGGGCAGTAAAAAAAAAAAGAAGCCTGTATATGTTCTGTCAGATATGTCACAGGAAGGTATATGCAGCACCGCTTTATGTTTCTAGAAGCTGAAAACTTACTGCATGTATATTTATTACAGTTGGTATTGTATAACATAACCAGTCAACTTTGTCTGTTCAATTTGTTTATTGCACACATCTATGTAGACCAAGTGAGTGGCACATGCAGCTCAACCTCAAGTGAAATGTGAGCTGTAAGTTTGTAGTAAGTTTTACCAAAGAAATTGTGCTATAATTTGGAAATTGCACTGTTGTAAGAGCCAGAAGTGCAGAATCAAGTACTGGTACAAAACAAGATCTATAATTTTCATTAATATTTCAATATTCAACTAAAAAAGCATACATATAAATACTTCATTATAGTCTTTACTCTACAGTGTCATCATTCAGTGGTAGTTTAGTGTATGTGTTACGTTGGTTAAACCTTTTAGTTCACTAAATTTAGTAATAGAAATTACTTCAGGCTATTTACTTAGGGCTAACTGGCTCTTTGGGTTCACAATGTTACAGTCAAGCCTTTAGAGAAACATGACCTGAATGATTCTGTCTCACATCTTCAATGGCAAACCAAAAACAATTTCAAAAAGACAGTGTTCCTGCTCAATAATACAGGCCTACATTTATTTATTTGATATGTTTTGTGCACTTTGCTGTAAGAAAAATAATAAAAATCTTTGTAACACAAATAGCCACGTCTCTATATCACACACTCTGCTGAGGACACTGAGATACATCTCCCATGTTCACGTAGACCACAGCAAAAGTCTACATCTAAAATAGATCGGTAAATTCTGAAGCAGCCAGGACAGTTACGTCCCTTAGCTGCGATGCTAACGTCGATCGAGCTCAATGCTAAGCCGCTAGCTTTGTAAATGACAGAGGAATAAATGACCCAGCGCCTCCGGTACAAGGCCGCTGTCTGCCACGATGCCCCCCCTGTGTAGAGAGAGCTGTCGAGCTGTCCCAGTGGAACAAGTTGCTAAATAAGTTAGCTCGCTGGAACTCCATGCTCCCATGGTCGGACTTTGTTTACGAGGAGCGCTGCAGGTGCAGCGTCGAAGTCAGAAGCCTCAAGCCCCTCCCACCCCTCACCCCTCCCGCGTGCCCCTTAGTCCTCCAGGCAACGCCCCCTTTCTGTTGAGATTTTCAAATCTGAGGCTCTGATACTGAGGCTCTGGAAGGAGGGGTTAGTAGTCCTTTAAAAATCAAAGCCTTTAGACCAGGGGTAGGCAAAGGCCAGGCCCGGGGGCCAAATCCGGCCCTCCAGTACAGAACTTCTGGCCCCCAATATGATTTTGAGAAATATGATAATGCAAATACCTGTTAAAGTACACTAAAAATGAGAGAAATAGTGTATTTTTATGGTGTATTTTTTAAATGTCTTTGCAGAACATCCCACTTGGTCATATATAATGTAACAGTGATTCTCAACTGGTGGGTCAGGGACTCAAAAGTGGGTCGCGAGCCTATAGGGAACTTTCTTTCAATATTTTAATATATCTAACACTACACGGAAACACACTGGAGTCTGTTGAAATTTGTATTATACATTGTATTAACATTTGGGTTGTTTTGATCATAATTTCAGTCTTCAAAGCAAATCTACGGCTTGTTCAATAAAAACGTGTGGTAAATGCAATATTTTATACGATATATGACAAATTACAGTTTTATTTGGGTCGCACTTTGTCATTAAGGTATTGGCGGGTCTCGGAGCCGGACCACATTAGAACCACTGATGTAAAACATTGGCATTTACAGAAAATGGTTCTTAACTTTTGGCTACAATGAGGTTCGGTTCGGCCCTTGGTGTTTTGGCTATGATGAAAATTGGCCCTTCATGATGCAAACTTGCCTCCCCCAGCTTTAGACAATGGGGCAAATTCATTTAAAGCTATTTTATTCTATTCATTCATCCAAATCTCTACCTTCATGTGGAAGAACACGGAAGATAAGATAAAAGAATATTGCTACAATATTTGCAACTTCATCTCCATCACAATGAAACACAGTGGCAGGAGACTTGGGATAGACCTGTGAGGGGGGGGGGGGGGGGGAGAGCTTGCAAGGCAGAGCTAAAACTTGTCCTGAGCCCTTTCCTCGTAAATATGAGCGACTCAAGTGACTCCACGCTGCCATGTTGTTGTTTTGACTGTTACGCAGGGGAAGGCAGAAAAAATTGTGGTGAATTGTACAAATTATGAGATATCCAAATTTTGCATATCGTCCAGACACTAATTTGGATGTTATCATCTAAACGATATATCTCCCACCTCTCACTTACACATGTGCTGATTACTAGTATTTCTTTATGTACACAGTTATTATCACCGTGTGAAGTTCTGGCCTTGCGAGGCTCCGCACACAAACCATGCACTCATCGTCTGCCCCTGACGGTCTTCAAACATTCCACTTTTTTCAGCTATTTTGCAAATGTGTGCTCGTCGTTGCTGCAACAGGACAGATTTAGTGCTTTTTAGTCTGGCAGCATTATCTATTCAACTGCTGGTGCAGGAAAGACCGCATTTATTGTTTTTATCCTTAAAACAAAACAATAATCGAATTGAAAATTGAGACCGATCAAGATCTCCCAGCCCTATCATACAAGGTTGTGGATTTAAAACATTCTTTTGGTGCCTCAGCATTGATTTTAAATGGATGTTGATACGTTTTAAATGGACAAAATAAAACGGAGGAGCAGAGCTGGTCAGCATTTCGAATTGGCCTGGAGCATCCTCTGCAGGCACAAGTGGGAACTATGCGTTATAAAACAGTGAATACAAGCTTTCACTTTTGGCTCACGGCATGTCTACAAACCAATGGCAACGCGATGAACATACTTTAAGCGCAGAACTGCTAAATACATTTAAAAAATGAGTCCTGTGATGAATCATGGGCTTAAACATGCCTAAGACAGTTGTGTGTTCCCTCAATGATGCCAAAAATACAAGATCGGAGCACTTCAGAAACCAACGTTTTCAAGACAGTTGTTAATGACAATAGACCATATGCACCTAACCTCCCAAACAACCATTTCAATATGATCTCATTGCCCAATACCCACTTTGAGATGTGAGGACCAGAACAAAAGTGGAGCAAAAAACAGACACGATTTATTAAACATGAGCTGAAATCCCATCCGTGCTTCTCGTGCTTCTCGCGTTCAATGAATAAATTATGACAAAAGCTTTTTTCTACAAATGGTACTTTAGAGCGAGAGCGATTCAGACGCTTGACCGCAAGGAAATTTGTCTTTTAATTAGCAATCCAGCAGATCAAGTGCATTTTTCCAGCAATGGGGGAATAGGTTACTGTGTCAGAGTGAGCAATACCTGTTTACTGCGGCTCTTTCGGCCTCCTGAGAGATTCTTACATGAGGTTTGATTACAGGCTACGGCAGTGGGTCTGATTACTATGTAGTAATAATTGGTTCTCAAATTCAGGGCCAGGCCGTCATGGCAATGAGGGTCTTAAAGGGACTATACAGAGTTTAAAAATGTTAAAATTATGTGTTTTCCTCCCCCTCACATGTTCCAGCCAATGACTCAGACCTGTTCACCACAACTGCCTCTAAAATCCTGCACTGCCACTCAAAACGTTGTTACTTCGGGTCCGAAGTGCCGTCATGCACAAGCTTAATATAGAAGGCGCAGTTACACGTATGACCTGAGGTGGCAGTAGTGAGTAATATAAAATGGCCAACTTGCGTCTAGCCCCTTTAACATGCAAACTGAAAATAGGGCTACAAAATTAACCGGATCAAAATCAATATCAAAACAATCTCTAATTTCGATAATAATCGATTTTGATTATTACACTAAACAATAACAACAACAACAACAAAAAATAAAAAAAATGATGCTTGTCCGTCCAAAGCGCAGAAAGTCGTCCTGCTCGGTTTGTGTGAGCGCGGCCGATCGGCTGAACTACCAGCGCAGCGTGATAGAACTGTATTTGTCAAAGATAATTTGATTAATTTTTATACGAAGCTCTTAAGATAACGTTACTGATAAGTGCTCACCTTTTGCTGTCGGGAGAACAGAAGTTTAGAAGTCTTTATATCCGTATACCTGTGCACTGGTTTTGTCTAGAAGAGTCAAAACTCTTCTTCCGGAGCAGATCTCAACGGAGCTGAAAGCAAACTCGCTTTTGTTCCCTTCGCATCTCACGTGCTACTGGCAAATACTTTGGTCCGACATAAACAAACAGCGCTGTGTGATGATGTCATCAGGCCGCACATTTGGTTTGCTTGGGCAGGTGTGAGCCCTCAATAGAGGATTAGTTTAGAAACGTGAGCATATTTATTATGATTTGGACATTTTTTTAATTGTCCAACGGAGATATTTAGATGAATAAACTATATATATATTTTTTAAAAGTAACAAATAAGAGTTTCAATCATGATTTAAAATTCAACTACTACAACGGTACGTCTCTATCTCCTATGGTTCCGAAATTATACGCTAAAGTCTATAACATGAAATATATAAAATAGGTGTGCAAACTTGTAAGTTGTAGCTGATCTTTATATCGGTTGGGCCCGGACAAGGCGAGTACATAGATCGTGGCTTGCGCGGTAGAACCGTGTTCAGTGGAACGGTGGCTAAAAGCTGTATGTGCTGCTTTTGAAAGTTCACACTTCCCTGTGATTGGTTCAGTCAGCCAGTCGCTCATTCAGAGCATCACAGAGTACTACAAAAGGTGAAGTTGGTGGGAAAAAGTATTTGAACATACTGCTGACGACCCCCCCCCACTAAATAAAACACTTTGCTGTAATTTATAACATGCGTGCATCAATGATTTGTATTTTTAGTGTCTGCAGTTACCCACTACTTAAGCCTGGGCTCCTCTGAGTCAGACCTACAATTTACTTACACTGCAATCGGGGCTAACAGAACCAAAACACAACAACCTATTTGCAACACAGCGGCTTGGCTTCATCATGTACTTTTTATATCCCACACATCATCGACATTGTCTCCATTTACCTATAGCGCTGGCTTCCTTGCATTGAGTTTGAGCGCGAGGGATGCAGCCTAGACAATACCTACAGGGGATGTGAACAAAGAGCGTTTCAGAAAAGCAACACCTAAGCATTCCGCGGCAGCAATGGCACCCGCGGCCCCCGCAGCTCGACTGGGATATTTATAGCAGGCGGCGCGGTGAGGACTCTTTGTATTAGGATGAATGGGGTTTAATCAAGAAGAGGCGACCGCATACCCAGCTAGGGCTGCAAAACAAATCAAAATTGCGACTTGAATGAAGGATCTAGGAAGTTTTTATTTTCATTTTTCCCCCCCATTTAACAATAAATTATTTTTTGTTGCATAATTTACATATAGCCTAAACTGAGACAATGTTATTGCTCATGAAATATTTGCAACTGATTCATTATGCACTTAAAACAGAAATGAATTAGGGCAACAAGCACCTTTTAAAATCCCTTACAATCATTAATCTCCTTCAAAATAGCCCACGTGGTCATTTATATTATTTACAATAATGTTAATAGTCAATAATAGAATACAATAATCTTAATAATCTTTTTTATATTGTTGATATTGTGTCTTATCCTTGTACTATCCATGGTTTATGATACCGATACCTTTTTTCGATACCTATGCTAAATGATATCATCGGCCATATAGAACCAACAGATTAGTGATGTTAATTTATTCCTAAACTTTCTTTAGGTTGTTTATTTTACAATTAGCTCGGAGTATTGTCTACTGTTCCCAATCCCAGTCCTAATGTTGACCAAAGCGGTGCGTTATTTGAAGGCGTCGACAGGTGTTTTTAGACTGGAATGCGGGCGGAGTTATGTGCTGATTTGGTTTTAAAACACTTTTCACAAGTCTGTTACCAGAAATAAAGCTAAAAAAACAAAACAAAAAAAGTTCACCCCCACCTTACAATACAAAAATCTTGCTGGTTGATGAAAAGCAAAAAAAAGGACAAAATTGCAGTGGAGGCAGTAGCTCACTGGGCATCTTCACCGCTGAGAGGAATGAGTTAATGCCTCGACAAAGAGCTGCATTGTCCAAGTGCTTAGAGTCTGGGTATTAGGTATAGCCTTTGCCTGAAAGATTTACCTGTCCACGGCGATTCATGTTTCTGATTAAAAAAAAAAAAAAAAGACAGATAGAATGTCTCAAGCTGAAAAGAAGAAATCAGGAAGAAAAAGTCGCTTCTTAAAGGGTTTGATCATCAAGCTCCCCTGTAGTTTTGCATTGCTCCGTATGCAAAGGAGTGTATTTGGATGAACCAAAGTGCTGTTTACTCACAGAACTGAATGCTGAGGCTGAGGATGGCCAGCGCAGCCGCACCCCCCACCACCAGGAGGAGGAAGCGGTTACGAGCCTGCATCATGTGACTCTGTCAGCCATCCAGCCCGCCGCCCTCCGTACCTGGGACCTGCACAGGAACGAGAGGCGACAACATTTCAATGGTGTTTTCTGGGATTCTCTGAGAACAGTCACTGCCCTTACAAAAGATTCAGTCCAATATTCAACAAAATAAGGCACTCCACGTGTTCCAGCAAACTTCAACTGTGTGATAGGGCTGCACGACTAGCCTTTACCAAATCGAAACTGAGGTTTTAGCTACTGCGATTACCTAACCTCAAGGCGTTTGATTGTTTTTTTTTCTTCTTTGCGCCTTCACCGGTTGATGATAGACATGTTCGCCAATCAGAATGATCGAGCTCTGCAGTCACTGAAAACATTGCAATAAGGTTTTTTTGGACAAAATCGTGCAGCCCTTCTGTGTGGGCCTTCAGCTCCCAAATATTTGAACTGTTGTATTTACGTGTCACTTGACTCTCTCTTCAAACGCGTCAGCCTGGCTTTCCAGTGTTACATAGTTTCACTCAGATGTGAACTTTTATTTTATTTTTTTCTTCCTCCACTTCTATAATCCAGCCAGCTCCATAAGGCAGATCAAAAAGCAAAGCAGGGGTTATGCAGAAAACCAGGGGAGGATATGAGTGTAGCCCTAAAACCTACAAACCTGCCATTACACAGGCTAAAAATACTTAACAGCCCGGGGAGTTAAGCCTGCGTCTGACCGAAGGGATGCTGCTGCTGCTGCAAGTTGTTCATTATCAAGTGTGTGCGGGCGGTTCTCAAACTGTGGGGTGGGGCATTACAACTGGTTGGTAAGTATTAGGCCTGAAAGATATATCGTTATTGTATCGATATCGACATAACATTCAAGATATAAGTATTGAATATAAACTATATAGATTCTCATCAATAAAACTGCACATTTGTTTTAATTTTTCTGAAAAATGCTTGGTTTTCACCGAACCCGTAGTTCAGGGGTGTCCAAAGTGCGGCCCGGGGGCCAAATGCGGCCCTCAGACCAATTTTTGGTGGCCCTCTGCCTTTTTGCTGAATCGGGACACATCATCAGAGATAGTCCTTTTTATTTGAAATGTAAAAATTCTACACAATTCTAACCAAACAACTATCCTTGTACTGTGAGACAGAGCTGGCATGAAGGTTTTGAGCAGAAATAAAGGTGTGGGGCGCAATTTAAACCTCTGCTGGTCAAAGGTTTTGCGGCACTAACCACCGATCTATGGCCCTTCACCCTGTGTACGCTTCAGTATGCGGCCCCACAGGAAAAAAGTTAGGACACCCCTGCCGTAGTTCTATCGTATCGTATCGACATCAAGATATCTGGCATGAATATCGAGATATGAAATTTTGTCCATGTCGTTCAGCCCTAGTAAGTATATTGGATTATTATTACAAGATAATAATTCTGTTTACATGTAAAAGTGGAGAGCAAACTGGCCCAAAACATATACAATTTAAGAAGAAATGAAATAAATACATACATAAGCCATATGTATGCAAATACGTATACATACATACATGTGCTCGTCATACAATTAGAATATCATGATTGCATTTATTTCTGTTATTCAACTTAAAATGGTAAACTAATATATGATATAGACTCATTACATGCAAAGTGACGTATGTGTTTGTTTTAATTTTAATGATTACGTCTTCCATTTTAAAATATTCTAATTTTCTGAGATGTTTAATTTGGGGTTTTTACAAGCTGAGCCATAAAAATCAAATAAAGCTGCATATCTCACTTTGCATGTAATGAGTCTTTCATATATTAGTTTCACAATTTAAGTTGAATAACAGAAGTAAATGCACTTCTTCATGATATTCTAATTATACATACGTATACATTAAATTATATTATATACGTTTATGGTAATTTGAACCAGGCTTTGTACGTATTGTCATTATACTTTAAAAAAAATCTCATTAGAACAGCTGAAAAACAAATGTCCTTTAGGGATATTAAAGAATCTTGAACCTTGAAAAATCTTATTTCAGAAAACAAGTCGTGACACTATCATCTAAGGCCGACTGAACTGTGCACAACCGGAGTGCACGCGATAACAACAACATTACAACAGATGAATATTTATCATCGCGACAATCGACAGTCAAATAAAACGCCACGTGCATCCGCTAAAGTCGCCGATCTCCGCAGTTTGACCAGCTCGTTAACCAGTCGTAACCACGCTCATAACTAGCTTGACTCGAGTTAGCAGCGGTGCGTTAGCCTGGTAATCTGCAGGTACTGTCAACAACAGCACGCGACGATCAAACCCCACAAACGATCATCTTTGTCATACTTTTTTTCCTCCCCCCCCACAAACTTTATCCCGTGCTACGTGTTGCTTCCATCCACGTCGGCGTCCCCCCCCCCCGAAGAGACAGCTTTGTCCAGGTTAAGTCACGCAATTTAAATGAATGCGTGAATGTTTTATGAAGACAGATATCCGTGCAACAGCAGAGCAGAGTTGAACAGAGCACACACGTGGGAAAGGGGAGAGTGTGCTCTTTTTACCTGCATAAATGCGTCGCAGAGCCGCAGGAGTTCAGCCGGAGACTTGAATCCACCGCTCCGTGTTTCGCCAAGTACGAACTCCGCAGACCCGTCAACCCGACAGACTGAGCGGAGAGAGGCAGCCCGAGGCAGCGGGCAAGTCAGCGACAAGACCGGAGTGTGACTTCCGGTCAAACCTTTCAAAAATAAGACTATACAATATAATGAAGAAGGACAAAAAAACAATTCAAATTGGGAACTAAAGACAATTTTAAATAGTCAAATTATCCTGTAAATGCACAAATTTGTTTGTTTGCTCTTTATATGTTTTGACTTTTTAAAAATAAATCCATAAATTTGAAAAAATCCATGGTCATGGACATTTGTGTTCTTATTGATCAAAACATCTATACATTAATAGGCTATAAAATCAATAAAGTAGTGAAATAAAAATGGATATGGATGGCATGTCAGCTCCAACTGACTGAAGGCCAGTTCATCCACCTAGCTGTCAAGACTCTCCTCCTTCCCCCTGCTGCCCCATATTCTGTTCATCACCCCTGTATTTAATCATGAAAAAAATTATAATAATGCAAAAAAATACACCAAGGGTTTGAGAGTAGCTTTACCTGAATTCACAATAAAACTAACTATGATATTAACTAAATTAGACAACTGACATGGCTTTACCAAATACATTAACCAGGGCCATACCACCTTTGCTCTGCCCAATCCCGTCAGATCTCAGAAGCTGACCAGGAAGGGCCTGGTTGGTACTTGGATGGGAGATCGTTTGGGAACACCAGGAAGCCTGGGTGAATGTAGTGAGTGAGTGAGTGAGTGAGTGAGTGAGTGAGTGCTGGTGGTGGTCGGAGGGGCCGATGGCGCCGATTGGTAGCCTTGCTTCCGTCAGTCTACCCCAGGGCAGTTGTGGCTACATACATAGCTTATTATTATTTAGATTATTATTATTATTATAATAATAATTATTATTAATGCAATACTTTTCCCTCAATATGCCACGCTTTCCCTCTTTTCACATCCTTTAACGCTGTTATCACTTATCATCAATGTAGCCTAAAGGTGATTATTTGAAAAATGGACGATTGGCTGATATGGTGATTTAAATTAAGTTTTATTGAGAATACTAATTTCCGGTTGAGAATTCCGTTGATCTGTGTAGCTTGACGGGCATAAGGCGCCCGTGTGGCTGCTGATGTGAACCGTCTGCTTCAACCAAACACAGCCCCACTGCGCCATCACCTGGACCAACATCGGTAATGCAGACACGTTACTCCTGCTTCTCTTTTTGTTCAGCATATGGGACCTTCACAGTGGAAATAATTGTGTGACCAAGAAGTGAAGTAGCACCGGGTATTAAAAAAATAATCCTGCAGGGAAAAATTACACTTCGGTAAAACTGTAAGAAAATTGTGGAGCGAGCATATGCAGTGCGGGAGGAGTGAGATTTCCTGCTGTGACAATGTGGTGCAGTTCTGCTGAGGTGCAAATCTGTCAAAGCCTAGACTTATACATAAAAAAGCTATTTCTCAAAATTAGAATAGCTGTCAGTACGTTAATAATTTTAAACATTGTGTCAATGTGCAAAAAAAAAAAGTGCTATATCAACCGAGTCGGGCTAAATTGATCAAATAAACCATTAGACTCTAAATGAATTGCTTCTCTGTGTGTTATACAGCCTTTGAGTTTGTTTCAGTTTAGGCATCATTTGGTCCAATTTAGATATATATATTTTTTTATAACAGATCATTTTTAGTCCTGATTTGATAATTGGGAGGTCACATATTTTTTCAGCATCAGAATCAGAATAGTTTGTATCGGCCATTGTTAGTGAACAGGTTCACACACAGTAGATTCTTACAGCATGACATAGTATTATATGTGCCGTTATCTACAACAGGGGTTCCTTCAGACCGTGACCCCCCAATATCACCAGACCAACAACCTGGGGCGCCCTTTCTGTAAAATGAAATGTATAATAGTTTCAATTGCAAAACATTTAAAATCTGCTTTATTAATGTATGTTTAATATATTTTGATATTCGGCTTAAGGCGAGACACTGCAGGTGAATAGGGAAAAAATGTATATTTACAGATATCAATTTGAAACTTTTGCTGTCGATCACTGGCATAAATGTGAATTTTCATATAAGAACAAGGTGTTTTATGCCTAAAATGCCCCAAATTTCCCATCTTTTCGGCGACGAAATCTAAATAATGGATAGAGCAAATGTATGGTTTCATTTTATTGATAAATGAGTTGCCAAGACTTTTTCAGAGGGGAAAAATTTTAGTTAAGTGGAAAAATTTGTAAAAATTTAATCTTCGCCTTATTTTTTGACATTCAAAACTCAATAACTGGGGCTAGGGATTAAATAATAAAAAATCCCTCTGAAAAAATCTTCCAAATATTGTTCAGTCCAAGGCTGGAAAATGTGAAGTCTTTAGGTCCGACTGACGTGGACATAGTGTTGCCACAATGACAGAAAAATGTGTTTTGAGAAAAAGGCCCTTGAAATTGCATTGTCCCATATAATTCTATGGGGGAACATTGAATCAGAGCAATATTTAAACATGTTATTGTGAAGATTAGGCATATTTTCTGTTTCCAGGTGAAAGCTTGTATGTTCAGAGACCAATTTGGGCCAAAACCTGAAAACTGAAAAAATTGAGTTTTGCCTGTAGTGTCTCCCCTTAATTTCACAAAGGTATACTGTTCTCAATCATAAATATACACCAAATGTAATGTTATGAATTAAAATTGAAATCATGTTGCGACCCCCACCACAATGTTCTGCTGCCCCCCTGAAGGATCCCGACCCCCACATTGGGAACCCCTGATCAAATAACTTCAAGGTTAAATTCTTTGTATTGACACTGACCGTTTTACCAACTTCTTTCCTCTGCTTTAAAAAAAAAAAAAAAAACTTTAACTACATTTCTGCCATATGTCATGATAGCAGTCGTCGTAACGGTCGTAAAAAGGAATAGTAAATCAATACAACCTTTCTGCCCCTGATTGTGAAAGCGTCCCATACAGTTGCCCTCTGTTTGCTGTTAATCAGTGTCATCCCTCCTACAGCACGAGGCACTGTCTGCCCATGAGCTCTCTGTCAGTTCTGCAGAGTTAACGATCCGAGCCGAACTAATGACCACAAAAGTTCAAATGAAAACAAGCATCATAACTAATAGAACTGAGTAACTTCATCACATTTTTTTAACAATGCCCCCCTCACCATTTGACTAAATGTTATGGATACAAAGCAGTGAGGAGTGTTTTACAGTTTGCCCTAAGTCTAAGCACCATACAGCGGTAGCTTGTCCATAGTTCAACTTCTTTAGTGGTAGTCGTAATATCAAGAAAAGCAACCTGCCTTCAATGAAGTTCATTCACTGCCGGCGCTTTTGCCACACAAACTTTCCTGTCCTCGTTTTTCATTATATCCATAAATCTTCCATCTCTCTCTGGGCCTCCTGTATACTTCACTGTTTGTAAAGCTCAAAACATTTTTGTAAAGCTCTAAAATTGTTTGTAAAGCTGTAAAATTGTTACTCTAAGCTCAAAGGACAAGAGTAACTACAGAGCAATTTGCGATAGTGCTGGGAAAGTTACTTAAGAATTGATATATTTTCTATATTAGTGATTACAGCGCGAAAAATCTAATATGTTTGTATTACATATTACTGTTTCAAAAATATAGCTGAGTTACACTACTTTGAGTTACTTTTGAGTTACTTTTGAGTTACTTTGGGCAAAATCTAAACTGAAAATAGTAATAATGCCACTGAACAAAAGTGCAGTCAGAGATTTCCTTTTCCTTCACTTTCCCCATTCTCTTGTGTGTTTTTTTTGAGGATATTGACTACAGGCACCTGCAGATCTTATACACCACTGTCCAATTTGATCTGGCATGCTGCATTTTATTTGTGGGGAGTTTGGCATTGATTTGTTCATGCATTTAAATACTTGTGTAACTTGAGTTACAGTACTTGCAATGTCCATCCATCCATTTTCTTCCGCTTTATCCGGGGCCGGGTCGCGGGGGCAGCAGTCTCAGCAGAGATGCCCAGACTTCCCGATCCACACACACCTCCTCCAGCTGTTCTGGAGGGGGCCCCGAGGCGACACCAGGCCAACTCGGAGACATAGTCCCACCAGTGTGTCCTGTCTATAACTATGACTTCTAGCAAACTTCAAACGGGATTTCTTATGGCCTCCTTTCAATAATGGCTTTCTTCTTCCACTCGTCCATGAAGGCCAGATTTGTGTAGATACGACTTATAGTTGTCCCATGTACAGATTCCCCCAGCTCAGCGGCAGGACTTCACAGCTCCTCCTTATCTTGGGGCACTTGGTTGTATTTCTCACCAGTGCTCTCCTTGTTCAGTTTGTTAGTTTACGTGAACAGCCGTGTCTTGGTAAGTTGGCAGTGGTGCTTTACTCTTTCCATTTCTGAATGATGGATTGAACAGTTGCTCCGGGAGATGTTTAAATCTTGGGAAATCTTTGTATAACTTAATGCTCCTTTAAACTTCTCCACAGCTTCATCCCTGACCTCTCTGGTGCTCCTTGACCTTCATGATGTTGTTTAGTGACCAACACACTCCGACCACAGCTCTGAGGGCCTAAAAGAACAGCTGAAATTATACTGAGAGTAGATTACACACAGGTGGCCTCTATTTAATGGTTAGGCCAAGGTGTGAACATTCTGGAGTCATTAGAAATGTTTTAAAGGCAATTTAATGCACTCAGAAAATGCTGTATGAATACTTATGCACGCCCCACTTTTCACTTTTCTTTTTTTGGAAAAATAACAGAATCATATATCATTTTGCTTTCACTTCACAGTTGTCTGTTACTTGTGTGTGAACGTTCAGTAAAAAAAATCAAAATAAAATCTTTATGTTTAGGGCTGTAAACATGACAAAATGTGCAAAAGCTCAAGGTGTATGAATACTTACGAGAGGCACTGTTATATTCCTTAGTTACTGAAAGAAGTAATATATTTGTGTAACTCGTTACTTTTGTAAAAGTATATGCTGTATTGGAGAAACAAAACAACAGTTACAGAAAAGACTGTATCAGCACTTAAAGCCACAAACCACTGTTTTGAGGACGTTAAAATTGAAAAACATTTGGTTTGAAAGAGGGGCCAATGAAGCAATTTCCACAAAACAAAACAGAAATATCAGACTGAGATTCCATCTGTCCCCTCTGTACAGCAGCCTCCACCGGCCCAAAACCTGCTAATGCTAACCAGGCTGAAATAAGCCTAGGTCAACTCCAGCAAAAAATATTAGTTAAAAGAGGAAAGACCTCACTTGATCTTTTTTCATACAGTCTACGCATCATTGGAAACCCTCTGGTAAAATGGCACCCGTATTGATGTCATTGGGCGGCTCGCGAAGCTTATTATGGTCATGAGAATATTATTGATTATTCCACTCCCTACAGTGGACAGTTAAGGCTCTCACGCAGCTGTAATATCTGAAGGTACGTCGGTCACAAGAGCCGAGCTGGTGAACGTGCTCCCACTTATGACATGCCTTTCCCCTCCAGCTCCACTCTGTCCCAATCAAAGTAATGGGCCCGGTGTGACAGGGGTGCTGTGGGTGATTGGGAATGGCATGTGTCTGTCTACGTTGCCATGTGGAATCCCTTAAATCAATCACTGTTTCCTGACGTGCTTTTAAGTTCGTGTCACGGCAGCAGCAGCATACCTCCATGAAGAGCGCGGTTGTAGGACTTATGGTGGCGTTGATGCGATTTAGAGGGAATCTAAATCACGCATGTCATCCCGGTGTCTAAAGGTCATGGGATGTTCAGGTGAGGGTGGGTGGATGCTTTACAGAATTGTGCCGCAAAGAAAGTATTGTGTAACCCCTTAACTCCCACCTGAACCGATTACATTTTCTCCAGTTTGGCTTAACCCCAGTCCAAAAGCTTCTGGGAAAAAAGCTGTGAAAATAGCAACAAAACTGAGACGAAAACAATGATGGAAATGTGAAAAAAAAGGGAGAAAAATTTATGAAAAAGAGGCAAAAATGTCACAAAAAATGACCAAAATTTGACCAAAAAAATTACAAAAATGTGACAAAATGTGACACAAATTTGATACAAATTTGACAAAAAAATGACACAAAAATGACAAAAATTTGAAAAAAAATGACAAACATTTGATAAAAAATTGACGAAAAAATAACAGAAATGTGACAAAAAATGATCAAAATGTGACAAAAAAATGACAAAAATGTGACAAAAATGTGATAAAAAATTGACAAAAATTTGACAAAAAAATGACAAAAATGTGACAAAAATGTGATAAAAAAATTGACAAAGAAATAACAGAAATGTGACAAAAAATGACCAAAAAATGATCAAAATGAATGACAAAAATGTGATCAAAATTTGACAAAAAATTGACCAAAAAAGGACAAAAAAAGGACAAAAATGTGACAAAAATGTGACAAAAAGTGACAAAAAAGTTACAAAAATGAGTTGAATACCCAACAAAAAAATGATGGAAAAAAAAATCTGATGACGTGAGGAAAAAGATCCTCTCGGCTCAGGCGGGAGTTAAGAGGTTAAGGCACTACACCTGATTTGACTGTTTTTTCTAGTAATATAATGAAATTTCCTATCGGGCCTTTAATGCCAATTATGGTGCTTAAAAGAGTAAGACTTTTAAAATGCTACTCAATGTCTGACTGATTTATGTTTCATTTACAGTGTTTGGACACTCTGCTTAAGCTTTCTTAACAAATTCATTTGGGGTAAAGTATTGCAGTTGATTAAAACATATCGCAATACTTGAACAGTTGAATATATTATATATATCGTATCGGGCCCAATGTGTCGGGAAAAATACTGAATTCGACTAAACTGTACCTTCCCAGCCCTAGTGGTTCTACTGGCAATTTCCCTCAGGGTTCAAACTTTTGTGGCTTCTATTTTAAGGCATATGTAAATACTAGCTGTGACCCGCCCTATGACCGGGCCTCTGCTACTCTCCGCATTTGATGTTCTGAGCTTAAACCAATGGTTGTGTCCGAATGTCCACTCTAGTCCCTAACCCCTCATTCATAGACCCCCACTATATAGTAGACCTGTGATTCCCAACCTTTTTCCATGAAGCCCCTTCCCCTGCACATGCTGTAGTCTCCTCACCCCCCGTGATAATTACTTATTTCAAACAAATAAACTGAAATGGGAGTGTTTAATGCACCTGTCGTCATATTTGATGAATTTTCTCCAATAATAAATATCACTTATGCTGACCTGACCCTCTGACCAGACAAAGCTGAGCCCTCTGCCATCCCAGCTGGGTTCTCCTCTGACGGTGCATTGTAGAACATACTTTTTTTTCTCAACTTGTTTTCAGAGGTCATCGCGTTTTGTACCTAGACTCTTGAGGCCAGGCCTGTGAAGAGCTTTGATCGAGCTTTGACTGAGTTCTCAAAGACAGAACTCTTGAAGCATGAAAAAAATGCAGCAGAAGAAACGTTTCCTCTGGGTGCACCATGCGTAACACCAACAACTTTTCCCCGATGTGAACGTGTACTTCATGCACTTTGTTTGAAATCGCGTGGCCACATTAACCCCCTGCACTTGTTTTGATGGTAAAATAGAGAACGTTCAACCTTTTTGCTCGCGTGTCCTGGTTGATTATTACACAGTTGTTGACTTTTGTCGCACGTGTTCCTGAAAACACTTGTAATGAAGGCGATTTGAACCTGAAAACTAGCTCGGTCAGGCCGGTCTTGCATTAGAAAAAGTATTCATTTTGGGATAACGTTTTGTTGTTGCTTTTAAGAATAAACCTTTTGGCGTGACTGAGTAGTCGCCCTTGTGGATACAGTCTCCTAATAAGGTGACCGTGATCCTGCCTGAAGTTAACTCAGCGAAAGGGATTCCCCAAATCAATGTTCTTTATAAGGCAGCACCCTAATATGGTCGCTGCACGGCACTGGGCACACGCAACAGGAGTGAGGCTGCACACGCTTGAGGAAAGTACGGGGACGTGGTGACAATCCGATCTAGTCCACGACATAAACAAAAAAGATGCTTTTTACTCAAGACTCAAACAAAAGATTATATAAATTTGCTTGAAATGGAAATGTTATGAATCGTTTGGTAAAGCATTTTTGTTCTTTTATCGGGTGCCCTTCTGTTGAATCTCCTGGGCCATCCAGGAGATTCGTCTGTTTGCTTTCAAAGTTCACACACTTTATTTATATTCTGAAAATTGACCTCTCTGTGAAGAAAAAAGATAAAAGAAGTTTGAGGGCGCTGTTTGAATAAGCAGTACCTAGAATGTGGCATGGCATGTGTGCACTGTAAATAAGAAGATGTGCAGTGTTTTCGCTGCTAGCATTGATTTAAACAATATGTTTTCATTGGGTAAAGAGGATAAAATGGGAGTAAAGCAGAAAAAAAAAAATGGAGTGAAAGCAGTTAGAACTGAACTCACCCTGATATAACAAAGATAAGATAAGACAGCCTACTTTACTGACCTTAAAATTTCGCTTTTTGCCTGAGACCAAAGTAACAAGGGCCCAACTAGGTCAATTTAAAAAAAATATATATATCCACCAGATTCCTACCTGGGATGGGTGAGATTTCCCATATGACCGGGACTGCTGTTTGTTTGCATGTAGACCGTTCGCTCTGATCCACTTTAGGGGAGTAGACTATGTGGGAACACGAGCTGTCACAGCTGCAACAAAACTACGAGCCGCGTTTAGCTGCTCACAATAAACTGATACTGAGAATGGCACCGTCAAAACGTTTTCTGAACCGTGGGCATATCGGCCAAGTCGTCTCCACTCAACCTTTTTGGATATCTTCTAATTCTGCGACCTGTCACAAAGTCTTTACTCAGATTTGGGTACTTTAGGTTTAGAGAATGGATTGTCAGCATAAAAAAAATGAAACTGGGCTCGGGTCATGTCACTCGTACAATGTGAGCAGGTCAGTCGTGTGTGTTATCGCTCCGTACAGTTCAAAACACCTCCGTTGGACTAAGGCTCTTCTCGTTTGGCATGTTCAAAATCCCCCCAAACATGTCGCAGTGTGAGCCCAGCTTTGGCCCAGAAGCATGTGGCAAACACTGCATGTTCCAGAGCCACAAATGTCACTGTCTCTGGTTGTGCGAGGACATCTTTTCGAATGTCACGGAGGCTGATCGTTTAGAAAATCTTCTTGAAATGTTGAAATCAACCTCTGTGCGAAACGAAGTGCGAAAAGTCACCCTGGAAACCAAAGGCTCAGCGCGACTTCTGGCATCTCACCGGAAATGACTCCCATCCTCGTTTCTGCATGAGCCACCCCGACAATAAGGTGGATAATTTGTAGCCTGTGAAAAAAAAGTCCCTGCATTGGTTACAGTCAGTAAATGGTAACATTATTAACCAATATCGGTGTCACATGATCCTAAACTACAGAAATGCATTCATAAAATGAGGAGCGGTGCGGAATTTATTCAGCTGTCTAAATTGCAAAACCTAATTGTTGGCTAATCTCTGACCTTTACCTCCACTGAGCCCCTCCCATGTTAAAAAAGTACACAGAGATAGCCTGCATGTGTAATATTTGGGTCATGTTTAAAAATGGATTTCAAATCGAGGCTACTGTGCTTGTTCCATAGGCCTATTTCGTAATTTCATGCCACTGCGGCCAGGTCTATAAACGTACGGACTATTTGCTCTGCAACAATAGTCCCTCTGTTGAAGAGACGGCGATCTGATCCAAGACCAGCCTTCTTACGTAACTCGTGGTCTCAGTTGCTTTCTTCAAGGCCATACTAAGTAAAGTAAAGTAAAGAAAAGAAAATATGAAACCTCTTATTTATTTCCTTCTTTCCCCCCCAGCTTGTTGTTGCCAAATGCAAGATGAAGCAACTTTGACATTTAGTTCCATGATACTTTTCCCCCCTTTTGTCCATTTCCCAGGTTTCAGAGCTCTTTTCTCTAGGACCAAAGGAAGTCAGATATAAGTTCTGCCTCTTTATGAATTTAAGCAGCCGCTTGAATTAATCACATCAATTCAGGAGTTGGGACAGAAATGTCTCACGTTACTTGAGTAATGCTCATGAGCCCGGATAGCTCAGTCGGTAGAGCATCAGACTTTTAATCTGAGGGTCCAGGGTTCAAGTCCCTGTTCGGGCGAGATCATTTTACGTTGTCAGAGTGAGAATAACCTACATTCTGGTCTTATAAGATCAACTGATGCCACCCTCTCTGAAGGACTGTGAGTGACATGTGCCACAACATTAGCTTTGTCCAAAATTAGCCATTAGGAGAAACAATAGGTCTAATACCTGAGGCTACGTCTACTTCAAGTGACTTAAAGTGCATATTATGACACATTAGACACAGTTTTTGCTAAAAGATTGTTAACACAATTATATTTAAGATTTTACTAAAAAATTTGCAGCTTTCTTTAGTTTGACCATTTTTGTGATGTTTGACTTTCTCATTGGACACTGACAGGAAGTGACATAGATAGAGGACAACAATTTTAAACTGCTGCTGTGCCAACCATGTTATGTTAATGGAAAATTGGTGAGTCAAACTGATAGCTACAGACGACATCCCGTCAGAGAAGCGGGCATGGTCTCGCTGAGGGGAAGGAAGAATCTTTTGGGAAACACAATTTTTTCACTCTTTTTAGCAATTTTCTGGCGGAATATAAAATTATTTATCACGCGGAAACAAAGTCAAGTCCAAATCAGTTCCGTGTGGATGTTTTTGTCACAGCAGATTGTTCAGTAGAAGTGAAAAAATGGCAGTCGTAGCTAGCGTGATGCCAACATGGAGCATCACGTTAGCGTTCCCAGTTTTTTTGCGTAATTATGGGCTGTTGAACCACTTTGCTCCTTCCCATGTCTTTGTGTCTTTATTTAGTATAAAACTTTTACGAACCATTTATTGTTTTATGCAGGTTTTAGTATATTCTTTTTTGTTTTATTTTTAATCTGTTTATTTTTGTGCTAGAGCTAATAAGTATTGTATCTGTTATTAGGATCTCATGTGCAGCACTTTGGAAACATTTTTGTTGGTTAAATGTGCTATACAAATAAAGTGGACTGGATTCATAATAATTGGATTCGGCATTTGTTTAAGTAGTTTTGGAATAATTGGAGGAAGTTTAGATTTTTCTTCGCTTTGTGTTCCCTCTCAACTGCTTCAAACATGACCACATCCCACTTCCTGAAAGTGCACACTGCCGTTGTGTCCTTGGGCAAGACACTTCACCCACATTGCCCCCAGTGTCTGCATTTTGGTGCATGAACGAGAGTTTGAATGGGTGAGTGGATCCTTGTTGTAAAGCGCTTTGAGTGCCTAATGTAGGTGGAAAAGCGCTATATAAGTTGAGACCATTTACCATATACAGGCCAGAGATGTCATATCCATAGAACGTTACCTTTATCTATGTCACTTCCTGTCAGTAGCTTAAAAAAAAATATATATATATAACTTTTCTGCCCAACATTTCTTTTCTACTGTACTGAAATAAAACGATAGCCTATTTATTAGAACAGATGTTATTCATTCAAAGCAGTACTAAGTAACTCTTCCTCCTAGAGGCCATAAGCGCAACTGCAGGTGTAGTAGCAAGTTACGATTTTTTAACTTATTAATTGTCTTGGAGAGTAAATACGACGCTGACAGGAAAGGCGAAGGGAGAGAGTGTTACTGTGCATCCAATTATACAATGGAAATATTTTTTTTCCACTCAAATTTGGCTTTAAATACTGTTTAAAGTGACGTTAGCCCGCCGTTAGCTTTGCCCATTAGCATGTTAGCTTCTTCTTCGTGATTCTATAAGTGTGTATTGCTTTCTCCGGACAGGTGGCAGTCAAGTTGCAAACATGGTTTTCTGGCCAGAGACACCAGGGGGAGATGAAAGACCCTCCAATCATCCCATAAACACTTGTATTACCCTCACAGGGGCTACGAAAAGGATTTATTAAGGTAAACACGTTACTTAGTACTGCTTTAAATAAGTCATATTTCCAAAAGCATTAAATCTGTCATATGCACTTTAACCTGTCCTTTTAGAACCTTATCTACACTGGCGCAGAATGGATGTCATACTTTTCCTATTAGCTTGCATGTTTAACAAACCAGTCATTCCCGTCAGAAATGCGTACAGTAATCTCTGCCCTTCCTCCAAAGTACCAAATAATGATCACGTGAAGGCGGAGTGACAGGGGAGGGCCGAGGTGGGCACGTGTGTCGCGTTGACCAATCGGAGCGCTCGTGTGAGACTACAAACATTGCTCCCTGCTCCCCGACATACCCAGAAGGCCGACACACATGCTCACGTTTTATGCTAGTTTCCCACCGCTCGGACTATCCACCGGTTTAAAACGCTGGCCCAACACAAAGCGGACATTTCCCTCGTTTGAGACGACAAGGCGGTTTGCCCCAACATCGACCCGAAGCGGACGAGACCCGTTAGCTCCTGCGGCTAACGCAAGCTAGCCCAGTTAGCTATAGCTTCTACACTGGCATTGCACATCCTTGGGTTTTTTTCCACTCATCTGACCTCTAACCACAACACAACATTGGCGCATTGGGTCTCTTCCAATCCGGGGTTCCCCTAACCCCCCGACACCAACATCTGTGCAAAGTTACTGCTGCGTGTTGTGGAAAGTGGACTGTCCTTGAATATGATCCACAATGAGCCAACGAGACACTTTAGTACATCTGTTTGCTGGAGGGTAAGTGGATTTCTGTGCTAGAAGGATGCTAACGCTAATGCAGTGTTTGCCACTTCCCAGTGACTGTTTGAGCTTTACATTGTACATTTTCGTGCCAATTACACAGCGTTTGCACATAAATGTTGTTTAGACAGTTGCGTATGAGCGAGCAGAAAAATCCTGTTACATGTGTCTCCTTGTGTGCGCGTGCATGTGTCACCAGCCAATCACAATTACTTTTTTACACACTTAAAAAAAAATCTAGGCAGGCAAGATCTTAAAAAAAAAAAAAATGCACGTTACATCAGCGCCTGCAAACACACGTGCACTTTCCTCAATCCCTCTAAAACTAGTTTTGCAAACCGCAGAGCTGGTGACTAATGCAACTACAGTGGCTGCGTGAAGCTATTGTGGATTGTCACCAAGGCATGGATTAAAGTGCAAACAAGAGGTTGAATTTCAGCTTGCGAAAGTCACTGTGGTGCATTTAAGTTTTGTATCTGTTATGATTTGGTAATGTGGAATAGAGTATATGTCAATCCCCGTTCTAGTGGCCTCCACAGTAAAATAATAAAATAATAAGTGTAAGAGAAAATTGTGATATAAAGAGTGGACGGAAAAATACACAGATATTGAACGATACTAAAACTAATAGATTACTCATTTGTGACAACCCCAGCTTCTTGTACTGTATCATAAATACATATAAAAGTTACTCATTAAAAAGAGGCATTTAAGTTGAAATAGATGCGTAAAAATAGCCCTCTTCATTGTACTGCCCTCGCATGTATGTTTGTTACAAAATTATTGTCTAAAAAAGTCCATTCTAAAATTTCACTTGATAGAAGTTGCCTCGCCGACAACATTGACCCACTTTCCATCGCTTTTTATGGATCAAAACGTTACAAAATGCACTTTAAGTTGGCAACACACGGCCAAATTGCGGCGTGTAAATTGAACCTTTTGGTTCGACTCGGGCTGACATGTTTATTTATTTACAAATTCCCTCAAGCTAAACTCACACTCCGCTTGTCCATTACAATGCTCTTTACACACAGAAGAAATTCTGGCATGACTCCGCTCGTTGCTGATTGAAAATTAACCAATCCAAAGATAGCTACGCTGATGTTTTGATCTGCTCAGACATGACCCAGGACTCCCTAATGCTATCTAGAGATGACATTTTCATTAATCATTAAACATTAATCATCTTTTTTATGATCTAGGGCTGGCCAGTTGATCTGAAACAACAATGCAACTGTAACCATATCGCAAGCATTTTAAATATTATGTCTGACCTGGGAGTGGCTCGAATAGAGTCGTTATTCACAAGAAACACAAAGCATTCCTGTCCGTTTTTCCCACGCAGAGCTATTTCTCATCTACGTACCAGGGCGCTCCAGAATTCCAACAACAACTACTGCATCAGCCGCTAATTTCTTTACGTAAAACTCCACATGCTTGGCGCGTCTATGGTGGTTTGTCTTGTTATCAGTGGCCATAAAGGACAATGGGGTGGATAGTATATTGTTGAAATAGTTGTGGAGCTTTATGTCGAAAATCTAGTTCCAGTTCCGCGTGCACATTTGAAATACGACCAGGAGCATTAACATTCGAGACAAGACTGAAGTATTTAAACAAATAAAAGAATCACATATGTTCTTATAACTACTATTGATAAAATTATGTCTTTTCTTTGACAAAATGAAAAAATTGCAATAATGATGCCTAATTTGCCGTCTTTAATGAACTACTTCTCCTGTTTGTTGCAGATGTGGGGGCACGGTCGGGGCCATTTTGACGTGTCCCCTGGAGGTGGTGAAGACACGACTGCAGTCCTCCTCTGTCACGCTGTACGTCTCTGAGGTGCAGCTCAGCACCGTCAATGGAGCCAGTGTGGCCCGAGTGTCCCCCCCTGGACCCCTGCACTGCCTCAAGTATGTCTAAAGTATATCACTGGCTTTCAGATGATGTGTCAACATGCTGTAGGCCTGTAAGTTTAACTGACACAGACAGTTTTGCTCCGTTTGCCTTGCTGAGTCACTGCTTTTCCTTTCTTGGACCGCTCATGGTAGATACTAATCTATGCAGACCAGTAACGCCCCACAAGAGCTGCGGCTTGGCAGATGTTAAGACCCAGTTGTATGGATGAGGGGATCGACAATATAGTATCGGCATAGTAATTCCAAATTGTTTGTACTTTTTGAGTATTGATACTAAATGTCATTATGTAAAATAAAAGACAACATAGATAAGTCCAAAACACCCCCATAGCAGCAGAATATTGGACTGATCCATCCATATCATGTGACATGAATACTTTAAAGGATGAATGAAACAACCTAGCAGCTCCTATTATAGTTTATGTAATTAATTTCACATTGGCATTGTTAAAGCTGCCTTCGGCTTTTCCATTCGCCGGCCCGGAATTGTTGCATTCCCACATTACATTGCTAGATGCTCCACCCTTGAAACGGCGAGCTAACTTTGTCCTGCAGAAGCAAAAATGAGCTCTACACCTCCCCCGCCTCACAGTGCACCCCCAACACACCCCTCACCTGGTCCTCTTATTTTCATTGTGAGATAAAGTATTTTCTTGTCATGATGTTACAGATCAATGATCAATTATATCTATATTAATTAGCTAATGGAAAGACATTTAACAAGGATCACTGGATTTTGACACTATTCTTGGGACAGGCTGTTTTACAACTTTACAACTTGTGCATTATAAATATTTTATGTCAGTTATTCTTGAAGAGCATTTCATAAACTAAAATACAAACACTTGGTTGCTCCAGCAGTGGCCGATTTTAGTTTATTAGGCTACTAATAATGGGTATTTCTATCAAAGTTTCTGACCCCCCCTTGATTAGAGATGAAAAATATGTTTGCGGGGGTTAAAACTAACTCAGTGGTTGAATTCTCCAGGTTCTCCCCTTCAAATTGATACACAACACAGCATGCCCATATACACCTAGATGTACTCGGTAAAAGCGGTGAGAGCCAAAACTGGTATCGGCTCCGTTTCAGATATATGTAGCCGATGCCCAATATCGTATTTTTTCCAGTATCAGCTCCGCTACCAGTATTGGATCTCTGCATCCCTTACAAAAATGATTCCCGGACAGTAGCGGAAAGCAGTTTTAAATAACCAGTCACAATAATATTAGGGCTTCACAATAAAACGCAAAAAAGATGTATCGCAACGTTTGATGATGCATCATCCGTATCATCTGACAGAGATCAACACATTTTTGCCAACTCCCCCTAAAACTAAAAATGCATTGAGCTTACATGTGCTCAAGTTCAAGTTTATTACCATACAAGTCAAGTACACGATGCCAAAAGTAATGAATTTCGGTTATATTGAAATGGAAATCGTTTTCACAATCCCCCCCATCTAGTGCATCGATCAAAATATTGGTGTAATCTACGTTTTCATAATGAAGAATAACAAGTTTTAGCTTTGTAATTGATTGACATGCATTGACCCATATATAATGACCCAAATAAAAGTGTGGTATCACCCATCATTACCCAGGTGTCTCCTTATCCAGTGTTTATAAAATAAAGATTTGTGTGTTACAGGCTCATTCTAGAGAAAGAAGGTCCTCGATCGCTATTCCGGGGCTTGGGGCCAAACTTGGTGGGAGTGGCTCCTTCGAGGTAAGCTGTTGCTCAGCTTATTTACATTATCCACAAGAGCTTGAGCGAGTGTGACATCGAGAACACAGCCTCTCAGTATGACTTTGCTGGAGGAGCCATAGATTACATAATGCATGGAATTGCAAAAGGAATTTCAGTGTCCGGTAGAATGAGATTAATTCCTTTCCACTGTATCTTTCGAGTTTGGGTCCATCTTTTCCATTACCAGAAGTGACTATTGCGTTGTCAGTGGTCTGCAGTGTTTTGCGTGTGCCCACAGTTGTCAACAGCCTTTGTGAAACACTTTACCAGCAGCTGCAGCGCGGTACAACAGCTTGCCCTTGTCATTAATCACTCTGCATGGAGAATCAAATGCTAATGGACATAAGCAGGGGCTAACGCAGGTACAAGCAGCTGTTGGCGCTAAGCAGACGCCAAGTGTTTTGTTAGCGTGTTAGCATAAATGAACACAGATTGGGAAACATGACGACAGGCTGTTGTTACATAAAAGGCCCGGCCAGATGCACAGGGAGAGACTGTACGATGTGAGGAATGGGTTTTTACCTGTATTAATTCACACATTTATCTTTATCTTTATTTAGCAGCAAAGTATCCAAAACTACCCAAACTTCAGATGTAGGTTGCTTGTGAATCTCATCTAAAGTGCTTTTCTTTTGTCCCAGAGCGATCTACTTTGCTGCTTACTCCACGGCCAAAGAGAGACTGAACGGAGTGTTCGCCCCGGACTCCACACAGGTGCACATGGTTTCAGCTGGACTGGCAGGTGAGCAGATGTGGGATGGGGCGGGGCACAGATGTGAACAAAACGACAACAAAACAACAATTAAACATAGCTTCACAAATGATCATTATTGCACTACTAGAGGGATTCATTAAAAAGCATTCAGTTGCTTTTAAACTGGCATTAAATCAAACATGTTGAGAAAATGATTACATTGCTCAACATTTTTTACTGTACAAATTCATTGAAAATACCAAACTTATGGGTTAAAATATATTCAGCTGCAGTTTTGGCTTATATTTTTCCACTGTTTGAGTAAATGTTTGCAAACCTTAAGGAATGAAATATGCACCAATTTTGGCATTTGTTGAATTAAAATGTAGAATTTAGGCTTTAAAATGGTATTTAAAAGGATTAAATTTGACTTTGTGCTGCCTGTGTTAACCCTGTACTGTGATAAACTGTTACTGACTTTAATGGTAAGTAGTCCTTTGCATTGTTTTGTTTCCTTGGTTTAATGATTTTACTGTCCTCTGAGGCAATATTGATGATATTGGGCTATACAAAACCACTGATTGTTTGATTTGAAGTAGTAGGGATGTAACAATCCATCAAAAATCTATTTAAACTGCTTATAATGTGAATTGATGTAAAAAAAAAAAAAAAAAGTCAAAATGATAAGTTCATTGTCATGTCTTGTAGCAAACTGTAACTTGTCTCAGTGAGAGACCCTTTTTTTTATTTTTTATACAAGGACAAAAATGTAGATGTTACAAGAAACATAAAATTAGTCGTATTCATTTTGTAAAAGAAATCGTGAACTTTAAGTTAAAAAAAAAGTATTTAATTTTGGCTTGAGTGCATCATTATGTCCCTAGTAAGTAGTTCAAGATTAGTAAAAAAACAAAAAACAAAAAGGCAACCATCTACATTCCTACAGAATGAAAACATTTTCTAGCTTTATAAATGTCAGCATTGATATAATATGATGTATTTTGTAATTCAAATGATTGCCTTGGATAACAGTTTCTCTTATTGGGACCTTTGTGCTTGGTAGTTACCTAAAAATAAAAAACGAGGAACATTTTGTTCACCAACGGCCTGCCAACATTACCAAAGTGATGAATGGGTGCAGAAGGCACATCCTGTTCCCGCAGGTGTGCACTGCCGTTGTGTCCTTGAGCAAGACACTTCACCTGCCTGTCCCCAGTGTCTGCGTACACCGGTGTATGAGTGAGAGCGTGAATGAGTGTGTGGTTCTTTGATGCAAAACGCTTTGAGTCCTTATAGCTAGAAAAGCGCTTTATAAATGTGACCACAGCAAAATGCAGGAAATAACGGTTGGAGCTCCTCAGCAGCAGAAGAAGAAACGACCAAAAGTAATTACTCAAAACTCCGTGAATGAAGCAACATACATGTTTTTTTCAGGAGGGATAAACGTTATAACACCGTTTATAGCAACAAATTGATTGTTTGAAAGAATGAAACAAAATCTGTATCCCTCTCCTCCTGGCAAAGGGTTAAAGTGATAGTCTGGAGGCTGAATGTTTTCCAAATTTTATAATATGTGCAAAATCAACCACCTGAGCTTGCATTTTGATGTCAAGTAAGTAATAATATATACATATTTCTTTATGTCCCTCCTTCCTATATCTCAGCAACTAATCTAGTCTCATATCCTCCCGCGTTGACCAATGAGACGAGCTTTTCCTGTGAACCAGCCTGTCTGGTCCAATCCGGACGGAGGGGGAGGAGCTTGAGCGTTTGAAAATTCTGTTCCCGCTCTCCTCATTTTGCAAACCAAGACTGGCTTTCTGGGTAAAGAGGGGAGGCATTTGATTGTTCACTTTCAAATTTCACTCTATCTCTCCTCACTTTGCAAACTTACAGACTATCACTTAAAAGTAGGCCACACTTTGCTAAAGTCGTGCTCCTAAAATCACGTTACGTACACTTTCTGTACATTACCTTTGATCTGAAACTGTGGCGCAGCTTTCTAGGTCAAACATGTGTATTCACAGCCAGAGTAGGATAACCAGTTTTTGAAATGAACCGTGTGCCCCATAGGCTCCTGTATTTGTTATCTAAATGTGTCCTTATGGAAACTATTCTGTGCTTGTATGACCGCGCATTATTACGTCCGGCTTGTAATGTAGGTCAGTAAAGACACTTAAAGCCTGTTCTTCTGTTTACTCATGGACTGGATGAGGTTTAAAAAAGGGAATTTACATAAAAATACTTTGGCTCTGTGCAATAAAATGAATTAAACAGTATGTTGCAACTAGAATTGAATTTAAAGTTACTCCGGTGACCTCGGCACACTTGCCCTCGTGCCCGCCTCTGCTCTTTGGATTGTCGTCGGTCCCATTTTAGCCCCGGTGTCATTCGCTCCATTTAAAATTAGGTCAAGGTTTGACACTCTGGCACACTAACCCGTATCTGTCTGTGGGGCAGATGAGAAGGCGTCAAAAGTAAGGCTGCAACTAACGATTATTTTTCTATCGATTAATCTATCGATTATTTTTTCGATTAATCTATCGATTATTTTTTCGATTAATCTATCGATTATTTTTCATGTTACCGATTATTTTTTCATTTAAAATGAAGAAAAAAACATTGATGTTTCCAAATGGCATGGCTTTAATTTTTTTACTTACTACTAGTCTATTTTCCCCACTTTTTAAAATGGAAAATGGCAAATGGGCTCATTCTCTCACTTCTGGCCCTGACCCACAGTTTGGGAACCGCTGATTTAAAACTAACTGAAACCTGCACCTGACGGTTATTTCTGTCTGACCACTGAGAATTAGCCTGTGAGTCGCCCAATTCGTTATAGACTGTGCACATTCAGAGAACCAGAGTTACTGTAAGTTACTGTGCTCATGAGAACCATGTGGATTCAACTCCTCTTTAAAGGAATAGGCCACCGTTTTTACATACTAAGATATGTTCTTAGCTCACTTTAGTCGAGTTAATATATCCCCGTCTGGTCTTTGTCCGTGCGCTCTGTCACGCAAACGGAGCACATACGCAGCCTCTCCCACATGTCACATAGCTCCGAAAAAGCTCACGATAGAAGCTACCAAGCTCTTCCACGTGTTCCCTATTTAAATAAAGTTACGTGAAGTGTTTTCATGCGAAGTATATTTACCCAGAAATGTAGCATGTCGATTTTATAAGCAAATAAAAAGGGGGACTATATTGTGAGGCGTAATGATACGAGGAGCACAGCGTCCGCGTAGTAACTCCTAAAGACTTCCCCCGCTCACTTCCGTCAATAACCTTTAGGAGTTACTGCTCATTCACTTGCAGACTGCTCCGTTTTGGTTTTATATGCGGCAAAGTAGGCGGAGAGTGCGTGCGCGCTGTCAGAGCCTGTCCCCGTAACAACGCGTTGATTAATCAGTGAAACAACACCGTAGTTTGACTGAGATGCGGGGCCCTTGCAGCCGCGGGTGTTTTCGTTTCACATGTTCGTTCATAGCCGTTGTGCTGTAGCCTGGCTAACGCCAGACTAAAATCACAAGTGATATTGCAGTTCGAAATGATTGGAGCGCACACAGCAGTCTGGCGTTAGCCAGGTTAGTTGTGCTGCTGTGATATGACATTTCCGCTCGACACAGTGTGCATACAACAACATTAATAGGCCGTTTCTGGAAATACTCTTACACTTTTGACGACTTTTGCTGTGCTTTTTCCCCCTCGCTCGCAGCGTCTGCATTACGCGCAGCCACGCTGGAAGTGAAATGTAAACAAGCGACGCGTCGACGCACAAAAACGGCGTCGACGTATTTACGTAATCGACGACGTCGACGACGTCGACGCGTCGTTGCAGCCTTAGTCAAAAGCAGTGTGATGTGTGTGCTAACATGCAGTGACAGGATTATAGATGGCCCCAGGTGCCAAAGGCAAATGCCGAAATGGAGGTAACTTTTGAGTTAGTACGCATAGAAGTGGAAGGAATGTCTAAACCTGCATCTGACGGGTTTTATGCTTTTGAAAATACGACTCTCTTAGATGGATAATATCTGTAAGTAATATCATTTTATTTCAGTGAAGCAGCCAATTAATGAAGAAATGTTTGGCCCAAAAGTTATTTTTATTTGAATTTTTAAGCTCAAGACAGTTTCACTCATTTCCCATAGATACTGATTGATATAATTATATTTGGCAACACAAAATCGCTTGCCTCCATGTCACTTCCTGTCAGTGAGGAAGTGAAACTATAAACATCACAACAATGGAATGGTCAAACTAAAGGAAACCTTATATTTTTGGGGCAAAAAATGTGTGTAATGTGTTATATGCACTGTGAATTATGAGCTAATTTTCAGCTAGATTTACTGTAAATTCTACCGTCTCACGTAAAGCCCATGAAGCACATCTGAACTTTCTCATAGGGGTGCAAGAAAGTTCCGCTTCCTGACCGCAGATTTGTGAGGAATTGGAACAATGAAAATCGTGATATTAATGTTTTCGCTGTAAAAGCTTTTTCTCCGTCTTCTATCTTTGCTTAATCTTTGGGTTCAGTGAATCATTAGCATTTAGATAACACAAAAGAAGGAAGCGCACGTGATAGTTTGGGATTAACTATTTACATGAAATGCCACGTAGCAGGTCATCAGCTATAGATAGTGTAGTTCTTTCTTGTATACTGTAGTTTTAATTAGGGTACAGCTCTAATACTGACACTGATGGTCAGCGGCTTTTCTATCATTAAGACTCCACAGCATATAATTTCAATTTCCTTCTGAGAATAGCCTGATGGTACTAGCATTTACTTTAGCACTTTTTTCTTTTCTTTTTTTGCACATAAACTATTTTATTTCTTCACATTTGACACGTAGAGCAGTTGTTGCTGCTCTGCGATATCTTCCTCGCTAATAGGCAATTGTTTTATCTCTGCAGGTTTCACGGCCATCACAGCCACCAATCCAATCTGGCTCATTAAAACTAGATTGCAGCTCGATTCAAGGTAAGGAACTGCTTTCTCCTGCTTTGTTTCTTGTTAAAATACTTGAATGCACCAACATAAACCAAAGCAAAGGTTGTATAATAAAGCAAAAAGACTAATTTGAAAGGATGCAATGGGCTCAGTTTGTGCACAGAATGTTTTTGGTGAACTTTTTGTTGGATAGTGTGGAGTATTGAGTACAATTAAAGGGATATTTCCGGATTTTTTTTGACATAGCGTCGCATTTCTTAGTTATCCAAGGTGTTGTTGATTTCTGGACAGTTTTTTATTTTTTTTTTAATTCCCGCAGTCCTTATATTTGAAGAGTTTAGTGATGCTAGGCTAGTGCTAGGCTAGCACATGTCTATGGTAACTAGTAGCCTACATTTGCACCACCAGAGCAGACATTTGTATTGTCCACGAGTTGTCCATCACATGGCTAGCTAGTTCCCATATGAAGCAGGCTACAAAAAAGAAAGCAAAGCGTGGGACCACTTTATAACCGAGAATAACGGGCGCACGCTAATGGTTAACCGCTAAAGTGTTAACCCCTGAGGGCCTCGGTTAATGGTTAATGAAAAACTTGAAAACGTGCCGCCCTAGTTGGAACGTCCAAGTGCGTCCCATGACTGATGAGTGACACTTTTGCTCCAGTATTCTTTAATAACATGCTGCATTCATCCTGAAAGCAGTTTTGACATAGTTCCCTGAAGCTCACACATCCTCAAAACATTAGTGATCCAGCTCCGTGTTTCACTGTAGGAATGTTGCACCGTTCATCACATATATCCAGACGGCATCTCTGGAATGGTCATGTTTGAAGACAAAGGAAAACAAAGAGGAGAAAAATCTAAACTTTCAATAATTACCCCAAAACTACTTTAACAAATGGTGAATTATGAATATAGTTTTCTACCCAATAAATAACATAAATAACACAGAACGCGCTACATGCTAACACTAGCTAGCGCAAGCTACGCCTGCCGTTTTTTCGCTTCTACTGAACCATCTGCTGTGAAAAAACATCCGCAATGGACCCAATTTAGACTTGACTTTATTTGTATTTGATAAATATGTTTATGTTCCGCCAGAAAACGTCTGAAAAGAGTGAAAAATGTAATTCTATATGTGTTCTAAAATACAAACTTCCTCTTAGGAACCGGGGCGAGCGGCGGATGAACGCGTTTGAGTGCGTGCGGCGCGTGTACCAGGCGGACGGCTTCAGGGGCTTCTACAGGGGCATGTCTGCCTCGTACGCGGGCATTTCAGAGACTGTGATCCACTTTGTGATCTACGAGAGCATCAAGCGGCGGCTGCTGGAGGCCAAAGCGCCGGCCAACATGGAGGACGACGAGGACACTTCCAGAGACGCCTCGGACTTCGTGGGGATGATGCTCGCCGCCGCCACCTCGAAGACGTGTGCCACCACCTTAGCTTACCCTCACGGTGAGAGAAGAATACTCATTTATACTTCCAATTCAATTATTATTTTATATCTTAGCCTCGTTTCAAAGGTGAGGCATTATGGTACAATGTTGTTCTCTCAGCAAAAACATACCTGGAGCCACTAGCGCATCTTTGAGTAAGCTTCTGATCTTCACAAGTGGCTATTCTGTATTTGTAAATACAGGAAATGCTCTCTTCACCTCGATCGCTTGCTAGCTAAGCATAATCCTCTCTTTGCTTGAAAAACAAACACGGTTTTATATCAATATTTCATTTTCTAGCCAACAAAGATAAAGATGTGTTAAAAAAAGATAGAATCAGTTTTGTAGGCCTTAGTTTTCAGATGAGACATGGACAACTGGAGAAATAGTGCTCAGTTAAGGCGTGTAAGAGGTTCTTTTTCTTGCTCATCTTTTATTATTGCTTTCTTCTTCTTGCCTCATCTCTCTCTAACTCCCATCATGTCTCCCCCCTCCACAGAAGTTATCAGGACACGGCTACGCGAGGAGGGCACCAAGTATCGCTCCTTCTTCCAGACTCTGACCACGGTCCCCCGCGAGGAGGGCTACCGGGCGCTTTACCGGGGCCTCTTCACCCACCTGGTCCGGCAGATCCCCAACACCGCCATCATGATGTCCACCTACGAGCTGGTGGTCTACATGCTCAACGGATAAGACTGCCCCCATTTTAGACTGTGTACACGTCCCCCGCCGGAGCTCGAAGACAGACCGAGCTTCGAACCCCGAAATGACACGAAGATGTGATTTTACTGTTGTCGATCGGTTTGGGGGGGAGGGGAAACGTGTCAGATTTGAAGCTATATTGAGTGTTGTGAGTTAAACTTAAGGATAAGGCAACTTACAGTATTTTTTTTTTTTGGTCTATTCTTTCCCATGTGGTTTGATGCAATTCATTTTGTAAGGTTAAGTACGTCAAGGAAGTCGGGGAATTTGCCCTCTGCAATTGTCCCACTGGATTAAGTTAAGTTTGTTAGTGGCAGTGCCCCAGGGGGATTATATCCAACAGCAGGATCAAGCCTATATTGTGCTAATCGTTTCCCTCAAAGTCTGTGGCATCCCATTTTGAAGTATCATTGTTACAGGACAGTATATTCTCATTTTAATGCGGTGTAGGCGACACATGCCAAGTACTGGAATAGAGGTCGAGGGGGCGATATTTGGGGATTTCACGGCTATCGGATTGCATTGGAAAGAGCTTTTAAACAAGTCCTCCCACAACTTCCTCTGCCTCAGGGGAACAGAGAAACATCGTGATGAAAACGGGTTAGCTGCAAGTTTGTTAATAAAAATCCCCAAAAGTCGGCATCTGCCTCAGAAAAGCCCATATCGGTCTACCTCCCTACAGGAATACAACCGAGGTTAAGGTTTGCTTCGTCGTTCCACTTTAAAGATTTGACCCATCCAGTGGGTGACCGCAAACGGCACCCCCCCAATTCCTAATATTGTTCCGATCGGATCTGATGCCGATACCTGGGCTAAGAGTTGGTGTGTAGGAACTGAATGTATGTAATAATGGCCAATAACGTCTCTATTTTGGTGTGTGTTTTTCCTCACAATCTTGTCTGGATTTATTCAGGCTTGAGTGGGTGAAACGTTGGACAACTCTGGAACATCTGGAAAAGCGATCTCTCCTAAAATGGTCCAAAACAACTTACTGAAGTTAAATTCAAGCAATTTGGTCTCTTATATAGGCCTGGGTTTTCAATGCCAGGTCCTGAACGAGATTTTTTCCGATACTTGTATTAAAATATTTGGAACAGCTGCAAATTTACAATATGGGGTTCATCTACAATGTCAAGAAACGTGTGACAAATGGGCAATTGCCAGAAATTGTGTCAAAAAATTGAGAAGAACGGGTAAAGAAATTGGGGAATAAAAAAATTAAAATTCAGAAAAACTGGGGGGGGAAATGTTAGTCTTTATTATTACTATATTTTCCCTAAAAACATGGAAAAGGAGAAAAGAATGGGGCAAAAATAAGAATGAATTGTGTAAACATTGGGCCAAACTATGGGGGAAAAGAATTGGGAGGAAAAAATCATTGATCTGAGCTGAAACAACAAAGTCACTAACTTTAATGTTGTCCCTGGACCAACAGGCCTCGGAACTTGGATATAAAGATTTTTTCCAATGCTTTAATTTTTTCGATACTGGTAGCACCTAAACTATTTTTCCGGTACCAGTCCAGCCCAAGTATTGCAGCACTTCCATGATCACATTATTAGTGATGAGTTGTTCCATTTGTGTCTCAAACATTTTCTTACATTATTGACCGGTTGTTATTTTAGGCGCATTACATTTAAAATGTTCCCAAGTTGTTGCATTATCTGTCATCATTACGTTATTGGCCGTCATTACGCGACCGATCCCAGTCCGATTCCATTGAGGTGTGAATAAATATAAAGATGCTAAGCTTTCTCTTTCTGTGATAAATATATATTGATACTTAAGGTACCTACTGATACAATATTCACAAAATCCGCCAGTATTGGTATCGAACAACGCTTTCCCGAGAGCCAAATCTTGGTCAATCCATATGAAGTACTTTGTAGCAGTACAATACATTCTAACAAACTAATAAGGAGCTTTGTCTTTTAACTATTTGATCAGTCTTTTTTTTTTTTTAAACTACATTCATTCCCCACAACCCGCTTACAAGAGGCCAGTGTAGATGTCGGTGACGATGCTAAAGTGTGACCGTCGAGCGAAGAAAGGAAGACAGACGTGCCTTGTGTTTCATTGTACAGAGATCTTTTTAAAGGCGGAAGCACAGAGTCTAAGATGAGTTCGGGGTCGACGGGGGGGGTTTCCGAAGAAGTATTTTTGCTATTGTTGTACACTGGTGTTATGGTGCTCGTGCCCTTACTCTGCGAGAAAGAAATGTTGTCACTTAAACTTACTTGAATTAACAAATGGCTTCCTGTAAATGAAAATAATCGGTAACAATTATATCACGGTATGGCCGCACAATTTTGGAAAATGTGTAAAAAATGCGTTTTAAATAAAGACTCAGTTTTTGAAACGCATCCAGGAGCACAAACTAAATAGGTTTTCTAATTTGTTGTGATTTGCGGTCATTAATATTGTGAGTAATCCTGCAAACTAAAACCAGCCGCAAGTACATTGGAAGAAGTAATTCAAGTAACTTTGACTCCTGTAGCTTATACTGTAAACCTATATCTCTGAGCCCCCGACGTCCCTACCTACGATTCAAAGCTACTTTGATTTGTTTCCTGATTTAATAGTTTTAACTATTTGCAAAGACTTTGCTAATACTACTGCAATATATATAAAAAAGCCAACAACTAAACTACAGGCAGAACGCACACTCATTAAATAAAATAGCGTTTAATAAAAAAAAAATTAAAAAAAATATTTTATAAGGATGTGATTGTAAACATGTTTTGTTTTAAGACCGGTGGTTCTCAAACTTGTAAAAAAAAAAAAGTTACAAAAATGATTATACTAAATTAAACCAAAATTCATCTCTCGCCATTTTGAGAAACCCTGTATACTCTGGTCTACTTTTCTTCTACTGCTGAAGTGTTTGATTCTGTTGGATTTTGTTACGTAATAAAATGCAACCCGCAAGTGTCCTCTACATTTTCAGAGCCCCATCGAGTTTTTCCGCCCTCAAACTTTGACACTTATCACAGCACCATTGATTTGTTAGCACCTGGTTTGCTAAAAATGGTAGCTTGTATTTTTTTTTTTTTACTACGCTAAATTCTGTGTGTCTTTTTCCGTAATCACACACCAAACAAACCAAAAGCCGACCACCAAAGCGGGACCAAATCAAGATCAAGATAACCATCAAAATCCACGTTCCTTCGTTTGAGAACCACAGTTTTAGACACATTTTGAGAGAAGTGTTTTTTTTGTTGTTGTTGTTGCATTGCTGTCATTAATTTCATTGTCTTTACTGTTTGTTTTTTCGCACTTTGCCCCAGCCTCCCTCCCTCTCCCTCCTTTTCCTCCCCCTTCGTTCCCTCCTCGGCCCGAGACCTTCTGCAGGCGAGGACAATCCTCCCGAGTTTTTACGTTGGACATTTTCTTGTACCGTGAAACCAGTTTGTCAAGGAAGGAACATGCTGTCCATGTACGCACACGTAAATTAAACAAGAAACTGGATTAGAGCTGCACTTTCCCTTTTCTTCTTTGTACTGAGGGGCTGTCGGTGCCGTCACAGGGAGAGACGTTCAGCAGTTTGTCAGAGCCGGGACCAGAGTGGTGACGATGGGGTTGGAGCAGCGCTCCGTGTGCAAACCACCTGCTGTGTCGTGGTACCAAACTCGCGGAGGTGGGGAGAGCAGCCAAAATATTTCCTCCAGTAAGAGTAATGTTTCTTTAAACTCATTCAACTCAAGTAGAACTAAAAGGTCGTGGCCCAAATAATTTCTCAAGTAAAAGTAAAAAAAAGTGCTAGGCCTCTTTAGTGAGTACTCTAGAGTACTTTATGAGTACTCAGCAGCATTTAGAGTGTACAAGTCTGGTTTCTGGTCCAGTAGTGACACAAGGTCTGAGAAACAAAATATGAAATGAATAAATCTAAATAATTCCAAAGAAAGAGCATCAATTACACAAAAGTATTCTTAATATCAATCTGGTGTTGTGTGTCCATTAACGTGCTCTGTCCCTACCAAATAATGTACACGAAACACAAAATATGTATTTTAAATGTCACATGCAGCTTTTGATATACTCAGGGGAAAAAGTACTCAGCATAGATACTTCATTATGGTAAATGGTCTCAACTTATATAGCGCTTTTCCACCTACATTAGGCACTCAAAGCACTTTAGAGCAAGGATCCACTCACCCATTCATACTCTCATCCATACACCAATATACGCAGACACTGGGGGCAATGTGGGTGAAGTGTCTTGCCCAAGGACACAACGACAATGTGCACTTTCAGGAGGTGGGATTCGAACCCCCGACCTTCCGATCATGAGACGACCCTCTCTACCATCTGTGCCACTGTCGCCCCATCGCATTATAATATTACTCAAGTAGAAGTACAAAGTACCATAGTAAAACTACTCAAAGTACAATTTCTTCAAAAAGTTCAAGTAGGTATAGTAATGCTCGCACCTAAACCAGGGGTCTTCAACAAGCGGCCCGCAGGCCAGATCCGGCCCGCGAGATGATTCAATCCGGCCCCTGAGTTGTAGCGCACAAATGAGTATATCAGAACAAACAGCAAGTCTCCAGCCCATTCCTGTGCGGAGTTATGAAGGTTAAAAGAAATAACCAGAATGCTCACGTCAGCCACTAGGGGGCAGCTTAAATTTAAAAAAAGGGAAGAATTCCACACGTGTCTAGAGGAGGGCCCTGACATAATCAGAGATCAGGATATACACAACACATTATAAACATGTGGTAAATGGTCAGTCTGCCCCTGGGCGGCGGTGGCTACAATAGTAGCTTACCACCAGTGCTGAGTGAATGAATAATGAGCACAGTGTAGCAGAGACCCGTGACACAGGCTTGTAAAGTGCAACACAAGTCGAGGCTACAGTCCTGTCAGCCTCTTTATTATTCATTTATTGAAAAAAGGTTTCCTCAATAGTGTTTTCCCAAATAAAACATATTTCACTGGAGCTTTTGTTCATGGACCCCGGCGATGCACTCCCGGTACATTTTAGCCCACAGCGACATTTACTCGGAGACCCCTGACCTAAACTATCTTTGATGCTACATTGTTCATTAACCCCTTAACCCCCGCCTTAACCGAGCACATTTTCTCTAGAATCTCTAAATCTAAAAGCTTCTCAACTGGAGCGTACAGCCTATACGCCAGAGTAACACTTCATTTGAAAGCTAAGACCTACAAAACTGATCGACACTGATCCGTGCATTGTTGCTGCGTTGTCGTCACTTTTTCATTGCTTTTTGGTAGCCTTAGTTTTTGGCTCTTTTTATTGAGTTTCGTCATTTTTGTCTTTTTTTTTTCCAGCTTCAAATTTTTTGTGTGACTTTTTTTTTAAAGATTTTTTTTTAGATTTCAGGTGGGGGTTAAGGGTCAACCGGAGCAATAAAAAAAGAAAGATAAACTTCATAGATTAAATTGTTAAATTTGAGCAAAACCCGTGGTTCCTATCTGTGCTGTCTCAGGACTTACCAGGCCGTAAAAAGATTTTGACTTTTTCATACCAGTTTTTGCTACTTGCCACACAAGTGCCTATTAAAGTTGTAGGGGCAGACTGAATATTTACTTGATCATCAGATTCAGATGGTGTTCTGGGAGGTAATGTTTAGGACGAAGGAGAAAATGGGCTTTAAAAAAAAAAAAAAAAAGGCCCGTAACTGTTTACCCGTGACCTGTGGAGACATGTTTGTGACGGTATTGCACACCAGGGGGCAGTGTCGGACCAAATATGAGACATTATCCATCTGCTCTTAGGAGAAATGGAAAATACATGCTGTGTAACATCACAGTTGTTTTGGTGACAGAACTTAAAATGTAGAATACTATAAAAAAGATTGTAGTTGCAAACCTGACCACCATAAGTGTGCCTGAGCGATGAATAAATGTAAAGCACGTTTTCTCGCATTTCTGACCCTCCGCCAGGCGTCCAGCTGAATTGGGTAACATTTCCAGAACGATGCCAAAACTGTTTCATAAATTCTCCACCATCATCGCACAGAAATGTCTCTGCAAGTGCGAGCCTTTCACTTCATACTTTATATTTTCCATCATGCGGCCCTGGCGGAAGTTCCGGACTCCCCTGCGGCTCCAACATACATTTCGAAAAAATCCTGCAGGTGACTCATAGTTGGCGCAATAATAATTCCCCACCAGCCGCCTGTCCCAGTCTCAGGCTGTGATCGCGGCCAACGAGGGGGGAATGAAATCCGAATCGTGACCGAGTCTTAACCTTAACTCACCGAACTATTCCGGTTTAGAGTCCGCTTCATCACGCCGCGTCAGGCTGCGGGGAAACCGAAATACTAGCTTAACCTCTGACCCCCCGCCTTAACCGAGTGCGTTTTCTCATCTTTAAGCATCTCTTTTTTTTTATTTATATTTTTTTACTTTCAGATTTGGGTAAAGCCGAACGGGAGAAAATGTGCTCGGTTCAAGTGGGGGTTTAAAAGGTTAAGTAGATATTGACATGTTTAACAACTAATATGTCCGAATACAAGAACTCAAGCCAGGGGCGGATCTAGAAAAAAAAATCACGGGGTGGCAAGCAGGGTCAGAGATCATTTCTGGGGGTGGCAACACATTTTACAGTGTCAAATGTTAATAGTGGGGGTACGCAAGTTTCCCTTGATCGCAAGGCAATTTTTTCCGTTTAGATGCCGCCTGAGCCTCCTAAAATTATATAAAAATAGTAGCATTGTCCATAATATAAGTAGGGGGTTTCTAACTCAGATAAAATTTTAACTTTTGTAAAAAATAAATAAATAAATCATCATTTTGGGAGCCACAGGAGTTGACACCTGGCTCCTTATTTAGCCATAAAGTTGTTATAATTCTTTGTCCTGTCAAAAAAGTACTAACTGAGAGTGAGCCTCTGTAAGCACCCTAGCTTTTAGAGCAGACGTGAGACATTACATGGCATCAACAGGGTGGCAGCTGGGGTGGCAAGACCTCTACTAGGGGGGGCAGCTGCCACCCCGTGCCACCCCTTCATAGATCCGCTCCTGACTCAAGCTCAATGGGGAACCAGACCTGTGTGAAATTCTGACCATTAGCCTGGCGCGACATCTGGAGTAAAGGCCTCGGGCGCTGCCAGACCCTCGTTTTGTTTACACAAACCTGCAGTATTGAAGCAGAAGCAAATGACATTTTAGCTTCGCTTTAGCTACACAGACTTCTGCTTTATATGTTGTAGGAAAAGGCTATATTTGCTCGTCTGCATCCAGTCACAGAACGATCCCTGCTCTGATCAGTTCTCATGACATTGTGTCCTTCACCTCTTAACGCCTTATTTGAAAGCTAAGACCTACAAAATCATCTAAATGGATCTTTTCCTCATGTTTTTCCTCAATAGTTTCCACTTTAACATCATCTTTTTGTTATATTTTTTGTCATATTTTCATGACAAAAATTAACAGAAATTTTCTTTCTGTTGCTATTTTTTGGGGGCTTTTTTGTTGCGTTATTATAACACATTTTTGACACTCTTTTGTCGATTTTAGATTTGGTATAGCCAAGCTGGCGAAAAAATGCTTGGTTCATTTGGCGGTTAAGAGGTTAAAGCTGCATTATGCAACTTTTTATGTGGACAAAAAAGCATGGGACATCTAATTATAAAGTATTTGTATCAATTTCTTGAACTTAAAGGTTCGTTTTCAACCATATTTGCAAAATTGACTCTGCAAGTTGTGACACATAAACGTATCCTCGTGACAAACTGGAATGCCACAAATATGTTAGGAAAGTTAGGAATGACAAACATTTAAACTAAGTTGCTTCCTCTTTCATTATTTGTAATAAAGGTACAGGGCCTTCAAGTCACGGATGTTGCCCATGATAATGTGACTATTTGTTGGAGGGGCAGACACATATTCAACCAGAGATTAGCCCCTGGCACAATGAAGGGGTACGCCAGACTGGGACAGGGAAGTTGCACTGATAAACTCCTGGGTAAGTGGGTGACACATCTCTACAAACTGCCTGGGTGTCAGAGGCCTGGGTGATGCAAAGGACACCTCTTTCACCTCATTCACAGGCGAACCCCAAACATACAAAAGGCCAAGTTCAAAGGAAGTTCAGCCAAGTCCAATCTAAAACTCCTGCACCGTTTCCCTACACAAGACGCCATCCTCAAAGTGATTGTGACACGCATTGATGAGAGAAAACTGTTTTCAACAATAATGAGCGCTGTGATTTTAAAATATGCTGATTTGGTCAAAGCCAGACAGAACTGTAGCTTAATAAATAATAGCAGCTTACAAGCCTGTGTCACAAGTCTCTTAAAGCGCCACGTAATCATTATTCATTCACTCCACACTCTAAGGCAGGGTTTCTCAACCTGTGGGGTCGGGACCCGCTGGGGGGTCGCGAGACAAATTTGGGGGGTCGCCAGAGCATATAGATAAAATATATATTTTAATATTATTATTATGGTGTCGTGGCATACATGCTATTTTACCAGGGTGCCATTAATTGTTCTAAATTTCATTCATTTTTGTTTTAGCCATTGTTTTTTCTTTGTTTTTTAAGAGTTATATAGGTTAACCTCTTAACTCCCTCCTGAACCGAGACAATCTTTTTCCTCACGTCATCAGATTTTTTTCTCCATCATTTTTTTTGTTGGGTATTCAACTCATTTTTGTAACTTTATCATCATTTTTTTGGTCATTTTTTGTCACGTTTTTGTCACATTTTTCATCACATTTTTGTCAATTTTTTGTCTTTTTTTGGTCACATTTTTGGTCAATTTTTTATCAAATTTTGGCCATTTTTTTGTTACATTTTTGTCATTTTTTTCCGTCAATTTTGTGTCAATTTCTTGTTACATTTTTGCCACTTCATCAATTTTTCGTCACTTTTTTTGTCAATGTTTTCTCACTTTTTTGTCACATTTCCATCGTTGTTTTCGTCTCAGTTTTGTTGCTATTTTCACAGCTTTTTTCCCAGAAGCTTTTGGACTGGGGTAAAGCCAAACTGGAGCAAATGTGCTCGGTTCAGGTGCGAGTTAAGGGGTTCCTGTTTTTCCCATGGTCTGACCCGGGTGGGGGTCACGATCCTAATTAACTGTTATAATGGGGGTCGCGGCTCCGAAAGGTTGAGAACCACTGCTCTAAGGCACTATTCTAGCCACAGCCGCCCTGGGGCAGACTGTCCATTTACCACGTGTTCAGCAAAGGTTCTTGAGTCATCTTCTGTACTCTGTAGTTTGAAGTGTCGAACGTTTCGCCTCTCATCCAAAAGGCTAAAGTTTCAGCTCAGCCCACAGACCATATATAGACCAGTGGGAGGGGTTTAGCTTGGTTAAGTCCCTCCCCTCTGTGAGCTGACAAAGCCTTTTGGATGAGAAGCGAAACGTTTGACACTTCAACTACTAGAGCACAGGAGATGACTCAAGAACCTTCATTGAAAATGGGCAACTCCTGTACGACTGAGAGCCCGCACAGACATCTACCACGTGGCTTTAATGTGTTGTTTGTATCATTGGCATGGTAGCGTAGCGGTTAGCGGGTTCGATTCCCACCTGGACGGGGCCTGTCTGTGTCACCCTGTGTCTGCATAGGTTTCCTCTGAGATCTCCAGGTACCACGGAAAAAAAAACAAAAAAACATGTGCAATAGGTGAATCCTTCAGCCAGGTGTTTCTGACCACCAGCCTGGCTCCACATCTGGAGACGAGTCACTGCCCACTGCTCCCTGTGGATCGTCCAGCAGCTTCCGAAGGGTCAAATACAGAGGAAATATGTCGTTGTGCAGTTGATGTGTAATGACAAATAAAGCATCTTTACCTTTATCACGTCAGCGCCCTCTGCTGGACACTTTTTTTTTGTGTGGCTGCCCCCTAGTGGCTGGAGGGATTATTCTGTTTATGTCTTTAAAAATGCATAACTCCGCACAGGAACAGCTTGGAGACTTACCTTTTTTTGGACATACTTAAGAATTGATGCTCTACAAGTCTCAAATGACGTACTTACACTAAAGCACATTCATTTAAAATCGTCCATTCCAGTCATTCCTAACTTTTCTAAAGCAGGCGTTCCCCCAAAATGGCTTTATTTAGACGCTCAGTGCGCTAAGGTCTTAGTTTCACCCCACAGATGCTTGTTTTTACAATATATGGAGAGAAAAAAACACATTTCTTTTCTTTTTCTTTTTTTTTTAATTACTTTATTGTGTGGTTTTACATTTCAGATGTGTACATTTTTACATTTCTGTTATTACACACAATATTTAGTCTTTTTTATTTATTTATTTTTTTCTCCCCTTGTGTAGCAAATAAAATCAACAAACAAAAGGAGCTAATACATACCTGATGCGCTGTGACAGTGGTTCGAATTCATACATTGTAGCTAGAAAAAAAATTAAAAAATTAAAAAAAAATAAAAAACACAGAGAAAAAAATAATAATAATAATAATTCCTTGTTTTATGATACATCAAAGCTGCCATGTATTTGGAAAAAATGGAAAGGGACTCCCCATCATGGGATTCTAATTCTTAAAATGTGTATATTCTAATATATACTATATATACACCTATATACACATTTTTTATTATCATTATTATTTTTTTTATTATTATTATTTATTCATTTATTTTATGTTACTATATGAATCTGTCTTGGTTGAATAGAGACCATTTGTTTTGGAACTCAGCTTCTTTGTTATTTATTACATGGGTCAATCTTTCCATACGTTGTTTGCTTTCTATAGTTTCGAGCCAGTTCTTAACGTTTGGAAGTTTTATTGATCGCCAATTCCTTTTCATTTGTTTTAATGCTGTGATTCTAAAGATCCAGAAGAGATACTGCACACTTTGTTTTGCTCTTTTTGGTGGTATGCCTATTAATAGATGTTTTGCGTCGTATGTAACTTTATCACCCATCATTTGCTTTATACTTGATATCATTTTGTTCCAGACGTTTACTATTTTTGGGCAAGTAAAGAAAATATGCAAATAGTCGGCTTCTTTCTCCCCGCACTTCCTCCAACAAAAGGCCATATCTTTATTTTTTGAACATTTGGATATCATGTGGGGTGTTTTGAAGAACCTTAATTGGAATTTCCAAGCAAACTCTTGCCAGAACAGCGATCGTATATGGATAACATTTGCTTTGCTACTTTGGTCCCAGTCATCCTCAAAAAAAAACCCACATTTCATTCCACTGCTAAAACATAAACATAAAAAATAGGAACAGGGCCTAAAACCTTTGAATTAGTTTGGTATTACCCAAATCTAAAAGCTTCTTAAAAAGGGTCAAAACAGCGTCAAGAACGAGAAGACAACGAGAGTGACAAAAGTGACATAAAAAAGTGATTCAAAGTGACAAAAAAACTCCACAAAAGAGCAGCAGCAGGGGTTGGGTATAGGGGGTTAAGCTGTCTGTTTTGGATGATCTTGTCTTGCATTCTTGGAAATGTTTTATTTGATTGTTTTCTATTTTGTAACTCAGAAGATTTGACCACATTTTCCCCCATCCCACCGTCAAAACAGGGCTCACACCCATCTCTCCAAATCTCCACTCATAATAGACCTATCACATTTATGCTCTCTGGATAAAACTATGTGAGGTATGAAGCTGCCTCCACCCTGTGCTCATATTTTAGAGCCGTTTTATCGCAGGAAGTCTCCCAACAAAATAAAAGCTGATCCAGTCGACGCCCGAAGCTAAACCATTCTGGGGAGAAAAGAAACCAAAATAAATGAAAACACGTTATGGGTGTCAAAGCACACAACGTATTTTACAACATTAAACCACGCACTGTTGTTTACATCCGCGTAAAAAACAACGACGCTTGCGCGCACCGGGGTTTCGGAAAGGAGGAGGCGGCGCGTAAAAAAAAAAACCTGCGCGGAGCTTGACACCGCTTCACCTTTCTCTGATCCCGGAGGCGGCAGCCAATCAGCGGCATTCGGGGACAACATGAACGGTGTGTGAATATCCACAACGGATACGGGGGCTTCGGGCAAAGAGGAACAAAGGATCCACGGCCGCCCCTCCGCCTCCTTTCGCTTCGCCTTTTTCCAAGAGGATTTACAACGCGCCGCGCTCTCAACGCGTCTCGTCAACTCCTGAACGTAAAAGAAAGAAAGAAAGAAAAAAAGCTTCGCGTTTTGTCCCGTGGCTGGCTTTCGCTGTGGAGGAGGAGGAGGAGGAGAAGAAGAAGAAGAAACTTGGCGTCGTGGTCGGCTGGTCTGGAGAGAGTGCAGAGAGAGGACGTTTGGTTTTATTTTTGAAGTCCCTGGGATCTTTTCTTGGATACGCAGACTTTCACGCGTGGTGAGTCAAAAATGAATTCCGAGTTTGGAACAAAACGCCACAGCTAGAGTGTCGTGACTTTTCACCCCCCTTCTGTTGTCTTGTTCTCGGGCTGCTGCTACAAAAGAAGGGGGGTAACTCGTGTCTCAACTTTGCGTTTGCGTTTTTGCGCACGCCTGACGGTAATTGCCTGGATTGGAGACATCGTGACCAAAACGCGCCGTTGAGTTAAGTCCTTATTACGCGAATTGGCACAGCGTTTGCCTCTGTTTGACCTGGGAGACTTCATGGCAGACTAGTTTGTAACCTGAAACGCGACAATGGACACCCCTGCGCGTGACAAGCTGGTTTTATTAGGAAGTTTTTTGCCTGGGAGTGAAGTTGATCTTTAAAACACTTCCTTCGTATCAAGTTTCCGTGCGCGTTACATTGCTTTCCACTTGGGGCAGCCTTTCTCTCTCTCTCTCTCTTTCTTTCTTTTTTTTTTCTTTCTTTCTAAGCTCAACGGCAGCACGACTCCATCCAGGTGAGCACTTCCCCTTTCATTAGAAAAGCATTAGTCATTCTGAAGTTTGTCAACTGCCAGGACGCGGCGCCAACTGTTTCAGCCTCCCGGGACATTTCGAGGGCCACTGTCCAGCACCAGTGCGAGGAGAGACGGGGCGTGGGAGGACTGGAGCAGATGGCAGGATTGAGGAGAAAGTTATTGGCCCATAACCATATGAAATGGGAGTGCATTTTTTTTTTTTTTTAGCTGTCCTTGTACCGGGTTTGTTACAATTTATCTGGTCCTTTTTGGAGAAATAAGTTTGATTTTTATGTTCATATTGCACTGGTGGATACATTCTGTGGCAGTGAAGTGACAACCCCTCAAGGTAGAAGTTGTTAAGCTGCCATCTGGACTTGGGAGTTGAACTTTATAAATACAAGGCCTTACACTTACACTTGTATTGCCCGTTTACAAGCCTGTGTTGATGAGTTTCTCAGAGCTCTGCTACACTAAAGTCCTCAGTCATTCACAGCATGCCGTGTGGTGGTAAATTAGGCTGTGATCATGATGATATTGCGATATTTCACTAATCCCTTTCAACTAGAGATGCACCAATCCCGCGTTTTTGACACCGATACTGGGGGTTTGAGTATTTGAGGATATTAACCGATACAAAGAGACTTTCTCTGAGTGAAAAAAAAGATGATAGTCCTCTTTTTTTTCCATTTTATGTTCAATAAAGTCTTATCTTTTCTTGTTGGGACTTAAAGATCATCTATGGACATGAGATTTGGGTCATGACCGAAAGGACAAGATCGCGAATACAAGCGGCCGAAATGAGTTTCCTTCGCAGGGTGGCTGGGCGCACCCTCCGAGATCGGGTGAGGAGCTCAGTTACCCGGGAGGAGCTCGGAGTAGAGTCGCTGCTCCTTCATGTCGAAAGGAGCCAGCTGAGGTGGCTCGGGCATCTGTTCCGGATGCCTCCTGGTCGCCTCCCGCGGGAGGTATTCCAGGCATGTCCTATTGGGACAAGGCCTCGTGGAAGACCCAGGACACGGTGGTGGGACTATGTCTCCGAGCTGGCCTGGTGTCACCTCGGGGTCCCCCCAGAACAGCTGGAGGAGGTGTGTGTGGATCGGGAAGTCTGGGCATCTCTGCTGAGACTGCTGCCCCCGCGACCCGGCCCCGGATAAAGCGGAAGAAAATGGATGGATGGACTTAAAGATCTATTAATTAACTAATAGAAACGCATTTAACAAGGGTCACTGGACTTGTCTTCATTGAATAAATATTTGACTGGTGATTTTAAGTTACTTTGATATAACAAACAACAATACAAGCACTTGGCCACTACAGAAGTGGCCGATTTTTATATTAAGCTACTTTGGGTAACCTTTTTCTGACCCATCCACCCATTTTCTTCTTACTTTTCCGTTTCCGGGTCATGGGGGCAGCTGTTGGGAACATTAGAGGTGCATTGTGTCAGTTTTTTATGTGAAACAAAGTTGATATTTGTGCGTGTATGACCTTGTAGTGACCTAATGGCTGTATGAGTGGTCAGCATGGCGCCTTTACTTTCCATCACAGTGGTCCCTTGGACACTGCAGGATCGATTTGATTGGAAGGTTTTCACTGCTGACCGGGCCTCTGACAAGAAAACCTACAAAACAAATGATGCTGGACTGTCCTCGAGACCACTGTGATCAAAAGTGGGTCACTTCAAATATAAACTTTTTTGTTCGCATAAAAAGTTACTTTTTAAATCTGCACTAAAATGGAAATGAATTGGGAAACAACAACAGAATTGAAAGCTGATTCATAACTTGCATTTGTTTTGTTTTGTTTTTTAGACTTTTTTTTTTTTGCAAAGTCAGTCTCAGTCAGATGGAAGACTTGAGTGATTTTGCGATATTTTGTATATTCTCGTGGTACAGATAGCATCACCCAACATTGCGCTACAATATGTTTTGATATGCAGCCCTAGTGGTAAGCTACGGTTGTTGCCACAGCTGCCATGGGGAAGAGTGACGAAAGTGACCCCGGCCTCCATCCACCGCTAGGGCTGGGTACCATTAAATGATACTGGTATGGTATTGGGGGGAAAAAGCAGGTACTGAAAGGAAGAAAAAATAAGTTTTGACGCTAAAGGAAGTACCAGCTCAAATAAATGATGATACACACATTATTGTATCATAATGTGCTGTCAAACAAATATCCTTTGTGCTGCTGATGAAGCTTTTGAATGGGAGGTGAAATGTCCACTTAAACAACCAAGTACAGTTGATGATTTATGAACAAATCGCAGCCTTTGCGGTTAAAATAGTTAAAATGGCGATGACTGCCGGCCCCAGCGTGACAGTAAGAGCCTAGTTACCGGGATGATGGACGGTGACTTGAATGACAAATAGCCGCAGTGCATAGTGACAGACAGCTCCGACACTTCCAAGCCCAGAGGAACTGTCGTTGACCCCACTGGTCTATTTCCACCATCTGGACCCTGCCCTCCCGACCGTGGGCAGCTGACCTTCGAACCCGTCTCGCTGGGAGTCCGGGTGGCACGCATAAATGTTGTACGCCCGGGTCAAAAAGAGCCACTGTCCCACTTTAAATCATGGCAGCTACCCTTGGATAGGCCGGAGGACGGTGCTGAAACTTTACAGGGGGCCACACTGCGGAATATTTGACCTTAAGTATCATTTCTCTGGACCGCAGTCAGGTCTTGGATCAACTGTAGCAGTGTTTCTCCGCTTTCTCCTCGCAAAGCAGATTAGGCAGACAAAAAGCACCAAATGGAGATAATGATAATAATAATGCGGTAAAAACAAGACAAAAAAAGCCATAAAAGATGAACGAAAAATCAACAAAATGGCGATAAAACGTGACGCAAAAGTGACAAAAATGCACTGAAGGGAAAAAAAAGCCATAAAAAGTGACCAACATGGCAACATTGAGAAGAAAAAAATCAGTTTAGATCATTTTTGTAGGTCTTAGCTTTCACATGAGGGGCGTTTAGGCTTTGAGCTCCAGATGAGAAGCTTTTAGATTTTGGGTAAAACTGGAGAAAATCCAGTTTTTCTCCAGTTTGGCTTTACCCTAATCTAAAACCTTCTTGACTGGAGCTTATATTTCACCCAGTGCTGTTCAAGAGATTTGAAAGCAACAAATCTAAACTGATCTTTTCCCTCATATTGTTGCCGTCACTTAACTTCACTTCTGTCACTCTTTTGTTACATTTTTACTTTTTCGCCATTTGGACACTTTTTTCCCCCCCACCATTTTCATCGCTTTTTGGTTGCGTTTTTGTCATAATGTTTGTCTTGTTTTGACACTTTTTTTTTTTTAAAGAAGCCTTGAGATTTAGGTAAAGCCAAAGCTGGAGAAAAGGTTGTTGGTACATGTAGGTGGGGGTTAAAAACAGAGGTTTATCAGTCTCGGGACCAAATGGGGGCAAGTTTGGAGACTAGAGAATATTCTGAGCTAGAAGTGGACTGAGGTCAAGTCTAAATAACTTGGTTAAAAAAAAACACAAATATCATCAGGCTGTGAGAGTTTGACAGCCTATTAACGGTGTAGGTGTCAGAGGAAATCCGGGCGGCTAATGAGCTTTCCTTTTTTTTTTTTTTTGGCAACATTTCTGCCACATTTGTCGTTTGTATCCCAGGTATTTTCGAAAGGTGAGCAATTAGATTAACCATAGTGACAATTATTAATACATTACAACAATTTCTGGGACCTTTTGTTTGGGGAAACGCTGAACCCTAGGAACCAGGCCAGAACTATCCACAGTTAAGAGCAATTATTAAGATTCTGATTCCCTTCCAAAACTGGAATCACAAGCCTTGGAACTAAATCAAGACTAAGAGAGAAGTCGCGTGCGTTTGAGAGCCACCGGATCCAACGGAAAGCTCTCCATGGTGCATTATGGGAATTGTGGTCTCTCAATCATGAAAAATGTAGGCCCCCTCCTCGATGACTTCACCTGAACTGGCTCCAACGCGGCGGATATTGATTGGAACCACTCGAAAGGGTCCCTTATCTGCAGGGGCACAAATGAGAAAGAAAGTGGGTTAGGTCGACGTGAGGGCACTGGGTCGCCACCATCGTGTGGCGGGCTGGGCTTTCGTATTATCTTCTGCTCTGCGTTTGATCAGGCTGCCGACTCGTAAACGAAGATGAAACCACACAGAGCTATTTCGGTCAGCCTAAATAGGGCAAATATTGATTCATTTTTTTATTGTGGAAAATCAACATAATTGTTTTCTGTGAAAGCAACGCTCCTTTCGAACACGTCGACCTCGTATCTAGGGACGCCAACGGGTCAAGTTTCTTGCGCGTCCTATCATCTAACCAGATTTTGGCAATGGGCAAACCAAACCATTGTCGAGAGCATCCAAACGTGTTTAGACTTTTGATTTGAGTTTGAACCCGGCACACATAGATAGGGCTGGGTACTAGGGTGTTCCTATCCCTTCCTCCAACCCAGCATTTGGTGTAACTATATATAGAGACTTGAAAATTGAATAATATTCAGGACTTGCCCAGTGCTGCTGAAAATCTGAAAAATGTGTTGATTTTTGTAAATTGCCATTAACTTTCATCAGTCTACCCCAGGGGCAGAGCAGCTTATCACCACTGAGTATAGATACAGACGGCATCTCGTCATAGAAGGGGGCGTGGCTTCGCCGAGGGGGAAAATAGAATCTTTAGAGAAACACAATTTTCCACTCTTTTTAGCCATTTTCTGGTGGAATATGAACTTATTTATCACACATAGATTAAGTCAAATGTAAATCGGGCCCATATGGATATTTTGTCGCAACAGATTGTTCAGTAGAAGTGAAAAAACGGCAGTTGTAGCTAGCACTAGCTAACCGTTAGCATTAGCCCGATGCTAACATGTAGCATTAAGTTAGCATTCTCCGTTATTCATGAATTTTTGGGCTGTTGAACCACTTTGCTCCGACTGTATCTATAGATACAGACGGCATCTCTGGAATCGTCCATATATGGTCATTTTTGAAAACATTTAAGGGGGAAAACAATTTGGAGAAATATCTAAACTTTCTCTAATTATTCAAAAACTACTTTAACAAATGCTGAATTATGAATAAAGTTTTCTACTAAATAAAGATACAAAGAAATGGGGAGGAGCAAAGTGGTTCAACAGCCCATAAAACAAATAGCGGAGAATGCGAAATATGATGCTACATGTTAGCATCAGACTAAAGCTAACGGTTAATTAGCGCTAGCTGCAACTGCCGTTTTTTCACTTCTACTGAACAATCTGCTGTGAAAAAATATCCATATGGGCCTGATTTACACTTGCCTTTACTTATGTGTGATGAATAAGTTCATATTCCACCAGAAAATGGCTAAAAAGAGTGAAAAATTGTGTTTCTCTAAAGATTCTATTTTCCCCCTCGGTGAAGCCACGCCCCCTTCTATGACGAGATGCCGTCTGTATCTATCGCGTGAATGAACAATGACAACAGGGTGGTGCTTGTATAGTGTAAGTCATTAAGTGTTCAAGGTGTTGTTCAACTTACCGCAATGGTCAAGATGGCGTCATTGCAACTGCTGATTGGTGAAATGGCAAGACTGGACTGATCTTGCACTGGGATGGCACAATTGTTGAAGGCTTCACTGGTCCTGGTTGAGAGCATGTCGATCGTCTTCCAATTGTGGTCTCGGGACAGAATGAGGTGAAGCTGCAGTCAATCCCAAAAACTTGACAATGGAACCGCAGTTACCATCTCACAGGCAGAGACGGTAAGCGTGGATGAGTGGGGATTGTGGAATCGCATCCAGAGCCTGTGCTTTGATACCACAGCTACAAACGCTGGATGTCAGAAGAGCCTCCTGCAGTCTGATCCTCGCGAATAGGGACATCAGGAGACACATAAAGGTTGCTCAGTCTGAGGTTAGTCGACGGCCTTGCTGAGCGTGGAGTCGCTTTAATGCAAGAGTTCAACTGTTCCTTGACACACAATGAAGAGCAAAAGCATTTTTTTCTGGTTGAAGATCACTGAAGCAAACACTCAGCACCTACAAAGTCTGCAGCTATAGGTTTGAAGCAGTCCACATCATCTGCTGACATGGGTTAGTGGCACTGACGCATTCTGACAATAGAATATTTATATTCTTGCAATGAATTACAGGGATTGTCACCAAGAACTCGGTGAACCGTACTGTTATAACAAAAGAAATGTGCATTGTACAAGACTGTAATAAAGGTCAGATGGAAGTCTGTAGAAATGTACCGCCCAACAGAAGGTTGGTCAGCTCTCGTCCAGGACCAGTGAAGCCTCCCATTTTGGGAATGGCTGCAGTGTGGTATCGAAATTAAGTTTTTTTTTCTTTAGGGACCAAGTTTTAATGCCTGTTGGGTCCAGGGACAGCACTGAAGGAAGTGACTTTCAGCTCAAATAAAAGATGCACAATTTAAAGAAATGGTCTTCTATGGCATACATTAACAGTATTTTTCTGTTTTATGGTTCTAGACGAGAAATATTTTAGTATTCATCTTATTGTATTGACAGTCGGGTCGATGGCGAAGTCCGTTCATGAAGTCAACACGACGCTGTTTCTCTGCGTGGCTTAAAAACAGCTTTTGTGTCTGTGTAGTAGCTGATTTTCTCTTGACGTCCCGCAGTTCTGGTACACCCAGCCCTTAACACGCATAATCTTCATTTTGTAGTAATTGTACTTGTGCAAAATAGTAACTTAAGTCGGTACCATTACTCTTACTTGAGGAAATATTTTGGCTCATGCTTGTATGTCATGTCGAACAACTCGCCAACCAAAAAGCGCTCTCACCCCATCACCAATGATTTTCCCTGACCCACATAAAGCAACGGCGTTTAACAATATCTTCCATCTTTAGGCCATCTCTCAAAGTTGACGTATTGTGATATCAAATGTGCAAAGCTTTGTCCGTTGAATTTACATGAAGCCATAGATAAAGCGACACTTCCCTTCACGCCGTGGCGCGGTTTATCTAGCCAGCGGCCTTGGTGCTCGAATGCTGTGCGGTGTGCTACTTTGATTACATAATCTCCACTATAAGCAAGGGCCTGATATAGCACTTTAGCTTGCCTCTATTCTCGAGTCTTATCAAGGTGTCTGTTTTCTGTCGTTGGGCCTATCAGCCAGAGCAGTTGCACATATTGCAGATAACATCATGGGAAAACCGCATTAGCAGGTGATGGATTTCCCAAACCATCTCTTGAGCTGCCCGCCGGGTTGCAGCTTTAAGTCTGGCTGCCAGCTGCTCGAGTTTCCTTTTTTTTTTCTCTTTTTTTTTTTTTTAAGAGTACCTAGCCGGAGGATTAGCCGTCTGTTTCACCCAGGACCTGGAGGTATGCCACCCAGACGCACAGGGAACATGCAAACTCACGCAGTCCAGGATAGAAACATGGGAATTTCCTTCCTCCTGCCTGCATGCGGCTTAATTGACGACAGATGCCCTCCCTCAAACCACTCTTTTATTTTATGGTAATGGCTACAATAACCATTACTAAGGCTGGGTAACTTTCTATTTCTTTCAATACCATAGGCTGCTTTTACCGCACTTGCCTGAATTCTTTTCCCCCCCCAAATATCTGTTCTATATGTTTCATTATTCAGAGGCAGAAAACAAAGATGATGATCATACATTCTGTTAAACAATAGTTTTAAAGCAGTACTAAGTAACGTGTTTACCTTAATAAATCCTTTTCGTAGTCCCTGTGGGGGTAATACAAGTGTTTATGGGATGATTGGAGGGTCTTTCATCTCGCCCTGGTGTAAACCATGTTTGCAACTTGACTGCCACCGGTCCGGAGGAACCAATACACACTAATGGGATCACGAAGAAGAAGCTAACATGCTAACGGGCAAAGCTAACTGCGGGCTAACGTCACTTTAAACAGTATTTACAGCAAAGTTTGAGTGAAAAAAAAAATTCCATTGTATAATTGAATGCACAGTAACCCTCTCTCCCTTCGCCTTTCCTGTCAGCGTAGTATTTACTCTCCAAGACAATTAATAAGTTAAAAAATCGTAACTTGCTACGACACCTGCAGTTGCGCTTATGGCCTCTAGGGGGAAGAGTTACTTAGTACTGCTTTAAGTAATTTTGAATATTTATTTGAGCTGGAATGACAGAATTAAGGGCTGTCTTAGAACCAACCAAGCATCAAAACTTGCCAACTATCCATCCATTTTCTTCCACTTTTTGTTGTTGTACAAAACTACTGGTACTCAAACTTTCTACACTTAGTGATTTTTTTGCAATATGTTGCACAGCCTTACACTCAGTTTCTCAGTGTTGGTGAGAAAACTTTCAAATTGTATTTAGTCATAGAATACTGAATACTTGCCTAAAAATATATTTTATAACACACTCTGGTACTTTGTCCAGTTAGTGTTGTTTTCTGAATACCTTCACATTTGCTTCATACCTATGCACATATGTTTTGTTCTTGCGCATATGCCACATGTTTTCATTTGCATTATTAATGTATAAATGTAGCGTATGTGTTGCCCCGCCCACAGTGACCTTATTTACCACTAATTAAGAATGCAAAAAAAGCCCCACCAGGAACGCAGCTTGGATCACTACACTTTTCCCTGGCTGTTTTGATCTTTTCTCTCTCGATATTCCTTTTGATTTGAGGAAAGTCACCGTATTCTCTAAGTACCCTCAAATGAAAGAGTAACTTTCCCAGAATACTATTCCTCATGATGAGCTTTTAAAATGTGTTTTCTACCCAACACTGCGTATGCTTTTCAGATCAAGTATGTACCACCTCCTCAAACGCCTGAGCTTCTACGCTTCACCGAACCAAGATCAAGATCCAATCAGGACTAAACTGGAATAGCTTTTGGCTTAACTCAGCGTAAACAAGGTTACAACATAACAAAATGAGGAGAATTGTGACTAAAGCTGAACTTTTGGACATTTTTTCCGTGGCCGTTTCTCACTTGGTTGTTGACATTGTGCCCACCCAGTATTCCAATACCCATTACCTCCTCTACTGTACAGCCCGTGTGTGAACGGTCCGCTGGAGCTCGCCGGAGTGCCTGATGCTGACTCAGCGAATCGTTCGATGTGGCGAAATCCCATTAGGAGCTCTCCGGAGTTGAGCCGATGGGGCCACGCCTGCGCTTTACGGGACGGCGGGTCATCTTTAACGGCTGTGTGTGTGTGTGTGTGTGTGTGTGTGCCCCTCAGTAACACAATCTCATCCCGGTAAATCCAGCTGCGCCCGGAGTCGGAACACGCCTCGGCCGCTTCTAAAGCCGTTTTTGAGATGACTGAGTGGCGAGGGTAATTGCTTTAAAAGATGTTGCTGCAAGACTCTGCTTCTTACGGTTCAGGTTTCTTTGTGACTCAGTGAGGCGGTGTGTGTGATGTGTTGCAATGTAATATGCTTCGAATCAAGTCAAATACTGTACATCTTCCTATTGTCCTGAGACTGCACTTTGACACCTTTGCTGCAGATTACTTTCATAAAAAAAAAAAAAACCTTTTAGAATATTGTTAAATACAAGACTGGAAGGTTTGGAGTCTGCAGGAGCGACTGAAATGGAGATACTGTTGCAAGAGTAAAAAGAAAGCCCATTTTGAGAAAAAGGACCCTAAAGTTTTGTACCGTCTGTGCATGCACCTGTAGATTTCTCCCGTCTTTAGGCCTTCGGCTGTCTTACTGAAAGGAAATGACCATATTTGGATTACAGCGTCATCTTGGTTCCTTTTTGGTTTCGAACTGTCAATGTTTGATGTTAGGGAGAACTATACAGACGTCGTATCTCGACATTGACTATACTGTGGGGAAAAATCTCACCTGCCGTGTCTCGCCTTTTTTAAAACTCAAATTGTATGATTCTTCCTTTCTTTTACTTCATTTGAGAGCATGTGCTTGTACTTTATACTCCAACTGGTGCAAACACATTTTATTTTCGTTCAATGACCCTCCTCCTGTTCCGATTACAATAATGCCGGTAAAAGAACAATGGCATTGTCAGTCTCTTCTGTTTGACCTGGTTGGATAAACGCTGCACAATCCTTCTCACAAACGTTTTGAAATCTGTGCGAAAGGACAGAACTTGATTAGAATTTTCAGTTGGCTCTTCCTTTCTCCTGCATTTTGGTGAAATATGTACATTTCCCACTATCGAGGTCTTTTCCCAAACTGCCCCGAGATTAAGGCGAGACACGGCAGGTGAAAGCATTGACTTTTCACACAGTGCTTGAAGTGTTGATATAGTACATTGTGGAAAAAATGATAAAACAAAACAAAACGACCTCTATGTAAATTGGTTTCACAATTTGAAGCCTTATCCTAGATTTCGGAAACTTCAAGTTAACCTTGAGTGTGCCGTGATAAGGTTAATGAACCGGTCGTGGCGTAAGATGGGCATCCCAGTCACACTGCGATAGCTCTGTCACTATAGATTAAGTTCGAAAGGCGACCTCTTCTCAGACGCGCACGCCGCCGCTCGCGTCGACAGACCCCTGCGCTGTGTCCAAGTCAAGTGGCAAAGTCGAACGTTGTCGCCAGTTTCCGCTGATTGATGGGACGGGAACTGCACCAAATTGGGTCTTGACTCGAGTTTGATTTGTTTCTGTTGTGGTCCGTCCGCCTGGTTTGCAGTTTTCACATGAAGCTTTGAAGGGTCGGCTACGGTAAATTAGGTTCAAATTCTTGGCAATTTCAGTTTTCTTATTGGTCTGGATAAAGTGAGGTGAAACGGCAAGTGAAAACATTGACTTTTCACAGTGGTCAACGTTGAGATTTTTAGCTAGTTTCCTTCCTTTCGGCGGTCCCTCCTCTTTGCCATGCGTATCCATTCATAAATATTGAGGCGAAAAATCAAACCATCAAATCATTACCTTCAGCACGCTCTGGGGCGGTTTGCAGCCGAGCGGCCGGGATGAGGATCCGCACCTCCAAATCCGAGGCCATGATTCTCCCCTAGAAAAAGGTGGCTTCCCCTCTACAGGTGGGTGGGACTCCTTGCCTCAACTGGAGGAGTTCAAGTATCGCGGGGTCGTGTTTGTGAGTGAGGGACATATGGAGCGTGAGATCGACAGACGGATCGGTGCGGCGTCAGCAGTGATGCGGTCGCTGTATCGGACTGTTATTGTGAAGCGGGAGCTGAGTCGCGGAGCAAAGCTCTCGATTTACTGGTCGATCTATGTTATTACCCTCACCTATGGTCATGAGATTTGGGTAATGACCGAAAGGACAAGATCGCGGATACAGGCGGCCAAGATTAGTTTCCTTCGCAGGAAACTCATTTTGGAGCTCAGTTACTCGGGAGGAGCTCGGAGTAGAGTCGCTGCTCCTTCACGTCGAAGCTGAGGTGACAAGGGCATCTGTTCCGGATGCCTCCTGGTCGTCTCCCTTTGGTGGTGTTCCAGGCATGTCCTATTGGGAGTAGGCCTCGTGGAAGACCCAGGACACGGTGGTGGGACTATGTCTCCGAGCTGGCCTGGTGTCGCCTTAGGGTCCCCCCAGAACAGCTGGAGGAGGTGTGAGTGGTGTGAGTGGATCGGGAAGTCTGGGCGCGACCCGGAAGAAGACGGATGGATAAATAGATCATTCAAAAACTAAACCAGTTAAAAAAAAAAAAAAAAAAATCTTTAACTGATTAATCAACAAAATAATACCATAAATGTAAACCTTAGATTTCAGTGCTGGAAATATATATTTTGGCAATTTTTATAAATAAATTGTTGATTTTTATATGAAAGCATATGACTAATGACAGAAAACAATGCTTTTACCTTGCAATCAAAACCTGCATTTTAGTATTCATGCCAGTAATCTACAGTATCTCTAAGATGTTGCCTCAGCATTCAGGCACACCCAAACTATTGTTTAGTATAAAACATCTCGTGCATAATTGTGGGCACCTTGGTTTTGACATTTGCCGTTTTTTTTTTAACTTGAAACCATTTCTGCGTATGGAAGGACATGCTCGAGTCAAGGATTGTGTTGGTTTTCCGCGTCGTCCTTTGCTTGGAGCGCCCTCTACCCGTACAAGCTTTAGTTTCTCTCTCTCTCTCGACCCACGTGTCAAAAGTGTAAGCGTGGATCAGAGAGGGCCTGATTGTTGCGTTTTCCTGGAGACGATTGCTGCGTAAACAGAGCCTTCGCCTCCTGTTGAGACTCGGCGAGTGATGTGTTACTGTGGCTGTCAGGTGAGAGATGTTTGCCCAAGATTGGATTCTCTGTCGGCTCCTCAAACAAACGATGTCTGCCCCCCCCCCCCCCCCCCCCCAGCCACAGGAGACGGGCGAGGGAAGAGGGGGATGGCGGAGAGGAGGAGGAATCATTGATGGCCTGTAATCATCACATTTATTCACACATTTGTTTAGGTTATATTTATTTCTTCTAAGTACATTTTAGAAGCTGATTTGTATTTCCCAGCTTTTTTTTTAACTTGCAGACGTGATGCCTGTATACAAATATATCTTTAATAAAACTCTAGATAGGACATGGCCACAATAACACGTTGGAGCGAATGGCTATTCTGGCGGCCATCTTGTGACTGGTCCTTCTATCCCAGAGCAATTTATTCAAATGGGAAACTTTTTCCTGATATCTAATTTTAGTTATTTCTTTTGATAATGGTGGCCGACCTTATGTCCTATCTGTCTAGAAAATAACGTCTTTGCCTCCTATAAAAGTGTAATAACATTTGAAAAAGCTGCAGAGACTTTAGCGGCATTTGTTCATGGATTTTCCTCAGTGAAACTCTTCAAATCAATCACTTTTATTTATATGAAATGGCCTATAACATTTGTTCCCTACTTTAAAACAGTATTTCTATGCGTTTTAACACGACATGACCAATATTCATTGAACATGGGACAGTGATGCTATAGATACAGACGGCATCTCTGGAATCGCCCATACATGGTCATTTTTTAAAACAGTTAAGGGGGAAAACAATTTTGAAAAAATGTATATTTTCTCTTAATTATTCAAAAAACACTAACAAATGCTGAAATATGAACATAGTTTCTACTAAATAATGATACAAAGACATGGAGAGGAGCAAAGTGGTTCAACAGCCCATAAATACATAAATAACGGAGAATGCTAACTTGATGCTACATGTTAGCATCGGGCTAATGCTAACGGTTAGCTCGTGCTAGCTACAACTGCCGTTTTTTTCACTTCTACTGAACAATCTGCTGTGAGAAAATATCCATATGGGCCCGATTTACACTTGACTTTATTTGTATGTGATAAATAAGTTGATATTCCACCAGAAAATGGCTAAAAAGAGTGAAAAATTGTGTTTCTCTAAAGATTCTATTTTCCCCCTCGGCGAAGCCACGCCCCCTTCAATGACGAGATGCCGTCTGTATCTATGAATGCTAACCACCGGAAAGCTAGCCACTGAACCCTGGGAATGAATGGAGAGAACTGCTGATATGGCTAAACAACACGATTTTAAAAACAAAACGTTTCGAAGGAATGACCTGATCCAGACTGAGATACGAGACTTGGAAGTATTAGATGAGTGTATCTCACATTTTGCCGTTGAATCAGTTAAAATGTTGCCCTTGGTTTTGCTATTGGGGTTAGCTTCGCATGCCAGTCACAAGATGGCCGCCACGTCAAATGAGCGTCATGTCTGATCTAGAGTTTTATTAAATGTATGACACTGATGTAACGTGTGACATTTCTGACATACCGTCCTAGGAATAAAGTGGTCTTGGCATCGATGGTTTGGCTGAGGAAATATAGTCTCAACAAAACGAGAATATTGCTAAAAAAATAACCCATTTGTTTCAGTTCATCTTCCCACTCAGTTGTTTAACTGTATCGGTATCCTCATTAGCTAACCGCTAAATGGCAGCTAGTCATCCTGGGGTCCTTCTTAAAAGATTACAATGACATACTTTTGCGATATGGTATGAATTTGCATTTGATTTACAGCGTCAACAGAAATGTAGTGAAACACGGAGTCATTATGCAATCCCGGAATAACATGGGGACATCTTTTTAAATGTGTATTGACTTTGTGCTCTGCGTGTGCTAACTGAGAGCTGATTCCAGTTGCCTGTTGCTCTGTAAATCACTGTGGACTTCAGGGAATTTGTTTTGGGCCGAGGAAGATTTAAGTTTTCGGCACCTTAGCCTTTTCTTACAATTTGTGTTTTGGACTATGTCAATCTCAAAATATGAATCACTTTGGTCGGCCATTTGCCAACTAGGAAAATCAGCTGAAGTATTTCAACTAGTAATCTCAGTGTGAGACGTACATGTATCAAGATTAAAGGGACTATAGAGAGTTTAAAAATGTAAAAAAATATGTTTTTTTCCTCCCCCTACATGTTCAGGAATTGTCCTAATGTGTAGAATGAGCTCAGACCTGTTCACCACAACTGCCTCTAAAATCCTGCGCTGTCACTCAAAAAGTTATTACTTCGGGTCAGAAGTGCCGTCATGCACGAGCTTAATTTAGAAGGTACAGTTACGCGTAGGACCTGAGGTGGCAGTAGCGAGTATAAAGTGGCCAACTTGCATCTAGCCCCTTTTAAGAACAGATCTGCACGATTCCGGTTTACACTTTGTCTAATAGTTCGATGCAGTGTGCGCCATTCCAGTGGTTCTCAACCTTTTGGAGCCGCAACCCCAATTATAGCCATAAATGGGGTTCATGACCCTCACTCACCTTTGTTGGGTCACACCATGGGATACAGGGACATTAGCCTATATCATTCTTATAAAAAATGGCTAAAAAATATGTCAAATTTAAGAACAAATGGCTCATGCATTCTACAATAAAATAATACTAATACAATAAATAAAAAAAGTAATCTGCACAAACACATTTTTCTCGCGACCCTCGCAGGGGCTCTACTCCCAGATTGAGAACCACTGTTCAATTCAAGCGCTAATCGGAAGGAATTAGTTTTTTCAGCAAAAAGCAAGACTTCAGAAAACAAGGCTGACTTGAGTGATTTTGTAATATATTGTGGCTTCTTGCGGTTATTGCAATAGAATATTTTTTTTTGCGATATTGTGCGGCCCAGTTAAGGAGTAATATCTAAACATAACCTTGATTTGATAATGATGTTAGCACGTGCATATCTGCACCTCTGTCCAGGCATTAGTCTGAAATCCGATGCTTGTGCAGGGGCTGGTGTTTGTTTTGGTCATATATTTCCTCTGCACCGAATGCTGTTTAAAAATGTATGGGGACATTAATCTGCCTCAGTCCTTCTGGTGTGTCGGACCTACAGAGCATAAATGAAAGACTCCATAGCGAGTGCCCTGGCTTTCAGTGTAAAGTAACTCTGGCTTCAACAAAAACGCGTAACTCGACTCATTTCATTGTGGTTTTTACCTCTTACTCCCCCTACTTTTCAGAATAGGCCTGAAAATGTAATTGTGTTCATTTCGTCCGGCCATAAAATGCATGTTGAGTTTTAAGCACCACATGTTTATCTTTTCCCTGTCGTATCTGGTGCATACTCTCCGCTGGTTCACTGAGAGGGCACAGACTGTGATAATGATTTGAACTCAGGTGACCTCTTTTATAAACTCAGACATGAACTCTAATTTAAAACTTGTTTTTCACTTACTGTGAAGACTAGGCACTCTTTTTCCAGGTGAAGGTTTACATATTACTTTCAGTAGTTCTTGCCAAGACTGTTCACCTTTCCCTCGGCTCACTCTCTCATTCAGTCAATAGATGCACTGGGTTGGGGAAAAGCAGACATTGATCTGTGATTGAGCATGCTACAGAGCTGCAGTATAGAGGAACTTATCGAAAACTTTTCAAGCTGATTGTGCCAAAGTTGCGGCCCAGTTTTAATCTCCCCCAGTTCTCCCCCAATTCTCAATGTATAAATAACATTTTCCGACCAATATATTGAGCAGTAACCGCAATGCCAGAACTAGAAGATGCTACTTCATTATAATGACAATAAAAGCGATATATTTTGCAGCACGAGAGCAAGTATTTGCAATGAGTATTGTGTTTCTGCATTACACAGCCTCTAAGTTCTACTGGACATTTATTTCTGCTCTGGCATATAAAATATAAAATGTTTACAAATGATACATGCATCTCATCAATTTCAATGAAATCAGTTAACTTGACATTTTCAAATCACCATAACAGTGTATTACCTTTTATTATATATTTAAAGCAGACACATGGAGCCTAAAATAGACTTAAAAGGATGTTGGTACGTTTTTATAATTTTAAATATGTCACTAACAATTAAATAGCAACAATGAAATCCAGGCGAAAGAGCTGGTGAAGATCGTGACTGGAGCTCCTTCTGCTGGCAGCTATCGGTATAATTTTCTTAACAATTAACTTCCAGGTTGGACGTAGCGTGTGAGCAGCTCCACTACGTGATAAACACACTTCAAGCTCAGAACAATTCAGAGTAGATGATGTTGGATAATGGGCTTTAAAAATGTGGAGGACAGTTTTTGGGTTTGAACAGAGCGAGGCGCTGACACCGTAGAAGACGACACGGCTAGATTCAACAGCTTTGTCCGAGCATTGGATCAAAACGGCATGAATGTTGCGAAATACTACTACAGGTTTGTCTTTGCCAACGGAACGACGTTAAAACCTCAAGAAAGTCGATTTTTGCATGATGTGTCCACTTTAAATGATCCAAAATGAGTTTGACACCACAGGCAAGAGTATTGTCTACCGTTTCCAGTCCTACATTGGGCATTCTAGTTGAAACTATTGTCATTTGCACTTTTGTGGTCTGAAACGGTCTGAAACTACATGCTGCTGGTTACGCTGAACTGCTATTTGTATTATATTATTATATATTATTATATTATATATATTATATATATTATATAATATATATATTATATATATATATTATATATTTATATATTTCATCACAGAGCCGGACAAGCATGCCGACGTCACAACCCCCTGACATTCTGATAAGCGGCTCATTTACACCCGCTCCCTGACCGTGCACATGAATTGTAAGCAGATCCAGACATATTAACAGCCTAGCACAGGTCTAGTTAGCTGTGCGTGCCCTTCCTCGTGGTACTGCCTACGCCCCTCTCACTTCCCTACACCAGCAGCTCATTGTGGACTGCAAATGTGGCTGGGTGTCGGGTTTGTAGTTCCACTTTGAACAGGGAAGCACTGAGTCTCGATGAACTCATCTCTATGCTGGGACCTAACTCTCCCACCTCACGCAAACTCCACTCCGCTACTCCTGGGGTAGACTGGGGTGTTGTTAATCTATACCTCTGTCATGCATTATAGAGCTGTTCACAGCCCGTCCTCGCTCTTCTGGATCCTGTTGCTGCAGCGACGATAAACAGCTTTTTTTTGGGGGGGGGCTGCTCCGCCGGCGGATCGCTGCAGCTTTGTTCGCAGCGGCGGGCCGAATATAAAACAGCCTCGTGTTTGATGTCTCTGTACCTGAAGGGTTCAAGGGCAGCTCAGGCGTTTTTTTGATGGAAAATAAGTGCAGCGTTTCCCACAAATTTCTATGAGAACGGCGATGCCAGTTGTGAGCCTAAATGATTTCCAACCACGTGTGTGGGAGCAAAATATTAATCTTTCACGAAGTGTTCGATATGGAGGTGCTTAGAGCTGGATGAACTAATCTAAGGTAATTCGTTTGTATATTTCTGTACGTTTAATGTCCCTGTAGCCAGGATCTTGGCCAGGATTACCTAGCTGGCAGATTTTGACTACTGTACATGTTCTTTGTTAAAGAATCCCATGCTTTTTAAGAACATTTGAAAAGAGACAAACTCCAGGCTTAGCCGGCTTTATCCACAAGACCCCAGGACAAGAGCTGTTGTTTGCAATGGGAAAAATGACTGCAAACCTTTTCAAATTGCAGTTTTGGTGCAATTGTTTTTTGGTGGTTTTATACAGACACATACGGCATCTATGGAATTGCCCAGTCATGTTCGAAGCAGCTAGAGGGGGAAGAACTTTCATCCATTACTCCACCTTTACTTTAAAGAAACAGGCCACCGTTTTCCATACTGAGATATGTTCTTGCCTGAGCTTAGACGAGTTGATGTGTACCTGTCTGGTCATTGGTCATTTTGCGTGACTGAGGGCACGCACAAAGATGTTGTTAGCAATTGGCCTCTCCCAATGTATTCCTATAGCTCCAAATGGGGTGAAGTTAGAAGTGGCCAATCTCTTCCATGGGCAAGCCCAAAGACCAGACAGGTAAGATAAGTACGCATCAACTTGTCTAGGTAAGAACATATCTCAGTATGGAAAAACGGTGGCCTGTTCCTTTTTAACAAATGCTGAATCATGAATACTTTTCTATTTGATTAAGATACAGATTTTTAGAAGAGCAAAGTGGTTCATCAGGCCATAAATACATACAAATCAGGCAATTCTAACTAGGAAGGTAGCCCTAGCTTCATGCTACATATGCTAACATTAGCGAGGAGTGCCGTTTTTCTACTGAACAATTTGCTGTGATAAAACATCCATATGGACCCGATTTGGTCTTGACTTTATTGGTGTGTGATGAATATGTTCCTAGTTCGCCAGAAACGGCTAAAAGAATAACACATGTGATTCCCCTGAAAGGTTTTCTGTCTGTTTCTATCTTTTTCTCCTCCTTGCACAGGATGTTTGCCAATCCAAGAGCAAATAATGTGTACGAAATGGGACCACCAGGAAAAAAAATAAAACCTCAACATGCCAAGTCAACACAGAACCGTGCAGAAGGTCTGGGTATCAAACCAAACCCCTGGACCTTGTTGCTTGTGAGGCGAGAGGCTTAACACGACGTCATCGTACTACAAAACGGCGAACCATGTGCTGCGTTAAAGTAAACCGCGGTAAGCTGGGCGTAATCAAAGTAAAGTGAAAAGAAAAAGGCGCAATGATGTCATTCGATGCAGCAGAACTACTTTGTTTGTATAAAGATAAGCCATACGCCACGGTAGATTGTGGAAAATGAATCTGGTCGACAAGCCGAGAGCAAATATAATCAAGACATTTGCTATTCAGCTTGTTTCCTGTTTTGGTTTTGGTTTTGGTGATTATTACGATGTCTCAATTGCGATAAAACTCTTGAGATGGAACTGAATGTGTTGCCAAGTTGAACCCGAGCTAGTTTCGATTCCCTTTGGGACCAGAAAGGGTTTTGTTTTCATACAGCGCCGTGTTGTCTGACTGACGGGGAACTTTTTTGAAATGTCCTAAGATTTTTTGTTTGTATTTTAAGGAACTTTTTCTCCTTTCAAACCTTTATCGCCAGCATAATCGCGACGCTCATGTCAGTCGACACGCTAGGAAATCTTGATTTCTCTTAATATAAGTTGTGTTCATGTTATAGAATTTGAAGATGTCATGATCTTGGGGTCGAGGGCAGACTCTACAACTCTATTGGAGAGAAGTGTTTTTTGAAGCAAATATCCGAAGCGATAATTGACAAATGTCGAAATGGATCATTACTTTGAAGTGACTGGAACAAACCCGTGGCTCCCAACCCAAATCCCTAACCTTCGAAGCTGGTCAACACGTCAAGTACTGTATATAAATATATGTTGGTTAAATTTACTTTCCTACATTCCTTCCACTTTATCTTTTGGTTGTGTCGTAAAATAGTTGACATTTAAAGTTTACTATATTATGGAAGGGTTATAAGTGTAGGCGTCTTACCAGAATTCATTGCATGTGATTTTTAGCAGACAACAAAATGGAAACGCGAGATCTGAACTCTCTGAAGCCACTTTTAAGTTTGAGCTTTAGGCGCCGTCTCGTATTCGGTGATTGTTATAATACGGTGGGGACTTTGGGGGTTAAAAATACAAAACTCCTTCCGATGACAGCGAATGGATTCAGAAACCTCATTCGTGCTGCGAAGAGAAAAGTGGCTGTCACGACACAACTTAGCATTTCACGTGACGGCTTCTCTTTTGCACGTAGACGTCGCGCTACTGAAAAATAAGCGAACACCTGCTCCCTTATAGAGTTGGCAATCCGAGATGAACGCGACTCGACGGATCCAAACGACATTATGAACTTGCTTTTGTGCTCGCAGTTGCGTCTTACGATCGAAATGTGTCAGAAACCAGCGAGCGACTCTCCCGTTTGCCGTGTCTGCTGCTGCAGTTTGGCCCGTGTCCTGCCTGACAGTTGGGTGCCAGGTGGATTTTTGGATTTGTGTTTGAGTGGGATTTTAATGTGCGCTCCTGCTAGCTCTGAAATATTTGCGGATTCCTTTGACAGCCCTTTGCTCATACTTGCTTTTGGCTTTTCATTTCTGAACCTACCTCTGGTTCAAACTCGCCTCTTTTTTTCCGTGGCCGGGCGATGGGTCGTGGTATGGGGGCCGTTGGACCAGATCCACGTTTCTGTCAATCGACCCCAGGTTATCGATTCCATATAGCAGATACTGAACACTTTCACCAACTATATTTTAGTCAATATGGACGTGCTTTGTCATTCTGATGCTTACTACCTGGAGAATTAGTTTTTAACCTCCACAAACTCATGCACCCAAAGATATTTAGCGTAGAAAAGTCCAGTGGTCCTATTGTCTTTCCGATGGTATTTTCAAAGATATGATTGATAAGAACGTCTTGTTTGCAAGAAAAGATGAGACTTTATTGATCTCACACTGAAGACAAGAGAACCGTTAACCTTTTTTTTTAGGTCACAGCAGACACTCCTAAAGTCTCTTGGTTAGGGCTGTGCAATGAATCGAAATTCGATTACGATTTCGATTACAACAGTAAACGATTACAAAATTAGCATAATCGCAAAAAATCAATTATAATTTTTTCTTCAATTTTTATTTTACTTTTTTTTCATTTTTTTTTTTCATTTTTTTTTCTTCTAATTTTTAATTTTTGGATTTTTGTCATTTTTTTGCTGGATTTTTGTCTTTTTTTGATGGAATTTTGTCACTTTTCTGCTGGATTTTTGTCTTTTTTTTGATGGAATTTTGTCACTTTTCTGCTGGATTTTTGTCTTTTTTTTGATGGAATTTTGTCACTTTTCTGCTGGATTTTTGTCTTTTTTTTGCTGGATTTTTGTCACTTTTTTATGGATTTTTGTCTTGTTTTTTTAAATGGATTTTTGTCTTTTTTTTGATGATTGTCACCGTTTTCTTTGGTCTATCAACCACCATGCTCAGATCGGGCTCGCGATTGGCTCTTCAGAAAACGCACAAGAAACTGATTGCCGGACACCCCCCCCCCCCGAGGGTAATACTCTGATGAATGCCCCCCCCCCCCTTTCCCCATCTGCTGCAAATATGATTAAAAAAAGCCAAATGGTTAAAGTGACAGATAATGACTTCTCCTTGTTGTGAGCTCCTGTCCCGCTGCCCGTCTACTCTTATCTCTGCCCCCCCCCCCCCCCCCCAGAGCAAGACGGAGAGAGATTAGATTCGAAGTGTTGTTCAGCTGTGCCACTGTACCGCCACTTCAGAATTATCTCTGAATGATTTGGACAAACATGGACGGCGGCATCATTGAGGCGCGTTTTGCGGCTTTAGATAACGAGATGCTGCTGTAATATCCATTGCCCCTGAGTAAAGTTTTTTTTCATACAAGCGTCAACAAATCCATAGGTGAACAGAGGCGCATTTCCAGCAAGTGTTTAATGGTACATTGCGTTGTCTAGTCATGTTAACTGCACAAGGTTTGCTTTCAATCATCAAGCCTTTGTTCGCACTGCTGAAAACTGCTGTGCTGATTAGGGAAGTGGTAAAACTGGCCTCCCTTAACTTTAAGCCAGTTAAATGTCTGGAGCATCAGCGTTTGTGAATTTGATTTATATTCTCAAAATGGCCAGGAAAAGGGAATTCTGCAGTTTCTTCTTGTTCTGAGAAGTGAAGGCTATTCCGTACGAGATTTCACGGAAAACATTACATTGTCCAGGTGACCCCGGCCTCATAAATGTGCCATAGCACCACGCGGCGCATTTAACCCCTTAAGCCCGACGGTCCCACCTGTGGGACCAAAATAGGTACTGCATCATAAACCTCTGTGGAGTACATCTTAAAAACTTATCACGAAGTTATTTTTTTAATTTAAGCAAAGTGTACACCCTAATGCACACAAAACAAACCATAATGTTAATCTTTATGCACATATTTATCTGTACAGGCCATTTTTATACCCCGTTGTTCGCAAAAGAGCGTTTTGAAAACCTTTGGTTTTGTACGAAAAGACGTTGTTTGCGTTGCCATTGAAATCCACGTACAGCTAAGTTTGTAGTCCTGTGAAAGGGGAGAAGTCACTGAATCTAATGATAACAATTACTCTAAAAACTACAACACCCCGGTGTTGCAAAGGGAACGCGTAAACACTGCGCCCTATTTCCGCTTCCGTGAGCTCTCTTCTTCGGCGCGAAACAGTGAACAGAGCGCACGTACTCCCCCTCGGTTTGGCGACTGCTGCGAGGTTTTGTTGTTGAGTTTCCGCGAAATATTTAGTTTTATTTCTTCGAAGTCATGGCTAAGAAGATGTACAACATTGAAAGGGACATGGCGGAGATTTTAGCGGAGGTTCAGAGGCGGTCCGATGTGGAAGTGGAGGATTCGGTTGATACGGAGGACAGTTCGGACGACGATGATGAGCGGTCAGAAGATGAGGCGTTCATCTTGCATGTACCTGTTTACAAGTAAGTTTATTTGTTTGTTGTTATATTACTATTATTATTATTATTATTATTATTATTATTATTGTACATTATGTATTTTCAGATAGTATAATATAAAATAACACGCATAATTATTGTCTTTCACTCAAAATTCTAGCCAAGCTTGTTACTAGTATGTGATGTAGAATGTGGTGTCTGCAACTTTCTACTTTTCCGTGAAGACCCTCAAGACGCTCAAATGACAACATATGTTTACAGTAATAATAAAAATAGTAATAACAATAGACATTATGATAAAAAGTAGTTATTGAAGACGTTTTACAAATATTGAATTATTCAAAATCAATAGCATTTATTTTGGAGGAGAATATGATTCATTTTTTTCCCTCATCAATAATTGTGTATGGATTTATTTTATCCTCACAGTTACTTGTATCTATTCAAGAGTGTTTGTGAAAAAACAAATGAAAACAAAGGAATAAAATGTTTAGAAAATGCACTAATGAATCCTAGTACTACAATAAAATGTTGCATTTTTATTTTGATCTTACATTTCCCTGCTTTCTATTTCATACACTAAATAATTCACGCAGCATGTTTTATTATCAATTACTGGGTAACAATTGCCTTTTTTTGTCCTATTTCCAAAGTGATCAAGAGGAGAATGGTGAAGCAGAGGGGAAAGATGAAGCAGAGGGGAAAGATGAAGCAGAGGAGAACGGTGGAGCTCCATCTACCCACCGTGGTGCAGAGTCTCCTCTCTTTCTGAGGTTAGTGTGCTGATTTGTGTTGCAATACTCATCTAATACTCATATCTTGTCTGAAATCAGAAGTTGATGTAATTTATTTATATTGATGGTGATTATTTTTCTTACAGTGATGATGTTGGAGATGATGAGGACTATGCACCCCCTAAGCGGAAGAGGGTACCATCCACTTCATCTTCCTCCAGTCCTGCATCCCCTGAACCTGGGATAACACGAGGGGGGCGTGGAAGAGGCCGTGCCCGAAGGCGTGGAAGAGGCCATGCCCAAGGCTGTGGAGGGCTAGCGAGAAGGCGTGTTTTGGCTGCTGAAGATGCAGGGGGGGCATGGCGCACCAAAGAAGACCCGGATGTTGCACCGGAAAGCCCACCCTTTGAGCCCAAACATCCTCCAGGCCCAAGAATTGACGGCACCGTGAGCTGGTCTCCTTTAAGCCTGTTCAAGTTGTTCTTTAGTGACAGGGTGCTGCGCACTGTCATGAAGAATACTAATGAAAATGCAGCAAGGCGACTGGCAAGCGGCAAAAAATATAAGTGGTCCCCCTTGTCTCCGGACACTTTTTTTGTGTTTTTAGCTGTTATCATTTACTCTGGTTTGGTGCACACTCACGAAAGGTCTGACATGTGGAAAACCACCTTTCCCTACAACTTCCCCTTTCCTCGCTCTTTTATCACCAGGGACCGGTTTGAAGCCATCTTTTGGTCCCTTCATCTCTCTGATTTGGCTGAAGATGAAGAAAATGAGAAAAAAAAAGGAACCCCCCAGTATGATCGGCTCTTCAAAATTAAACCCCTCTACACTGAGATTGTTGATGCCTGCAAGTCCCATTTTCAACCGAACCAAAACATCACAATTGACGAGCGTATGGTTGCAAGCAAGGCCCGTATTGGATTTCGGCAATATATGAAGGATAAGCCCACCAAATTTGGCTACAAGTTATTTGTTTTGGCGGATTCGGAAACTGGCTACACTTCAAATTTTTTTGTTTACCAGGGAAAGGACAAAGAGCGCAGGGTCCAGAGGCAAGCGGAGGAGGGCCTCAGTGTGTCATCTGTGATGGACTTGCTGAACTTTGAGCTTCTGGGGAAAGGCTATCGACTCTATGTCGATAACTTTTACACAAGTGTGCCTCTGTTTCACAAGCTTGCGCAGAACCACACTGCAGCATGTGGCACCATTCGAACCAACAGGAAAGGCTTTCCCAAAACAACCCTGAATGATCTCCCAATCAGGCCACAAAGAGGAGACATGCGCTGGATCAGGAAAAACAACCTGCTCTTTTTGCGGTGGATGGACACAAAGGTCGTAAACGCGTGCAGTACCTTTCACAGCGCCTACAGCGGGAATGCTGCTCTCAGAAGGGTGAAAGGGGCAGACGGGCAGTGGCGTAGGACGGCTGTGGACATTCCTGATGCCATCAAGGATTACAACGTCTACATGGGAGGAGTTGACCTGTCCGATGCCCTTATTCAATACTACTCCGTCTTGAATAAGACCATGAGGTGGTACAAAACTTTTTTTTATCATTTCATTGACATAGCGGTAGTCAACAGCTATATCCTGTACAAGCGTGTGAACAAGTCTCCATCCCTCATGACCCACAAGATGTTCCGGGAAGCTCTCATGACGGAGATGGTAGCGCAAGCCAAAGCTCTAATTGCAGACTCTGCACCCCGCCCCACCCTGCGCAGCACATGCATGCCAATGTTCAGAGGAGACAGCTCATCTGAGCGGAGAAGGTGTGTGGTATGTGCTGCTAAAGAGAAGGAGAAGGCAAAGCAGATGCCAGGATACAAAGTGCAAAACATCAAGACACCCGTTTACTGTTCCAGCTGTGATGTGTCTCTCTGCTTTGTTCCTGGAAGGAACTGCTTTGTGGAGTTTCATGGCTTGTAAATGTAAATATTGTAAATGTAAATGCTGTTAGCAAAATGGTGTTTTAATGTAGCAGGACAACAGGATCTTGCATAAACATGTACCCTTTACACAGTGAGATGTGTGGCAAGAACGGATTAGGGGCACTTTGTATTACAAAAAAGTTTAAAAGTCCTTTATTATTACATGGACATGCCGATGTGTTTTGAAAGTACAGAGTCTTTGGCGGGGGCAAACAAAGACTCTGTACTTTCAAAATGCATCGGCGTGTCCATGCAAAAATTAAGGATAAACCTTTTTGTAATAGAACGTGTCCCCTAATCCATTCTTGCCACACATCTCACTGTTTAAAGGGTACATGTTTATGCAAGATCCTGCTATAGGCACTTTTATTTGAAAGAGCACTTATATTTCTTATATAATATATAATCATTTTATATATGTTTTAGACCTTGTTGACAATGTTGACAAACTTACTTCCATATTGCTTCTCTTTCAGTAACACCTGGTCACGGGACTGTCTCGAAAACTGCTTCATTCTGTGATTTGCGTATCGTGTCTCAAAGCGGGTCATCGTTCAGAGCGTCTCACTGAGCTGCCTTTAGTGGCTAGGCGCTAAACAACGGAGGTTTTCTTGTCCGTATAGTTATGTAAATCATTAGTCATAGATAAATGTGCTGTATTTCCCCCATTTTCCATTGGCTTATTCTGACTGTGGGCCAGAATACATTTTGTATTTTCTTATTCTTCACAAGGGTCCTTCTTTTGAACAGATACAAAAGCAGGCGTGGAGCTGATCAGGCGAGGGAAACAAAAGGAGCGCCATCTACAGCAAATAGTGCCAAAATTAGTCCGTGAAGCACAGACCCACAATACAAAGAAAATTACTCGTGTTGGTGCTTCAGTCGTGTTTATGAGAAGTAATTAAGTTAGTAAATAAATAAATAAAGAAGTAATAACGTTTGTCCACAAGAGATCACTGTTCAAACAGAATGAAACAGCTCAGGGACTAGCTACAGCACTTTTTTGCTGTGTTACAAGACTTTACTCGCCCATCACTAGTAAAAAAGAGTTGTGTTATGTCTGTAGTTTCTCATAAATATTGATTTAATGGCTGTTTGAATCCAATTGAATGTTTTTTGTATATATCTGTCAACTGAATTTGCACATACAATTGTTCTATAGTTTCTCCAATTATTGTACTGTGCTGTGAAATGATATGAGATTTTATTTTATTAAGTTTGAATCAACCTTTTATATATTTGTACATATTTGACAGTTATTATTACCTTTTATATGGATGTTTTATATAATATTGATGTTTATGATTATTGTTATTTGACATTTATGGCATTTTGTGAGAGTTCTTGTAGTAAAAATACTCATTTGGTTACAAACTAATCTAGTTTGATGTCATGTGTATGAATTTCTACTGTGCACAATGGTGGTAATTGATGATGCGCCAACTATATATTCTTTCCAAAAGCACCATTAGATGGCAATTGACTCAGATAATGCTCATAAGTAGAAATATTCAACCAGTTTACTTTGAAAGTGGAAAAAAAAACCTTTGGCACACATTGTGCCAAAATGTGCCATTTTGTGCCAAATGAAGGGTTCGCCTGGTAAAATCATGTTTCAAACCTAGTGTGTAGGCCCTTCCATTCATCCAATTCAAATAAAATTTGGTAGAGGTGTAGTCAGCAAGTTACTTTAGATAACCAAAGGCATTTGTGTGCATAGAATCTGTGTAAACATGGTGTTACCCATTGTTATATATCATAAAACATCAGGCGGAGGTTAAAAAAAGTACAAATTACTCTAGATTAATCCTAATTTACACAGCCATAGTAACACAATCAATAATTTTAACATTGGGAATGAATTCCTCAGGTCCATAGCTGTCCATAGACACCAAGAACATGCATATGGAGTGAATTACTGAAGAGCCATTCTTGGTTTACCTTTGAGATTTCATTTTGGGTGTTTTTGTCCTCAAAAACGGCTAGGGCTTAACAGGTTAAGAGTGTTAGTTCAACAGCGCTTTTCTGAAATATGTCCAAAGAATTGCACTGCTGCCTGTCTTTGATTTTCAAATCTTCTCTACCACTTTAAGCAGTTACCATTGTTTGTGAGTGCAGACACACTTGCTCATGGACTCTGGGGTTTATTATTCTGATCAGCAAACAAGTTTATCACTCAAACACTGGAGACACCGAGCAGGAGAAAAAATAAATAAATCCTTAGACTTTTTGCGGTACTACTCGTTTTGTCTCCAACGAGTTGATGCCAAGTCATTTCTGCGACTGGTGACTTGACTCAAACATCAAACTGAGTGCTTTGGACAGGACAGATTTAGCTCTTAAGTCCATGGCTCTGAATGCACTCCTTTATAAACCAGCCATTAAATGATAGTTTTGCGTTCAAAGGTCGAGCTATCAAAATTCATAGAAGAATTGGTTGTGTGTCCATTGTTTGAAAAGTAAGAAAACTCGTCTTGGTTTCGTACTCTGTTGATGATTACCACCTGCACATTCAGAACTTCGACTTGGACTTCCAATTTGAAGGCTTGAACTAGTCCGAAGTCACTCTTGTTTGCACCCTAACAAGGGCGCGAGTTGGTCTCGGAAAAAAATTGTCACTCGACGATGCCAACAATTTGGGATTCCCACAGCTTTGAACCCAAATATTCAAAGTGGAGGTTGCATCAGATGGATCTTTTGCTGTAGTGTTTTGGAAGGGCAGGACCACATCTGACGGACAGTGATCTACAGCTGTGTCATCTCAAACTGAAGAAGAGCTCACTGCACGTCTGTTTGTCCCGCCATGAAATCGAGGGAATGATTTCTCTGTAGGGAGTGCAATGGGAAAGTTACTTGGCTGACCAGGCCATTTAGAACCTATGGGCCACCATATTGATTTTGATTCCCTTTCCAAATTGCTTCATTTCTCATCTTTTTTTTCAGTTGTGGAAAAAAAAAAAAACGTGCCTGTTCACTTCTCACAGCGAGGGAAGCGCATCTTCGCTTTTGAAGATTAACCTCGCTTTAAATTTAATGAATTCTCACACACCATGTGCTTATGAATATTTGATATAAGCGAAGTGCCCCTTTGTCCATTATTCCAGCTCCATCCCTCTTGTTTTTCATCTGTTATTGTCCCCGTCTGTAAGCTTGTCTTAACCTGCATTTGAACCGGAACAAATTAAAAGCAATTTCTCAAGAGGAAACTCTGCGATGCCACCGTGGCCCCAAAGATATTATTGTTTGAAAGTGAACTATGGGGGAACTCTGTATGCAGATTTACGACGCCAATGCTCAGTATGTCTGCAAATGTTGCTCTTTTTTGTATGTCGTGCAAAGATTGGCCATAACATTAGCATTGATTAAGGATGAAGAGACAGATTTCAGTGTCTGTCAGTGAGATATATCAAGAAGCAAGTCCAAACTTTGTCCTCGAAGGAACATGCAGATCCTCCTAAAGTGTTTCTTGTCCGCAGTTGTCACTTTTGAAAGTAATCATCGGAAAAGAACATTGGTGAAATGGTCGGCAAGTCAGTTTAATTGTTGATTTCCGGATCCGTCTTTGTGGAGCCTTGCATGAAATATGCCAACTTCATAACTTTCCGAACCCAATATGCTTGTTCCTCTAACAGAATTGTGGCGACAGACATTGCATGCATGCGTGGAAAGGTCACACGCATCTGAAATTGCACCCTTTGAAGCCATTACCGTAAATATACTATGTGCTGTGTTAATTGTAAATGAATGGGAATGGATGAAATAAGCACATTGCAAAGGTCGTTGGCTTGTTTTCAGACTTCGCACACACTTTTCAGACCCAGATGAACTGAACTGGAGCTAAAATATAACTGAATGTGTGTCTAAACTTGGTAGAAATTAGAGGTCGACTGATATGTCCGGGCCGATATTTTGGGCATTTTACAATATTGGCCATTGGTCTGTCACTTTCGGTTCCAGATATATTCTAGCCTTTTATCAGAATTAGATAAAGACTTCCTGTTTTTTTTTTTGCCTTGGAAAGAGCTCAGTCGGGGCTAAGGGGAAGTGAGAAACATTGTGGTGAAAATCGGTCACAAGTTTGCACACGTCAGATCATATTTCATAAACTTTATGTTGCAGAATTTTCTTTACAATTTCAGAAACATTAGAGATAGAGACTTGGCTGATTTTTGGTCTTTCAACATAAAGCAGCCACATGCCCCTGAAAAGCGCAGCCCCCCCCCTGCTGTCACCGATGAACAATGACGCATTTTAGACTTTAGAAACAGCATACGCAGGATTATAGACGAGACATTTGGAAAAATACCGGTCGTGCATAGCGGCATCGACAAAAATCCCCCAAAAATCGGCCTTGGAAAAACCCATATTGATTGACCTCTGGCAAAAATGTCCATAACCCCAAACAAAGCCGGACTTAATTGCATTACTAAAGCATGCAAGTAGGTCATGTAATGTTGTTTGCAGATGACTAAAAATGCCTTTGATGATGTTTGATTATGAAAATGTAAAAGGAGAAATCACAAATACTTGGTGTAACATCATAATAACTGCTATCTATCATGGATTTACTACAGGGACCCCCTTTTAATCTCTGCATCTCGCTCTTTTCCAGGTGATTTCCCGCTTTTGATGTGTGACCGCTGACCCCGGACCGAGCAGAGATGCCGTTTTCTCACGAGCGCTGAACTCGGATGGATTAGGAGGTGAGCTTTCATCATCGCCTCATGTTTACTTGAACGTATTAGCACAGCCTCCTTTCTCCTCTCACCCCCAGCACGGGTTTCTCGCATCCATCTTAAAAGTCCCATAGTGTCTAATTAATACCATGATATGTAAATGTTTTCTTTTGACTCGGCTGGTGGTACTTTTATCAGTGTTGAGATTGTAGCAAGACCAGGAAAGGAATACCAATCTAATGGAAATCAGAGTTGTCAAATCACAAGGACAGTATTTATTTAGGGATTAATCGGCTAAATATCCTGTCTTCACGGGGTCTTGTGTTTGAAACATGTTAAGGGGGAGTCACACCAGCCTGATGCACTGTCGCCGTAGTAAATTGTAAACGATACACCGTGTTGTGGTTGTGTCTCCGTGATGATTCGTGCTGCAGAGTTTTTGAAGGAGCTGCTGTTTCTGGAGGGATTTGTTGGGAAGACCGAGCAGAAGCGGGTTTCAGTAATCCAATCCGGGAGGTGACGAGGTTGTGGAACGAGGATGGCGGTGGTGTTGGGGGGGGTGAGAGAGATGTTACGTAGGTGGAAATATGCAGACCGGGAGATGCTATCGATGTGAGACTGGAAGGAGAGTGCACTGTCGAGGATGACACCCAGACTCTTGACTCGAGGGGGGGGGGGGGGGGGGGGGGAGGACAGATGAGTTGTTGATGGAAATAGGAAAACTGTTAAATTTGGATAGAGTGGAGGAGGTGCCTATGAGAAGGACTTCTGTTTTGGAAGCTGTTCAGAAAAATTGGATAGCTGCTAGTTTGTTCAATGCAAGCCTTACTTTATGTCAGTTTGCGACACCGAGTCTGGAGAATTCAATCCCCGAGTTTTAACTTCCGCAATTGTTTTTTTTTTTATCGCGGCACAAAATGCAGCGGCTAACAACAGTGTGCTAATGCTAGCGGAAACCGATCAAAGCAGGGACAGAAACTATTAAATCACCTAAAGTATAATAATGAAATCGGCCACTGCTAGAGTGACCAAGTATTTGTTTTTACAGGATTATTGACCAGACATTTGGAAGAAAAAAAACAGTCGGAAATATCGGCTGAGCATTTTGGCATTGGCCAATAAAAAATCCCCAAAATCGGCATGGGCAAAAAGTAGTTAGTTGTAAAACTCACAGATCACACATCCCAGATACTGGGTGTTCGTGAGGTCTTACAAAGTCTTAAAACGGCTTTAAAAATTGCTAAAATAAGGCCCTTACAAAGTCTTAATCCCAATTGGAGCAGGCCTTACTTTATACTGGTAAAGTCAGTATTTTAGGAAATATAAATATGAATATATGTTATAATTTGGGCTCTTTCGAAAGTCCAAAATATACATCTTAATATAGCGCTAAGTCTTGCAAATATTTCGAGAGGGTCTTCTTACATTTAACGTCAGGATTCCTGCCTTTACCCTGTGATAAGCAATATATAAAATGTGTTCTGCAAAATCACATTACTTCTGGACGCACAAAGAGGAGTTAAATGAGTTATTTCATTAAAAAGTCCTCTTAACTGTGCTATAATGTTGAATCAAAAGCAGTTTTGTGCCGTTCATGTCCATTCCCCTCTCCTGCATGCAAAGCGCCAGCCCACGCTCCGGTAAAAGGTCATAAGGAAGACTCCCTGAAGAGTTTTTTTTTTTCACCTTTTACCAAACTTGTTCTGACCCTGTCCGTGGTCAAACTCTCTTCCACTGCGCAGATTAGCATATTTTCCAGATTCTGTTTCACTGGCGTAGTAGTTCTATAGTGATATTTTCTACAAACACGCATGGTCCCAACGGAGATTTAAAAAGTGTGGGGGGGAAAAAAGCATAAACCAGGTTTGATAAATCCATCCTCACCCTTTTAAAACCGCCGCCGTATCGAGTTTCGCCGCTTCCATAGTGAATAGTCTGGTAACTGAATGGGCTGACTGTCACCGAGCCAGCTCTGAAACCGGATCGGAGCGGTTCCATCTCACCTGTAAGGGGACGCGGCCCGATCTGAAGCACCCTCTAAATATTTAAATGCTTCTCGATGTATAGCGGGATGTTTGACGCAGGGAGCCCTTTGGTTGAGGTTCGGGTTCGGGCTGCGAATAAAGGCGAGGACACCGCAGGTGAAGAGGAGGAAAGGAAAAACGGAAATGTCAATCAGAAATGCTCACTGTATATCGCAGACATTTTTCACTCTTCCTCACTGTGATAATCGATATATTGCAAAAATAACCTATGTTTCTACCACCAGAAAACCTACAAAGCAATTGATCCTGTAGAAATGCCCCCAATGTGCCACCACTTCATTTACCGTACATGTCTGAAACCACTGTCCTGTTTTTCAAAAGGAGCAAATGAACCACAAGAAAATCTAATTTATAATCAGAAATCCTATCATTAATCTCTCAACCAAGTGCCATTTTCTCCAGTTCGGCTTTACCCGAATCTAAAAGCTTCCTGCCTTTTTAGAGATTACAGCCTCATTTGAAAGCTAAGACCTACAAAACTAATCAACTCTTTTGTTGCCACTTTTTTTATTGCATTTTTTTCTTTTGTTTCTGACGCTTTTGTGGCTTTCTTGATTTTGATATATATTTTTATTTTTTTATTTTTCATTTTTCATTACTCTCTAGTCATGTGTTTACAGGTATGCCGCTCTTTTGTTTTTGTCTTCAAGTGTTTTTGTCACTTTTTTGTCTTTTTTTGGGGGGGGGGTCACTTTTTTGTCTTTTTTTTGGGGGGGGGGTCACTTTTTTGTCGCTTTTTCATCACTCTTAAGGCGAGACACTGCAGGTGAATAGGAAAAAAATGTATATTTACAGATATCAATTTGAAACTTTTGCTGTAGATCACTGGCATAAATGTGAGAAAAAGATACATGGCAAGTTTTCTGTCATTTTATCTTTTCATATAAGAACAAGGTGTTTTATGCCTAAAAATGCCCCAAATTTCCCCATCTTTTCGGCGACGAAATCTGAATAATGGATAGAGCTACATTCAAATGTATTGTTTCATTTTATTGATAAATGAGTTGCCCAGACTTTTTCAGAGGGGATTTAGGATTTCTTGTTTAGTTTTAAAATAAGCTGTTTTTTAGTGGAAAAATGTGTAAAAATTTAATTTTCGCCTTATTTTTTGACATTCAAAACTCAATAAATGGGACTTAGGGATTAAATAAAAAAAATCCTTCTGAAAAAATCTTCACATTTTCCAGCCTTGGACTGAACAATATTTGGAAGTCTTTAGGTCTGACTGACGTGGACAAAGTGTCGCCACAATGACAAAAACAGGTGTTTTGAGAAAAAGGGCCTTGAAATTGCATTCTCCCATATAAGTCTATGGGGGAATTTTGAATCAGCGCAATTTTTAAACATGTTATTGTGAAGATTAGGCATATTTTCTGTTTCCGGGTGAAAGCTTATATGTTCAGAGACCAATTTGGCCCAAAACCTGAAAATTGAAAAAATTGAGTTTTGCCTAGTGTCTCCCCTTTAAGTCGCGTTATTGTTGCTTTTCCGGCACATTTTTGTCGCTCTTTTGCTACTTTTTTTACTTTTAGATTTGGGTGAAGCCGAACTAGAGCTAATGTGCTCGGTTAAGGTGGGGGGGGGGGGGCTAAGAGGTTCAAAGTAATATATTTGTGTGACATTGTTTGCTTATTATAGTGCTGCCCTCTACTGTTCTGACTGGACTCTTGAGCCCTATAAACTGTTAAAACACGGAGCGGAGCGCTGCAGCCTCATTAAAGGAATAGGCCACCGTTTTTACATACTAAGATATGTTCTTAGCTCACTTTAGTCGTGTTAATATATCCCCGTCTGGTCTTTGTCCGTGCGCTCTGCCAGGCAAACGGAGCACATACGCAGCCTCTCCCACATGTCACATAGCTCCGAAAAAGCTCACGATAGAAGCTACCAAGCTCTTCCACGTGTTCCCTATTTAAATAAAGTTACGTGAAGTGTTTTCATGCGAAGTATATTTACACAGAAATGTAGCATGTCGATTTTATAAGCAAATAAAAAGGGGGACTATATTGTGAGGCGTAATGATACGAGGAGCACAGCGTCCGCGTAGTAACTCCTAAAGACTTCCCCCGCTCACTTCCGTCAATAACCTTTAGGAGTTACTGCGCGGACGTTTTACTCCTCGTATCATTACGCCTCACAATATAGTCCCCCTTTTTATTTGCTTATAAAATCGACATGCTACATTTCTGGGTAAATATACTTCGCATGAAAACACTTCACGTAACTTTATTTAAATAGGGAACACGTGGAAGAGCTTGGTAGCTTCTATCGTGAGCTTTTTCGGAGCTATGTGACATGTGGGAGAGGCTGCGTATGTGCTCCGTTTGCCTGACAGAGCGCACGGACCAAGACCAGACGGGGATATATTAACACGACTAAACTGAGGTAAGAACATATCTTAGAATGTAAAAACGGTGGCTTATTCCTTTAATATGCACGATGATGCTCATTAATATGTAAACCGTTGTCAAAAACAGCCACATCGGAATAAAACATATGGTATCGTCCCACAAATATTGTGATATTTTGCAAAAACACACATGTTCTGCATTTACACTGCCTCCATTAAGGGGGGGGAGTGGGGCGACAATATATTGAACAAAAGAAACCCAAAGGGGATGTTGTATTTAGCCTTTGAAGAAACTAGTTTCGACTCAAAAATCTGTTTAATATTCAAATCATGCCTTGTCCTTTTGAAGAACACAACAACAAACTTCAGAATATTTCAGAGGCCGGCAGGATGAAAGTAAAGGCGCCAACCAAGCTAACTACCCTAACTGCTGCTGGGTACCTTTTTTTTTTTTTTTTTTTGCACATGAAAGTAGCATGATGCACCATTAAGACTTAAAAAGAAATGTGTGTCT